>NC_136069.1:1730056971-1730656971 GCF_964261635.1 Lissotriton helveticus | reverse complement strand
ACTTTTCATTCAAGACCCGGACCGCCTCATCGTAAATTTCGTTACCTCCCCCTAATAAAAGCCCAGAAGGAAAGGAGCAGAGCCAGGTGTAGAAGATAGAACAGTAGGATAAGAGATGTTTGTGGGTCATAAATGGGCACAGTTACCGGCTTCGGCCGTCTAATCATGATCAGGCCAACGAACACGAGAACCAGTATAGCAGGACTGGCCTCAGGCTGGGGAGGCAACTTTTGCCGAGTCATGCTGCCACAGCGTTGCTGGCCTAAGGTGCACGTGTCACTAGCAAGGTGAATCGCCGGCTAAAGCCTACGTGTCCTTAAATGAAAAGAGGTCATTGCGTGTCCATTGACTATGTGAGGGCAAGGAATACAAAATGGCTTCCTTGTTCTAAGATGGATGCCACGGGTAGATCAGAAATGTGTTTGTAACAGGAGTGCTCTTGCTCGTAGCATAGCGAAAACACCAGGATATACTAAATGGATCATTTGCGGTTCACTGATACCAAAATTATGTATTTGCGACAATGTTACAAACACGGGTTTAAATCGTCACGGAACCTCACCCCCATACCCGCGTGACTGCCAGGACTGCTTCCACCGCTGAGCCTCTAGGGCTGTTCTTCTGCCCTCACACATGCCCCCATACCCGCGTGACTGCCTGGACTGGTTCTAACGCTGAGCCTCTGTGGCTGTTCTTCTGCCCTCACACATGCCCCCATACCCGCATGACTGCCTGGACTGCTTCCACCGCTGAGCCTCTGTGGTTGTTCTTCTGCCCTCACACATGCCCCCATACCAGCGTGCCTGCCTGGACTGGCTCTACCGCTGGGCCTCTGTGGTTGTTCTTCTGCCCTCACACATGCCCCCATACCCGCGTGCCTGCCTGGACTGGCTCCACCGCTGAGCCTCTGTGGTTGTTCTTCTGCCTTCACACATGCCCCCATACCCGCGTGACTGCCTAGACTGGCTCCCCCGCCGAGCCTCTGTGGTTGTTCTTCTGCCCTCACACATGCCCCCATACCCATGTGCCTGACCGGACTGCTTCCACCCCTGAGCCTCTGTGGCTGTTCTTCTGCCTCACACATGCCCCCGTACACACGTGACTGCCTGGACTGGCTCCACCGCCGAGCCTCTGTGGTTGTTCTTCTGCCCTCAGACATGTCCCCATACACGCGTGCCTGCCTGGACTGGCTCTACCGCTGAGCCTCTGTGGTTGTTCTTCTGCCCTCACACATGCCCCCATACCTGCGTGACTGCCTGGACTGGCTCCACCGCTGAGCCTCTGTGGTTGTTCTTCTGCCCTCACACATGCCCCCATACCCGCGTGACAGCCTGGACTGGCTCCACCGCCGAGCCTCTGTGGTTGTTCTTTGGCCCTCACACATGCCTCCATACCCGTGTGACTGCCTGTACTGGTTCCACCACCGAGCCTCTGTGGTTGTTCTTCTGCCCTCACACATGCCCCCATACCCGCATGACTGCCTGGACTTGCTTCACCGCTGAGCCTCTGTAGTTGTTCTTCTGCCCTCACACATGCCCCCATACCCGCGTGACTGGCTGGACTGGATCCACCGTTGAGCCTCTGTGGTTGTTCTTCTGCCAACACACATGCCCCCATACCAGCGTGACTGCCTGGACTGGCTCCACCGCTGAGCCTCTGTGTTGTACTTCTGTCCTCACACATGCCCCCATACCCGTGTGCCTGCCTGGACAGCTTCGCCCGCTGAGCCTCTGTGGCTGTTCTTCTGCCTCACATATGCCCCCGTACCCGCGTGACTGCCTGGACTGGTGCCACCGCCGAGCCTCTGTGGTTGTTCTTCTGCCCTCACACATGCCCCTGTACCCACGTGCCTGCCTGGACTGGCTCTACCGCTGAGCCTCTGTGGCTGTTCTTCTGCCCTCACACATGCCCCCGTACCCGCATGACTGCCTGGACTGGCTCCACCGCCGAGCCTCTGTGGTTGTTCTTCTGCCCTCACACATGCCCCCATACCCACGTGCCTGCCTGGACTGCTTCCACCGCTGAGCCTCTGTGGTTGTTCTTCTGCCCTCACACATGCCCCCATACCCACATGCCTGCCTGGACTGGCTCCACCGCTGAGCCTCTGTGGCTGTTCTTCTGCCCTCACACATGCCCCCGTACCCGCGTGACTGCCAGGACTGGCTCCACCGCCGAGCCTCTGTGGTTGTTCTTCTGCCCTCACACATGCCCCCATACCCACGTGCCTGCCTGGACTGCTTCCACCGCTGAGCCTCTGTGGTTGTTCTTCTGCCCTCACACATGCCCCCATACCCACGTGACTGCCTGGAATGGCTCCACCGCCGAACCTCTGTGGTTGTTCTTCTGCCCTCACACATGCCCCCATACCCGCGTGCCTGCCTGGACTGGCTCTACCGCTGAGCCTCTGTGGTTGTTTTTCTGCCCTCACACATGCCCCCATACCCGCGTGCCTGCCTGGAATGCTTCCACCGCTGAGCCTCTGTGGCTGTTCTTCTGCCTCACACATGCCCCCGTACCCGCGTGACTGCCTGGACTGGCTCCACCGCTGAGCCTCTGTGGTTGTTCTTCTGCCCTCACACATGCCCCCATACCTGCGTACCTGCCTGGACTGGCTCTACCGCTGAGCCAATGTGGATGTTCTTCTGCCCTCACACATGCCCCCATACCCGCGTGCCTGCTTTGACTGGCTCCACCTCTGAGCCTCTATGGTTGTTCTTCTGCCCTCACACATGCCCCCATACCCGCATGCCTGCCTGGACTGCTTCCACAGCTGAGTCTCTGTGGCTGTTCTTCTGCCTCACACATGCCCCCTTACCGGTGTGACTGTCTGGACTGGCTCCACCGCTGAGCCTCTGTGGTTGTTCTTCTGCCCTCACACATGCCCCCATACACGCATGCCTGCCTGGACTGGCTCTACCGCTGAGCCTCTGTGGTTGTTCTTCTGCCCTCACACATGCCCCCATGCCCGCGTGCCTGCCTGGACTGGCTCCACCGCTGAGCCTCTGTGGTTGTTCTTCTGCCCTCACACATGCCCCCATACCCACGTGACTGCCTGGACTGCTTCCACCGCTGAGCCTCTGTGGCTGTTCTTCTGCCCTCACACATGCCCCCATCTCTGCGTGACTGCCTGGACCGCTTCCACCGCCGAGCCTCTGTGGTTGTTCTACTGCCCTCACACATGCACCCATACCCGCGTGCCTGCCTGTACTGGTTCCGCCGCTGAGCCTCTGTGGCTGTTCTTCTGCCTCACATATGCCCCCATACCCGCGTGCCTGCCTGGACTGGCTCCAACGCTGAGCCTCTGTGGCTGTTCTTCTGCCCTCACACATGCCCCCATACCCGCGTGACTGCCTGGACTGGCTCCACCGCCGAGCCTCTGTGGTTGTTCTTCGGCCCTCACACATGCCTCCATACCCGCGTGACTGCCTGTACTGATTCCACCACCGAGCCTCAGTGGTTGTTCTTCTGCCCTCACACATGCCCCCATACCCACTTGACTGCCTGGACTGGCTCCACCGCTGAGCCTCTGTAGTTGATCTCCTGCCCTCACACATGCCCCCATACCCGCGTGCCTGCCTATACTGGTTCCACCGCGGAGCCTCTGTGGTTGTTCTTCTGCCCTCACACATGCCCCCATACCCGTGTGACTGCCTGGACTGGCTCCACCGCTGAGCCTCTGTGGTTGTTCTTCTTCTGCCCTCACACATGCCCCCATACCCGCGTGACTGCCTGGACTGGCTCCACCGCCGAGCCTCTGTGGTTGTTCTTCGGCCCTCACACATGCCTCCATACCCGCGTGACTGCCTGTACTGGTTCCACCACCGAGCCTCTGTGGTTGTTCTTCTGCCCTCACACATGCCCCCGTACCCGCGTGACTGCCTGGACTTGCTCCACCGCTGAGCCTCTGTAGTTGTTCTTCCGCCCTCACACATGCCCCCGTACCCGCGTGACTGCCTGGACTTGCTCCACCGCTGAGCCTCTGTAGTTGTTCTTCTGCCCTCACACATGCCCCCATACCCGCGTGACTGCCTGGACTGGATCCACCGTTGAGCCTCTGTGGTTGTTCTTCTGCCCTCACACATGCCCCCATACCCGCATGCCTGCCTGGACAGCTTCGCCCGCTGAGCCTCTGTGGCTGTTCTTCTGCCTCACATATGCCCCCGTACCCGCGTGACTGCCTGGACTGGCGCCACCGCCGAGCCTCTGTGGTTGTTCTTCTGCCCTCACACATGCCCCTGTACCCACGTGCCTGCCTGGACTGGCTCTACCGCTGAGACTCTGTGGTTGTTCTTCTGCCCTCACACATGCCCCCATACCCGCATGCCTGCCTGGACTGTTTCCACCGCTGAGCCTCTGTGGCTGTTCTTCTGCCTCACACATGCCCCCGTACCCGCGTGCCTGCCTGGACTGGCTCTACCGCTGAGCCTCTGTGATTGTTCTTCTTCCCTCGCACATGCCCCCATACCCACGTGCCTGCCTGGACTAGCTGCACCGCTGAGCCTCTGTGGTTGTTCTTCTGCCCTCACACATGCCCCCATACCCGCGTGACTGCCAGGACTGCTTCCACCGCTGAGCCTCTAGGGCTGTTCTTCTGCCCTCACACATGCCCCCATACCCGCGTGACTGCCTGGACTGGTTCTAACGCTGAGCCTCTGTGGCTGTTCTTCTGCCCTCACACATGCCCCCATACCCGCATGACTGCCTGGACTGCTTCCACCGCTGAGCCTCTGTGGTTGTTCTTCTGCCCTCACACATGCCCCCATACCAGCGTGCCTGCCTGGACTGGCTCTACCGCTGGGCCTCTGTGGTTGGTCTTCTGCCCTCACACATGCCCCCATACCCGCGTGCCTGCCTGGACTGGCTCCACCGCTGAGCCTCTGTGGTTGTTCTTCTGCCTTCACACATGCCCCCATACCCGCGTGACTGCCTAGACTGGCTCCCCCGCCGAGCCTCTGTGGTTGTTCTTCTGCCCTCACACATGCCCCCATACCCACGTGCCTGACCGGACTGCTTCCACCCCTGAGCCTCTGTGGCTGTTCTTCTGCCTCACACATGCCCCCGTACACACATGACTGCCTGGACTGGCTCCACCGCCGAGCCTCTGTGGTTGTTCTTCTGCCCTCAGACATGTCCCCATACACGCGTGCCTGCCTGGACTGGCTCTACCGCTGAGCCTCTGTGGTTGTTCTTCTGCCCTCACACATGCCCCCATACCCGCGTGCCTGCCTATACTGGTTCCACCGCGGAGCCTCTGTGGTTGTTCTTCTGCCCTCACACATGCCCCCATACCTGCGTGACTGCCTGGACTGGCTCCACCGCTGAGCCTCTGTGGTTGTTCTTCTGCCCTCACACATGCCCCCATACCCGCGTGACAGCCTGGACTGGCTCCACCGCCGAGCCTCTGTGGTTGTTCTTTGGCCCTCACACATGCCTCCATACCCGTGTGACTGCCTGTACTGGTTCCACCACCGAGCCTCTGTGGTTGTTCTTCTTCCCTCACACATGCCCCCATACCCGCATGACTGCCTGGACTTGCTTCACCGCTGAGCCTCTGTAGTTGTTCTTCTGCCCTCACACATGCCCCCATACCCGCGTGACTGGCTGGACTGGATCCACCGTTGAGCCTCTGTGGTTGTTCTTCTGCCAACACACATGCCCCCATACCAGCGTGACTGCCTGGACTGGCTCCACCGCTGAGCCTCTGTGTTGTACTTCTGCCCTCACACATCCCCCCATACCCGCGTGCCTGCCTGGACAGCTTCGCCCGCTGAGCCTCTGTGGCTGTTCTTCTGCCTCACATATGCCCCCGTACCCGCATGACTGCCTGGACTAGCGCCACCGCCGAGCCTCTGTGGTTGTTCTTCTGCCCTCACACATGCCCCTGTACCCACGTGCCTGCCTGGACTGGCTCTACCGCTGAGCCTCTGTGGCTGTTCTTCTGCCCTCACACATGCCCCCGTACCCGCGTGACTGCCTGGACTGGCTCCACCGCCGAGCCTCTGTGGTTGTTCTTCTGCCCTCACACATGCCCCCATACCCACGTGCCTGCCTGGACTGCTTCCACCGCTGAGCCTCTGTGGTTGTTCTTCTGCCCTCACACATTCCCCCATACCCACATGCCTGCCTGGACTGGCTCCACCGCTGAGCCTCTGTGGCTGTTCTTCTGCCCTCACACATGCCCCCGTACCCGCGTGACTGCCAGGACTGGCTCCACCGCCGAGCCTCTGTGGTTGTTCTTCTGCCCTCACACATGCCCCCATACCCACGTGCCTGCCTGGACTGCTTCCACCGCTGAGCCTCTGTGGTTGTTCTTCTGCCCTCACACATGCCCTCATACCCGCGTGCCTGCCTGGACTGGCTCCACCGCTGAGCCTCTGTGGTTGTTCTTCTGCCCTCACACATTCCCCCATACCCGCGTGCCTGCCTGGACTGGCTCTACCGCTGAGCCTCTGTGGTTGTTCTTCTGCCCTCACACATGCCCCCATACCCGCGTGCCTGCCTGGACTGGCTCTACCGCTGAGCCTCTGTGGTTGTTTTTCTGCCCTCACACATGCCCCCATACCCGCGTGCCTGCCTGGACTGCTTCCACCACTGAGCCTCTGTGGCTGTTCTTCTGCCCTCACACATGCCCCCATGCCCGCGTGCCTGCCTGGACTGGCTCCACCGCTGAGCCTCTGTGGTTGTTCTTCTGCCCTCACACATGCCCCCATACCTGCGTGACTGCCTGGACTGGCTCCACTGCTGAGCCTCTGTGGTTGTTCTTCTGCCCTCACACATGCCCCCATACCCGCGTGACAGCCTGGACTGGCTCCACCGCCGAGCCTCTGTGGTTGTTCTTTGGCCCTCACACATGCCTCCATACCCGTGTGACTGCCTGTACTGGTTCCACCACCGAGCCTCTGTGGTTGTTCTTCTGCCCTCACACATGCCCCCATACCCGCATGACTGCCTGGACTTGCTTCACCGCTGAGCCTCTGTAGTTGTTCTTGTGCCCTCACACATGCCCCCATACCCGCGTGACTGGCTGGACTGGATCCACCGTTGAGCCTCTGTGGTTGTTCTTCTGCCAACACACATGCCCCCATACCAGCGTGACTGCCTGGACTGGCTCCACCGCTGAGCCTCTGTGTTGTACTTCTGCCCTCACACATGCCCCCATACCCACGTACCTGCCTGGACAGCTTCGCCCGCTGAGCCTCTGTGGCTGTTCTTCTGCCTCACATATGCCCCCGTACCCGCGTGACTGCCTGGACTGGCGCCACCGCTGAGCCTCTGTGGTTGTTCTTCTGCCCTCACACATGCCCCTGTACCCACGTGCCTGCCTTGACTGGCTCTACCGCTGAGCCTCTGTGGCTGTTCTTCTGCCCTCACACATGCCCCCGTACCCGCGTGACTGCCTGGACTGGCTCCACCGCCGAGCCTCTGTGGTTGTTCTTCTGCCCTCACACATGCCCCCATACCCACGTGCCTGCCTGGACTGCTTCCACCGCTGAGCCTCTGTGGTTGTTCTTCTGCCCTCACACATGCCCCCATACCCACATGCCTGCCTGGACTGGCTCCACCGCTGAGCCTCTGTGGCTGTTCTTCTGCCCTCACACATGCCCCCGTACCCGCGTGACTGCCAGGACTGGCTCCACCGCCGAGCCTCTGTGGTTGTTCTTCTGCCCTCACACATGCCCCCATACCCACGTGCCTGCCTGGACTGCTTCCACCGCTGAGCCTCTGTGGTTGTTCTTCTGCCATCACACATGCCCTCATACCCGCGTGCCTGCCTGGACTGGCTCCACCGCTGAGCCTCTGTGGTTGTTCTTCTGCCCTCACACATGCCCCCATACCCGCGTGCCTGCCTGGACTGGCTCTACCGCTGAGCCTCTGTGGTTGTTTTTCTGCCCTCACACATGCCCCCATACCCGCCTGCCTGCCTGGACTGCTTCCACCGCTGAGCCTCTGTGGCTGTTCTTCTGCCTCACACATGCCCCCGTACCCGCGTGACTGCCTGGACTGGCTCCACCGCTGAGCCTCTGTGGTTGTTCTTCTGCCCTCACACATGCCCCCATACCCGCGTACCTGCCTGGACTGGCTCTACCGCTGAGCCAATGTGGATGTTCTTCTGCCCTCACACATGCCCCCATACCCGCGTGCCTGCTTTGACTGGCTCCACCTCTGAGCCTCTGTGGTTGTTCTTCTGCCCTCACACATGCCCCCATACCCGCATGCCTGCCTGGACTGCTTCCACAGCTGAGTCTCTGTGGCTGTTCTTCTGCCTCACACATGCCCCCTTACCGGCGTGACTGTCTGGACTGGCTCCACCGCCGAGCCTCTGTGGTTGTTCTTCTGCCCTCACACATGCCCCCATACACGCGTGCCTGCCTGGACTGGCTCTACCGCTGAGCCTCTGTGGTTGTTCTTCTGCCCTCACACATGCCCCCATGCCCGCGTGCCTGCCTGGACTGGCTCCACCGCTGAGCCTCTGTGGTTGTTCTTCTGCCCTCACACATGCCCCCATACCCACGTGACTGCCTGGACTGCTTCCACCGCTGAGCCTCTGTGGCTGTTCTTCTGCCCTCACACATGCCCCCATCTCTGCGTGACTGCCTGGACCGATTCCACCGCCGAGCCTCTGTGGTTGTTCTACTGCCCTCACACATGCACCCATACCCGCGTGCCTGCCTGTACTGGTTCCGCCGCTGAGCCTCTGTGGTTGTTCTTCTGCCCTCACACATGCCCCCATACCCGCGTGACTGCCTGGACTAGCTCCACCGCTGAGCCTCTGTGGTTGCTCTTCTGCCCTCACACATGCCCCCATACCCGCGTGACTGCCTGGACTGGCTCCACCGCCGAGCCTCTGTGGTTGTTCTTCTGCCCTCACACATGCCTCCATACCCGCGTGACTGCCTGTACTGATTCCACAGCCGAGCCTCTGTGGTTGTTCTTCTGCCCTCACACATGCCCCCATACCCGCGTGACTGCCTGGACTGCCTCCACCGCTGAGCCTCTGTGGTTGTTCTTCTGCCCTCACACATGCCCCCATACCTGCGTGACTGCCTGGACTGGATCCACCGCTGAGCCTCTGTGGTTGTTCTTCTGCCCTCACACATGCCCCTGTACCCACGTGCCTGCCTGGACTGGCTCTACCGCTGAGCCTCTGTGGCTGTTCTTCTGCCCTCACACATGCCCCCGTACCCACGTGCCTGCCTGGACTGGCTCTACCGCTGAGCCTCTGTGGCTGTTCTTCTGCCCTCACACATGCCCCCGTACCCACGTGACTGCCTGGACTGGCTCCACCGCTGAGCCTCTGTGTTGTTCTTCTACCCTCACACATGCCCCCATACCCGCGTGCCTGCCTGGACAGCTTCGCCCGCTGAGCCTCTGTGGCTGTTCTTCTGCCTCACATATGCCCCCGTACCCGTGTGACTGCCTGGACTGGCGCCACCGCCGAGCCTCTGTGGTTGTTCTTCTGCCCTCACACATGCCCCTGTACCCACGTGCCTGCCTGGACTGGCTCTACCGCTGAGACTCTGTGGTTGTTCTTCTGCCCTCACACATGCCCCCATACCCGCGTGCCTGCCTGGACTGTTTCCACCGCTGAGCCTCTGTGGCTGTTCTTCTGCCTCACACATGCCCCCGTACCCGCGTGACTGCCTGGACTGGCTCCACCGCCGAGCCTCTGTGGTTGTTTTTCTGCCCTCACACATGCCCCCATACCCGCGTGCCTGCCTGGACTGGCTCTACCGCTGAGCCTCTGTGGTTGTTCTTCTGCCCTCGCACATGCCCCCATACCCACGTGCCTGCCTGGACTAGCTGCACCGCTGAGCCTCTGTGGTTGTTCTTCTGCCCTCACACATGCCCCCATACCCGCATGACTGCCAGGACTGCTTCCACCGCTGAGCCTCTAGGGCTGTTCTTCTGCCCTCACACATGCCCCCATACCCGCGTGACTGCCTGGACTGGTTCTAACGCTGAGCCTCTGTGGCTGTTCTTCTGCCCTCACACATGCCCCCATACCCGCATGACTGCCTGGACTGCTTCCACCGCTGAGCCTCTGTGGTTGTTCTTCTGCCCTCACACATGCCCCCATACCAGCGTGCCTGCCTGGACTGGCTCTACCGCTGAGCCTCTGTGGTTGTTCTTCTGCCCTCACACATGCCCCCATACCCGCGTGCCTGCCTGGACTGGCTCCACCGCTGAGCCTCTGTGGTTGTTCTTCTGCCCTCACACATGCCCCCATACCCACGTGCCTGACCGGACTGCTTCCACCCCTGAGCCTCTGTGGCTGTTCTTCTGCCTCACACATGCCCCCGTACACACGTGACTGTCTGGACTGGCTCCACCGCCGAGCCTCTGTGGTTGTTCTTCTGCCCTCAGACATGCCCCCATACACGCGTGCCTGCCTGGACTGACTCTACCACTGAGCCTCTGTGGTTGTTCTTCTGCCCTCACACATGCCCCCATACCCGCGTGACTGCCTGGACTGCCTCCACTGCTGGGCCTCTGTGGTTGTTCTTCTGCCCTCACACATGCCCCTGTACCTGTGTGACTGCCTGGACTGGATCCACCGCTGAGCCTCTGTGGTTGTTCTTCTGCCCTCACACATGCACCCATACCAGCATGACTGCCTGGACTGGCTCCACCGCTGAGCCTCTGTGGTTGTTCTTCTGCCCTCACACATGCCCCCATACCCACGTGCCTGCCTGGACTGGCTCTACCGCTGAGCCTTTGCGGTTGTTCTTCTGCCTCACACATTCCCCCGTACCCGCGTGACTGCCTGGACTGGCTCCACCGCCGAGCTTCTGTGGTTGTTCTTCTGCCCTCTCACATGCCCCCATACCCATGTGCCTGACCGGACTGCTTCCACCGCTGAGCCTCTGTGGCTGTTCTTCTGACTCACACATGCCCCCGTACCCACCTGACTGCCTGGACTGGCTCCACCGCCGAGCTTCTGTGGTTGTTATTCTGCACTCACACATGCCCCCATACACGCGTGCCTGCCTGGACTGGCTCTACCGCTGAGCCTGTGTGGTTGTTCTTCTGCCCTCACACATGCCCCTGTACCTGTGTGACTGCCTGGACTGGATCCACCGCTGAGCCTCTGTGGTTGTTCTTCTGCCCTCACACATGCACCCATACCAGCGTGACTGCCTGGACTGGCTCCACCGCTGAGCCTCTGTGGTTGTTCTTCTGCCCTCACACATGCCCCCATACCCACGTGCCTGCCTGGACTGGCTCTACCGCTGAGCCTTTGCGGTTGTTCTTCTGCCTCACACATTCCCCCGTACCCGCGTGACTGCCTGGACTGGCTCCACCACCGAGCTTCTGTGGTTGTTCTTCTGCCCTCTCACATGCCCCCATACCCATGTGCCTGACCGGACTGCTTCCACCGCTGAGCCTCTGTGGCTGTTCTTCTGACTCACACATGCCCCCGTACCCACCTGACTGCCTGGACTGGCTCCACCGCCGAGCCTCTGTGGTTGTTATTCTGCACTCACACATGCCCCCATACACGCGTGCCTGCCTGGACTGGCTCTACCGCTGAGCCTGTGTGGTTGTTCTTCTGCCCTCACACATGCCCCCATACCCGCGTGCATGCCTGGACTGGCTCCACCGCTGAGCCTCTGTGGTTGTTCTTCTGCCCTCACACATGCCCCCATACCCGCGTGACTGCCTGGACTGCTTCCACCGCTGAGCCTCTGTGGCTGTTCTTCTGCCCTCACACATGCCCCCATACCCGCGTGACTGCCTGGACTGGCTCCACCGCCGAGCCTCTGTGGTTGTTCTTCGGCCCTCACACATGCCTCCATACCTGCGTGACTGCCTGTACTGATTCCACCACCGAGCCTCAGTGGTTGTTCTTCTGCCCTCACACATGCCCCCATACCCACTTGACTGCCTGGACTGGCTCCACCGCTGAGCCTCTGTAGTTGTTCTTCTGCCCTCACACATGCCCCCATACCCGCATGCCTGCCTATACTGGTTCCACCTTGGAGCCTCTGTGGTTGTTCTTCTGCCCTCACACATGCCCCCATACCCGCGTGACTGCCTGGACTGGCTCCACCGCTGAGCCTCTGTGGTTGTTCTTCTGCCCTCACACATGCCCCCATACCTGCGTGACTGCCTGGACTGGCTCCACCGCCGAGCCTCTGTGGTTGTTCTTCGGCCCTCACACATGCCTCCATACCCGGGTGACTACCTGTACTAGTTCCACCACCAAACCTCTGTGGTTGTTCTTCTGCCCTCACACATGCCCCCATACCCGCGTGACTGCCTGGACTTGCTCCACCGCTGAGCCTCTGTAGTTGTTCTTCTGCCCTCACACATGCCCCCATACCCGCGTGACTGCCTGGACTGGATCCACCGTTGAGCCTCTGTGGTTGTTCTTCTGCCCTCACACATGCCCTCATACCCGCGTGCCTGCCTGGACTGGCTCCACCTCTGAGCCTCTGTGGTTGTTCTTCTGCCCTCACACATGCCCCCATACCCGCGTGCCTGCCTGGACTGTTTCCACCGCTGAGCCTCTGTGGTTGTTTTTCTGCCCTCACACATGCCCCCATACCCGCGTGCCTGCCTGGACTGGCTCTACCGCTGAGCCT
This sequence comes from Lissotriton helveticus, assembly GCF_964261635.1. Classification (NCBI taxonomy): domain Eukaryota; kingdom Metazoa; phylum Chordata; class Amphibia; order Caudata; family Salamandridae; genus Lissotriton; species Lissotriton helveticus. Next base: position 1,730,644,384 of record NC_136069.1, on the reverse strand, counting down.
CTGTGGTTGTTCTTCTGCCCTCGCACATGCCCCCATACCCACGTGCCTGCCTGGACTAGCTGCACCGCTGAGCCTCTGTGGTTGTTCTTCTGCCCTCACACATGCCCCCATACCCGCGTGACTGCCAGGACTGCTTCCACCGCTGAGCCTCTAGGGCTGTTCTTCTGCCCTCACACATGCCCCCATACCCGCGTGACTGCCTGGACTGGTTCTAACGCTGAGCCTCTGTGGCTGTTCTTCTGCCCTCACACATGCCCCCATACCCGCATGACTGCCTGGACTGCTTCCACCGCTGAGCCTCTGTGGTTGTTCTTCTGCCCTCACACATGCCCCCATACCAGCGTGCCTGCCTGGACTGGCTCTACCGCTGGGCCTCTGTGGTTGTTCTTCTGCCCTCACACATGCCCCCATACCCGCGTGCCTGCCTGGACTGGCTCCACCGCTGAGCCTCTGTGGTTGTTCTTCTGCCCTCACACATGCCCCCATACCCGCGTGACTGCCTAGACTGGCTCCACCACCGAGCCTCTGTGGTTGTTCTTCTGCCCTCACACATGCCCCCATACCCACATGCCTGACCGGACTGCTTCCACCCCTGAGCCTCTGTGGCTGTTCTTCTGCCTCACACATGCCCCCGTACACACGTGACTGCCTGGACTGGCTCCACCGCCGAGCCTCTGTGGTTGTTCTTCTGCCCTCAGACATGCCCCCATACACGCGTGCCTGCCTGGACTGGCTCTACCGCTGAGCCTCTGTGGTTGTTCTTCTGCCCTCACACATGCCCCCATACCCGCGTGCCTGCCTATACTGGTTCCACCGCGGAGCCTCTGTGGTTGTTCTTCTGCCCTCACACATGCCCCCATACCTGCGTGACTGCCTGGACTGGCTCCACCGCTGAGCCTCTGTGGTTGTTCTTCTGCCCTCACACATGCCCCCATACCCACGTGACTGCCTGGACTGGCTCCACCGCCGAGCCTCTGTGGTTGTTCTTTGGCCCTCACACATGCCTCCATACCCGTGTGACTGCCTGTACTGGTTCCACCACCGAGCCTCTGTGGTTGTTCTTCTGCCCTCACACATGCCCCCATACCCGCGTGACTGCCTGGACTTGCTCCACCGCTGAGCCTCTGTAGTTGTTCTTCTGCCCTCACACATGCCCCCATACCCGCGTGACTGCCTGGACTGGATCCATCGTTGAGCCTCTGTGGTTGTTCTTCTGCCCTCACACATGCCCCCATACCCACATGCCTGCCTGGACTGGCTCCACCGCTGAGCCTCTGTGGCTGTTCTTCTGCCCTCACACATGCCCCCGTACCCGCGTGACTGCCAGGACTGGCTCCACCTCCGAGACTCTGTGGTTGTTCTTCTGCCCTCACACATGCCCCCATACCCACGCGCCTGCCTGGACTGCTTCCACCGCTGAGCCTCTGTGGTTGTTCTTCTGCCCTCACACATGCCCTCATACCCGCGTGCCTGCCTGGACTGGCTCCATCGCTGAGCCTCTGTGGTTGTTCTTCTGCCCTCACACATGCCCCCATACCCGCGTGCCTGCCTGGACTGGCTCTACCGCTGAGCCTCTGTGGTTGTTCTTCTGCCCTCACACATGCCCCCATACCCACGTGACTGCCTGGAATGGCTCCACCGCCGAACCTCTGTGGTTGTTCTTCTGCCCTCACACATGCCCCCATACCCGCGTGCCTGCCTGGACTGGCTCTACCGCTGAGCCTCTGTGGTTGTTTTTCTGCCCTCACACATGCCCCCATACCCGCGTGCCTGCCTGGACTGCTTCCACCGCTGAGCCTCTGTGGCTGTTCTTCTGCCTCACACATGCCCCCGTACCCGCGTGACTGCCTGGACTGGCTCCACCGCTGAGCCTCTGTGGTTGTTCTTCTGCCCTCACACATGCCCCCATACCCGCGTGCCTGCCTGGACTGGCTCTACCGCTGAGCCAATGTGGATGTTCTTCTGCCCTCACACATGCCCCCATACCCGCTTGCCTGCCTTGACTGGCTCCACCTCTGAGCCTCTGTGGTTGTTCTTCTGCCCTCACATATGCCCCCATACCCGCATGCCTGCCTGGACTGCTTCCACAGCTGAGCCTCTGTGGCTGTTCTTCTACCTCACACATGCCCCCTTACCGGCGTGACTGCCTGGACTGGCTCCACCGCCGAGCCTCTGTGGTTGTTCTTCTGCCCTCACACATGCCCCCATACACGCGTGCCTGCCTGGACTGGCTTTACCGCTGAGCCTCTGTGGTTGTTCTTCTGCCCTCACACATGCCCCCATGCCCGCGTGCCTGCCTGGACTGGCTCCACCGCTGAGCCTCTGTGGTTGTTCTTCTTCCCTCACACATGCCCCCATACCCACGTGACTGCCTGGACTGCTTCCACCGCTGAGCCTCTGTGGCTGTTCTTCTGCCCTCACACATGCCCCCATCCCTGCGTGACTGCCTGGACCGCTTCCACCGCCGAGCCTCTGTGGTTGTTCTACTGCCCTCACACATGCCCCCATACCCGCGTGCCTGCCTGTACTGGTTCCGCCGCTGAGCCTCTGTGGTTGTTCTTCTGCCCTCACACATGCCCCCATACCCGCGTGACTGCCTGGACTGGCTCCACCGCTGAGCCTCTGTGGTTGCTCTTCTGCCCTCACACATGCCCCCATACCCGCGTGACTGCCTGGACTGGCTCCACCGCCGAGCCTCTGTGGTTGTTCTTCTGCCCTCACACATGCCTCCATACCCGCGTGACTGCCTGTACTGGTTCCACAGCCGAGCCTCTGTGGTTGTTCTTCTGCCCTCACACATGCCCCCATACCCGCGTGACTGCCTGGACTGCCTCCACCGCTGAGCCTCTGTGGTTGTTCTTCTGCCCTCACACATGCCCCCATACCTGCGTGACTGCCTGGACTGGATCCGCCGCTGAGCCTCTGTGGCTGTTCTTCTGCCCTCACACATGCCCCCGTACCCGCGTGACTGCCTGGACTGGCTCCACCGCCGAGCCTCTGTGGTTGTTCTTCTGCCCTCACACATGCCCCCATACCCACGTGCCTGCCTGGACTGCTTCCACCGCTGAGCCTCTGTGGTTGTTCTTCTGCCCTCTCACATGCCCCCATACCCGCGTGCCTGCCTGGACAGCTTCGCCCGCTGAGCCTCTGTGGCTGTTCTTCTGCCTCACATATGCCCCCGTACCCGTGTGACTGCCTGGACTGGCACCACCGCCGAGCCTCTGTGGTTGTTCTTCTGCCCTCACACATGCCCCTGTACCCACGTGCCTGCCTGGACTGGCTCTACCGCTGAGACTCTGTGGTTGTTCTTCTGCCCTCACACATGCCCCCATACCCGCGTGCCTGCCTGGACTGTTTCCACCGCTGAGCCTCTGTGGCTGTTCTTCTGCCTCACACATGCCCCCGTACCCGCGTGACTGCCTGGACTGGCTCCACCGCCGAGCCTCTGTGGTTGTTTTTCTGCCCTCACACATGCCCCCATACCCGCGTGCCTGCCTGGACTGGCTCTACCGCTGAGCCTCTGTGGTTGTTCTTCTGCCCTCACACATGCCCCCATACCAGCGTGCCTGCCAGGACTGCTTCCACCGCTGAGCCTCTAGGGCTGTTCTTCTGCCCTCACACATGCCCCCATACCCGCGTGACTGCCTGGACTGGTTCTAACGCTGAGCCTCTGTGGCTGTTCTTCTGCCCTCACACATGCCCCCATACCCGCATGACTGCCTGGACTGCTTCCACCGCTGAGCCTCTGTGGTTGTTCTTCTGCCCTCACACATGCCCCCATACCAGCGTGCCTGACTGGACTGGCTCTACCGCTGAGCCTCTGTGGTTGTTCTTCTGCCCTCACACATGCCCCCATACCCGCGTGCCTGCCTGGACTGGCTCCACCGCTGAGCCTCTGTGGTTGTTCTTCTGCCCTCACACATGCCCCCATACCCGCGTGACTGCCTAGACTGGCTCCACCGCCGAGCCTCTGTGGTTGTTCTTCTGCCCTCACACATGCCCCCATACCCACGTGCCTGACCGGACTGCTTCCACCCCTGAGCCTCTGTGGCTGTTCTTCTGCCTCACACATGCCCCCGTACACACGTGACTGTCTGGACTGGCTCCACCGCCGAGCCTCTGTGGTTGTTCTTCTGCCCTCAGACATGCCCCCATACACGCGTGCCTGCCTGGACTGGCTCTACCGCTGATCCTCTGTGGTTGTTCTTCTGCCCTCACACATGCCCCCATACCCACGTGGCTGCCTGGACTGCCTCCACTGCTGAGCCTCTGTGGTTGTTCTTCTGCCCTCACACATGCCCCCATACCTGTGTGACTGCCTGGACTGGATACACCGCCGAGCCTCTGTGGTTGTTCTTCTGCCCTCACACATGCACCCATACCAGCGTGACTGCCTGGACTGGCTCCACCGCTGAGCCTCTGTGGTTGTTCTTCTGCCCTCACACATGCCCCCATACCCACGTGCCTGCCTGGACTGGCTCTACCGCTGAGCCTTTATGGTTGTTCTTCTGCCTCACACATTCCCCCGTACCCGCGTGACTGCCTGGACTGGCTCCACCGCCGAGCTTCTGTGGTTGTTCTTCTGCCCTCACACATGCCCCCATACCCATGTGCCTGACCGGACTGCTTCCACCGCTGAGCCTCTGTGGCTGTTCTTCTGACTCACACATGCCCCCGTACCCACGTGACTGCCTGGACTGGCTCCACCGCCGAGCCACTGTGGTTGTTATTCTGCACTCACACATGCCCCCATACACGCGTGCCTGCCTGGACTGGCTCTACCGCTGAGCCTGTGTGGTTGTTCTTCTGCCCTCACACATGCCCCCATACCCGCGTGCCTGCCTGGACTGGCTCCACCGCTGAGCCTCTGTGGTTGTTCTTCTGCCCTCACACATGCCCCCATACCCGCGTGACTGCCTGGACTGCTTCCACCGCTGAGCCTCTGTGGCTGTTCTTCTGCCCTCACACATGCCCCCATACCCGCGTGACTGCCTGGACTGGCTCCACCGGCGAGCCTCTGTGGTTGTTCTTCGGCCCTCACACATGCCTCCATACCTGCGTGACTGCCTGTACTGATTCCACCACCGAGCCTCAGTGGTTGTTCTTCTGCCCTCACACATGCCCCCATACCCACTTGACTGCCTGGACTGGCTCCACCGCTGAGCCTCTGTAGTTGTTCTTCTGCCCTCACACATGCCCCCATACCCGCGTACCTGCCTATACTGGTTCCACCGTGGAGCCTCTGTGGTTGTTCTTCTGCCCTCACACATGCCCCCATACCCGCGTGACTGCCTGGACTGGCTCCACCGCTGAGCCTCTGTGGTTGTTCTTCTGCCCTCACACATGCCCCCATACCCGCGTGACTGCCTGGACTGGCTCCACCGCCGAGCCTCTGTGGTTGTTCTTCGGCCCTCACACATGCCTCCATACCCGCGTGACTACCTGTACTGGTTCCACCACCGAGCCTCTGTGGTTGTTCTTCTGCCCTCACACATGCCCCCATACCCGCGTGACTGCCTGGACTTGCTCCACCGCTGAGCCTCTGTAGTTGTTCTTCTGCCCTCACACATGCCCCCATACCCGCGTGACTGCCTGGACTGGATCCACCGTTGAGCCTCTGTGGTTGTTCTTCTGCCCTCACACATGCCCCCATACCCGCGTGACTGCCTGGACTGGCTCCACCGCTGAGCCTCTGTGGTTGTTCTTCTGCCCTCACACATGCCCCCATACCCGCGTGACTGCCTGGACTGGCTCCACCGCCGAGCCTCTGTGGTTGTTCTTCGGCCCTCACACATGCCTCCATACCCGCGTGACTACCTGTACTGGTTTCACCACCGAGCCTCTGTGGTTGTTCTTCTGCCCTCACACATGCCCCCATACCCGCGTGACTGCCTGGACTTGCTCCACCGCTGAGCCTCTGTAGTTGTTCTTCTGCCCTCACACATGCCCCCATACCCGCGTGACTGCCTGGACTGGATCCACCGTTGAGCCTCTGTGGTTGTTCTTCTGCCCTCACACATGCCCAAATACCCGCGTGACTGCCTGGACTTGCTCCACCGCTGAGCCTCTGTAGTTGTTCTTCTGCCCTCACACATGCCCCCATACCCGCGTGACTGCCTGGACTGGATCCACCGTTGAGCCTCTGTGGCTGTTCTTCTGCCTCACATATGCCCCCGTACCCGCGTGACTGCCTGGACTGGCGCCACCGCCGAGCCTCTGTGGTTGTTCTTCTGCCCTCACACATGCCCCTGTACGCACGTGCCTGCCTGGACTGGCTCTACCGCTGAGACTCTGTGGTTGTTCTTCTGCCCTCACACATGCCCCCATACCCGCGTGCCTGCCTGGACTGTTTCCACCGCTGAGCCTCTGTGGCTGTTCTTCTGCCTCACACATGCCCCCGTACCCGCGTGACTGCCTGGACTTGCTCCACCGCCGAGCCTCTGTGGTTGTTTTTCTGCCCTCACACATGCCCCCATACCCGCGTGCCTGCCTGGACAGGCTCTACCGCTGAGCCTCTGTGGTAGTTCTTCTGCCCTCGCACATGCCCCCATACCCACGTGCCTGCCTGGACTAGCTGCACCGCTGAGCCTCTGTGGTTGTTCTTCTGCCCTCACACATGCCCCCATACCCGCGTGACTGCCAGGACTGCTTCCACCGCTGAGCCTCTAGGGCTGTTCTTCTGCCCTCACATATGCCCCCATACCCGCGTGACTGCCTGGACTGGTTCTAACGCTGAGCCTCTGTGGCTGTTCTTCTGCCCTCACACATGCCCCCATACCCGCATGACTGCCTGGACTGCTTCCACCGCTGAGCCTCTGTGGTTGTTCTTCTGCCCTCACACATGCCCCCATACCAGCGTGCCTGCCTGGACTGGCTCTACCGCTGGGCCTCTGTGGTTGTTCTTCTGCCCTCACACATGCCCCCATACCCGCGTGCCTGCCTGGACTGGCTCCACCGCTGAGCCTCTGTGGTTGTTCTTCTGCCCTCACACATGCCCCATACCCGCGTGACTGCCTAGACTGGCTCCACCGCCGAGCCTCTGTGGTTGTTCTTCTGCCCTCACACATGCCCCCCTACCCACGTGCCTGACCGGACTGCTTCCACCCCTGAGCCTCTGTGGCTGTTCTTCTGCCTCACACATGCCCCCGTACACACGTGACTGCCTGGACTGGCTCCACCGCTGAGCCTCTGTGGTTGTTCTTCTGCCCTCAGACATGCCCCCATACACGCGTGCCTGCCTGGACTGGCTCTACCGCTGAGCCTCGGTGGTTGTTCTTCTGCCCTCACACATGCCCCCATACCCGCTTGACTGCCTGGACTGGATACACCGCCGAGCCTCTGTGGTTGTTCTTCTGCCCTCACACATGCACCCATACCAGCGTGACTGCCTGGACTGGCTCCACCGCTGAGCCTCTGAGATTGTTCTTCTGCCCTCACACATGCCCCCATACCCACGTGCCTGCCTGGACTGGCTCTACCGCTGAGCCTTTATGGTTGTTCTTCTGCCTCACACATTCCCCCGTACCCGCGTGACTGCCTGGACTGGCTCCACCGCCGAGCTTCTGTGGTTGTTCTTCTGCCCTCACACATGCCCCCATACCCATGTGCCTGACCGGACTGCTTCCACCGCTGAGCCTCTGTGGCTGTTCTTCTGACTCACACATGCCCCCGTACCCACGTGACTGCCTGGACTGGCTCCACCGCCGAGCCACTGTGGTTGTTATTCTGCACTCACACATGCCCCCATACACGCGTGCCTGCCTGGACTGGCTCTACCGCTGAGCCTGTGTGGTTGTTCTTCTGCCCTCACACATGCCCCCATACCCGCGTGCCTGCCTGGACTGGCTCCACCGCTGAGCCTCTGTGGTTGTTCTTCTGCCCTCACACATGCCCCCATACCCGCGTGACTGCCTGGACTGCTTCCACCGCTGAGCCTCTGTGGCTGTTCTTCTGCCCTCACACATGCCCCCATACCCGCGTGACTGCCTGGACTGGCTCCACCGGCGAGCCTCTGTGGTTGTTCTTCGGCCCTCACACATGCCTCCATACCTGCGTGACTGCCTGTACTGATTCCACCACCGAGCCTCAGTGGTTGTTCTTCTGCCCTCACACATGCCCCCATACCCACTTGACTGCCTGGACTGGCTCCACCGCTGAGCCTCTGTAGTTGTTCTTCTGCCCTCACACATGCCCCCATACCCGCGTACCTGCCTATACTGGTTCCACCGTGGAGCCTCTGTGGTTGTTCTTCTGCCCTCACACATGCCCCCATACCCGCGTGACTGCCTGGACTGGCTCCACCGCTGAGCCTCTGTGGTTGTTCTTCTGCCCTCACATATGCCCCCATACCCGCGTGACTGCCTGGACTGGCTCCACCGCCGAGCCTCTGTGGTTGTTCTTCGGCCCTCACACATGCCTCCATACCCGCGTGACTACCTGTACTGGTTCCACCACCGAGCCTCTGTGGTTGTTCTTCTGCCCTCACACATGCCCCCATACCCGCGTGACTGCCTGGACTTGCTCCACCGCTGAGCCTCTGTAGTTGTTCTTCTGCCCTCACACATGCCCCCATACCCGCGTGACTGCCTGGACTGGCTCCACCGCTGAGCCTCTGTGGTTGTTCTTCTGCCCTCACACATGCCCCCATACCCGCGTGACTGCCTGGACTGGCTCCACCGCCGAGCCTCTGTGGTTGTTCTTCGGCCCTCACACATGCCTCCATACCCGCGTGACTACCTGTACTGGTTTCACCACCGAGCCTCTGTGGTTGTTCTTCTGCCCTCACACATGCCCCCATACCCGCGTGACTGCCTGGACTTGCTCCACCGCTGAGCCTCTGTAGTTGTTCTTCTGCCCTCACACATGCCCCCATACCCGCGTGACTGCCTGGACTGGATCCACCGTTGAGCCTCTGTGGTTGTTCTTCTGCCCTCACACATGCCCCCATACCCGCGTGACTGCCTGGACTTGCTCCACCGCTGAGCCTCTGTAGTTGTTCTTCTGCCCTCACACATGCCCCCATACCCGCGTGACTGCCTGGACTGGATCCACCGTTGAGCCTCTGTGGCTGTTCTTCTGCCTCACATATGCCCCCGTACCCGCGTGACTGCCTGGACTGGCGCCACCGCCGAGCCTCTGTGGTTGTTCTTCTGCCCTCACACATGCCCCCGTACACACGTGACTGCCTGGACTGGCTCCACCGCTGAGCCTCTGTGGTTGTTCTTCTGCCCTCAGACATGCCCCCATACACGCGTGCCTGCCTGGACTGGCTCTACCGCTGAGCCTCGGTGGTTGTTCTTCTGCCCTCACACATGCCCCCATACCCGCTTGACTGCCTGGACTGGCTCCACCGCTGAGCCTCTGTAGTTGTTCTTCTGCCCTCACACATGCCCCCATACCCGCGTACCTGCCTATACTGGTTCCACCGTGGAGCCTCTGTGGTTGTTCTTCTGCCCTCACACATGCCCCCATACCCGCGTGACTGCCTGGACTGGCTCCACCGCTGAGCCTCTGTGGTTGTTCTTCTGCCCTCACACATGCCCCCATACCCGCGTGACTGCCTGGACTGGCTCCACCGCCGAGCCTCTGTGGTTGTTCTTCGGCCCTCACACATGCCTCCATACCCGCGTGACTACCTGTACTGGTTCCACCACCGAGCCTCTGTGGTTGTTCTTCTGCCCTCACACATGCCCCCATACCCGCGTGACTGCCTGGACTTGCTCCACCGCTGAGCCTCTGTAGTTGTTCTTCTGCCCTCACACATGCCCCCATACCCGCGTGACTGCCTGGACTGGATCCACCGTTGAGCCTCTGTGGTTGTTCTTCTGCCCTCACACATGCCCCCATACCCGCGTGACTGCCTGGACTGGCTCCACCGCTGAGCCTCTGTGGTTGTTCTTCTGCCCTCACACATGCCCCCATACCCGCGTGACTGCCTGGACTGGCTCCACCGCCGAGCCTCTGTGGTTGTTCTTCGGCCCTCACACATGCCTCCATACCCGCGTGACTACCTGTACTGGTTTCACCACCGAGCCTCTGTGGTTGTTCTTCTGCCCTCACACATGCCCCCATACCCGCGTGACTGCCTGGACTTGCTCCACCGCTGAGCCTCTGTAGTTGTTCTTCTGCCCTCACACATGCCCCCATACCCGCGTGACTGCCTGGACTGGATCCACCGTTGAGCCTCTGTGGTTGTTCTTCTGCCCTCACACATGCCCCCATACCCGCGTGACTGCCTGGACTTGCTCCACCGCTGAGCCTCTGTAGTTGTTCTTCTGCCCTCACACATGCCCCCATACCCGCGTGACTGCCTGGACTGGATCCACCGTTGAGCCTCTGTGGCTGTTCTTCTGCCTCACATATGCCCCCGTACCCGCGTGACTGCCTGGACTGGCGCCACCGCCGAGCCTCTGTGGTTGTTCTTCTGCCCTCACACATGCCCCTGTACGCACGTGCCTGCCTGGACTGGCTCTACCGCTGAGACTCTGTGGTTGTTCTTCTGCCCTCACACATGCCCCCATACCCGCGTGCCTGCCTGGACTGTTTCCACCGCTGAGCCTCTGTGGCTGTTCTTCTGCCTCACACATGCCCCCGTACCCGCGTGACTGCCTGGACTTGCTCCACCGCCGAGCCTCTGTGGTTGTTTTTCTACCCTCACACATGCCCCCATACCCGCGTGCCTGCCTGGACAGGCTCTACCGCTGAGCCTCTGTGGTAGTTCTTCTGCCCTCGCACATGCCCCCATACCCACGTGCCTGCCTGGACTAGCTGCACCGCTGAGCCTCTGTGGTTGTTCTTCTGCCCTCACACATGCCCCCATACCCGCGTGACTGCCAGGACTGCTTCCACCGCTGAGCCTCTAGGGCTGTTCTTCTGCCCTCACATATGCCCCCATACCCGCGTGACTGCCTGGACTGGTTCTAACGCTGAGCCTCTGTGGCTGTTCTTCTGCCCTCACACATGCCCCCATACCCGCATGACTGCCTGGACTGCTTCCACCGCTGAGCCTCTGTGGTTGTTCTTCTGCCCTCACACATGCCCCCATACCAGCGTGCCTGCCTGGACTGGCTCTACCGCTGGGCCTCTGTGGTTGTTCTTCTGCCCTCACACATGCCCCCATACCCGCGTGCCTGCCTGGACTGGCTCCACCGCTGAGCCTCTGTGGTTGTTCTTCTGCCCTCACACATGCCCCATACCCGCGTGACTGCCTAGACTGGCTCCACCGCCGAGCCTCTGTGGTTGTTCTTCTGCCCTCACACATGCCCCCCTACCCACGTGCCTGACCGGACTGCTTCCACCCCTGAGCCTCTGTGGCTGTTCTTCTGCCTCACACATGCCCCCGTACACACGTGACTGCCTGGACTGGCTCCACCGCTGAGCCTCTGTGGTTGTTCTTCTGCCCTCAGACATGCCCCCATACACGCGTGCCTGCCTGGACTGGCTCTACCGCTGAGCCTCGGTGGTTGTTCTTCTGCCCTCACACATGCCCCCATACCCGCTTGACTGCCTGGACTGGCTCCACCGCTGAGCCTCTGTAGTTGTTCTTCTGCCCTCACACATGCCCCCATACCCGCGTACCTGCCTATACTGGTTCCACCGTGGAGCCTCTGTGGTTGTTCTTCTGCCCTCACACATGCCCCCATACCCGCGTGACTGCCTGGATTGGCTCCACCGCTGAGCCTCTGTGGTTGTTCTTCTGCCCTCACACATGCCCCCATACCCGCGTGACTGCCTGGACTGGCTCCACCGCCGAGCCTCTGTGGTTGTTCTTCGGCCCTCACACATGCCTCCATACCCGCGTGACTACCTGTACTGGTTCCACCACCGAGCCTCTGTGGTTGTTCTTCTGCCCTCACACATGCCCCCATACCCGCGTGACTGCCTGGACTTGCTCCACCGCTGAGCCTCTGTAGTTGTTCTTCTGCCCTCACACATGCCCCCATACCCGCGTGACTGCCTGGACTGGATCCACCGTTGAGCCTCTGTGGTTGTTCTTCTGCCCTCACACATGCCCCCATACCCGCGTGACTGCCTGGACTGGCTCCACCGCTGAGCCTCTGTGGTTGTTCTTCTGCCCTCACACATGCCCCCATACCCGCGTGACTGCCTGGACTGGCTCCACCGCCGAGCCTCTGTGGTTGTTCTTCGGCCCTCACACATGCCTCCATACCCGCGTGACTACCTGTACTGGTTTCACCACCGAGCCTCTGTGGTTGTTCTTCTGCCCTCACACATGCCCCCATACCCGCGTGACTGCCTGGACTTGCTCCACCGCTAAGCCTCTGTAGTTGTTCTTCTGCCCTCACACATGCCCCCATACCCGTGTGACTGCCTGGACTGGATCCACCGTTGAGCCTCTGTGGTTGTTCTTCTGCCCTCACACATGCCCCCATACCCGCGTGACTGCCTGGACTTGCTCCACCGCTGAGCCTCTGTAGTTGTTCTTCTGCCCTCACACATGCCCCCATACCCGCGTGACTGCCTGGACTGGATCCACCGTTGAGCCTCTGTGGCTGTTCTTCTGCCTCACATATGCCCCCGTACCCGCGTGACTGCCTGGACTGGCGCCACCGCCGAGCCTCTGTGGTTATTCTTCTGCCCTCACACATGCCCCTGTACGCACGTGCCTGCCTGGACTGGCTCTACCGCTGAGACTCTGTGGTTGTTCTTCTGCCCTCACACATGCCCCCATACCCGCGTGCCTGCCTGGACTGTTTCCACCGCTGAGCCTCTGTGGCTGTTCTTCTGCCTCACACATGCCCCCGTACCCGCGTGACTGCCTGGACTTGCTCCACCGCCGAGCCTCTGTGGTTGTTTTTCTGCCCTCACACATGCCCCCATACCCGCGTGCCTGCCTGGACTGGCTCTACCGCTGAGCCTCTGTTGTAGTTCTTCTGCCCTCGCACATGCCCCCATACCCACGTGCCTGCCTGGACTAGCTGCACCGCTGAGCCTCTGTGGTTGTTCTTCTGCCCTCACACATGCCCCCATACCCGCGTGACTGCCAGGACTGCTTCCACCGCTGAGCCTCTAGGGCTGTTCTTCTGCCCTCACATATGCCCCCATACCCGCGTGACTGCCTGGACTGGTTCTAACGCTGAGCCTCTGTGGCTGTTCTTCTGCCCTCACACATGCCCCCATACCCGCATGACTGCCTGGACTGCTTCCACCGCTGAGCCTCTGTGGTTGTTCTTCTGCCCTCACACATGCCCCCATACCAGCGTGCCTGCCTGGACTGGCTCTACCGCTGGGCCTCTGTGGTTGTTCTTCTGCCCTCACACATGCCCCCATACCCGCGTGCCTGCCTGGACTGGCTCCACCGCTGAGCCTCTGTGGTTGTTCTTCTGCCCTCACACATGCCCCATACCCGCGTGACTGCCTAGACTGGCTCCACCGCCGAGCCTCTGTGGTTGTTCTTCTGCCCTCACACATGCCCCCCTACCCACGTGCCTGACCGGACTGCTTCCACCCCTGAGCCTCTGTGGCTGTTCTTCTGCCTCACACATGCCCCCGTACACACGTGACTGCCTGGACTGGCTCCACCGCCGAGCCTCTGTGGTTGTTCTTCTGCCCTCAGACATGCCCCCATACACGCGTGCCTGCCTGGACTGGCTCTACCGCTGAGCCTCGGTGGTTGTTCTTCTGCCCTCACACATGCCCCCATACCCGCGTGCCTGCCTATACTGGTTCCACCGCGGAGCCTCTGTGGTTGTTCTTCTGCCCTCACACATGCCCCCATACCTGCGTGACTGCCTGGACTGGCTCCACCGCTGAGCCTCTGTGGTTGTTCTTCTGCCCTCACACATGCCCCCATACCCGCGTGACTGCCTGGACTGGCTCCACCGCCGAGCCTCTGTGGTTGTTCTTTGGCCCTCACACATGCCTCCATACCCGTGTTACTGCCTGTACTGGTTCCACCACCGAGCCTCTGTGGTTGTTCTTCTGCCCTCACACATGCCCCCATACCCGCGTGACTGCCTGGACTTGCTCCACCGCTGAGCCTCTGTAGGTGTTCTTCTGCCCTCACACATGCCCCCATACCCGCGTGACTGCCTGGACTGGATCCATTTATGAGCCTCTGTGGTTGTTCTTCTGCCCTCACACTTGCCCCCATACCAGCGTGACTGCCTGGACTGGCTCCACCGCTGAGCCTCTGTGTTGTTCTTCTGCCCTCACACATGCCCCCATACCCGTGTGCCTGCCTGGACAGCTTCGCCCGCTGAGCCTCTGTGGCTGTTCTTCTGCCTCACATATGCCCCCGTACCCGCGTGACTGCCTGGACTTGCGCCACCGCCGAGCCTCTGTGGTTGTTCTTCTGCCCTCACACATGCCCCTGTACCCACGTGCCTGCCTGGACTGGCTCTACCGCTGAGCCTCTGTGGCTGTTCTTCTGCCCTCACACATGCCCCCGTACCCGCGTGACTGCCTGGACTGGCTCCACCGCCGAGCCTCTGTGGTTGTTCTTCTGCCCTCACACATGCCCCCATACCCACATGCCTGCCTGGACTGCTTCCACCGCTGAGCCTCTGTGGTTGTTCTTCTGCCCTCACACATGCCCCCGTACCCTCGTGACTGCCTGGACTGGCTCCACCGCCGAGCCTCTGTGGTTGTTCTTCTGCCCTCACACATGCCCCCATACCCACATGCCTGCCTGGACTGGCTCCACCGCTGAGCCTCTGTGGCTGTTCTTCTGCCCTCACACGTGCCCCAGTACCCGCGTGACTGCAAGGACTGGCTCCACCGCCGAGCCTCTGTGGTTGTTCTTCTGCCCTCACACATGCCCCCATACCCACGTGCCTGCCTGGACTGCTTCCACCGCTGAGCCTCTGTGGTTGTTCTTCTGCCCTCACACATGCCCTCATACCCGCGTGCCTGCCTGGACTGGCTCCACCGCTGAGCCTCTGTGGTTGTTCTTCTGCCCTCACACATGCCCCCATACCCGCGTGCCTGCCTGGACTGGCTCTACCGCTGAGCCTCTGTGGTTGTTCTTCTCCCTCACACATGCCCCCGTACCCGCGTGACTGCCTGGACTGGCTCCACCGCTGAGCCTCTGTGGTTGTTCTTCTGCCCTCACACATGCCCCCATACCCGCGTGCCTGCCTGGACTGGCTCTACCGCTGAGCCAATGTGGATGTTCTTCTGCCCTCACACATGCCCCCATACCCGCGTGCCTGCCTTGACTGGCTCCACCTCTGAGCCTCTGTGGTTGTTCTTCTGCCCTCACACATGCCCCCATACCCGCATGCCTGCCTGGACTGCTTCCACAGCTGAGCCTCTGTGGCTGTTCTTCTGCCTCACACATGCCCCCTTACCGGCGTGACTGCCTGGACTGGCTCCACTGCCGAGCCTTTGTGGTTGTTCTTCTGCCCTCACACATGCCCCCATACACGCGTGCCTGCTTGGACTGGCTCTACCGCTGAGCCTCTGTGGTTGTTCTTCTGCCCTCACACATGCCCCCATGCCCGCGTGCCTGCCTGGACTGGCTCCACCGCTGAGCCTCTGTGGTTGTTCTACTGCCCTCACACATGCCCCCATACCCGCGTGCCTGCCTGTACTGGTTCCGCCGCTGAGCCTCTGTGGTTGTTCTTCTGCCCTCACACATGCCCCCATACCCGCGTGACTGCCTGGACTGGCTCCACCGCTGAGCCTCTGTGGTTGCTCTTCTGCCCTCACACATGCCCCCATACCCGCGTGACTGCCTGGACTGGCTCCACCGCCGAGCCTCTGTGGTTGTTCTTCTGCCCTCACACATGCCTCCATACCCGCGTGACTGCCTGTACTGGTTCCACAGCCGAGCCTCTGTGGTTGTTCTTCTGCCCTCACACATGCCCCCATACCCGCGTGACTGCCTGGACTGCCTCCACCGCTGAGCCTCTGTGGTTGTTCTTCTGCCCTCACACATGCCCCCATACCTGCGTGACTGCCTGGACTGGATCCACCGCTGAGCCTCTGTGGTTGTTCTTCTGCCCTCACACATGCCCCTGTACCCACGTGCCTGCCTGGACTGGCTCTACCGCTGAGCCTCTGTGGCTGTTCTTCTGCCCTCACACATGCCCCCGTACCTGCGTGACTGCCTGGACTGGCTCCACCGCCGAGCCTCTGTGGTTGTTCTTCTGCCCTCACACATGCCCCCATACCCACGTGCCTGCCTGGACTGCTTCCACCGCTGAGCCTCTGTGGTTGTTCTTCTGCCCTCACACATGCCCCCATACCAGCGTGACTGCCTGGACTGGCTCCACCGCTGAGCCTCTGTGTTGTTCTTCTGCCCTCACACATGCCCCCATACCCGCGTGCCTGCCTGGACAGCTTCGCCCGCTGAGCCTCTGTGGCTGTTCTTCTGCCTCACATATGCCCCCGTACCCGCGTGACTGCCTGGACTGGCGCCACCGCCGAGCCTCTGTGGTTGTTCTTCTGCCCTCACACATGCCGCTGTACCCACGTGCCTGCCTGGACTGGCTCTACCGCTGAGACTCTGTGGTTGTTCTTCTGCCCTCACACATGCCCCCATACCCGCGTGCCTGCCTGGACTGTTTCCACCGCTGAGCCTCTGTGACTGTTCTTCTGCCTCACACATGCCCCCGTACCCGCGTGACTGCCTGTACTGGCTCCACCGCCGAGCCTCTGTGGTTGTTTTTCTGCCCTCACACATGCCCCCATACCCGCGTGCCTGCCTGGACTGGCTCTACCGCTGAGCCTCTGTGGTTGTTCTTCTGCCCTCGCACATGCCCCCATACCCAAGTGCCTGACTGTACTAGCAGCACCGCTGAGCCTCTGTGGTTGTTCTTCTGCCCTCACACATGCCCCCATACCCGCGTGACTGCCAGGACTGCTTCCACCGCTGAGCCTCTAGGGCTGTTCTTCTGACCTCACACATGCCCCCATACCCGCGTGACTGCCTGGACTGGTTCTAACGCTGAGCCTCTGTGGCTGTTCTTCTGCCCTCACACATGCCCCCATACCCACATGACTGCCTGGACTGCTTCCACCGCTGAGCCTCTGTGGTTGTTCTTCTGCCCTCACACATGCCCCCATACCAGCGTGCCTGCCTGGACTGGCTCTACCGCTGAGCCTCTGTGGTTGTTCTTCTGCCCTCACACATGCCCCCATACCCGCGTGCCTGCCTGGACTGGCTCCACCGCTGAGCCTCTGTGGTTGTTCTTCTGCCCTCACACATGCCCCCATACCCGCGTGACTGCCTAGACTGGCTCCACCGCCGAGCCTCTGTGGATGTTCTTCTGCCCTCACACATGCCCCCATACCCACGTGCCTGACCGGACTGCTTCCACCCCTGAGCCTCTGTGGCTGTTCTTCTGCCTCACACATGCCCCCGTACACACGTGACTGTCTGGACTGGCTCCACCGCCGAGCCTCTGTGGTTGTTCTTCTGCCCTCAGACATGCCCCCAATACACGCGTGCCTGCCTGGACTGGCTCTACCGCTGAGCCTCTGTGGTTGTTCTTCTGGCCTCACACATGCCCCCATACCCGTGTGACTGCCTGGACTGCCTCCACTGCTGAGCCTCTGTGGTTGTTCTTCTGCCCTCACACATGCCCCCATACCTGTGTGACTGCCTGGACTGGATCCACCGCTGAGCCTCTGTGGTTGTTCTTCTGCCCTCACACATGCACCCATACCAGCGTGACTGCCTGGACTGGCTCCACCGCTGAGCCTCTGTGGTTGTTCTTCTGCCCTCACACATGCCCCCATACCCACGTGCCTGCCTGGACTGGCTCTACCGCTGAGCCTTTGTGGTTGTTCTTCTGCCTCACACATTCCCCCGTACCCGCGTGACTGCCTGGACTGGCTCCACCGCCGAGCCTCTTTGGTTGTTCTTCTGCCCTCATACATGCCCCCATACCCATGTGCCTGACCGGACTGCTTCCACCGCTGAGCCTCTGTGGCTGTTCTTCTGACTCACACATGCCCCCGTACCCACGTGACTGCCTGGACTGGCTCCACCGCCGAGCCTCTGTGGTTGTTATTCTGCACTCACACATGCCCCCATACACGCGTGCCTGCCTGGACTGGCTCTACCGCTGAGCCTGTTTGGTTGTTCTTCTGCCCTCACACATGCCCCCATACCCGCATGCCTGCCTGGACTGGCTCCACCGCTGAGCCTCTGTGGTTGTTCTTCTGCCCTCACACATGCCCCCATACCCGCGTGACTGCCTGGACTGCTTCCACCGCTGAGCCTCTGTGGCTGTTCTTCTACCCTCACGCATGCCCCCATACCCGCGGGACTGCCTGGACTGGCTCCACCGCCGAGCCTCTGTGGTTGTTCTTCGGCCCTCACACATGCCTCCATACCCGCGTGACTGCCTGTACTGATTCCACCACCGAGCCTCAGTGGTTGTTCTTCTGCCCTCACACATGCCCCCATACCCACTTGACTGCCTGGACTGGCTCCACCGCTGAGCCTCTGTAGTTGTTCTTCTGCCCTCACACATGCCCCCATACCCGCGTGCCTGCCTATACTGGTTCCACCGCGGAGCCTCTGTGGTTGTTCTTCTGCCCTCACACATGCCCCCATACCCGCGTGACTGCCTGGACTGGCTCCACCGCTGAGCCTCTGTGGTTGTTCTTCTGCCCTTACACATGCCCCCATACCCGCGTGACTGCCTCGACTGGCTCCACCGCCAAGCCTCTGTGGTTGTTCTTCGGCCCTCACACATGCCTCCATACCTGCCTGACTGCCTGTACTGGTTCCACCACCGAGCCTCTGTGGTTGTTCTTCTGCCCTCACACATGCCCCCATACCCGCGTGACTGCCTGGACTTGCTCCACCGCTGAGCCTCTGTAGTTGTTCTTCTGCCCTCACACATGCCCCCAAACCCGCGTGACTGCCTGGACTGGATCCACCGTTGAGCCTCTGTGGTTGTTCTTCTGCCCTCACACATGCCCCCATACCCGCGTGCCTGCCTGGACAGCTTCGCCCGCTGAGCCTCTGTGGCTGTTCTTCTGCCTCTCATATGCCCCCGTACCCGCGTGACTGCCTGGACTGGCGCCACCGCCGAGCCTCTGTGGTTGTTCTTCTGCCCTCACACATGCCCCTGTACCCACGTGCCTGCCTGGACTGGCTCTACCGCTGAGACTCTGTGGTTGTTCTTCTGCCCTCACACATGCCCCCATACCCACGTGCCTGCCTGGACTGTTTCCACCGCTGAGCCTCTGTGGCTGTTCTTCTGCCTCACACATGCCCCCGTACCCGCGTGACTGCCTGGACTTGCTCCACCGCCGAGCCTCTGTGGTTGTTTTTCTGCCCTCACACATGCCCCCATACCCGCGTGCCTGCCTGGACTGGCTCTACCGCTGAGCCTCTGTGGTTGTTCTTCTGCCCTCGCACATGCCCCCATACCCACGTGCCTGCCTGGACTAGCTGCACCGCTGAGCCTCTGTGGTTGTTCTTCTGCCCTCACACATGCCCCCATACCCGCGTGACTGCCAGGACTGCTTCCACCGCTGAGCCTCTAGGGCTGTTCTTCTGCCCTCACACATGCCCCCATACCCGCGTGACTGCCTGGACTGGTTCTAACGCTGAGCCTCTGTGGCTGTTCTTCTGCCCTCACACATGCCCCCATACCCGCATGACTGCCTGGACTGCTTCCACCGCTGAGCCTCTGTGGTTGTTCTTCTGCCCTCACACATGCCCCCATACCAGCGTGCCTGCCTGGACTGGCTCTACCGCTGGGCCTCTGTGGTTGTTCTTCTGCCCTCACACATGCCCCCATACCCGCGTGCCTGCCTGGACTGGCTCCACCGCTGAGCCTCGGTGGTTGTTCTTCTGCCCTCACACATGCCCCCATACCCGCGTGACTGCCTAGACTGGCTCCAACGCCGAGCCTCTGTGGTTGTTCTTCTGCCCTCACACATGCCCCCATACCCACGTGCCTGACCGGACTGCTTCCACCCCTGAGCCTCTGTGGCTGTTCTTCTGCCTCACACATGCCCCCATACCCGCGTGCCTCCCTATACTGGTTCCACCGCGGAGCCTCTGAGGTTGTTCTTCTGCCCTCACACATGCCCCCATACCTGCGTGACTGCCTGGACTGGCTCCACTGCTGAGCCTCTGTGGTTGTTCTTCTGCCCTCACACATGCCCCCATACCCGCGTGACTGCCTGGACTGGCTCCACCGCCGAGCCTCTGTGGTTGTTCTTTGGCCCTCACACATGCCTCCATACCCGTGTGACTGCCTGTACTGGTTCCACCACCGAGCCTCTGTGGTTGTTCTTCTGCCCTCACACATGCCCCCATACCCGCGTGACTGCCTGGACTTGCTCCACCGCTGAGCCTCTGTAGTTGTTCTTCTGCCCTCACACATGCCCCCATACCCGCGTGACTGCCTGGACTGGATCCACCGTTGAGCCTCTGTGGTTGTTCTTCTGCCCTCACACATGCCCCCATACCAGCGTGACTGCCTGGACTGGCTCCACCGCTGAGCCTCTGTGTTGTTCTTCTGCCACCACACATGCCCCCATACCCACGTGCCTTCCTGGACAGCTTCGCCCGCTGAGCCTCTGTGGCTGTTCTTCTGCCTCACATATGCCCCCGTACCCGCGTGACTGCCTGGACTGGCGCCACCGCCGAGCCTCTGTGGTTGTTCTTCTGCCCTCACACATGCCCCTGTACCCACGTGCCTGCCTGGACTGGCTCTACCGCTGAGCCTCTGTGGTTGTTCTTCTGCCCTCACACATGCCCCCGTACCCGCGTGACTGCCTGGACTGGCGCCACCGCCGAGCCTCTGTGGTTGTTCTTCTGCCCTCACACATGCCCCTGTACCCACGTGCCTGCCTGGACTGGCTCTACCGCTGAGACTCTGTGGTTGTTCTTCTGCCCTCACACATGCCCCCATAACCGCGTGCCTGCCTGGACTGTTTCCACCCCTGAGCCTCTGTGGCTGTTCTTCTGCCTCACACATGCCCCCGTACCCGCGTGACTGCCTGGATTTGCTCCACCGCCGAGCCTCTGTGGTTGTTTTTCTGCCCTCACACATGCCCCCATACCCGCGTGCCTGCCTGGACTGGCTCTACCGCTGAGCCTCTGTGGTTGTTCTTCTGCCCTCGCACATGCCCCCATACCCACGTGCCTGCCTGGACTATGTTATGTTATGTTATGTTATGTTATGTTATGTTATGTTATAACAATTTATTATGCGCGCAGCGACCCCAGCGAAAGAGCATCCCGGCGCAGAGACAACGGAGCAACATAACATAACAGGGAGCCAATGCCACGGAAAAGAAGCTAAAACAAGAAGGTCTTGATGGCTCTACGGAAAGACAACAGGTCCTCAAGCCGCCGGATTTCGACTGGAAGGGTGTTCCAGACTAACGCCGCTTTCACCCTGAAAGAACGACCCCCCATCCTGCTGAGCCTAAACCTAGGGACAACAGCAAGGGCCTGACCTTGAGACCGAAGGTTGCGAGTGGGGACATAGAAGGAAATAGAGTTGGCCAGAATCTCAGGACCTATGCCTCTTAGAATTTTAAAGGTCAAACACAAGACCTTGAAAAGAATACGCTTCCTGACCGGGAGCCAGTGCAGGCAGCGGAGGACATTAGTTACCGGGCAAAACCTAGGTAAACCGACAATGGCTCTCGCCGCGGCGCTTTGCACCCGCTGCAGGCGGGTTAACTCAGCCTGGTTAGCCCTAGCCAGCAAAGAGCTTGCATAGTCCAGACAAGAGATGATGGTTGCCTGGACCACAAGCTGTCTGGTGGGGGCATCAAAGAACCTAAGCACTGGCCTTAAGCCTCTTAAGAGGCCAAAGCAGCAGGCTGCGTTTTTTTTGGTGTGCCCTATGAATGTGAGACCGGCGTCTAACCAGACCCCTAGGTTCTTCACCTCCGGCACCGGGGTCGGAGTGGGGCCCAGCTCCGAAGGCCACCACTGATCGCCCCAGAGCTCCACTCCCTTCCCGACAACCATGACCTCTGTTTTTGTGGCATTAAGCTGGAGACAGTTGCCTGTCAGCCAGCTGGCCACCGCCTTCAGTCCAGACTGAAATCTGGGGGCGTCCTGTTCCGCGTCCCCGCTGAGAGTAACCGCCAGCTGTGTGTCATCGGCATATGAGACCAAAGATAGGCCCCACTGCCTTGCGACATCAGCCAGCGGTCTCACGTAAAGATTAAACAACGTGGGACTCAGCGAGGAACCCTGCGGAACCCCCAAGGCCAGCGGCTGGAACCTGGACTTGAAAGGAGGGATGGCAACACAGAAGGAGCGGTTGTCTAGGAAGGAGCGGAACCATTGCAGCGCCTGGCCACCGATGCCAATCTCCTCGAGCCGCTGGAGGAGGATGCTGTGCGATACAGTATCGAAGGCGGCGCTGAGATCTAACAAAATCAGCGCCGCCGTCTGACCTGCATCCAGCCTCGCACGGAGATGTTCCACCATCACCAGAAGGGCAGTCTCCGTGCTGTGGCCAGCACGGAAGCCATTCTGTGTGGGATCGAGGGCATTGGACCGGGCTAGATGTTCAGACAGGGACAGGTTGACATGGGCCTCTGTCAACTTAGCTGGCCAGGGTAGCAGCGAAATGGGACGGTAGTTTTCCGGTATAGACGGGTCAAGAGTAGTTTTTTTAATAATCGGAGACACCACCGCCTGCTTCCAGCTAGTGGGGACTACCCCCGTCTCAAGGGAAAGATTGACCAGGGAGCGTATAGCCATACGTCCCAAAAAAGTCGGGTCTCGAAAGAGGGCCGGCCTCACTGGATCAGATGGGGACCCAGATTTAACTTGCATGGCAAGTTTGTCAAACCCTTCCTGAGTGAGGGGGGGGAATGAAAGCAGAGTGGTCTGAGGAAGTGTCTCCTTAGGGCTACCCAGCACATTACCAGTACTCGGAAATGTCCGATATATAGCCTGGACTTTTCCCACAAAATAAGAAGCGAGGGATTCACAGTGTGTGACAGAGCTCTCAGCCGTAACGGTTGACCGCTTAGACATAAGATCTTTAACCGCCCTAAAGATGGCCCTCGACGGGTTAGTGCTGTTCTGGAATACCTCGGCATAAAAAGCCGCTCGGGCACGACAGATAGCCCGGTGGTAGAGCTTGACGGACACGGCATATGCAGCTTTTAGCTCAGCCCCATATGTCTTCCGCCAAGCCCTCTCCGCCCGTCTGCAGGCTCCCTTCAGGGCGCGCAAAGCGTCATTATACCAGGGGCTCGACACACGAGGATTGATCTTCGTCGATACAACTGGTATCAAGGTGTCCAGGGCCCTAGTGAGCCAGGAGCAGAAGAGATCATACCCTTCTTCTACGTTGTTCAATGGGCCCAAAGGTGCCACTGACAAAAGATGGACTAGCTGCACCGCTGAGCCTCTGTGGTTGTTCTTCTGCCCTCACACATGCCCCCATACCTGCGTGACTGCCAGGACTGCTTCCACCGCTGAGCCTCTAGGGCTGTTCTTCTGCCCTCACACATGCCCCCATACCCGCGTGACTGCCTGGACTGGTTCTAACGCTGAGCCTCTGTGGCTGTTCTTCTGCCCTCACACATGCCCCCATACCCGCATGACTGCCTGGACTGCTTCCACCGCTGAGCCTCTGTGGTTGTTCTTCTGCCCTCACACATGCCCCCATACCAGCGTGCCTGCCTGGACTGGCTCTACCGCTGGGCCTCTGTGGTTGTTCTTCTGCCCTCACACATGCCCCCATACCCGCGTGACTGCCTGGACTGGCTCCACTGCCGAGCCTCTGTGGTTGTTCTTTGGCCCTCACACATGCCTCCATACCCGTGTGACTGCCTGTACTGGTTCCACCACCGAGCCTCTTTGGTTGTTCTTCTGCCCTCACACATGCCCCCATACCCGCGTGACTACCTGGACTTCCTCCACCGCTGAGCCTCTGTAGTTGTTCTTCTGCCCTCACACATGCCCCCATACCCGCATGCCTGCCTGGACTGGCTCCACCGCTGAGCCTCTGTGGTTGTTCTTCTGCCCTCACACATGCCCCCATACCAGCGTGACTGCCTGGACTTGCTCCACTGCTGAGACTCTGCTTTGTTCTTCTGCCCTCACACATGCCCCCATACCCGCGTGCCTGCCTGGACAGCTTCGCCCGCTGAGCCTCTGTGGCTGTTCTTCTGCCTCACATATGCCCCCGTACCCGCGTGACTGCCTGGACTGGTGCCACCGCCGAGCCTCTGTGGTTGTTCTTCTGCCCTCAAACATGGCCCTGTACCCACGTGCCTGCCTGGACTGGCTCTACCGCTGAGCCTCTGTGGCTGTTCTTCTGCCCTCACACATGCCCCCGTACCCCCGTGACTGCCTGGACTGGCTCCACCGCCGAGCCTCTGTGGTTGTTCTTCTGCCCTCACACATGCCCCCATACCCGCGTGCCTGCCTGGACTGGCTCTACCGCTGAGCCTCTGTGGTTGTTCTTCTGCCTCACATATGCCCCGGTACCCGCGTGACTGCCTGGACTGGCGCCACCGCCGAGCCTCTGTGGTTGTTCTTCTGCCCTCACACATGCCCCTGTACCCACGTGCCTGCCTGGACTGGCTCTACCGCTGAGACTCTGTGGTTGTTCTTCTGCCCTCACACATGCCCCCATACCCGCATGCCTGCCTGGACTGTTTCCACCGCTGAGCCTCTGTGGCTGTTCTTCTGCCTCACACATGCCCCCGTACCCGCGTGACTGCCTGGACTTGCTCCACCGCCGAGCCTCTGTGGTTGTTTTTCTGCCCTCACACATGCCCCCATACCCGCGTGCCTGCCTGGACTGGCTCTACCGCTGAGCCTCTGTGGTTGTTCTTCTGCCCTCATACATGCCCCCATACCCACGTGCCTGCCTGGACTAGCTGCACCGCTGAGCCTCTGTGGTTGTTCTTCTGCCCTCACACATGCCCCCATACCCGCATGACTGCCAGGACTGCTTCCACCGCTGAGCCTCTAGGGCTGTTCTTCTGCCCTCACACATGCCCCCATACCCGCGTGACTGCCTGGACTGGTTCTAACGCTGAGCCTCTGTGGCTGTTCTTCTGCCCTCACACATGCCCCCATACCCGCATGACTGCCTGGACTGCTTCCACCGCTGAGCCTCTGTGGTTGTTCTTCTGCCCTCACACATGCCCCCATACCAGCGTGCCTGCCTGGACTGGCTCTTATGCTGGGCCTCTGTGGTTGTTCTTCTGCCCTCACACATGCCCCCATACCCGCGTGCCTGCCTGGACTGGCTCCACCACTGAGCCTCTGTGGTTGTTCTTCTGCCCTCACACATGCCCCCATACCCGCGTGACTTCCTAGACTGGCTCCACCGCCGAGCCTCTGTGGTTGTTCTTCTGCCCTCACACATGCCCCCATACCCACGAGCCTGACCGGACTGCTTCCACCCCTGAGCCTCTGTGGCTGTTCTTTTGCCTCACACATGCCCCCGTACACACGTGACTGCCTGGACTGGCTCCACCGCCGAGCCTCTGTGGTTGTTCTTCTGCCCTCAGACATGCCCCCATACACGTGTGCCTGCCTGGACTGGCTCTACCGCTGAGCCTCTGTGGTTGTTCTTCTGCCCTCACACATGCCCCCATACCCGCGTGCCTGCCTATACTGGTTCCACCGCGGAGCCTCTGTGGTTGTTCTTCTGCCCTCACACATGCCCCCATACCTGCGTGACTGCCTGGACTGGCTCCACCGCTGAGCCTCTGTGGTTGTTCTTCTGCCCTCACACATGCCCCCATACCCGCATGACTGCCTGGACTGGCTCCACCGCCGAGCCTCTGTGGTTGTTCTTTGGCCCTCACACATGCCTCCATACCCGTGTGACTGCCTGTACTGGTTCCACCACCGAGCCTCTGTGGTTGTTCTCCTGCCCTCACACATGCCCCCATACCCGCATGACTGCCTGGACTTGCTCCACCGCTGAGCCTCTGTAGTTGTTCTTCTGCCCTCACACATGCCCCCATACCCGCGTGACTGCCTGGACTGGATCCACCGTTGAGCCACTGTGGTTGTTCTTCTGCCCTCACACATGCCCCCATACCAGCGTGACTGCCTGGACTGGCTCCACCGCTGAGCCTCTGTGTTGTTCTTCTGCCCTCACACATGCCCCCATACCCGCGTGCCTGCCTGGACAGCCTCTGTGGCTGTTCTTCTGCCTCACATATGCCCCCGTACCCGCGTGACTGCCTGGACTGGCGCCACCGCCGAGCCTCTGTGGTTGTTCTTCTGTCCTCACACATGCCCCTGTACCCACGTGCCTGCCTGGACTGGCTCTACCGCTGAGCCTCTGTGGCTTTTCTTCTGCCCTCACACATGCCCCCGTACCCGCGTGACTGCCTGGACTGGCTCCACCGCCGAGCCTCTGTGGTTGTTCTTCTGCCCTCACACATGCCCCCATACCCACGTGCCTGCCTGGACTGCTTCCACCGCTGAGCCTCTGTGGTTGTTCTTCTGCCCTCAAACATGCCCCCATACCCACATGCCTGCCTGGACTGGCTCCACCGCTGAGCCTCTGTGGCTGTTCTTCTGCCCTCACACATGCCCCCGTACCCGCGTGACTGCCAGGACTGGCTCCACCGCCGAGCCTCTGTGGTTGTTCTTCTGCCCTCACACATGCCCCCATACCCACGTGCCTGCCTGGACTGCTTCCACCGCTGAGCCTCTGTGGTTGTTCTTCTGCTCTCACACATGCCCTCATACCCGCGTGCCTGCCTGGACTGGCTCCACCGCTGAGCCTCTGTGGTTGTTCTTCTGCCCTCACACATGCCCCCATACCCGCGTGCCTGCCTGGACTGGCTCTACCGCTGAGCCTCTGTGGTTGTTCTTCTGCCCTCACACATGCCCCCATACCCACGTGACTGCCTGGAATGGCTCCACCGCCGAACCTCTGTGGTTGTTCTTCTGCCCTCACACATGCCCCCATACCCGCGTGCCTGCCTGGACTGGCTCTTCCGCTGAGCCTCTGTGGTTGTTCTTCTGCCCTCACACATGCCCCCATACCCGCATGCCTGCCTGGACTGCTTCCACAGCTGAGCCTCTGTGGCTGTTCTTCTGCCTCACACATGCCCCCTTACCGGCGTGACTGCCTGGACTGGCTCCACCGCCGAGCCTCTGTGGTTGTTCTTCTGCCCTCACACATGCCCCCATACACGCGTGCCTGCCTGGACTGGCTCTACCGCTGAGCCTCTGTGGTTGTTCTTCTGCCCTCACACATGCCCCCATCCCTGCGTGACTGCCTGGACTGCTTCCAACGCCGAGCCTCTGTGGTTGTTCTACTGCCCTCACACATGCCCCCATACCCGCGTGCCTGCCTGTACTGGTTCCGCCGCTGAGCCTCTGTTGTTGTTCTTCTGCCCTCACACATGCCCCCATACCCGCGTGACTGCCTGGACTGGCTCCACAGCTGAGCCTCTGTGGTTGCTCTTCTGCCCTCACACATGCCCCCATACCCGCGTGACTGCCTGGACTGGCTCCACCGCCGAGCCTCTGTGGTTGTTCTTCTGCCCTCACACATGCCTCCATACCCGCGTGACTGCCTGTACTGGTTCCACAGCCGAGCCTCTGTTGGTGTTCTTCTGCCCTCACACATGCCCCCATACCCGCGTGACTGCCTGGACTGCCTCCACCGCTGAGCCTCTGTGGTTGTTCTTCTGCCCTCACACATGCCCCCATACCTGCGTGACTGCCTGGACTGGATCCACCGCTGAGCCTCTGTGGTTGTTCTTCTGCCCTCACACATGCCCCTGTACCCACGTGCCTGCCTGGACTGGCTCTAACGCTGAGCCTCTGTGGCTGTTCTTCTGACCTCACACATGCCCCCGTACCCGCGTGACTGCCTGGACTGGCTCCACCGCCGAGCCTCTGTGGTTGTTCTTCTGCCCTCACACATGCCCCCATACCCACGTGCCTGCCTGGACTGCTTCCACCGCTGAGCCTCTGTGGTTGTTCTTCTGCCCTCACACATGCCCCCATACCAGCGTGACTGCCTGGACTGGCTCCACCGCTGAGCCTCTGTGTTGTTCTTCTGCCCTCACACATGCCCCCATACCCGCGTGCCTGCCTGGACAGCTTCGCCCGCTGAGCCTCTGTGGCTGTTCTTCTGCCTCACATATGCCCCCGTACCCGTGTGACTGCCTGGACTGGCGCCACCGCCGAGCCTCTGTGGTTGTTCTTCTGCCCTCACACATGCCCCTGTACCCACGTGCCTGCCTGGACTGGCTCTACCGCTGAGACTCTGTGGTTGTTCTTCTGCCCTCACACATGCCCCCATACCCGCGTGCCTGCCTGGACTGTTTCCACCGCTGAGCCTCTGTGGCTGTTCTTCTGCCTCACACATGCCCCCGTACCCGCGTGACTGCCTGGACTGGCTCCACCGCCGAGCCTCTGTGGTTGTTTTTCTGCCCTCACACATGCCCCCATACCCGCGTGCCTGCCTGGACTGGCTCTACCGCTGAGCCTCTGTGGTTGTTCTTCTGCCCTCGCACATGCCCCCATACCCACGTGCCTGCCTGGACTAGCTGCACCGCTGAGCCTCTGTGGTTGTTCTTCTGCCCTCACACATGCCCCCATACCCGCGTGACTGCCAGGACTGCTTCCACCGCTGAGCCTCTAGGGCTGTTCTTCTGCCCTCACACATGCCCCCATACCCGCGTGACTGCCTGGACTGGTTCTAACGCTGAGCCTCTGTGGCTGTTCTTCTGCCCTCACACATGCCCCCATACCCGCATGACTGCCTGGACTGCTTCCACCGCTGAGCCTCTGTGGTTGTTCTTCTGCCCTCACACATGCCCCCATACCAGCGTGCCTGCCTGGACTGGCTCTACCGCTGAGCCTCTGTGGTTGTTCTTCTGCCCTCACACATGCCCCCATACCCGCGTGCCTGCCTGGACTGGCTCCACCGCTGAGCCTCTGTGGTTGTTCTTCTGCCCTCACACATGCCCCCATACCCGCGTGACTGCCTAGACTGGCTCCACCGCCGAGCCTCTGTGGTTGTTCTTCTGCCCTCACACATGCCCCCATACCCACGTGCCTGACCGGACTGCTTCCATCCCTAGGCCTCTGTGGCTGTTCTTCTGCCTCACACATGCCCCCGTACACACGTGACTGTCTGGACTGGCTCCACCGCTGAGCCTCTGTGGTTGTTCTTCTGCCCTCAGACATGCCCCCATACACGCGTGCCTGCCTGGACTGGCTCTACCGCTGAGCCTCTGTGGTTGTTCTTCTGCCCTCACACATGGCCCCATACCCGCGTGACTGCCTGGACTGCCTCCAATGCTGAGCCTCTGTGGTTGTTCTTCTGCCCTCACACATGCCCCCATACCTGTGTGACTGCCTGGACTGGATCCACCGCTGAGCCTCTGTGGTTGTTCTTCTGCCCTCACACATGCACCCATACCAGCGTGACTGCCTGGACTGGCTCCACCGCTGAGCCTCTGTGGTTGTTCTTCTGCCCTCACACATGCCCACATACCCACGTGCCTGCCTGGACTGGCTCTCCCGCTGAGCCTGTGTGGTTGTTCTTCTGCCCTCACACATGCCCCCATACCCGCGTGCCTGCCTGGACTGGCTCCACCGCTGAGCCTCTGTGGTTGTTCTTCTGCCCTCACACATGCCCCCATACCCGCGTGACTGCCTGGACTAGTTCCACCGCTGAGCCTCTGTGGCTGTTCTTCTACCCTCACACATGCCCCCATACCCGCGTGACTGCCTGGACTGGCTCCACCGCCGAGCCTCTGTGGTTGTTCTTCGGCCCTCACACATGCCTCCATACCCGCGTGACTGCCTGTACTGATTCCACCACCGAGCCTCAGTGGTTGTTCTTCTGCCCTCACACATGCCCCCATACCCACTTGACTGCCTGGACTGGCTCCACCTCTGAGCCTCTGTAGTTGTTCTTCTGCCCTCACACATGCCCCCATACCCGCGTGCCTGCCTATACTGGTTCCACCGCGGAGCCTCTGTGGTTGTTCTTCTGCCCTCACACATGCCCCCATACCCGCGTGACTGCCTGGTCTGGCTCCACCACTGAGCCTCTGTGGTTGTTCTTCTGCCCTCACACATGCCCCCATACCCGCGTGACTGCCTGGACTGGCTCCACCGCCGAGCCTCTGTGATTGTTCTTCGGCCCTCACACATGCCTCCATACCCGCGTGACTGCCTGTACTGGTTCCACCACCGAGCCTCTGTGGTTGTTCTTCCGCCCTCACACATGCCCCCATACCCGCGTGACTGCCTGGAATTGCTCCACCGCTGAGCCTCTGTAGTTGTTCTTCTGCCCTCACACATGCCCCCATACCCGCGTGACTGCCTGGACTGGATCCACCGTTGAGCCTCTGTGGTTGTTCTTCTGCCCTCACACATGCCCCCATACCCGCGTGCCTGCCTGGACAGCTTCGCCCGCTGAGCCTCTGTGGCTGTTCTTCTGCCTCACATATGCCCCTGTACCCGCGTGACTGCCTGGACTGGCGCCACCGCCGAGCCTCTGTGGTTGTTCTTCTGCCCTCACACATGCCCCTGTACCCACGTGCCTGCCTGGACTGGCTCTACCGCTGAGACTCTGTGGTTGTTCTTCTGCCCTCACACATGCCCCCATACCCGCGTGCCTGCCTGGACTGTTTCCACCGCTGAGCCTCTGTGGCTGTTCTTCTGCCTCACACATGCCCCCGCACCCGCGTGACTGCCTGGATTTGCTCCACCGCCGAGCCTCTGTGGTTGTTTTTCTGCCCTCACACATGCCCCCATACCCGCGTGCCTGCCTGGACTGGCTCTACCGCTGAGCCTCTGTGGTTGTTCTTCTGCCCTCGCACAGGCCCCCATACCCACGTGCCTGCCTGGACTAGCTGCACCGCTGAGCCTCTGTGGTTGTTCTTCTGCCCTCACACATGCCCCCATACCCGCGTGCCTGCCTGGACTGGCTCTACCGCTGAGCCTCTGTGGTTGTTCTTCTGCCCTCGCACAGGCCCCCATACCCACGTGCCTGCCTAGACTGGCTCCACCGCCGAGCCTCTGTGGTTGTTCTTCTGCCCTCACACATGCCCCCATACCCACGTGCCTGCCTGGACTGTTTCCACCGCGGAGCCTCTGTGGTTGTTCTTCTGCCCTCACACATGCCCCCATACCTGCGTGACTGCCTGGACTGGCTCCACCGCTGAGCCTCTGTGGTTGTTCTTCTGCCCTCACACATGCCCCCATACCCGCGTGACTGCCTGGACTGGCTCCACCGCCGAGCCTCTGTGGTTGTTCTTTGGCCCTCACACATGCCTCCATACCCGTGTGACAGCCTATACTGGTTCCACCACCGAGCCTCTGTGGTTGTTCTTCTGCCCTCACTCATGCCCCCATACCCGCGTGACTGCCTGGACTTGCTCCACCGCTGAGCCTCTGTAGTTGTTCTTCAGCCCTCACACATGCCCCCATACCCGCGTGACTGCCTGGACTGGATCCACCGTTGAGCCTCTGTGGTTGTTCTTCTGTCCTCACACATGCCCCCATACCAGCGTGACTGCCTGGACTGGCTCCACCGCTGAGCCTCTGTGTTGTTCTTCTGCCCTCACACATGCCCTCATACCCGCGTGCCTGCCTGGACAGCTTTGCCCGCTGAGCCTCTGTGGCTGCTCTTCTGCCTCACATATGCCCCCGTACCCGTGTGACTGCCTGGACTGGCTCCACCGCTGAGCCTCTGTGTTGTTCTTCTGCCCTCACACATGCCCCCATACGCGCGTGCCTGCCTGGACAGCTTCGCCCGCTGAGCCTCTGTGGCTGTTCTTCTGCCTCACACATGCCCCCATACCCGCGTGCCTGCCTGGACTGTTTCCACCGCTGAGCCTCTGTGGTTGTTCTTCTGCCCTCACACATGCCCCCATCCCTGCGTGACTGCCTGGACTGCTTCCAACGCCGAGCCTCTGTGGTTGTTCTACTGCCCTCACACATCCCCCATACCCGCGTGCCTGCCTGTACTGGTTCCGCCGCTGAGCCTCTGTGGTTGTTCTTCTGCCCTCACACATGCCCCCATTCCCGCATGACTGCCTGGACTGGCTCCACAGCTGAGCCTCTGTGGTTGCTCTTTTGGCCCTCACACATGCCCCCATACCCGCGTGACTGCCTGGACTGGCTCCACCGCCGAGCCTCTGTGGTTGATCTTCTGCCCTCACACATGCCCCCATTCCCGCATGACTGCCTGGACTGGCTCCACAGCTGAGCCTCTGTGGTTGCTCTTCTGCCCTCACACATGCCCCCATACCCGCGTGACTGCCTGGACTGCCTCCACCGCTGAGCCTCTGTGGTTGTTCTTCTGCCCTCACACATGCCCCCATACCTGCGTGACTGCCTGTACTGGTTCCACAGCCGAGCCTCTGTGGTTGTTCTTCTGCCCTCACACATGCCCCCATACCCGCGTGACTGCCTGGACTGCCTCCACCGCTGAGCCTCTGTGGTTGTTCTTCTGCCCTCACACATGCCCCCATACCTGCGTGACTGCCTGGACTGGATCCACCGCTGAGCCTTTGTGGTTGTTCTTCTGCCCTCACACATGCCCCTGTACCCACGTGCCTGCCTGGACTGGCTCTACCGCTGAGCCTCTGTGGCTGTTCTTCTGCCCTCACACATGCCCCCGTACCCGCGTGACTGCCTGGACTGGCTCCACCGCCGAGCCTCTGTGGTTGTTCTTCTGCCCTCACACATGCCCCCATACCCACGTGCCTGCCTGGACTGCTTCCACCGCTGAGCCTCTGTGGTTGTTCTTCTGCCCTCACACATGCCCCCATACCAGCGTGACTGCCTGGACTGGCTCCACCGCTGAGCCTCTGTGTTGTTCTTCTGCCCTCACACATGCCCCCATACCCGCGTGCCTGCCTGGACAGCTTCGCCCGCTGAGCCTCCGTGGCTGTTCTTCTGCCTCACATATGCCCCCGTACCCGTGTGACTGCCTGGACTGGCGCCACCGCCGAGCCTCTGTGGTTGTTCTTCTGCCCTCACACATGCCCCTGTACCCACGTGCCTGCCTGGACTGGCTCTACCGCTGAGACTCTGTGGTTGTTCTTCTGCCCTCACACATGCCCCCATACCCGCGTGCCTGCCTGGACTGTTTCCACCGCTGAGCCTCTGTGGCTGTTCTTCTGCCTCACACATGCCCCCATACCCGCGTGCCTGCCTGGACTGACTCCACCGCTGAGCCTCTGTGGTTGTTCTTCTGCCCTCACAGATGCCCCCGTACCCGCTTGACTGCCTAGACTGGCTCCACCGCCGAGCCTCTGTGGTTGTTCTTCTGCCCTCACACATGGCCCCATACCCGCGTGACTGCCTGGACTGCCTCCAATGCTGAGCCTCTGTGGTTGTTCTTCTGCCCTCACACATGCCCCCATACCTGTGTGACTGCCTGGACTGGATCCACCGCTGAGCCTCTGTGGTTGTTCTTCTGCCCTCACACATGCACCCATACCAGCGTGACTGCCTGGACTGGCTCCACCGCTGAGCCTCTGTGGTTGTTCTTCTGCCCTCACACATGCCCACATACCCACGTGCCTGCCTGGACTGGCTCTCCCGCTGAGCCTGTGTGGTTGTTCTTCTGCCCTCACACATGCCCCCATACCCGCGTGCCTGCCTGGACTGGCTCCACCGCTGAGCCTCTGTGGTTGTTCTTCTGCCCTCACACATGCCCCCATACCCGCGTGACTGCCTGGACTAGTTCCACCGCTGAGCCTCTGTGGCTGTTCTTCTACCCTCACACATGCCCCCATACCCGCGTGACTGCCTGGACTGGCTCCACCGCCGAGCCTCTGTGGTTGTTCTTCGGCCCTCACACATGCCTCCATACCCGCGTGACTGCCTGTACTGATTCCACCACCGAGCCTCAGTGGTTGTTCTTCTGCCCTCACACATGCCCCCATACCCACTTGACTGCCTGGACTGGCTCCACCGCTGAGCCTCTGTAGTTGTTCTTCTGCCCTCACACATGCCCCCATACCCGCGTGCCTGCCTATACTGGTTCCACCGCGGAGCCTCTGTGGTTGTTCTTCTGCCCTCACACATGCCCCCATACCCGCGTGACTGCCTGGTCTGGCTCCACCACTGAGCCTCTGTGGTTGTTCTTCTGCCCTCACACATGCCCCCATACCCGCGTGACTGCCTGGACTGGCTCCACCGCCGAGCCTCTGTGATTGTTCTTCGGCCCTCACACATGCCTCCATACCCGCGTGACTGCCTGTACTGGTTCCACCACCGAGCCTCTGTGGTTGTTCTTCCGCCCTCACACATGCCCCCATACCTGCGTGACTGCCTGGAATTGCTCCACCGCTGAGCCTCTGTAGTTGTTCTTCTGCCCTCACACATGCCCCCATACCCGCGTGACTGCCTGGACTGGATCCACCGTTGAGCCTCTGTGGTTGTTCTTCTGCCCTCACACATGCCCCCATACCCGCGTGCCTGCCTGGACAGCTTCGCCCGCTGAGCCTCTGTGGCTGTTCTTCTGCCTCACATATGCCCCTGTACCCGCGTGACTGCCTGGACTGGCGCCACCGCCGAGCCTCTGTGGTTGTTCTTCTGCCCTCACACATGCCCCTGTACCCACGTGCCTGCCTGGACTGGCTCTACCGCTGAGACTCTGTGGTTGTTCTTCTGCCCTCACACATGCCCCCATACCCGCGTGCCTGCCTGGACTGTTTCCACCGCTGAGCCTCTGTGGCTGTTCTTCTGCCTCACACATGCCCCCGTACCCGCGTGACTGCCTGGATTTGCTCCACCGCCGAGCCTCTGTGGTTGTTTTTCTGCCCTCACACATGCCCCCATACCCGCGTGCCTGCCTGGACTGGCTCTACCGCTGAGCCTCTCTGGTTGTTCTTCTGCCCTCGCACAGGCCCCCATACCCACGTGCCTGCCTGGACTAGCTGCACCGCTGAGCCTCTGTGGTTGTTCTTCTGCCCTCACACATGCCCCCATACCCGCGTGCCTGCCTGGACTGGCTCTACCGCTGAGCCTCTGTGGTTGTTCTTCTGCCCTCGCACAGGCCCCCATACCCACGTGCCTGCCTAGACTGGCTCCACCGCCGAGCCTCTGTGGTTGTTCTTCTGCCCTCACACATGCCCCCATACCCACGTGCCTGCCTGGACTGTTTCCACCGCGGAGCCTCTGTGGTTGTTCTTCTGCCCTCACACATGCCCCCATACCTGCGTGACTGCCTGGACTGGCTCCACCGCTGAGCCTCTGTGGTTGTTCTTCTGCCCTCACACATGCCCCCATACCCGCGTGACTGCCTGGACTGGCTCCACCGCCGAGCCTCTGTGGTTGTTCTTTGGCCCTCACACATGCCTCCATACCCATGTGACAGCCTATACTGGTTCCACCACCGAGCCTCTGTGGTTGTTCTTCTGCCCTCACTCATGCCCCCATACCCGCGTGACTGCCTGGACTTGCTCCACCGCTGAGCCTCTGTAGTTGTTCTTCAGCCCTCACACATGCCCCCATACCCGCGTGACTGCCTGGACTGGATCCACCGTTGAGCCTCTGTGGTTGTTCTTCTGTCCTCACACATGCCCCCATACCAGCGTGACTGCCTGGACTGGCTCCACCGCTGAGCCTCTGTGTTGTTCTTCTGCCCTCACACATGCCCTCATACCCGCGTGCCTGCCTGGACAGCTTTGCCCGCTGAGCCTCTGTGGCTGTTCTTCTGCCTCACATATGCCCCCGTACCCGCGTGACTGCCTGGACTGGCTCCACCGCTGAGCCTCTGTGTTGTTCTTCTGCCCTCACACATGCCCCCATACGCGCGTGCCTGCCTGGACAGCTTCGCCCGCTGAGCCTCTGTGGCTGTTCTTCTGCCTCACACATGCCCCCATACCCGCGTGCCTGCCTGGACTGTTTCCACCGCTGAGCCTCTGTGGTTGTTCTTCTGCCCTCACACATGCCCCCATCCCTGCGTGACTGCCTGGACTGCTTCCAACGCCGAGCCTCTGTGGTTGTTCTACTGCCCTCACACATCCCCCATACCCGCGTGCCTGCCTGTACTGGTTCCGCCGCTGAGCCTCTGTGGTTGTTCTTCTGCCCTCACACATGCCCCCATTCCCGCATGACTGCCTGGACTGGCTCCACAGCTGAGCCTCTGTGGTTGCTCTTCTGCCCTCACACATGCCCCCATACCCGCGGGACTGCCTGGACTGGCTCCACCGCCGAGCCTCTGTGGTTGTTCTTCTGCCCTCACACATGCCCCCATTCCCGCATGACTGCCTGGACTGGCTCCACAGCTGAGCCTCTGTGGTTGCTCTTCTGCCCTCACACATGCCCCCATACCCGCGTGACTGCCTGGACTGCCTCCACCGCTGAGCCTCTGTGGTTGTTCTTCTGCCCTCACACATGCCCCCATACCTGCGTGACTGCCTGTACTGGTTCCACAGCCGAGCCTCTGTGGTTGTTCTTCTGCCCTCACACATGCCCCCATACCCGCGTGACTGCCTGGACTGCCTCCACCGCTGAGCCTCTGTGGTTGTTCTTCTGCCCTCACACATGCCCCCATACCTGCGTGACTGCCTGGACTGGATCCACCGCTGAGCCTTTGTGGTTGTTCTTCTGCCCTCACACATGCCCCTGTACCCACGTGCCTGCCTGGACTGGCTCTACCGCTGAGCCTCTGTGGCTGTTCTTCTGCCCTCACACATGCCCCCGTACCCGCGTGACTGCCTGGACTGGCTCCACCGCCGAGCCTCTGTGGTTGTTCTTCTGCCCTCACACATGCCCCCATACCCACGTGCCTGCCTGGACTGCTTCCACCGCTGAGCCTCTGTGGTTGTTCTTCTGCCCTCACACATGCCCCCATACCAGCGTGACTGCCTGGACTGGCTCCACCGCTGAGCCTCTGTGTTGTTCTTCTGCCCTCACACATGCCCCCATACCCGCGTGCCTGCCTGGACAGCTTCGCCCGCTGAGCCTCCGTGGCTGTTCTTCTGCCTCACATATGCCCCCGTACCCGTGTGACTGCCTGGACTGGCGCCACCGCCGAGCCTCTGTGGTTGTTCTTCTGCCCTCACACATGCCCCTGTACCCACGTGCCTGCCTGGACTGGCTCTACCGCTGAGACTCTGTGGTTGTTCTTCTGCCCTCACACATGCCCCCATACCCGCGTGCCTGCCTGGACTGTTTCCACCGCTGAGCCTCTGTGGCTGTTCTTCTGCCTCACACATGCCCCCATACCCGCGTGCCTGCCTGGACTGGCTCCACCGCTGAGCCTCTGTGGTTGTTCTTCTGCCCTCACAGATGCCCCCGTACCCGCTTGACTGCCTAGACTGGCTCCACCGCCGAGCCTCTGTGGTTGTTCTTCTGCCCTCACACATGCCCCCATACCCACGTGCCTGACCGGACTGCTTCCACCCCTGAGCCTCTGTGGCTGTTCTTCTGCCTCACACATGCCCCCGTACACACGTGACTGTCTGGACTGGCTCCACCGCCGAGCCTCTGTGGTTGTTCTTCTGCCCTCAGACATGCCCCCATACACGCGTGCCTGCCTGGACTGGCTCTACCACTGAGCCTCTGTGGTTGTTCTTCTGCCCTCACACATGCCCCCATACCCGCGTGACTGCCTGGACTGCCTCCACTGCTGAGCCTCTGTGGTTGTTCTTCTGCCCTCACACATGCCCCCATACCTGTGTGACTGCCTGGACTGGATCCACCGCTGAGCCTCTGTGGTTGTTCTTCTGCCCTCACACATGCACCCATACCAGCGTGACTGCCTGGACTGGCTCCACCGCTGAGCCTCTGTGGTTGTTCTTCTGCCCTCACACATGCCCCCATACCCACGTGCCTGCCTGGACTGGCTCTCCCGCTGAGCCTGTGTGGTTGTTCTTCTGCCCTCACACATGCCCACATACCCGCGTGCCTGCCTGGACTGGCTCCACCGCTGAGCCTCTGTGGTTGTTCTTCTGCCCTCACACATGCCCCCATACCCGCGTGACTGCCTGGACTGCTTCCACCGCTGAGCCTCTGTGGCTGTTCTTCTGCCCTCACACATGCCCCCATACCCGCGTGACTGCCTGGACAGGCTCCACCGCCGAGCCTCTGTGGTTGTTCTTCGGCCCTCACACATGCCTCCATACCCGCGTGACTGCCTGTACTGATTCCACCACCGAGCCTCAGTGGTTGTTCTTCTGCCCTCACACATGCCCCCATACCCACTTGACTGCCTGGACTGGCTCCACCGCTGAGCCTCTGTAGTTGTTCTTCTGCCCTCACACATGCCCCCATACCCGCGTGCCTGCCTATACTGGTTCCACCGCGGAGCCTCTGTGGTTGTTCTTCTGCCCTCACACATGCCCCCATACCCGCGTGACTGCCTGGACTGGCTCCACCGCTGAGCCTCTGTGGTTGTTCTTCTGCCCTCACACATGCCCCCATCCCCGCGTGACTGCCTGGACTGGCTCCACCGCCGAGCCTCTGTGATTGTTCTTCGGCCCTCACACATGCCTCCATACCCGCGTGACTGCCTGTACTGGTTCCACCACCGAGCCTCTGTGGTTGTTCTTCCGCCCTCACACATGCCCCCATACCCGCGTGACTGCCTGGACTTGCTCCACCGCTGAGCCTCTGTAGTTGTTCTTCTGCCCTCACACATGCCCCCATACCCGCGTGACTGCCTGGACTGGATCCACCGTTGAGCCTCTGTGGTTGTTCTTCTGCCCTCACACATGCCCCCATACCCGCGTGCCTGCCTGGACAGCTTCGCCCGCTGAGCCTCTGTGGCTGTTCTTCTGCCTCACATATGCCCCCGTACCCGCGTGACTGCCTGGACTGGCGCCACCGCCGAGCCTCTGTGGTTGTTCTTCTGCCCTCACACATGCCCCTGTACCCACGTGCCTGCCTGGACTGGCTCTACTGCTGAGACTCTGTGGTTGTTCTTCTGCCCTCACACATGCCCCCATACCCGCGTGCCTGCCTGGACTGTTTCCACCGCTGAGCCTCTGTGGCTGTTCTTCTGCCTCACACATGCCCCCGTACCCGCGTGACTGCCTGGATTTGCTCCACCGCCGAGCCTCTGTGGTTGTTTTTCTGCCCTCACACATGCCCCCATACCCGCGTGCCTGCCTGGACTGGCTCTACCGCTGAGCCTCTGTGGTTGTTCTTCTGCCCTCGCACAGGCCCCCATACCCACGTGCCTGCCTGGACTAGCTGCACCGCTGAGCCTCTGTGGTTGTTCTTCTGCCCTCACACATGCCCCCATACCCGCGTGACTGCCAGGACTGCTTCCACCGCTGAGCCTCTAGGGTTGTTCTTCTGCCCTCACACATGCCCCATACCCGCATGACTGCCTGGACTGCTTCCACCGCTGAGCCTCTGTGGTTGTTCTTCTGCCTTCACACATGCCCCCATACCAGCGTGCCTGCCTGGACTGGCTCTACCGCTGAGCCTCTGTGGTTGTTCTTCTGCCCTCACACATGCCCCCATACCCGCGTGCCTGCCTGGACTGGCTCCACTGCTGAGCCTCTGTGGTTGTTCTTCTGCCCTCACACATGCCCCCATACCCGCGTGACTGCCTAGACTGGCTCCACCGCCGAGCCTCTGTGGTTGTTCTTCTGCCCTCACACATGCCCCCATACCCACGTGCCTGACCGGACTGCTTCCACCCCTGAGCCTCTGTGGCTGTTCTTCTGCCTCACACATGCCCCCGTACACACGTGATTGCCTGGACTGGCTCCACCGCCGAGCCTCTGTGGTTGTTCTTCTGCCCTCAGACATGCCCCCATACACGCGTGCCTGCCTGGACTGGCTCTACCGCTGAGCCTCTGTGGTTGTTCTTCTGCCCTCACACATGCCCCCATACCCGCGTACCTGCCTATACTGGTTCCACCGCGGAGCCTCTGTGGTTGTTCTTCTGCCCTCACACATGCCCCCATACCTGCGTGACTGCCTGGACTGGCTCCACCGCTGAGCCTCTGTGGTTGTTCTTCTGCCCTCACACATGCCCCCATACCCGCGTGACTGCCTGGACTGGCTCCACCGCCGAGCCTCTGTGGTTGTTCTTTGGCCGTCACACATGCCTCCATACCCGTGTGACTGCCTATACTGGTTCCACCACCGAGCCTCTGTGGTTGTTCTTCTGCCCTCACACATGCCCCCATACCCGCGTGACTGCCTGGACTTGCTCCACCGCTGAGCCTCTGTAGTTGTTCTTCTGCCCTCACACATGCCCCCATACCCGCGTGACTGCCTGGACTGGATCCACCGTTGAGCCTCTGTGGTTGTTCTTCTGTCCTCACACATGCCCCCATACCAGCGTGACTGCCTGGACTGGCTCCACCGCTGAGCCTCTGTGTTGTTCTTCTGCCCTCACACATGCCCCCATACCCGCGTGCCTGCCTGGACAGCTTCGCCCGCTGAGCCTCTGTGGCTGTTCTTCTGCCTCACATATGCCCCCGTACCCGTGTGACTGCCTGGACTGGCGCCACCACCGAGCCTCTGTGGTTGTTCTTCTGCCCTCACACATGCCCCTGTACCCACGTGCCTGCCTGGACTGGCTCTACCGCTGAGCCTCTGTGGCTGTTCTTCTGCCCTCACACATGCCCCCGTACCCGCGTGACTGCCTGGACTGGCTCCACCGCCGAGCCTCTGTGGTTGTTCTTCTGCCCTCACACATGCCCCCATACCCACGTGCCTGCCTGGACTGCTTCCACCGCTGAGCCTCGGTGGTTGTTCTTCTGCCCTCACACATGCCCCCATACCCACATGCCTGCCTGGACTGGCTCCACCGCTGAGCCTCTGTGGCTGTTCTTCTGCCCTCACACATGCCCCCGTACCCGCGTGACTGCCAGGACTGGCTCCACCGCCGAGCCTCTGTGGTTGTTCTTCTGCCCTCACACATGCCCCCATACCCGCATGCCTGCCTGGACTGCTTCCACAGCTGAGCCTCTGTGGCTGTTCTTCTGCGTCACACATGCCCCCTTACCGGCGTGACTGCCTGGACTGGCTCCACCGCCGAGCCTCTGTGGTTGTTCTTCTGCCCTCACACATGCCCCGCATACACCCGTGCCTGCCTGGACTGGCTCTACCGCTAAGCCTCTGTGGTTGTTCTTCTGCCCTCACACATGCCCCCATGCCCGCGTGCCTGCCTGGACTGGCTCCACCGCTGAGCCTCTGTGGTTGTTCTTCTGCCCTCACACATGCCCCCATACCCACGTGACTGCCTGGACTGCTTCCACCGCTGAGCCTCTGTGGCTGTTCTTCTGCCCTCACACATGCCCCCATACCCGCGTGACTGCCTCGACTGGCTCCACCGCTGAGCCTCTGTGGTTGTTCTTCTGCCCTCACACATGCCCCCATACCCGCGTGACTGCCTGGACTAGTTCCACCGCTGAGCCTCTGTGGCTGTTCTTCTACCCTCACACATGCCCCCATACCCGCGTGACTGCCTGGACTGGCTCCACCGCCGAGCCTCTGTGGTTGTTCTTCGGCCCTCACACATGCCTCCATACCCGCGTGACTGCCTGTACTGATTCCACCACCGAGCCTCAGTGGTTGTTCTTCTGCCCTCACACATGCCCCCATACCCACTTGACTGCCTGGACTGGCTCCACCGCTGAGCCTCTGTAGTTGTTCTTCTGCCCTCACACATGCCCCCATACCCGCGTGCCTGCCTATACTGGTTCCACCGCGGAGCCTCTGTGGTTGTTCTTCTGCCCTCACACATGCCCCCATACCCGCGTGACTGCCTGGTCTGGCTCCACCACTGAGCCTCTGTGGTTGTTCTTCTGCCCTCACACATGCCCCCATACCCGCGTGACTGCCTGGACTGGCTCCACCGCCGAGCCTCTGTGATTGTTCTTCGGCCCTCACACATGCCTCCATACCCGCGTGACTGCCTGTACTGGTTCCACCACCGAGCCTCTGTGGTTGTTCTTCCGCCCTCACACATGCCCCCATACCCGCGTGACTGCCTGGAATTGCTCCACCGCTGAGCCTCTGTAGTTGTTCTTCTGCCCTCACACATGCCCCCATACCCGCGTGACTGCCTGGACTGGATCCACCGTTGAGCCTCTGTGGTTGTTCTTCTGCCCTCACACATGCCCCCATACCCGCGTGCCTGCCTGGACAGCTTCGCCCGCTGAGCCTCTGTGGCTGTTCTTCTGCCTCACATATGCCCCTGTACCCGCGTGACTGCCTGGACTGGCGCCACCGCCGAGCCTCTGTGGTTGTTCTTCTGCCCTCACACATGCCCCTGTACCCACGTGCCTGCCTGGACTGGCTCTACCGCTGAGACTCTGTGGTTGTTCTTCTGCCCTCACACATGCCCCCATACCCGCGTGCCTGCCTGGACTGTTTCCACCGCTGAGCCTCTGTGGCTGTTCTTCTGCCTCACACATGCCCCCGCACCCGCGTGACTGCCTGGATTTGCTCCACCGCCGAGCCTCTGTGGTTGTTTTTCTGCCCTCACACATGCCCCCATACCCGCGTGCCTGCCTGGACTGGCTCTACCGCTGAGCCTCTGTGGTTGTTCTTCTGCCCTCGCACAGGCCCCCATACCCACGTGCCTGCCTGGACTAGCTGCACCGCTGAGCCTCTGTGGTTGTTCTTCTGCCCTCACACATGCCCCCATACCCGCGTGCCTGCCTGGACTGGCTCTACCGCTGAGCCTCTGTGGTTGTTCTTCTGCCCTCGCACAGGCCCCCATACCCACGTGCCTGCCTAGACTGGCTCCACCGCCGAGCCTCTGTGGTTGTTCTTCTGCCCTCACACATGCCCCCATACCCACGTGCCTGCCTGGACTGTTTCCACCGCGGAGCCTCTGTGGTTGTTCTTCTGCCCTCACACATGCCCCCATACCTGCGTGACTGCCTGGACTGGCTCCACCGCTGAGCCTCTGTGGTTGTTCTTCTGCCCTCACACATGCCCCCATACCCGCGTGACTGCCTGGACTGGCTCCACCGCCGAGCCTCTGTGGTTGTTCTTTGGCCCTCACACATGCCTCCATACCCGTGTGACAGCCTATACTGGTTCCACCACCGAGCCTCTGTGGTTGTTCTTCTGCCCTCACTCATGCCCCCATACCCGCGTGACTGCCTGGACTTGCTCCACCGCTGAGCCTCTGTAGTTGTTCTTCAGCCCTCACACATGCCCCCATACCCGCGTGACTGCCTGGACTGGATCCACCGTTGAGCCTCTGTGGTTGTTCTTCTGTCCTCACACATGCCCCCATACCAGCGTGACTGCCTGGACTGGCTCCACCGCTGAGCCTCTGTGTTGTTCTTCTGCCCTCACACATGCCCTCATACCCG
The DNA here is from genome assembly GCF_964261635.1 of Lissotriton helveticus. Classification (NCBI taxonomy): domain Eukaryota; kingdom Metazoa; phylum Chordata; class Amphibia; order Caudata; family Salamandridae; genus Lissotriton; species Lissotriton helveticus. The sequence continues at coordinate 1,730,601,199 of NC_136069.1, read as the reverse complement.
CGTGCCTGCCTGGACAGCTTTGCCCGCTGAGCCTCTGTGGCTGCTCTTCTGCCTCACATATGCCCCCGTACCCGTGTGACTGCCTGGACTGGCTCCACCGCTGAGCCTCTGTGTTGTTCTTCTGCCCTCACACATGCCCCCATACGCGCGTGCCTGCCTGGACAGCTTCGCCCGCTGAGCCTCTGTGGCTGTTCTTCTGCCTCACACATGCCCCCATACCCGCGTGCCTGCCTGGACTGTTTCCACCGCTGAGCCTCTGTGGTTGTTCTTCTGCCCTCACACATGCCCCCATCCCTGCGTGACTGCCTGGACTGCTTCCAACGCCGAGCCTCTGTGGTTGTTCTACTGCCCTCACACATCCCCCATACCCGCGTGCCTGCCTGTACTGGTTCCGCCGCTGAGCCTCTGTGGTTGTTCTTCTGCCCTCACACATGCCCCCATTCCCGCATGACTGCCTGGACTGGCTCCACAGCTGAGCCTCTGTGGTTGCTCTTTTGGCCCTCACACATGCCCCCATACCCGCGTGACTGCCTGGACTGGCTCCACCGCCGAGCCTCTGTGGTTGTTCTTCTGCCCTCACACATGCCCCCATTCCCGCATGACTGCCTGGACTGGCTCCACAGCTGAGCCTCTGTGGTTGCTCTTCTGCCCTCACACATGCCCCCATACCCGCGTGACTGCCTGGACTGCCTCCACCGCTGAGCCTCTGTGGTTGTTCTTCTGCCCTCACACATGCCCCCATACCTGCGTGACTGCCTGTACTGGTTCCACAGCCGAGCCTCTGTGGTTGTTCTTCTGCCCTCACACATGCCCCCATACCCGCGTGACTGCCTGGACTGCCTCCACCGCTGAGCCTCTGTGGTTGTTCTTCTGCCCTCACACATGCCCCCATACCTGCGTGACTGCCTGGACTGGATCCACCGCTGAGCCTTTGTGGTTGTTCTTCTGCCCTCACACATGCCCCTGTACCCACGTGCCTGCCTGGACTGGCTCTACCGCTGAGCCTCTGTGGCTGTTCTTCTGCCCTCACACATGCCCCCGTACCCGCGTGACTGCCTGGACTGGCTCCACCGCCGAGCCTCTGTGGTTGTTCTTCTGCCCTCACACATGCCCCCATACCCACGTGCCTGCCTGGACTGCTTCCACCGCTGAGCCTCTGTGGTTGTTCTTCTGCCCTCACACATGCCCCCATACCAGCGTGACTGCCTGGACTGGCTCCACCGCTGAGCCTCTGTGTTGTTCTTCTGCCCTCACACATGCCCCCATACCCGCGTGCCTGCCTGGACAGCTTCGCCCGCTGAGCCTCCGTGGCTGTTCTTCTGCCTCACATATGCCCCCGTACCCGTGTGACTGCCTGGACTGGCGCCACCGCCGAGCCTCTGTGGTTGTTCTTCTGCCCTCACACATGCCCCTGTACCCACGTGCCTGCCTGGACTGGCTCTACCGCTGAGACTCTGTGGTTGTTCTTCTGCCCTCACACATGCCCCCATACCCGCGTGCCTGCCTGGACTGTTTCCACCGCTGAGCCTCTGTGGCTGTTCTTCTGCCTCACACATGCCCCCATACCCGCGTGCCTGCCTGGACTGACTCCACCGCTGAGCCTCTGTGGTTGTTCTTCTGCCCTCACAGATGCCCCCGTACCCGCTTGACTGCCTAGACTGGCTCCACCGCCGAGCCTCTGTGGTTGTTCTTCTGCCCTCACACATGGCCCCATACCCGCGTGACTGCCTGGACTGCCTCCAATGCTGAGCCTCTGTGGTTGTTCTTCTGCCCTCACACATGCCCCCATACCTGTGTGACTGCCTGGACTGGATCCACCGCTAAGCCTCTGTGGTTGTTCTTCTGCCCTCACACATGCACCCATACCAGCGTGACTGCCTGGACTGGCTCCACCGCTGAGCCTCTGTGGTTGTTCTTCTGCCCTCACACATGCCCACATACCCACGTGCCTGCCTGGACTGGCTCTCCCGCTGAGCCTGTGTGGTTGTTCTTCTGCCCTCACACATGCCCCCATACCCGCGTGCCTGCCTGGACTGGCTCCACCGCTGAGCCTCTGTGGTTGTTCTTCTGCCCTCACACATGCCCCCATACCCGCGTGACTGCCTGGACTAGTTCCACCGCTGAGCCTCTGTGGCTGTTCTTCTACCCTCACACATGCCCCCATACCCGCGTGACTGCCTGGACTGGCTCCACCGCCGAGCCTCTGTGGTTGTTCTTCGGCCCTCACACATGCCTCCATACCCGCGTGACTGCCTGTACTGATTCCACCACCGAGCCTCAGTGGTTGTTCTTCTGCCCTCACACATGCCCCCATACCCACTTGACTGCCTGGACTGGCTCCACCGCTGAGCCTCTGTAGTTGTTCTTCTGCCCTCACACATGCCCCCATACCCGCGTGCCTGCCTATACTGGTTCCACCGCGGAGCCTCTGTGGTTGTTCTTCTGCCCTCACACATACCCCCATACCCGCGTGACTGCCTGGTCTGGCTCCACCACTGAGCCTCTGTGGTTGTTCTTCTGCCCTCACACATGCCCCCATACCCGCGTGACTGCCTGGACTGGCTCCACCGCCGAGCCTCTGTGATTGTTCTTCGGCCCTCACACATGCCTCCATACCCGCGTGACTGCCTGTACTGGTTCCACCACCGAGCCTCTGTGGTTGTTCTTCCGCCCTCACACATGCCCCCATACCCGCGTGACTGCCTGGAATTGCTCCACCGCTGAGCCTCTGTAGTTGTTCTTCTGCCCTCACACATGCCCCCATACCCGCGTGACTGCCTGGACTGGATCCACCGTTGAGCCTCTGTGGTTGTTCTTCTGCCCTCACACATGCCCCCATACCCGCGTGCCTGCCTGGACAGCTTCGCCCGCTGAGCCTCTGTGGCTGTTCTTCTGCCTCACATATGCCCCTGTACCCGCGTGACTGCCTGGACTGGCGCCACCGCCGAGCCTCTGTGGTTGTTCTTCTGCCCTCACACATGCCCCTGTACCCACGTGCCTGCCTGGACTGGCTCTACCGCTGAGACTCTGTGGTTGTTCTTCTGCCCTCACACATGCCCCCATACCCGCGTGCCTGCCTGGACTGTTTCCACCGCTGAGCCTCTGTGGCTGTTCTTCTGCCTCACACATGCCCCCGTACCCGCGTGACTGCCTGGATTTGCTCCACCGCCGAGCCTCTGTGGTTGTTTTTCTGCCCTCACACATGCCCCCATACCCGCGTGCCTGCCTGGACTGGCTCTACCGCTGAGCCTCTCTGGTTGTTCTTCTGCCCTCGCACAGGCCCCCATACCCACGTGCCTGCCTGGACTAGCTGCACCGCTGAGCCTCTGTGGTTGTTCTTCTGCCCTCACACATGCCCCCATACCCGCGTGCCTGCCTGGACTGGCTCTACCGCTGAGCCTCTGTGGTTGTTCTTCTGCCCTCGCACAGGCCCCCATACCCACGTGCCTGCCTAGACTGGCTCCACCGCCGAGCCTCTGTGGTTGTTCTTCTGCCCTCACACATGCCCCCATACCCACGTGCCTGCCTGGACTGTTTCCACCGCGGAGCCTCTGTGGTTGTTCTTCTGCCCTCACACATGCCCCCATACCTGCGTGACTGCCTGGACTGGCTCCACCGCTGAGCCTCTGTGGTTGTTCTTCTGCCCTCACACATGCCCCCATACCCGCGTGACTGCCTGGACTGGCTCCACCGCCGAGCCTCTGTGGTTGTTCTTTGGCCCTCACACATGCCTCCATACCCGTGTGACAGCCTATACTGGTTCCACCACCGAGCCTCTGTGGTTGTTCTTCTGCCCTCACTCATGCCCCCATACCCGCGTGACTGCCTGGACTTGCTCCACCGCTGAGCCTCTGTAGTTGTTCTTCAGCCCTCACACATGCCCCCATACCCGCGTGACTGCCTGGACTGGATCCACCGTTGAGCCTCTGTGGTTGTTCTTCTGTCCTCACACATGCCCCCATACCAGCGTGACTGCCTGGACTGGCTCCACCGCTGAGCCTCTGTGTTGTTCTTCTGCCCTCACACATGCCCTCATACCCGCGTGCCTGCCTGGACAGCTTTGCCCGCTGAGCCTCTGTGGCTGTTCTTCTGCCTCACATATGCCCCCGTACCCGCGTGACTGCCTGGACTGGCTCCACCGCTGAGCCTCTGTGTTGTTCTTCTGCCCTCACACATGCCCCCATACGCGCGTGCCTGCCTGGACAGCTTCGCCCGCTGAGCCTCTGTGGCTGTTCTTCTGCCTCACACATGCCCCCATACCCGCGTGCCTGCCTGGACTGTTTCCACCGCTGAGCCTCTGTGGTTGTTCTTCTGCCCTCACACATGCCCCCATCCCTGCGTGACTGCCTGGACTGCTTCCAACGCCGAGCCTCTGTGGTTGTTCTACTGCCCTCACACATCCCCCATACCCGCGTGCCTGCCTGTACTGGTTCCGCCGCTGAGCCTCTGTGGTTGTTCTTCTGCCCTCACACATGCCCCCATTCCCGCATGACTGCCTGGACTGGCTCCACAGCTGAGCCTCTGTGGTTGCTCTTCTGCCCTCACACATGCCCCCATACCCGCGGGACTGCCTGGACTGGCTCCACCGCCGAGCCTCTGTGGTTGTTCTTCTGCCCTCACACATGCCCCCATTCCCGCATGACTGCCTGGACTGGCTCCACAGCTGAGCCTCTGTGGTTGCTCTTCTGCCCTCACACATGCCCCCATACCCGCGTGACTGCCTGGACTGCCTCCACCGCTGAGCCTCTGTGGTTGTTCTTCTGCCCTCACACATGCCCCCATACCTGCGTGACTGCCTGTACTGGTTCCACAGCCGAGCCTCTGTGGTTGTTCTTCTGCCCTCACACATGCCCCCATACCCGCGTGACTGCCTGGACTGCCTCCACCGCTGAGCCTCTGTGGTTGTTCTTCTGCCCTCACACATGCCCCCATACCTGCGTGACTGCCTGGACTGGATCCACCGCTGAGCCTTTGTGGTTGTTCTTCTGCCCTCACACATGCCCCTGTACCCACGTGCCTGCCTGGACTGGCTCTACCGCTGAGCCTCTGTGGCTGTTCTTCTGCCCTCACACATGCCCCCGTACCCGCGTGACTGCCTGGACTGGCTCCACCGCCGAGCCTCTGTGGTTGTTCTTCTGCCCTCACACATGCCCCCATACCCACGTGCCTGCCTGGACTGCTTCCACCGCTGAGCCTCTGTGGTTGTTCTTCTGCCCTCACACATGCCCCCATACCAGCGTGACTGCCTGGACTGGCTCCACCGCTGAGCCTCTGTGTTGTTCTTCTGCCCTCACACATGCCCCCATACCCGCGTGCCTGCCTGGACAGCTTCGCCCGCTGAGCCTCCGTGGCTGTTCTTCTGCCTCACATATGCCCCCGTACCCGTGTGACTGCCTGGACTGGCGCCACCGCCGAGCCTCTGTGGTTGTTCTTCTGCCCTCACACATGCCCCTGTACCCACGTGCCTGCCTGGACTGGCTCTACCGCTGAGACTCTGTGGTTGTTCTTCTGCCCTCACACATGCCCCCATACCCGCGTGCCTGCCTGGACTGTTTCCACCGCTGAGCCTCTGTGGCTGTTCTTCTGCCTCACACATGCCCCCATACCCGCGTGCCTGCCTGGACTGGCTCCACCGCTGAGCCTCTGTGGTTGTTCTTCTGCCCTCACAGATGCCCCCGTACCCGCTTGACTGCCTAGACTGGCTCCACCGCCGAGCCTCTGTGGTTGTTCTTCTGCCCTCACACATGCCCCCATACCCACGTGCCTGACCGGACTGCTTCCACCCCTGAGCCTCTGTGGCTGTTCTTCTGCCTCACACATGCCCCCGTACACACGTGACTGTCTGGACTGGCTCCACCGCCGAGCCTCTGTGGTTGTTCTTCTGCCCTCAGACATGCCCCCATACACGCGTGCCTGCCTGGACTGGCTCTACCACTGAGCCTCTGTGGTTGTTCTTCTGCCCTCACACATGCCCCCATACCCGCGTGACTGCCTGGACTGCCTCCACTGCTGAGCCTCTGTGGTTGTTCTTCTGCCCTCACACATGCCCCCATACCTGTGTGACTGCCTGGACTGGATCCACCGCTGAGCCTCTGTGGTTGTTCTTCTGCCCTCACACATGCACCCATACCAGCGTGACTGCCTGGACTGGCTCCACCGCTGAGCCTCTGTGGTTGTTCTTCTGCCCTCACACATGCCCCCATACCCACGTGCCTGCCTGGACTGGCTCTCCCGCTGAGCCTGTGTGGTTGTTCTTCTGCCCTCACACATGCCCACATACCCGCGTGCCTGCCTGGACTGGCTCCACCGCTGAGCCTCTGTGGTTGTTCTTCTGCCCTCACACATGCCCCCATACCCGCGTGACTGCCTGGACTGCTTCCACCGCTGAGCCTCTGTGGCTGTTCTTCTGCCCTCACACATGCCCCCATACCCGCGTGACTGCCTGGACAGGCTCCACCGCCGAGCCTCTGTGGTTGTTCTTCGGCCCTCACACATGCCTCCATACCCGCGTGACTGCCTGTACTGATTCCACCACCGAGCCTCAGTGGTTGTTCTTCTGCCCTCACACATGCCCCCATACCCACTTGACTGCCTGGACTGGCTCCACCGCTGAGCCTCTGTAGTTGTTCTTCTGCCCTCACACATGCCCCCATACCCGCGTGCCTGCCTATACTGGTTCCACCGCGGAGCCTCTGTGGTTGTTCTTCTGCCCTCACACATGCCCCCATACCCGCGTGACTGCCTGGACTGGCTCCACCGCTGAGCCTCTGTGGTTGTTCTTCTGCCCTCACACATGCCCCCATCCCCGCGTGACTGCCTGGACTGGCTCCACCGCCGAGCCTCTGTGATTGTTCTTCGGCCCTCACACATGCCTCCATACCCGCGTGACTGCCTGTACTGGTTCCACCACCGAGCCTCTGTGGTTGTTCTTCCGCCCTCACACATGCCCCCATACCCGCGTGACTGCCTGGACTTGCTCCACCGCTGAGCCTCTGTAGTTGTTCTTCTGCCCTCACACATGCCCCCATACCCGCGTGACTGCCTGGACTGGATCCACCGTTGAGCCTCTGTGGTTGTTCTTCTGCCCTCACACATGCCCCCATACCCGCGTGCCTGCCTGGACAGCTTCGCCCGCTGAGCCTCTGTGGCTGTTCTTCTGCCTCACATATGCCCCCGTACCCGCGTGACTGCCTGGACTGGCGCCACCGCCGAGCCTCTGTGGTTGTTCTTCTGCCCTCACACATGCCCCTGTACCCACGTGCCTGCCTGGACTGGCTCTACTGCTGAGACTCTGTGGTTGTTCTTCTGCCCTCACACATGCCCCCATACCCGCGTGCCTGCCTGGACTGTTTCCACCGCTGAGCCTCTGTGGCTGTTCTTCTGCCTCACACATGCCCCCGTACCCGCGTGACTGCCTGGATTTGCTCCACCGCCGAGCCTCTGTGGTTGTTTTTCTGCCCTCACACATGCCCCCATACCCGCGTGCCTGCCTGGACTGGCTCTACCGCTGAGCCTCTGTGGTTGTTCTTCTGCCCTCGCACAGGCCCCCATACCCACGTGCCTGCCTGGACTAGCTGCACCGCTGAGCCTCTGTGGTTGTTCTTCTGCCCTCACACATGCCCCCATACCCGCGTGACTGCCAGGACTGCTTCCACCGCTGAGCCTCTAGGGTTGTTCTTCTGCCCTCACACATGCCCCATACCCGCATGACTGCCTGGACTGCTTCCACCGCTGAGCCTCTGTGGTTGTTCTTCTGCCTTCACACATGCCCCCATACCAGCGTGCCTGCCTGGACTGGCTCTACCGCTGAGCCTCTGTGGTTGTTCTTCTGCCCTCACACATGCCCCCATACCCGCGTGCCTGCCTGGACTGGCTCCACTGCTGAGCCTCTGTGGTTGTTCTTCTGCCCTCACACATGCCCCCATACCCGCGTGACTGCCTAGACTGGCTCCACCGCCGAGCCTCTGTGGTTGTTCTTCTGCCCTCACACATGCCCCCATACCCACGTGCCTGACCGGACTGCTTCCACCCCTGAGCCTCTGTGGCTGTTCTTCTGCCTCACACATGCCCCCGTACACACGTGATTGCCTGGACTGGCTCCACCGCCGAGCCTCTGTGGTTGTTCTTCTGCCCTCAGACATGCCCCCATACACGCGTGCCTGCCTGGACTGGCTCTACCGCTGAGCCTCTGTGGTTGTTCTTCTGCCCTCACACATGCCCCCATACCCGCGTACCTGCCTATACTGGTTCCACCGCGGAGCCTCTGTGGTTGTTCTTCTGCCCTCACACATGCCCCCATACCTGCGTGACTGCCTGGACTGGCTCCACCGCTGAGCCTCTGTGGTTGTTCTTCTGCCCTCACACATGCCCCCATACCCGCGTGACTGCCTGGACTGGCTCCACCGCCGAGCCTCTGTGGTTGTTCTTTGGCCGTCACACATGCCTCCATACCCGTGTGACTGCCTATACTGGTTCCACCACCGAGCCTCTGTGGTTGTTCTTCTGCCCTCACACATGCCCCCATACCCGCGTGACTGCCTGGACTTGCTCCACCGCTGAGCCTCTGTAGTTGTTCTTCTGCCCTCACACATGCCCCCATACCCGCGTGACTGCCTGGACTGGATCCACCGTTGAGCCTCTGTGGTTGTTCTTCTGTCCTCACACATGCCCCCATACCAGCGTGACTGCCTGGACTGGCTCCACCGCTGAGCCTCTGTGTTGTTCTTCTGCCCTCACACATGCCCCCATACCCGCGTGCCTGCCTGGACAGCTTCGCCCGCTGAGCCTCTGTGGCTGTTCTTCTGCCTCACATATGCCCCCGTACCCGTGTGACTGCCTGGACTGGCGCCACCACCGAGCCTCTGTGGTTGTTCTTCTGCCCTCACACATGCCCCTGTACCCACGTGCCTGCCTGGACTGGCTCTACCGCTGAGCCTCTGTGGCTGTTCTTCTGCCCTCACACATGCCCCCGTACCCGCGTGACTGCCTGGACTGGCTCCACCGCCGAGCCTCTGTGGTTGTTCTTCTGCCCTCACACATGCCCCCATACCCACGTGCCTGCCTGGACTGCTTCCACCGCTGAGCCTCGGTGGTTGTTCTTCTGCCCTCACACATGCCCCCATACCCACATGCCTGCCTGGACTGGCTCCACCGCTGAGCCTCTGTGGCTGTTCTTCTGCCCTCACACATGCCCCCGTACCCGCGTGACTGCCAGGACTGGCTCCACCGCCGAGCCTCTGTGGTTGTTCTTCTGCCCTCACACATGCCCCCATACCCGCATGCCTGCCTGGACTGCTTCCACAGCTGAGCCTCTGTGGCTGTTCTTCTGCGTCACACATGCCCCCTTACCGGCGTGACTGCCTGGACTGGCTCCACCGCCGAGCCTCTGTGGTTGTTCTTCTGCCCTCACACATGCCCCGCATACACGCGTGCCTGCCTGGACTGGCTCTACCGCTAAGCCTCTGTGGTTGTTCTTCTGCCCTCACACATGCCCCCATGCCCGCGTGCCTGCCTGGACTGGCTCCACCGCTGAGCCTCTGTGGTTGTTCTTCTGCCCTCACACATGCCCCCATACCCACGTGACTGCCTGGACTGCTTCCACCGCTGAGCCTCTGTGGCTGTTCTTCTGCCCTCACACATGCCCCCATCCCTGCGTGACTGCCTGGACTGCTTCCACCGCCGAGCCTCTGTGGTTGTTCTACTGCCCTCACACATGCCCCCATACCCGCGTGCCTGCCTGTACTGGTTCCGCCGCTGAGCCTCTGTGGTTGTTCTTCTGCCCTCACACATGCCCCCATACCCGCGTGACTGCCTGGACTGGCTCCACCGCTGAGCCTCTGTGGTTGCTCTTCTGCCCTCACACATGCCCCCATACCCGCGTGACTGCCTGGACTGGCTCCACCGCCGAGCCTCTGTTGTTGTTCTTCTGCCCTCACACATGCCTCCATACCCGCGTGACTGCCTGTACTGGTTCCACAGCCGAGCCTCTGTGGTTGTTCTTCTGCCCTTACACATGCCCCCATACCCGCGTGACTGCCTGGACTGCCTCCACCGCTGAGCCTCCGTGGTTGTTCTTCTGCCCTCACACATGCCCCCATACCTGCGTGACTGCCTGGACTGGATCCACCGCTGAGCCTCTGTGGTTGTTCTTCTGCCCTCACACATGCCCCTGTACCCACGTGCCTGCCTGGACTTGCTCTACCGCTGAGCCTCTGTGGCTGTTCTTCTGCCCTCACACATGCCCCCGTACCCGCGTGACTGCCTGGACTGGCTCCACCGCCGAGCCTCTGTGGTTGTTCTTCTGCCCTCACACATGCCCCCATACCCACGTGCCTGCCTGGACAGCTTCGCCCGCTGAGCCTCTGTGGCTGTTTTTCTGCCTCACATATGCCCCCGTACCCGCGTGACTGCCTGGACTGGTGTCACCGCCGAGCCTCTGTGGTTGTTCTTCTGCCCTCACACATGCCCCTGTACCCACGTGCCTGCCTGGACTGGCTCTACCGCTGAGACTCTGTGGTTGTTCTTCTGCCCTCACACATGCCCCCATACCCGCGTGCCTGCCTGGACTGTTTCCACCGCTGAGCCTCTGTGGCTGTTCTTCTGCCTCACACATGCCCCCGTACCCGCGTGACTGCCTGGACTGGCTCCACCGCCGAGCCTCTGTGGTTGTTTTTCTGCCCTCACACATGCCCCCATACCCGCGTGCCTACCTGGACTGGCTCTACCGCTGAGCCTCTGTGGTTGTTCTTCTGCCCTCGCACATGCCCCCATACCCACGTGCCTGCCTGGACTAGCTGCACCGCTGAGCCTCTGTGGTTGTTCTTCTGCCCTCACACATGCCCCCATACCCGCGTGACTGCCAGGACTGCTTCCACCGCTGAGCCCCTAGGGCTGTTCTTCTGCCCTCACACATGCCCCCATACCCGCATGACTGCCTGGACTGCTTCCACCGCTGAGCCTCTGTGGTTGTTCTTCTGCCCTCACACATGCCCCCATACCAGCGTGCCTGCCTGGACTGGCTCTACCGCTGAGCCTCTGTGGTTGTTCTTCTGCCCTCACACATGCCCCCATACCCGCGTGCCTGCCTGGACTGGCTCCACCGCTGAGCCTGTGTGGTTGTTCTTCTGCCCTCACACATGCCCCCATACCCGCTTGACTGCCTAGAATGGCTCCACCGCCGAGCCTCTGTGGTTGTTCTTCTGCCCTCACACATGCCCAAATACCCACGTGCCTGACCGGACTGCTTCCACCCCTGAGCCTCTGTGGCTGTTCTTCTGCCTCACACATGCCCCCGTACACACGTGACTGTCTGGACTGGCTCCACCGCCGAGCCTCTGTGGTTGTTCTTCTGCCCTCAGACATGCCCCCATACACGCGTGCCTGCCTGGACTGGCTCTACCGCTGAGCCTCTGTGGTTGTTCTTCTGCCCTCACACATGCCCCCATACCCGTGTGACTGCCTGGACTGCCTCCACTGCTGAGCCTCTGTGGTTGTTCTTCTGCCCTCACACATGCCCCCATACCTGTGTGACTGCCTGGACTGGATCCACCGCCGAGCCTCTGTGGTTGTTCTTCTGCCCTCACACATGCCCCTGTACCCACGTGCCTGCCTGGACTGGCTCTACCGCTGAGACTCTGTGGTTGTTCTTCTGCCCTCACACATGCCCCCATACCCGCGTGCCTGCCTGGACTGTTTCCACCGCTGAGCCTTTGTGGCTGTTCTTCTGCCTCACACATGCCCCCGTACCCGCGTGACTGCCTGGACTGGCTCCACCGCCGAGCCTCTGTGGTTGTTTTTCTGCCCTCACACATTCCCCCATACCCGCGTGCCTACCTGGACTGGCTCTACCGCTGAGCCTCTGTGGTTGTTCTTCTGCCCTCGCACATGCCCCCATACCCACGTGCCTGCCTGGACTAGCTGCACCGCTGAGCCTCTGTGGTTGTTCTTCTGCCCTCACACATGCCCCCATACCCGCGTGACTGCCAGGACTGCTTCCACCGCTGAGCCCCTAGGGCTGTTCTTCTGCCCTCACACATGCCCCCATACCCGCATGACTGCCTGGACTGCTTCCACCGCTGAGCCTCTGTGGTTGTTCTTCTGCCCTCACACATGCCCCCATACCAGCGTGCCTGCCTGGACTGGCTCTACCGCTGAGCCTCTGTGGTTGTTCTTCTGCCCTCACACATGCCCCCATACCCGCGTGTGATGGCCGAAGAACAACCATAGAGGCTCGGCGGCAGAGCCAGTCCAGGCAGTCACGCGGGTATGGGGGCATGTGTGAGGGCAGAAGAACAGCCACAGAGGCTCATTCTTAATAGGGGGGGTTTTACCCATTAGAAGGTACGGGGACCTGGGTAGTTAAGTTAATAAAGAGAGGGGGTCCCAGTAACCATGGAACGTAAAAACACACAAATGTAAAATAATCAAAGACACATACATTGAAACCACATTGTTTACTTCACAATGGGAATGCTTACTGAATATGCAAAAATAACCACATACAATAATAGAACACTCGTTTTGGTGGTGCCCCAATGAGGGAGAGGGGATAGGACGGTGTAGTGAAAGTGAGGAAATGGTGAGGAGAGAAGTGGCGATTCAATAGTGACAGTAAAATCAACAATTGTCAATCGTTAGACAAAGTTACACACTATGTACAAAGAAACATTTAAGACACAAAATGTTCATGGGCAAATTCGACAAAGTCATCCTCCAGGTTATCCAACAAATGTACACAGTGGGGATTGGAGATGACACACGGAAATAGATGTCGACGTTTCGACCCTCAGAGATGCAGATATCAATGGTTATCTTGCTGGGGGGTCTTCATCAGGACTGGGGGACACATAACCTAGTAGAATGTATAGAAATATATATACATTATGAATACGGGATAGAGCTCCCTGTATATAGTTCAATCACGGAAGCACATTACATAAAGGTAGGAATGCCGTAAATGAATTAAAAACCCATACGTTAGGTTGGGACACAGTGATTACTACGTCATAATAGGGTGTCAGTTGCACTTTTCACTGATCATGAACACGTGGTAACGAGCTGAAACCAAAATGGTGGAAGGACACAGGGTGGCATTAGGCTGGTGTACACCGGCAGGGGTCTGATAAGTATAATACCAGATCAGGAGAAAGCCGATGTGGACTGTCTCAGACTATATATACAATTCAGACGTCAAGGGTAAAGAAGGGACTGACTAATCACAATAATGGTGTCAGCAGGACCGAATTGATTACACAAAACCCACAGAGGAGAACCCAAAGTTGGGAAGCCAACCTCCCCCGCTTGCCGGGCAAAAGCGGATGGTGGTGGTTAGAGCGACTCACCGTTAGTGCACCAACCGTGGTGAGGTGGTGCCGGATAGAGCTTGAAGTTGGGGGTGTCTTCAAGGTACAATTCTCACTGAAAATGAGGTAGATGTGTGTTAGGGGCCATAGTGCAAATTAGAATGGCACCATGAACAGGGCAGAGGAGAAAACCTACCTCGCTGTCGTACGTGAGACGAATCCGACAGGACAAGAGGGATGAGGCAGTCAGATATTTAAACAGTGGCTGTCTGGAGGGAAACAGACACACATAACGTAAGGGCTTAATATAAGACCAGTGGAAAGTCAGTTACAGAGTGACCCAACACGCGCACTGCTTACCGGGCTTGGAATTAATCAGGCTCCGTCTGCAATGTGAAGTCACAAAGGCGCCAGGTACCGGGATCAGTCCGGTAGGGGAGCTCGCACGAGGCGGTCTCCTATAAAAATATACAAGGTGGGATGTCAGATGGCGGTACAACGCGGTTAAGTACCCAAGAATCAGGGCAAACCGAAGCGGTCCGGTATTGCAGGGAAAGGACTGCTCACTTACCGGGCTGTGAATGAATCAGTTGCGATCGCGGTCTTGCGTCTGAAGGCGGCGCGGGTTTCCGGGATACTTAAAAATACTATGGCAACCAGGTCACAGGGTCAGGTCACATGGTCTGAGCGGACGCGCCCTGCCTGTCGTTGCTAGGCACCATGTAAACAAAGGCAATGGTCAACACCCACAGCGGTAGATACCGCGGGAGAGTGGAATTGGTGACAACGGATGTCGGTTCATGCGGATGGCACAGACATGAATCCTGTACGGGGGAGAGCCGGACAGTGATCGTATTGGCATATGGAGAACCGCGTATTGAGCGGATATATTTTTTAAAGAAAACGGGAAGACCTATTCACTGGGGATCTAAATGGGAGGTGCCGAGCTACTAGAAATAACCATTAAATTACACACCTAGTGAGTATGCACATATACACAGAAGGGTTGTGCATGCAAATCAAACAGATCTGAACACTTAGGGACAACATGTATTGGTAACCTCCTCAATGTGAAATGCATACAATAGGTGGAGCAATAGTAGTCGGAGTGAGGGTGTTAAAAAAGGCTGATACATTTAAATGGCATAAATACAGTTGGCGTACCACACACAAGCGGGTAAAGGCCATATATGATTACAGTAAGCTAATGCTAGAGCATACAGAGTAGTGGCGTGCCTCGCGCATGCGGGTAAAGGCCAGTGTGGATCGGACCAGGGAAACCATTAATTCAAACATGCCAATTGTGAAAAAGAACTATCATGTTCATTGAGTCCTGAATCAATAGAGTCAAGGGTCAGCATCCATCTGAGTTCACGGGTGTTAAGGATGTCTGCAATGTTCCCGCCCCGGGGGCCCAGTGTTACCCGTTCAATTATCACCCATTTCATACAATCAGGAGAGTGACCAGCTGACGAGAAATGGTCGACCAAGGGGGCACCAGGGACCTGGCAGCGGATTCTGCTCATGTGCTGGAGTATCCTGCTCTTAGCTTTCTGCTGAGTCTGCCCAATATACAACAAATTGCACGGACATAGGATGGCATAGATGACATTGACCGCTGAGCCTCTGTGGTTGCTCTTCTGCCCTCACACATGCCCCCATACCCGCGTGACTGCCTGGACTGGCTCCACCGCCGAACCTCTGTTGTTGTTCTTCTGCCCTCACACATGCCTCCATACCCGCGTGACTGCCTGTACTGGTTCCACAGCCGAGCCTCTGTGGTTGTTCTTCTGCCCTTACACATGACCCCATACCCGCATGACTGCCTGGACTGCCTCCACCGCTGAGCCTCTGTGGTTGTTCTTCTGCCCTCACACATGCCCCCATACCTGCGTGACTGCCTGGACTGGATCCACCGCTGAGCCTCTGTGGTTGTTCTTCTGCCCTCACACATGCCCCTGTACCCACGTGCCTGCCTGGACTTGCTCTACCGCTGAGCCTCTGTGGCTGTTCTTCTGCCCTCACACATGCCCCCGTACCCGCGTGACTGCCTGGACTGGCTCCACCACCGAGCCTCTGTGGTTGTTCTTCTGCCCTCACACATGCCCCCATACCCACGTGCCTGCCTGGACAGCTTCGCCCGCTGAGCCTCTGTGGCTGTTTTTCTGCCTCACATATGCCCCCGTACCCGCGTGACTGCCTGGACTGGCGTCACCGCTGAGCCTCTGTGGTTGTTCTTCTGCCCTCACACATGCCCCTGTACCCACGTGCCTGCCTGGACTGGCTCTACCGCTGAGACTCTGTGGTTGTTCTTCTGCCCTCACACATGCCCCCATACCCGCGTGCCTGCCTGGACTGTTTCCACCGCTGAGCCTCTGTGGCTGTTCTTCTGCCTCACACATGCCCCCGTACCCGCGTGACTGCCTGGACTGGCTCCACCGCCGAGCCTCTGTGGTTGTTTTTCTGCCCTCACACATGCCCCCATACCCGCGTGCCTACCTGGACTGGCTCTACCGCTGAGCCTCTGTGGTTGTTCTTCTGCCCTCGCACATGCCCCCATACCCACGTGCCTGCCTGGACTAGCTGCACCGCTGAGCCTCTGTGGTTGTTCTTCTGCCCTCACACATGCCCCCATACCCGCGTGACTGCCAGGACTGCTTCCACCGCTGAGCCCCTAGGGCTGTTCTTCTGCCCTCACACATGCCCCCATACCCGCGTGACTGCCAGGACTGCTTCCACCGCTGAGCCCCTAGGGCTGTTCTTCTGCCCTCACACATGCCCCCATACCCGCATGACTGCCTGGACTGCTTCCACCGCTGAGCCTCTGTGGTTGTTCTTCTGCCCTCACACATGCCCCCATACCAGCGTGCCTGCCTGGACTGGCTCTACCGCTGAGCCTCTGTGGTTGTTCTTCTGCCCTCACACATGCCCCCATACCCGCGTGCCTGCCTGGACTGGCTCCACCGCTGAGCCTGTGTTGTTGTTCTTCTGCCCTCACACATGCCCCCATACCCGCTTGACTGCCTAGAATGGCTCCACCGCCGAGCCTCTGTGGTTGTTCTTCTGCCCTCACACATGCCCACATACCCACGTGCCTGACCGGACTGCTTCCACCCCTGAGCCTCTGTGGCTGTTCTTATGCCTCACACATGCCCCCGTACACACGTGACTGTCTGGACTGGCTCCACCGCCGAGCCTCTGTGGTTGTTCTTCTGCCCTCAGACATGCCCCCATACACGCGTGCCTGCCTGGACTGGCTCTACCGCTGAGCCTCTGTGGTTGTTCTTCTGCCCTCACACATGCCCCCATACCCGCGTGACTGCCTGGACTGCCTCCACTGCTGAGCCTCTGTGGTTGTTCTTCTGCCCTCACACATGCCCCCATACCTGTGTGACTGCCTGGACTGGATCCACCGCTGAGCCTCTGTGGTTGTTCTTCTGCCCTCACACATGCACCCATACCAGTGTGACTGCCTGGACTGGCTCCACCGCTGAGCCTCTGTGGTTGTTCTTCTGCCCTCACACATGCCCCCATACCCACGTGCCTGCCTGGACTGGCTCTACCTCTGAGCCCTTGTGGTTGTTCTTCTGCCTCACACATTCCCCCGTACCCGCGTGACTGCCTGGACTGGCTCCACCGCCGAACGTCTGTGGTTGTTCTTCTGCCCTCACACATGCCCCCATACCCACGTGCCTGACCGGACTGCTTCCACCGCTGAGCCTCTGTGGCTGTTATTCTGACTCACACATGCCCCCGTACCCACGTGACTGCCTGGACTGGCTCCACCGCCGAGCCTCTGTGGTTGTTATTCTGCACTCACACATGCCCCCATACACGCGTGCCTGCCTGGACTGGCTCTACCGCTGAGCCTGTGTGGTTGTTCTTCTGCCCTCACACATGCCCCCATACCCGCGTGCCTGCCTGGACTGGCTCCACCGCTGAGCCTCTGTGGTTGTTCTTCTGCCCTCACACATGCCCCCATACCCGCGTGACTGCCTGGACTGCTTTCACCGCTGAGCCTCTGTGGCTGTTCTTCTGCCCTCACACATGCCCCCATACCCACGTGCCTGCCTGGACTGGCTCCACCGCTGAGCCTCTGTGGTTGTTCTTCTGCCCTCACACATGCCTCCATACCCGCGTGACTGCCTGTACTGGTTCCACTGCCGAGCCTCTGTGGTTGTTCTTCTGCCCTCACACATGCCCCCATACCCGCGTGACTGCCTGGACTGCCTCCACCGCTGAGCCTCTGTGGTTGTTCTTCTGCCCTCAGACATGCCCCCATACCTGCGTGACTGCCTGGACTGGATCCACCGCTGAGCCTCTGTGGTTGTTCTTCTGCCCTCACACATGCCCCTGTACCCACGTGCCTGCCTGGACTGGCTCTACCGCTGAGCCTCTGTGGCTGTTCTTCTGCCCTCACACATGCCCCCGTACCCGCGTGACTGCCTGGACTGGCTCCACTGCCGAGCCTCTGTGGTTGTTCTTCTGCCCTCACACATGCCCCCATACCCACGTGCCTGCCTGGACAGCTGCGCCCGCTGAGCCTCTGTGGCTGTTCTTCTGCCTCACATATGCCCCGTACCCGCGTGACTGCCTGGACTGGCGTCACCGCCGAGCCTCTGTGGTTGTTCTTCTGCCCTCACACATGCCCCCATACCCGCATGCCTGCCTGGACTGTTTCCACCGCTGAGCCTCTGTGGCTGTTCTTCTGCCTCACACATGCCCCCGTACCCACGTGACTGCCTGGACTGGCTCCAACGCCAAGCCTCTGTGGTTGTTTTTCTGCCCTCACACATGCCCCCATACCCGCGTGCCTGCCTGGACTGGCTCTACCGCTGAGCCTCTGTGGTTGTTCTTTTGCCCTCGCACATGCCCCCATACCCACGTGCCTGCCTGGACTAGCTGCACCGCTGAGCCTCTGTGGTTGTTCTTCTGCCCTCACACATGCCCCCATACCCGTGTGACTGCCAGGACTACTTCCACCGCTGAGCCTCTAGGGCTGTTCTTCTGCCCTCACACATGCCCCCATACCCGCGTGACTGCCTGGACTGGTTCTAACGCTGAGCCTCTGTGGCTGTTCTTCTGCCCTTACACACGCCCCATACCCGCATGACTGCCTGGACTGCTTCCACCGCTGAGCCTCTGTGGTTGTTCTTCTGCCCTCACACATGCCCCCATACCAGCGTGCCTGCCTGGACTGGCTCTACAGCTGAGCCTCTGTGGTTGTTCTTCTGCCCTCACACATGCCCCCATACCCGCGTGCCTGCCTGGACTGGCTCCACCGCTGAGCCTCTGTGGTTGTTCTTCTGCACTCACACATGCCCCCATACCCGCGTGACTGCCTAGACTGGCTCCACCGCCGAGCCTCTGTGGTTGTTCTTCTGCCCTCACACATGCCCCCATACCCACGTGCCTGACCAGACTGCTTCCGCCCCTGAGCCTCTGTGGCTGTTCTTCTGCCTCACACATGCCCCCGTACACACGTGACTGTCTGGACTGGCTCCACCGCCGAGCCTCTGTGGTTGTTCTTCTGCCCTCAGACATGCCCCCATACACGCGTGCCTGCCTGGACTGGCTCTACCACTGAGCCTCTGTGGTTGTTCTTCTGCCCTCACACATGCCCCCATACCCGCGTGACTGCCTGGACTGCCTCCACTGCTGAGCCTCTGTGGTTGTTCTTCTGCCCTCACACATGCCCCCATACCGGTGTGACTGCCTGGACTGGATCCACCGCTGAGCCTCTGTGGTTGTTCTTCTGCCCTCACACATGCCCCCATACCCGCGTGACTGCCTAGACTGGCTCCACCGCCGAGCCTCTGTGGTTGTTCTTCTGCCCTCACACATGCCCCCATACCCACGTGCCTGACCGGACTGCTTCCACCCCTGAGCCTCTGTGGCTGTTCTTCTGCCTCACACATGCCCCCGTACACACGTGACTGTCTGGACTGGCTCCACCGCCGAGCCTCTGTGGTTGTTCTTCTGCCCTCAGACATGCCCCCATACACGCGTGCCTGCCTGGACTGGCTCTACCGCTGAGCCTCTGTGGTTGTTCTTCTGCCCTCACACATGCCCCCATACCCGCGTGACTGCCTGGACTGCCTCCACTGCTGAGCCTCTGTGGTTGTTCTTCTGCCCTCACACATGCCCCCATACCTCTATGACTGCCTGGACTGGATCCAAAGCTGAGCCTCTGTGGTTGTTCTTCTGCCCTCACACATGCACCCATACCAGCGTGACTGCCTGGACTGGCTCCACCGCTGAGCCTCTGTGGTTGTTCTTCTGCCCTCACACATGCCCCCATACCCACGTGCCTGCCTGGACTGGCTCTACCGCTGAGCCTTTGTGGTTGTTCTTCTGCCTCACACATTCCCCCGTACCCGCGTGACTGCCTGGACTGGCTCCACCACCGAGCCTCTGTGGTTGTTCTTCTGCCCTCACACATGCCCCCATACCCACGTGACTGCCTGGACTGGCTCCACCGCTGAGCCTCTGTAGTTGTTCTTCTGCCCTCACACATGCCCCCATACCCGCGTGACTGCCTGGACTGGCTCCACCGCTGAGCCTCTGTGGTTGTTCTTCTGCCCTCACACATGCCCCCATACCCACGTGCCTGCCTGGACAGCTTCGCCCGCTGAGCCCCTGTGGCTGTTCTTCTGCCTCTCATATGCCCCCGTACCCGCGTGACTGCCTGGACTGGCTCCACCGCCGAGCCTCTGTGGTTGTTCTTCTGCCCTCACACATGCCCCTGTTCCCACGTGCCTGCCTGGACTGGCTCTACCGCTGAGACTCTGTGGTTGTTCTTCTGCCCTCAAACATGCCCCCATACCCGCGTGCCTGCCTGGACTGCTTCCACCGCTGAGCCTCTGTGGCTGTTCTTCTAACTCACACATGCCCCCGTACCCGCGTGACTGCCTGGACTGGCTCCACCGCCGAGCCTCTGTGGTTGTTCTTCTGCCCTCACACATGCACCCATACCCACGTGCCTGCCTGGACTGCTTCCACCGCTGAGCCTCTGTGGTTGTTCTTCTGCCCTCACACATGCCCCCATACCCACGTGCCTGCCTGGACTGGCTCCACCGCTGAGCCTCTGTGGTTGTTCTTCTGCCCTCACACATGCCTCCATACCCGCGTGACTGCCTGTACTGGTTCCACTGCCGAGCCTCTGTGGTTGTTCTTCTGCCCTCACACATGCCCCCATACCCGCGTGACTGCCTGGACTGCCTCCACCGCTGAGCCTCTGTGGTTGTTCTTCTGCCCTCAGACATGCCCCCATACCTGCGTGACTGCCTGGACTGGATCCACCGCTGAGCCTCTGTGGTTGTTCTTCTGCCCTCACACATGCCCCTGTACCCACGTGCCTGCCTGGACTGGCTCTACCGCTGAGCCTCTGTGGCTGTTCTTCTGCCCTCACACATGCCCCCGTACCCGCGTGACTGCCTGGACTGGCTCCACTGCCGAGCCTCTGTGGTTGTTCTTCTGCCCTCACACATGCCCCCATACCCACGTGCCTGCCTGGACAGCTGCGCCCGCTGAGCCTCTGTGGCTGTTCTTCTGCCTCACATATGCCCCCGTACCCGCGTGACTGCCTGGACTGGCGTCACCGCCGAGCCTCTATGGTTGTTCTTCTGCCCTCACACATGCCCCCATACCCGCGTGCCTGCCTGGACTGTTTCCACCGCTGAGCCTCCGTGGCTGTTCTTCTGCCTCACACATGCCCCCGTACCCACGTGACTGCCTGGACTGGCTCCACCGCCAAGCCTCTGTGGTTGTTTTTCTGCCCTCACACATGCCCCCATACCCGCGTGCCTGCCTGGACTGGCTCTACCGCTGAGCCTCTGTGGTTGTTCTTTTGCCCTCGCACATGAACCCATACCCACGTGCCTGCCTGGACTAGCTGCACCGCTGAGCCTCTGTGGTTGTTCTTCTGCCCTCACACATGCCCCCATACCCGCGTGACTGCCAGGACTGCTTCCACCGCTGAGCCTCTAGGGCTGTTCTTCTGCCCTCACACATGCCCCCATACCCGCGTGACTGCCTGGACTGGTTCTAACGCTGAGCCTCTGTGGCTGTTCTTCTGCCCTTACACACGCCCCCATACCCGCATGACTGCCTGGACTGCTTCCACCGCTGAGCCTCTGTGGTTGTTCTTCTGCCCTCACACATGCCCCCATACCAGCGTGCCTGCCTGGACTGGCTCTACCGCTGAGCCTCTGTGGTTGTTCTTCTGCCCTCACACATGCCCCCATACCCGCGTGCCTGCCTGGACTGGCTCCACCGCTGAGCCTCTGTGGTTGTTCTTCTGCCCTCACACATGCCCCCATACCCGCGTGACTGCCTAGACTGGCTCCACCGCCGAGCCTCTGTGGTTGTTCTTCTGCCCTCACACATGCCCCCATACCCACGTGCCTGACCGGACTGCTTCCGCCCCATAGCCTCTGTGGCTGTTCTTCTGCCTCACACATGCCCCCGTACACACGTGACTGTCTGGACTGGCTCCACCGCCGAGCCTCTGTGGTTGTTCTTCTGCCCTCAGACATGCCCCCATACACGCGTGCCTGCCTGGACTGGTTCTACCACTGAGCCTCTGTGGTTGTTCTTCTGCCTTCACACATGCCCCCATGCCCGCGTGACTGCCTGGACTGCCTCCACTGCTGAGCCTCTGTGGTTGTTCTTCTGCCCTCACACATGCCCCCATACCTGTGTGACTGCCTGGACTGGATCCACCGCTGAGCCTCTGTGGTTGTTCTTCTGCCCTCACACATGCACCCATTCCAGCGTGACTGCCTGGACTGGCTCCACCGCTGAGCCTCTGTGGTTGTTCTTCTGCCCTCACACATGCCCCCATACCCACGTGCCTGCCTGGACTGGCTCTACCGCTGAGCCTTTGTGGTTGTTCTTCTGCCTCACACATTCCCCCGTACCCGCGTGACTTTCTGGACTGGCTCCACCGCCGAGCCTCTGTGGTTGTTCTTCTGCCCTCACACATGCCCCCATACCCACGTGCCTGACCGGACTGCTTCCACCGCTGAGCCTCTGTGGCTGTTCTTCTGACTCACACATGCCCCCGTACCCACGTGACTGCCGGGACTGGCTCCACCGCCGAGCCTCTGTGGTTGTTATTCTGCACTCACACATGCCCCCATACACGCGTGCCTGCCTGGACTGGCTCTACCGCTGAGCCTCTGTGGTTGTTCTTCTGCCCTCACACATGCCCCCATACCCGCGTGACTGCCTAGACTGGCTCCACCGCCGAGCCTCTGTGGTTGTTCTTCTGCCCTCACACATGCCCCCATACCCACGTGCCTGACCGGACTGCTTCCACCCCTGAGCCTCTGTGGCTGTTCTTCTGCCTCACACATGCCCCCGTACACACGTGACTGTCTGGACTGGCTCCACCGCCGAGCCTCTGTGGTTGTTCTTCTGCCCTCAGACATGCCCCCATACACGCGTGCCTGCCTGGACTGGCTCTACCGCTGAGCCTCTGTGGTTGTTCTTCTGCCCTCACACATGCCCCCATACCCGCGTGACTGCCTGGACTGCCTCCACTGCTGAGCCTCTGTGGTTGTTCTTCTGCCCTCACACATGCCCCCATACCTCTATGACTGCCTGGACTGGATCCAAAGCTGAGCCTCTGTGGTTGTTCTTCTGCCCTCACACATGCACCCATACCAGCGTGACTGCCTGGACTGGCTCCACCGCTGAGCCTCTGTGGTTGTTCTTCTGCCCTCACACATGCCCCCATACCCACGTGCCTGCCTGGACTGGCTCTACCGCTGAGCCTTTGTGGTTGTTCTTCTGCCTCACACATTCCCCCGTACCCGCGTGACTGCCTGGACTGGCTCCACCGCCGAGCCTCTGTGGTTGTTCTTCTGCCCTCACACATGCCCCCATACCCACGTGCCTGACCGGACTGCTTCCACCGCTGAGCCTCTGTGGCTGTTCTTCTGACTCACACATGCCCCCGTACCCACGTGACTGCCGGGACTGGCTCCACCGCCGAGCCTCTGTGGTTGTTATTCTGCACTCACACATGCCCCCATACACGCGTGCCTGCCTGGACTGGCTCTACCGCTGAGCCTGTGTGGTTGTTCTTCTGCCCTCACACATGCCCCCATACCCGCGTGCCTGCCTGGACTGGCTCCACCGCTGAGCCTCTGTGGTTGTTCTTCTGCCCTCACACATGCCCCCATACCCGCGTGACTGCCTGGACTGCTTTCACCGCTGAGCCTCTGTGGCTGTTCTTCTGCCCTCACACATGCCCCCATACCCGCGTGACTGCCTGGACTGGCTCCACCACCGAGCCTCTGTGGTTGTTCTTCGGCCATCACACATGGCTCCATACCCGCCTGACTGCCTGTACTGGCTCTACCGCTGAGCCTTTGTGGTTGTTCTTCTGCCTCACACATTCCCCCGTACCCGCGTGACTGCCTGGACTGGCTCCACCGCCGAGCTTCTGTGGTTGTTCTTCTGCCCTCACACATGCCCCCATACCCACGTGCCTGACCGGACTGCTTCCACCGCTGAGCCTCTGTGGCTGTTCTTCTGACTCACACATGCCCCCGTACCCACGTGACTGCCGGGACTGGCTCCACCGCCGAGCCTCTGTGGTTGTTATTCTGCACTCACACATGCCCCCATACACGCGTGCCTGCCTGGACTGGCTCTACCGCTGAGCCTGTGTGGTTGTTCTTCTGCCCTCACACATGCCCCCATACCCGCGTGCCTGCCTGGACTGGCTCCACCGCTGAGCCTCTGTGGTTGTTCTTCTGCCCTCACACATGCCCCCATACCCGCGTGACTGCCTGGACTGCTTTCACCGCTGAGCCTCTGTGGCTGTTCTTCTGCCCTCACACATGCCCCCATACCCGCGTGACTGCCTGGACTGGCTCCACCACCGAGCCTCTGTGGTTGTTCTTCGGCCATCACACATGGCTCCATACCCGCCTGACTGCCTGTACTGGCTCCACCACCGAGCCTCTGTGGTTGTTCTTCTGCCCTCACACATGCCCCCATACCCGCGTGACTGCCTGGACTGGCTCTACCGCTGAGCCTCTGTGGTTGTTCTTCTGCCCTCGCACATGCCCCCATACCCACGTGCCTGCCTGGACTAGCTGCACCGCTGAGCCTCTGTGGTTGTTCTTCTGCCCTCACACATGCCCCCATACCCGCGTGACTGCCAGGACTGCTTCCACCGCTGAGCCTCTAGGGCTGTTCTTCTGCCCTCACACATGCCCCCATACCCGCATGACTGCCTGGACTGCTTCCACCGCTGAGCCTCTGTGGTTGTTCTTCTGCCCTCACACATGCCCCCATACCAGCGTGCCTGCCTGGACTGGCTCTACCGCTGAGCCTCTGTGGTTGTTCTTCTGCCCTCACACATGCCCCCATACCCTCGTGCCTGCCTGGACTGGCTCCACCGCTGAGCCTCTGTGGTTGTTCTTCTGCCCTCACACATGCCCCCATACCCGCGTGACTGCCTAGAATGGCTCCACCGCCGAGCCTCTGTGGTTGTTCTTCTGCCCTCACACATGCCCACATACCCACGTGCCTGACCGGACTGCTTCCACCCCTGAGCCTCTGTGGCTGTTCTTCTGCCTCACACATGCCCCCGTACACACGTGACTGTCTGGACTGGCTCCACCGCCGAGCCTCTGTGGTTGTTCTTCTGCCCTCAGACATGCCCCCATACACGCGTGCCTGCCTGGACTGGCTCTACCGCTGAGCCTCTGTGGTTGTTCTTCTGCCCTCACACATACCCCCATACCCGCGTGACTGCCTGGACTGCCTCCACTGCTGAGCCTCTGTGGTTGTTCTTCTGCCCTCACACATGCCCCCATACCTGTGTGACTGCCTGGACTGGATCCACCGCTGAGCCTCTGTGGTTGTTCTTCTGCCCTCACACATGCACCCATACCAGCGTGACTGCCTGGACTGGCTCCACCGCTGAGCCTCTGTGGTTGTTCTTCTGCCCTCACACATGCCCCCATACACACGTGCCTGCCTGGACTGGCTCTACCGCTGAGCCTTTGTGGTTGTTCTTCTGCCTCACACATTCCCGCGTACCCGCGTGACTGCCTGGACTGGCTCCACCGCCGAGCCTCTGTGGTTGTTCTTCTGCCCTCACACATGCCCCCATACCCACGTGCCTGACCGGACTGCTTCCACCGCTGAGCCTCTGTGGCTGTTATTCTGACTCACACATGCCCCCGTACCCACGTGACTGCCTGGACTGGCTCCACCGCCGAGCCTCTGTGGTTGTTATTCTGCACTCACACATGCCCCCATACACGCGTGCCTGCCTGGACTGGCTCTACCGCTGAGCCTGTGTGGTTGTTCTTCTGCCCTCACACATGCCCCCATACCCGCGTGCCTGCCTGGACTGGCTCCACCACTGAGCCTCTGTGGTTGTTCTTCTGCCCTCACACATGCCCCCATACCCGCGTGACTGCCTGGACTGCTTTCACCGCTGAGCCTCTGTGGCTGTTCTTCTGCCCTCACACATGCCCCCATACCCGCGTGACTGCCAGGACTGGCTCCGCCGCCGAGCCTCTGTGGTTGTTCTTCGGCCATCACACATGCCTCCATACCCGCGTGATTGCCTGTACTGGCTCCACCACCGAGCCTCTGTGGTTGTTCTTCTGCCCTCACACATGCCCCCATACCCACGTGACTGCCTGGACTGGCTCCACCGCTGAGCCTCTGTAGTTGTTCTTCTGCCCTCACACATGCCCCCATACCCGCGTGACTGCCTGGACTGGCTCCACCGCTGAGCCTCTGTGGTTGTTCTTCTGCCCTCACACATGCCCCCATACCCGCGTGCCTGCCTGGACAGCTTCGCCCGCTGAGCCCCTGTGGCTGTTCTTCTGCCTCACATATGCCCCCGTACCCGCGTGACTGCCTGGACTGGCTCCACCGCCGAGCCTCTGTGGTTGTTCTTCTGCCCTCACACATGCCCCTGTTCCCACGTGCCTGCCTGGACTGGCTCTACCGCTGAGACTCTGTGGTTGTTCTTCTGCCCTCAAACATGCCCCCATACCCGCGTGCCTGCCTGGACTGCTTCCACCGCCGAGCCTCTGTGGTTGTTCTTCTGCCCTCACACATGCACCCATACCCACGTGCCTGCCTGGACTGCTTCCACCGCTGAGCCTCTGTGGTTGTTCTTCTGCCCTCACACATGCCCCCATACCCACGTGCCTGCCTGGACTGGCTCCACCGCTGAGCCTCTGTGGTTGTTCTTCTGCCCTCACACATGCCTCCATACCCGCGTGACTGCCTGTACTGGTTCCACAGCCGAGCCTCTGTGGTTGTTCTTCTGCCCTCACACATCCCCCCATACCCGCGTGACTGCCTGGACTGCCTCCACCGCTGAGCCTCTGTGGTTGTTCTTCTGCCCTCACACATGCCCCCATACCTGCGTGACTGCCTGGACTGGATCCACCGCTGAGCCTCTGTGGTTGTTCTTCTGCCCTCACACATGCCCCTGTACCCACGTGCCTGCCTGGACTGGCTCTACCGCTGAGCCTCTGTGGCTGTTCTTCTGCCCTCACACATGCCCCCGTACCCGCGTGACTGCCTGGACTGGCTCCACCGCCGAGCCTCTGTGGTTGTTCTTCTGCCCTCACACATGCCCCCATACCCACGTGCCTGCTTTGACAGCTTCGCCCGCTGAGCCTCTGTGGCTGTTCTTCTGCCTCACATATGCCCCCGTACCCGCGTGACTGCCTGGACTGGCGTCACCGCCGAGCCTCTGTGGTTGTTCTTCTGCCCTCACACATGCCCCTCTACCCACGTGCCTGCCTGGACTGGCTCTACCGCTGAGACTCTGTGGTTGTTCTTCTGCCCTCACACATGCCCCCATACCCGCGTGCCTGCCTGGACTGTTTCCACCGCTGAGCCTCTGTGGCTGTTCTGCCTCACACATGCCCCCGTACCCGCGTGACTGCCTGGACTGGCTCCACCGCCAAGCCTCTGTGGTTGTTTTTCTGCCCTCACACATGCCCCCATACCCGCGTGCCTGCCTGGACTGGCTCTACCGCTGAGCCTCTGTGGTTGTTCTTCTGCCCTCGCACATGCCCCCATACCCACGTGCCTGCCTGGACTAGCTGCACCGCTGAGCCTCTGTGGTTGTTCTTCTGCCCTCACACATGCCCCCATACCCGCGTGACTGCCAGGACTGCTTCCACCGCTGAGCCTCTAGGGCTGTTCTTCTGCCCTCACACATGCCCCCATACCCGCGTGACTGCCTAGACTGGTTCTAACGCTGAGCCTCTGTGGCTGTTCTTCTGCCCTCACACATGCCCCCATACCCGCATGACTGCCTGGACTGCTTCCACCGCTGAGCCTCTGTGGTTGTTCTTCTGCCCTCACACATGCCCCCATACCAGCGTGCCTGCCTGGACTGGCTCTACCGCTGAGCCTCTGTGGTTGTTCTTCTGCCCTCACACATGCCCCCATACCCGCGTGCCTGCCTGGACTGGCTCCACCGCTGAGCCTCTGTGGTTGTTCTTCTGCCCTCACACATGCCCCCATACCCGCGTGACTGCCTGGACTGGCTCCACCGCCGAGCCTCTGTGGTTGTTCTTCTGCCCTCACACATGCCCCCATACCCACGTGCCTGACCGGACTGCTTCCACCCCTGAGCCTCTGTGGCTGTTCTTCTGCCCTCACACATGCCCCCATACCCGCGTGACTGCCTGGACTGGCTCCACCGCCGAGCCTCTGTGGTTGTTCTTCGGCCATCACACATGGCTCCATACCCGCCTGACTGCCTGTACTGGCTCCACCACCGAGCCTCTGTGGTTGTTCTTCTGCCCTCACACATGCCCCCATACCCACGTGACTGCCTGGACTGGCTCCACCGCTGAGCCTCTGTAGTTGTTCTTCTGCCCTCACACATGCCCCCATACCCGCGTGACTGCCTGGACTGGCTCTACCGCTGAGCCTCTGTGGTTGTTCTTCTGCCCTCGCACATGCCCCCATACCCACGTGCCTGCCTGGACTAGCTGCACCGCTGAGCCTCTGTGGTTGTTCTTCTGCCCTCACACATGCCCCCATACCCGCGTGACTGCCAGGACTGCTTCCACCGCTGAGCCTCTAGGGCTGTTCTTCTGCCCTCACACATGCCCCCATACCCGCATGACTGCCTGGACTGCTTCCACCGCTGAGCCTCTGTGGTTGTTCTTCTGCCCTCACACATGCCCCCATACCAGCGTGCCTGCCTGGACTGGCTCTACCGCTGAGCCTCTGTGGTTGTTCTTCTGCCCTCACACATGCCCCCATACCCTCGTGCCTGCCTGGACTGGCTCCAACGCTGAGCCTCTGTGGTTGTTCTTCTGCCCTCACACATGCCCCCATACCCGCGTGACTGCCTAGAATGGCTCCACCGCCGAGCCTCTGTGGTTGTTCTTCTGCCCTCACACATGCCCACATACCCACGTGCCTGACCGGACTGCTTCCACCCCTGAGCCTCTGTGGCTGTTCTTCTGCCTCACACATGCCCCTGTACACACGTGACTGTCTGGACTGGCTCCACCGCCGAGCCTCTGTGGTTATTCTTCTGCCCTCAGACATGCCCCCATACACGCTTGCCTGCCTGGACTGGCTCTACCGCTGAGCCTCTGTGGTTGTTCTTTTGCCCTCACACATACCCCCATACCCGCGTGACTGCCTGGACTGCCTCCACTGCTGAGCCTCTGTGGTTGTTCTTCTGCCCTCACACATGCCCCCATACCTGTGTGACTGCCTGGACTGGATCCACCGCTGAGCCTCTGTGGTTGTTCTTCTGCCCTCACACATGCACCCATACCAGCGTGACTGCCTGGACTGGCTCCACCGCTGAGCCTCTGTGGTTGTTCTTCTGCCCTCACACCTGCCCCCATACCCACGTGCCTGCCTGGACTGGCTCTACCGCTGAGCTTTTGTGGTTGTTCTTCTGCCTCACACATTCCCCCGTACCCGCGTGACTGCCTGGACTGGCTCCACCGCCGAGCCTCTGTGGTTGTTCTTCTGCCCTCACACATGCCCCCATACCCACGTGCCTGACCAGACTGCTTCCACCGCTGAGCCTCTGTGGCTGTTATTCTGACTCACACATGCCCCCGTACCCACGTGACTGCCTGGACTGGCTCCACCGCCGAGCCTCTGTGGTTGTTATTCTGCACTCACACATGCCCCCATACACGCGTGCCTGCCTGGACTGGCTCTACCGCTGAGCCTGTGTGGTTGTTCTTCTGCCCTCACACATGCCCCCATACCCGCGTGCCTGCCTGGACTGGCTCCACCGCTGAGCCTCTGTGGTTGTTCTTCTGCCCTCACACATGCCCCCATACCCGCGTGACTGCCTGGACTGCTTTCACCGCTGAGCCTCTGTGGCTGTTCTTCTGCCCTCACACATGCCCCCATACCCGCGTGACTGCCAGGACTGGCTCCGCCGCCGAGCCTCTGTGGTTGTTCTTCGGCCATCACACATGCCTCCATACCCGCGTGATTGCCTGTACTGGCTCCACCACCGAGCCTCTGTGGTTGTTCTTCTGCCCTCACACATGCCCCCATACCCACGTGACTGCCTGAACTGGCTCCACCGCTGAGCCTCTGTAGTTGTTCTTCTGCCCTCACACATGCCCCCATACCCGCGTGACTGCCTGGACTGGCTCCACCGCTGAGCCTCTGTGGTTGTTCTTCTGCCCTCACACATGCCCCCATACCCGCGTGCCTGCCTGGACAGCTTCGCCCGCTGAGCCCCTGTGGCTGTTCTTCTGCCTCACATATGCCCCCGTACCCACGTGACTGCCTGGACTGGCTCCACCGCCGAGCCTCTGTGGTTGTTCTTCTGCCCTCACACATGCCCCTGTTCCCACGTGCCTGCCTGGACTGGCTCTACCGCTGAGACTCTGTGGTTGTTCTTCTGCCCTCACACATGCCCCCATACCCACGTGACTGCCTGAACTGGCTCCACCGCTGAGCCTCTGTAGTTGTTCTTCTGCCCTCACACATGCCCCCATACCCGCGTGACTGCCTGGACTGGCTCCACCGCTGAGCCTCTGTGGTTGTTCTTCTTCCCTCACACATGCCCCCATACCCGCGTGCCTGTCTGGACAGCTTCGCCCGCTGAGCCCCTGTGGCTGTTCTTCTGCCTCACATATGCCCCCGTACCCACGTGACTGCCTGGACTGGCTCCACCGCCGAGCCTCTGTGGTTGTTCTTCTGCCCTCACACATGCCCCTGTTCCCACGTGCCTGCCTGGACTGGCTCTACCGCTGAGACTCTGTGGTTGTTCTTCTGCCCTCAAACATGCCCCCATACCCGCGTGCCTGCCTGGACTGCTTCCACCGCTGAGCCTCTGTGGCTGTTCTTCTACCTCACACATGCCCCCGTACCCGCGTGACTGCCTGGACTGGTTCCACCGCTGAGCCTCTGTGGTTGTTCTTCTGCCCTCACACATGCCCCCATACCCACGTGCCTGCCTGGACTGGCTCCACCGCTGAGCCTCTGTGGTTGTTCTTCTGCCCTCACACATGCCTCCATACCCGCGTGACTGCCTGTACTGGTTCCACAGCCGAGCCTCTGTGGTTGTTCTTCTGCCCTCACACATGCCCCCATACCCGCGTGACTGCCTGGACTGCCTCCACCGCTGAGCCTCTGTGGTTGTTCTTCTGCCCTCACACATGCCCCCATACCTGCGTGACTGCCTGGACTGGATCCACCGCTGAGCCTCTGTGGTTGTTCTTCTGCCCTCACACATGCCCCTGTACCCACGTGCCTGCCTGGACTGGCTCTACCGCTGAGCCTCTGTGGCTGTTCTTCTGCCCTCACACATGCCCCCATACCCGCGTGACTGCCTGGACTGGCTCCACCGCCGAGCCTCTGTGGTTGTTCTTCTGCCCTCACACATGCCCCCATACCCATGTGCCTGCCTGGACAGCTTCGCCCGCTGAGCCTCTGTGGCTGTTCTTCTGCCTCACATATGCCCCCGTACCCACGTGACTGCCTGGACTGGCGTCACCGCCGAGCCTCTGTGGTTGTTCTTCTGCCCTCACACATGCCCCTGTACCCACGTGCCTGCCTGGACTATTTCCACCGCTGAGCCTCTGTGGCTGTTCTTCTGCCTCACACATGCCCCCGTACCCGCGTGACTGCCTGGACTGGCTCCACCGCCAAGCCTCTGTGGTTGTTTTTCTGCCCTCACACATGCCCCCATACCCGCGTGCCTGCCTGGACTGGCTCTACCGCTGAGCCTCTGTGGTTGTTCTTCTGCCCTCGCATATGCCCCAATACCCACGTGCCTGCCTGGACTAGCTGCACCGCTGAGCCTCTGTGGTTGTTCTTCTGCCCTCACACATGCCCCCATACCCGCGTGACTGCCAGGACTGCTTCCACCGCTGAGCCTCTAGGGCTGTTCTTCTGCCTCACACATGCCCCCGTACACACGTGACTTTCTGGACTGGCTCCACCGCCGAGCCTCTGTGGTTGTTCTTCTGCCCTCAGACATGCCCCCATACACGCGTGCCTGCCTGGACTGGCTCTACCGCTGAGCCTCTGTGGTTGTTCTTCTGCCTTCACACATGCCCCCATACCCGCGTGACTGCCTGGACTGCCTCAACTGCTGAGCCTCTGTGGTTGTTCTTCTGCCCTCACACATGCCCCCATACCTGTGTGACTGCCTGGACTGGATCCACCGCTGAGCCTCTGTGGTTGTTCTTCTGCCCTCACACATGCACCCATACCAGCGTGACTGCCTGGACTGGCTCCACCGCTGAGCCTCTGTGGTTGTTCTTCTGCCCTCACACATGCCCCCATACACACGTGCCTGCCTGGACTGGCTCTACCGCTGAGCCTTTGTGGTTGTTCTTCTGCCTCACACATTCCCCCGTACCCGCGTGACTGCCTGGACTGGCTCCACCGCCGAGCCTCTGTGGTTGTTCTTCTGCCCTCACACATGCCCCCATACCCACGTGCCTGACCGGACTGCTTCCACCGCTGAGCCTCTGTGGCTGTTCTTCTGACTCACACATGCCCCCGTACCCACGTGACTGCCGGGACTGGCTCCACCGCCGAGCCTCTGTGGTTGGTATTCTGCACTCACACATGCCCCCATACACACGTGCCTGCCTGGACTGGCTCTACCGCTGAGCCTGTGTGGTTGTTCTTCTGCCCTCACACATGCCCCCATACCCGCGTGCCTGCCTGGACTGGCTCCACCGCTGAGCCTCTGTGGTTGTTCTTCTGCCCTCACACATGCCCCCATACCCGCGTGACTGCCTGGACTGCTTTCACCGCTGAGCCTCTGTGGCTGTTCTTCTGCCCTCACACATGCCCCCATACCCGCGTGACTGCCTGGACTGGCTCCACCGCCGAGCCTCTGTGGTTGTTCTTCGGCCATCACACATGCCTCCATACCCGCGTGACTGCCTGTACTGGCTCCACCACTGAGCCTCTGTGGTTGTTCTTCTGCCCTCACACATGCCCCCATACCCACGTGACTGCCTGGACTGGCTCCACCGCTGAGCCTCTGTAGTTGTTCTTCTGCCCTCACACATGCCCCCATACCCGCGTGACTGCCTGGACTGGCTCCACCGCTGAGCCTCTGTGGTTGTTCTTCTGCCCTCACACATGCCCCCATACCCGCGTGCCTGCCTGGACAGCTTCGCCCGCTGAGCCCCTGTGGCTGTTCTTCTGCCTCACATATGCCCCCGTACCCGCGTGACTGCCTGGACTGGCTCCACCGCCGAGCCTCTGTGGTTGTTCTTCTGCCCTCACACATGCCCTTGTTCCCACGTGCCTGCTTGGACTGGCTCTACCGCTGAGACTCTGTGGTTGTTCTTCTGCCCTCAAACATGCCCCCATACCCGCGTGCCTGCCTGGACTGCTTCCACCGCTGAGCCTCTGTGGCTGTTCTTCTACCTCACACATGCCCCCGTACCCGCGTGACTGCCTGGACTGGCTCCACCGCCGAGCCTCTGTGGTTGTTCTTCTGCCCTCACACATGCACCCATACCCACGTGCCTGCCTGGACTGCTTCCACCGCTGAGCCTCTGTGGTTGTTCTCCTGCCCTCACACATGCCCCCATACCCACGTGCCTGCCTGGACTGGCTCCACCGCTGAGCCTCAGTGGCTGTTCTTCTGCCCTCACACATGCCCCTGTACCCGCGTGACTGCCTAGACTGGCTCCACCACCGAGCCTCTGTGGTTATTCTTCTGCCCTCACACATGCCCCCATACCCACGTGCCTGCCTGGACTGCTTCCACCGCTGAGCCTCTGTGGTTGTTCTTCTGCCCTCACACATGCCCTCATACCCATGTGCCTGCCTGGACTGGCTCCACCGCTGAGCCTCTGTGGTTGTTCTTCTGCCCTCACACATGCCCCCATACCCGCATGCCTGCCTGGACTGCTTCCACCGCTGAGCCTCTGTGGCTGTTCTTCTGCCTCACACATGCCCCCGTATCGGCGTGACTGCCTGGACTGGCTCCACCGCCGAGCCTCTGTGGTTGTTCTTCTGCCCTCACACATGCCCCCATACACGCATGCCTGCCTGGACTGGCTCTACCGCTGAGCCTCTGTGGTTGTTCTTCTGCCCTCACACATGCCCCCATGCCCGCGTGCCTGCCTGGACTGGCTCCACCGCTGAGCCTCTGTGGTTGTTCTACTGCCCTCACACATGCCCCCATACCCGCGTGACTGCCTGGACTGCTTCCACCGCTGAGCCTCTGTGGCTGTTCTTCTGCCCTCACACATGCCCCCATACCCGCGTGACTGCCTAGACTGGCTCCACCACCGAGCCTCTGTGGTTGTTCTTCTGCCCTCACACATGCCCCCATACCCACATGCCTGACCGGACTGCTTCCACCCCTGAGCCTCTGTGGCTGTTCTTCTGCCTCACACATGCCCCCGTACACACGTGACTGCCTGGACTGGCTCCACCGCCGAGCCTCTGTGGTTGTTCTTCTGCCCTCACACATGCCCCCATACCCACGTGCCTGACCGGACTGCTTCCACCGCTGAGCCTATGTGGCTGTTCTTCTGACTCACACATGCCCCCGTACCCACGTGACTGCCGGGACTGGCTCCACCGCCGAGCCTCTGTGGTTGTTATTCTGCACTCACACATGCCCCCATACACACGTGCCTGCCTGGACTGGCTCTACCGCTGAGCCTGTGTGGTTGTTCTTCTGCCCTCACACATGCCCCCATACCCGCGTGCCTGCCTGGACTGGCTCCACCGCTGAGCCTCTGTGGTTGTTCTTCTGCCCTCACACATGCCCCCATACCCGCGTGACTGCCTGGACTGCTTTCACCGCTGAGCCTCTGTGGCTGTTCTTCTGCCCTCACACATGCCCCCATACCCGCGTGACTGCCTGGACTGGCTCCACCGCCGAGCCTCTGTGGTTGTTCTTCGGCCATCACACATGCCTCCATACCCGCGTGACTGCCTGTACTGGCTCCACAACCGAGCCTCTGTGGTTGTTCTTCTGCCCTCACACATGCCCCCATACCCACGTGACTGCCTGGACTGGCTCCACCGCTGAGCCTCTGTAGTTGTTCTTCTGCCCTCACACATGCCCCCATACCCGCGTGACTGCCTGGACTGGCTCCACCGCTGAGCCTCTGTGGTTGTTCTTCTGCCTCACATATGCCCCCGTACCCGCGTGACTGCCTGGACTGGCTCCACCACCGAGCCTCTGTGGTTGTTCTTCTGCCCTCACACATGCCCTTGTTCCCACGTGCCTGCTTGGACTGGCTCTACTGCTGAGACTCTGTGGTTGTTCTTCTGCCCTCAAACATGCCCCCATACCCGCGTGCCTGCCTGGACTGCTTCCACCGCTGAGCCTCTGTGGCTGTTCTTCTACCTCACACATGCCCCCATACCCACGTGCCTGCCTGGACTGGCTCCACCGCTGAGCCTCAGTGGCTGTTCTTCTGCCCTCACACATGCCCCTGTACCCGCGTGACTGCCTGGACTGGCTCCACCGCCGAGCCTCTGTGGTTGTTCTTCTGCCCTCACACATGCCCCCATACCCACGTGCCTGCCTGGACTGCTTCCACCGCTGAGCCTCTGTGGTTGTTCTTCTGCCCTCACACATGCCCTCATACCCGCGTGCCTGCCTGGACTGGCTCCACCGCTGAGCCTCTGTGGTTGTTCTTCTGCCCTCACACATGCCCCCATACCCGCGTGCCTGCCTGGATTGGCTCTACCGCTGAGCCTCTGTGGTTGTTCTTCTGCCCTCACACATGCCCCCATACCAACGTGACTTCCTGGAATGGCTCCACCGCCGAACCTCTGTGGTTGTTCTTCTGCCCTCACACATGCCCCCGTACCCACGTGCCTGTCTGGACTGGCTCTACCGCTGAGCCTCTGTGGTTGTTCTTCTGCCCTCACACATGCCCCTGTACCCGCGTGACTGCCTGGACTGGCTCCACCGCCGAGCCTCTGTGGTTGTTCTTCTGCCCTCACACATGCCCCCATACCCACGTGCCTGCCTGGACTGCTTCCACCGCTGAGCCTCTGTGGTTGTTCTTCTGCCCTCACACATGCCCTCATACCCGCGTGCCTGCCTGGACTGGCTCCACCGCTGAGCCTCTGTGGTTGTTCTTCTGCCCTCACACATGCCCCCATACCCGCGTGCCTGCCTGGATTGGCTCTACCGCTGAGCCTCTGTGGTTGTTCTTCTGCCCTCACACATGCCCCCATACCAACGTGACTTCCTGGAATGGCTCCACCGCCGAACCTCTGTGGTTGTTCTTCTGCCCTCACACATGCCCCCGTACCCGCGTGCCTGTCTGGACTGGCTCTACCGCTGAGCCTCTGTGGTTGTTCTTCTGCCCTCACACATGCCCCCATACCCGCGTGCCTGCCTGGACTGCTTCCACCGCTGAGCCTCTGTGGCTGTTCTTCTGCCTCACACATGCCCCCGTACCCGCGTGACTGCCTGGACTGGCTCCACCGCTAAGCCTTTGTGGTTGTTCTTCTGCCCTCACACATGCCCCCATACCCGCGTGCCTGCCTGGACTGGCTCTACCGCTGAGCCAATGTGGTTGTTCTTCTGCCCTCACACACGCCCCCATACCCCCGTGCCTGCCTTGACTGGCTCCACCGCTGAGCCTCTGTGGTTGTTCTTCTGCCCTCACACATGCCCCCATACCCGCATGCCTGCCTGGACTGCTTCCACCGCTGAGCCTATGTGGCTGTTCTTCTGCCTCACACATGCCCCCGTATCGGCGTGACTGCCTGGACTGGCTCCACCGCCGAGCCTCTGTGGTTGTTCTTCTGCCCTCACACATGCCCCCATACACGCGTGCCTGCCTGGACTGGCTCTACCGCTGAGCCTCTGTGGTTGTTCTTCTGCCCTCACACATGCCCCCATGCCCGCGTGCCTGCCTGGACTGGCTCCACCGCTGAGCCTCTGTGGTTGTTCTACTGCCCTCACACATGCCCCCATACCCGCGTGACTGCCTGGACTGCTTCCACCGCTGAGCCTCTGTGGCTGTTCTTCTGCCCTCACACATGCCCCCATACCCGCGTGACTGCCAGGACTGGTTCCACCGCTGAGCCTCTGTGGCTGTTCTTCTGCCCTCACACATGCCCCCATCCCTGCGTGACTGCCTGGACTGCTTCCACCGCCGAGCCTCTGTGGTTGTTCTACTGCCCTCACACATGCCGCCATACCCGCGTGCCTGCCTGTACTGGTTCCGCCGCTGAGCCTCTGTGGTTGTTCTTCTGCCCTCACACATGCCCCCATACCCGCAAGACTGCCTGGACTGGCTCCACCGCTGAGCCTCTGTGGTTGTTCTTCTGCCCTCACACATGCCCCCATACCCGCGTGACTGCCTGGACTGGCTCCACCGCCGAGCCTCTGTGGTTGTTCTTCTGCCCTCACACATGCCTCCATACCCGCGTGACTGCCTGTAATGGTTCCACAGCTGAGCCTCTGTGGTTGTTCTTCTGCCCTCACACATGCCCCCATACCCGCGTGACTGCCTGGACTGCCTCCACTGCTGAGCCTCTGTGGTTGTTCTTCTGCCCTCACACATGCCCCCATACCTGTGTGACTGCCTGGACTGGATCCACCACTGAGCCTCTGTGGTTGTTCTTCTGCCCTCAAACATGCACCCATACCTGCGTGACTGCCTGGACTGGCTTCACCGCTGAGCCTCTGTAGTTGTTCTTCTGCCCTAACACATGCCCCCATTCCCGCGTGCCTGCCTGGACTGCTTCCACCGTTGAGCCTCTGTGGCTGTTCTTCTGCCTCACACATGCCCCCGTACCAGCGTGACTGCCTGGACTTGCTCCACCGCCGAGCCTGTGTGGTTGTTCTTCTGCCCTCACACATGCCCCCATATCCGCGTGCCTGCCTGGACTGGCTCCACCGCTAAGCCTCTGTGGTTGTTCTTCTGCCCTCACACATGCCCCCATACCTGCGTGACTGCCTGGACTGCTTCCACCGCTGAGCCTCTGTGGCTGTTCTTCTGCCCTCACACATGCCCCCATACCCGCGTGACTGCCTGGACTGGCTCCGCCGCCGAGCCTCTGTGGTTGTTCTTCGGCCATCACACATGCCTCCATACCCGCGTGGCTGCCTGTACTGGTTCCACCACCGAGCCTCTGTGGTTGTTCTTCTGCCCTCACACATGCCCCCATACCCACGTGACTGCCTGGACTGGCTCCACCGCTGAGCCTCTGTAGTTGTTCTTCTGCCCTCACACATGCCCCCATACCCACGTGCCTGACCGGACTGCTTCCACCCCTGAGCCTCTGTGGCTGTTCTTCTGCCTCACACATGCCCTCGTACCCGCGTGACTGCCAGGACTGGTTCCACCGCTGAGCCTCTGTGGCTGTTCTTCGGCCATCACACATGCCTCCATACCCGCGTGACTGCCTGTACTGGTTCCACCACCGAGCCTCTGTGGTTGTTCTTCTGCCCTCACACATGCCCCCATACCCACGTGACTGCCTGGACTGGCTCCACCGCCGAGCCTCTGTGGTTGTTCTTCTGCCCTCACACATGCCCCCATACACGCGTGCCTGCCTGGACTGGCTCTACCGTTGAGCCTCTGTGGTTGTTCTTCTGCCCTCACACATGCCCCCATGCCCGCGTGCCTGCCTGGACTGGCTCCACCGCTGAGCCTCTGTGGTTGTTCTACTGCCCTCACACATGCCCCCATACCCGCGTGACTGCCTGGACTGCTTCCACCGCTGAGCCTCTGTGGCTGTTCTTCTGCCCTCACACATGCCCCCATACCCGCGTGACTGCCAGGACTGGTTCCACCGCTGAGCCTCTGTGGCTGTTCTTCTGCCCTCACACATGCCCCCATCCCTGCGTGACTGCCTGGACTGCTTCCACCACCGAGCCTCTGTGGTTGTTCTACTGCCCTCACACATGCCCCCATACCCGCGTACCTGCCTGTACTGGTTCCGCCGCTGAGCCTCTGTGGTTGTTCTTCTGCCCTCACACATGCCCCCATACCCGCAAGACTGCCTGGACTGGCTCCACCGCTGAGCCTCTGTGGTTGTTCTTCTGCCCCCACACATGCCCCCATACCCGCATGACTGCCTGGACTGGCTCCACCGCCGAGCCTCTGTGGTTGTTCTTCTGACCTCACACATGCCTCCATACCCGCGTGACTGCCTGTACTGGTTCCACAGCCGAGCCTCTGTGGTTGTTCTTCTGCCCTCACACATGCCCCCATACCCGCGTGACTGCCTGGACTGCCTCCACTGCTGAGCCTCTGTGGTTGTTCTTCTGCCCTCACACATGCCCCCATACCTGTTTGACTGCCTGGACTGGATCCACCGCTGAGCCTCTGTGGCTGTTCTTCTGCCTCACACATGCCCCCGTATCCACGTGACTGCCTGGACTGGCTCCACCGCCGAGCCTCTGTGGTTGTTCTTCTGCCCTCACACATGCCCCCATGCCCGCGTGCCTGCCTGGACTGGATCCACCGCTGAGCCTCTGTGGTTGTTCTACTGCCCTCACACATGCCCCCATACCCGCGTGACTGCCTGGACTGCTTCCACCGCTGAGCCTCTGTGGCTGTTCTTCTGCCCTCACACATGCCCCCATACCCGCGTGACTGCCAGGACTGGGTCCACCGCTGAGCCTCTGTGGCTGTTCTTCTGCCCTCACACATGCCCCTATCCCTGCGTGACTGCCTGGACTGCTTCCACCGCCGAGCCTCTGTGGTTGTTCTACTGCACTCACACATGCCCCCATACCCGCGTGCCTGCCTGTACTGGTTCCACCGCTGAGCCTCTGTGGTTGTTCTTCTGCCCTCACACATGCCCCATACCCGCAAGACTGCCTGGACTGGCTCCACCGCTGAGCCTCTGTGGTTGTTCTTCTGCCCTCACACATGCCCCAATACCCACGTGACTGCCTGGACTGGCTCCACTGCCGAGCCTCTGTGGTTGTTCTTCCGCCCTCACACATGCCTCCATACCCGCGTGACTGCCTGTACTGGTTCCACAGCCGAGCCTCTGTGGTTGTTCTTCGGCCCTCACACATGCCCCCATACCCGTGTGACTGCCTGGACTGCCTCCACTGCTGAGCCTCTGTGGTTGTTCTTCTGCCCTCACACATGCCCCCATACCTGTGTGACTGCCTGGACTGGATCCACTGCTGAGCCTCTGTGGTTGTTATTCTGCCCTCACACATGCACCCATACCAGCGTGACTGCCTGGACTGGCTCCACCGCTGAGCCTCTGTGGTTGTTTTTCTGCCCTCACACATGCCCCCATACCTGCGTGACTGCCTGGACAGGCTTCACCGCTGAGCCTCTGTAGTTGTTCTTCTGCCCTAACACATGCCCCCATACCCGCGTGCCTGCCTGGACTGCTTCCACCGCTGAGCCTCTGTCGCTGTTCTTCTGCCTCACACATGCCCCCGTACCCGCGTGACTGCCTGGACTGGCTCCACCACCGAGCCTCTGTGGTTGTTCTTCTGCCCTCACACATGCCCCCATACCCAAGTGCCTGCCTGGACTGGCTCTACCGCTGAGCCTTTGTGGTTGTTCTTCTGCCTCACACATTCCCCCGTACCCGCATGACTGCCTGGAATGGCTCCACCGCCAAGCCTCTGTGGTTGTTCTTCTGCCCTCACACATGCCCCCATACCCACGTGCCTGACCGGACTGCTTCCACCGCTGAGCCTCTGTGGCTGTTCTTCTGACTCACACATGCCCCCTTACCCACGTGACTGCCTGGACTGGCTCCACCGCCGAGCCTCTGTGGTTGTTATTCTGCACTCACACATGCCCCCATACACGCGTGCCTGCCTGGACTGGCTCTAACGCTGAGCCTGTGTGGTTGTTCTTCTGCCCTCACACATGCCCCCATACCCGCGTGCCTGCCTGGACTGGCTCCACCGCTGAGCCTCTGTGGTTGTTCTTCTGCCCTCACACATGCCCCCATACCCGCGTGACTGCCTGGACTGCTTCCACCGCTGAGCTTCTGTGGCTGTTCTTCTGCCCTCACACATGCCCCCATACCCGCGTGACTGCCTAGACTGGCTCCACCGCTGAGCCTCTGTGGTTGTTCTTCTGCCCTCACACATGCCCCCATACCCGCGTGCCTGCCTGGACAGCTTCGCCCGCTGAGCCCCTGTGGCTGTTCTTCTGCCTCACATATGCCCCTGTACCTGCGTGACTGCCTGGACTGGCTCCACCGCCGAGCCTCTGTGGTTGTTCTTCTGCCCTCACACATGCCCCTGTTCCCACGTGCCTGCCTGGACTGGCTCTACCGCTGAGACTCTGTGGTTGTTCTTCTGCCCTAAAACATGCCCCCATACCCGCGTGCCTGCCTGGACTGCTTCCACCGCTGAGCCTCTGTGGCTGTTCTTCTACCTCACACATGCCCCCGTACCCGCGTGACTGCCTGGACTGGCTCCACCGCCGAGCCTCTGTGGTTGTTCTTCTGCCCTCACACATGCACCCATACCCACGTGCCTGCCTGGACTGCTTCCACCGCTGAGCGTCTGTGGTTGTTCTTCTGCCCTCACACATGCCCCCATACCACGTGCCTGCCTGGACTGGCTCCACCGCTGAGCCTCTGTGGCTGTTCTTCTGCCCTCACACATGCCCCTGTACCCGCGTGACTGCCTGGATT
Source organism: Lissotriton helveticus (assembly GCF_964261635.1). Lineage (NCBI taxonomy): Eukaryota > Metazoa > Chordata > Amphibia > Caudata > Salamandridae > Lissotriton > Lissotriton helveticus. Next base: position 1,730,559,803 of record NC_136069.1, on the reverse strand, counting down.
GGCTCCACCGCCGAGCCTCTGTGGTTGTTCTTCTGCCCTCACACATGCCCCCATACCCACGTGCCTGCCTGGACTGCTTCCACCGCTGAGCCTCTGTGGTTGTTCTTCTGCCCTCACACATGCCCCCATACCCGCGTGCCTGCCTGGACTGTTTCCACCGCTGAGCCTCTGTGGCTGTTCTTCTGCCTCACACATGCCCCCGTACCCGCGTGACTGCCTGGACTGGCTCCACCGCCAAGCCTCTGTGGTTGTTTTTCTGCCCTCACACATGCCCCCATACCCGCGTGACTGCCTGGACTGGTTCTAACGCTGAGCCTCTGTGGCTGTTCTTCTGCCCTCACACATGCCCCCATACCCGCATGACTGCCTGGACTGCTTCCACCGCTGAGCCTCTGTGGTTGTTCTTCTGCCCTCACACATGCCCCCATACCAGCGTGCCTGCCTGGACTGGCTCTACCGCTGAGCCTCTGTGGTTGTTCTTCTGCCCTCACACATGCCCCCATACCCACGTGCCTGCCTGGACTGGCTCCACCGCTGAGCCTCTGTGGTTGTTCTTCTGCCCTCACACATGCCCCCATACCCGCGTGACTGCCTGGACTGGCTCCACCGCCGAGCCTCTGTGGTTGTTCTTCTGCCCTCACACATGCCCCCATACCCACGTGCCTGACCGGACTGCTTCCACCCCTGAGCCTCTGTGGCTGTTCTTCTGCCCTCACACATGCCCCCATACCCGCGTGACTGCCTGGACTGGCTCCACCGCCGAGCCTCTGTGGTTGTTCTTCGGCCATCACACATGGCTCCATACCCGCCTGACTGCCTGTACTGGCTCCACCACCGAGCCTCTGTGGTTGTTCTTCTGCCCTCACACATGCCCCCATACCCACGTGACTGCCTGGACTGGCTCCACCGCTGAGCCTCTGTAGTTGTTCTTCTGCCCTCACACATGCCCCCATACCCGCGTGACTGCCTGGACTGGCTCTACCGCTGAGCCTCTGTGGTTGTTCTTCTGCCCTCGCACATGCCCCCATACCCACGTGCCTGCCTAGACTAGCTGCACCGCTGAGCCTCTGTGGTTGTTCTTCTGCCCTCACACATGCCCCCATACCCGCGTGACTGCCAGGACTGCTTCCACCGCTGAGCCTCTAGGGCTGTTCTTCTGCCCTCACACATGCCCCCATACCCGCATGACTGCCTGGACTGCTTCCACCGCTGAGCCTCTGTGGTTGTTCTTCTGCCCTCACACATGCCCCCATACCAGCGTGCCTGCCTGGACTGGCTCTACCGCTGAGCCTCTGTGGTTGTTCTTCTGCCCTCACACATGCCCCCATACCCTCGTGCCTGCCTGGACTGGCTCCACCGCTGAGCCTCTGTGGTTGTTCTTCTGCCCTCACACATGCCCCCATACCCGCGTGACTGCCTAGAATGGCTCCACCGCCGAGCCTCTGTGGTTGTTCTTCTGCCCTCACACATGCCCACATACCCACGTGCCTGACCGGACTGCTTCCACCCCTGAGCCTCTGTGGCTGTTCTTCTGCCTCACACATGCCCCTGTGCACACGTGACTGTCTGGACTGGGTCCACCGCCGAGCCTCTGTGGTTGTTCTTCTGCCCTCAGACATGCCCCCATACACGCGTGCCTGCCTGGACTGGCTCTACCGCTGAGCCTCTGTGGTTGTTCTTTTGCCCTCACACATACCCCCATACCCGCGTGACTGCCTGGACTGCCTCCACTGCTGAGCCTCTGTGGTTGTTCTTCTGCCCTCACACATGCCCCCATACCTGTGTGACTGCCTGGACTGGATCCACCGCTGAGCCTCTGTGGTTGTTCTTCTGCCCTCACACATGCACCCATACCAGCGTGACTGCCTGGACAGGCTCCACCGCTGAGCCTCTGTGGTTGTTCTTCTGCCCTCACACATGCCCCCATACCCACGTGCCTGCCTGGACTGGCTCCACCGCCGAGCCTCTGTGGTTGTTCTTCTGCCCTCACACATGCCCCCATACCCACGTGCCTGACCAGACTGCTTCCACCGCTGAGCCTCTGTGGCTGTTATTCTGACTCACACTGGAGTTCTGGACTTTTTGGTTCCGTCCAGAGGTGTCAGGGACAACACCCGAAGACCCCGGAGTTCAACCTGTCTTGGTACACGAATAAACAGAAACACGGGCTTCTCGATGGTGGCGTCAAAGACCAAAGGTTTATTACTGCAGGGACACAGAAGTCACAGAAACTACACATGGGCAGTATCTAGGAGCCTGTTCGATTTGTACAAAGAGGATTGTTCCTTATATACTAAATATTGGGCTTCAGGCAAATTCTTTACATGTTACCACAGTTCTAAACATTCGTGTCTTATACAATAAATATTTGGCGTTGCACAGGAATCGTCAACAGTATCTGATGTCAAAACATTACAAATGAGGGGTTCCCACTAGTCCATCATAATCCCATGTCAATTCTTCATTCAAGACCCGGACCGCCTCATCGTAAATTTCGTTACCACCCCCTACTAAAGGCCCAGAAGGAAGGGAGCAGAGCCAGGTGTGGAAGATGGAAAGACAGGATGAGAAATGTTTGTGGGTCGTAAATGGGCACGGTTACCAGCTTCGGCCGCCTAATCATGATCAGGCCAACGAACACAAGAACCAGTATAGCAGGACTGGCCTCAGGCTGGGGAGGCAGCTCTTGCCGAGTCATGCTGCCACAGCGTTGCTGGCCTAAGGTGCACGTGTCACTTGCAAGGTGATTCGCCGGCCAAAGCCTACGTGTCCTGTAATGAAAAGAGGTCATTGCGTGTCCATTGACTATGTGAGGGCAAGGAATACAAAATGGCTTCCGTGTTCTAAGATGGATGCCATGGGTAGATCACAAATGTGTTGGTAACAGGAGTGCTCTTGCTCGTAGCATAGCGAAAACACCAGGATATACTAAATGGATCATTTGCGGTTCACCGATACCAAAATTATGTATTTACGACAATGTTACAAACACGAGTAAAATCGTCACGGAACCTCAGACCCTCCTTTTGCCCTTACATAGGCAATTACTCAGTCTATATCAGAGTCAGAGTCCATTTCTATGCTCATTAGGTCAGCGACATGTCGTTGTATCATCATCCTGCCTCGTGCCTTTTCTCCTAATGCAGGTGGTTTCCTGAAACAGGTTGCAGCGCAGAGACTACACAGAGCGGGACCACACTGGATAATAAGACAGCACGAGAACAGAAATACTAGGATGACACCAATAACCATCAGAACCTTCCATCCCCACGCTGATACCAGAGTCCAAAACCACTCCATGAAGGACCAGTTTCCCTTATCTACGTGTATAGAGTCGGAAATCTTGTGTAGCTTAGAGATTGCTTCATAGACTGTTGGAGCATTATTAGGAATAAAGACACAGCAGCTCGATTGGATCATTCTGCATACCCCACCTCGATCTGCAAGTATTACGTCTAGAACCATACGATTCTGCAACGTCATGAGACGATCCGCCTGAAGCTCAGCTGTTAAGTTACTAAGAGCACCTGCAGTTTCTGTAATAGTAGATTCAACTACCCGTGTTAGTTGGCGAAGATTTCTACTATTGGCCATAGGCCCCCAAAACGGAAGGAAACCTTTGAAGAAGTCTCCAGCTTCTTGACCAGCGGTATCTTCCTTGCTGAAGACACCTCTTGCTAATCTGGGTTTATGATAATCTGAAGAAGCAGTGTATGTCGGGGGTAACAATCGAGCAATATAACATGAACCTGAAAAGTCAGCAGGCAGCCATGTATATGCTCTGTCCTGACAAATGAAGTAGGTACCCCTAGCAGTCAGAAAGGCAGGGGAGGAGTTAGACGGAAATACGTAAGTCTCAACGCACTCACTCTTCCCTAGCTGAGCTCTCGGATTTCTCCCATTTCCTTGCAAACAGACCTGACCTCGGTGAGGCACGACCCAAACTGAAGTGGAGCTTTTACGCTTGCTTTCTCCCAAACTAAGGCGATACTCTGTAGAGTTCCAACTCAGATACACCAGTAATTCATCTCTAGGATAAGATGGAGTATTATTGACGTCTTTAATCATATCAATAATTCCCTGGACTAAAGCTTTGTTGGCTGAGTTGTATTTAGTGGACCGTGGTGGACGCGGAGGATAGGTCTCAAGGGCATATGAAAAAATGGTCTGAAAGGCCTGAAATGATCCATTATAGCTAAAAGGCAAGACTAGATAGGGAATGCCTTTATCCATAGTGTGAGGTATCAAGCCACACACCCAGCAGTTTGTAGTATTAACTATCAGTTGGTGTTGATGCAAGAGCTGTACAAATGTATTATTAATAAATTCTGAGCGTCGAGCTTGTTCGTGTTCAGGAAATGAGTGAAAAGAATGCATAGAAGAAACCGTAGAAGTAGTAGGATCAAGGGGAGGTACTGTAGCTATTGGCACAAAAATCAAATGTACGCCAAAGACGATTCCACCCACCAGCGTCATCAAAACAATTAAAAATGTAACTGCACATTGCATTAGAAAGCATTTGCTGTGTAGTATTCTGTACAGTCTATTTCTGCGAACATAAATTACATTTTCTCGTTGTAGCTCAGGAAGCTCCATCTTCTACGACCGTTCGCGACCACTGATGATGTGTACGTAGATGAAAATGCCTCTATCAGCCCTGGGAGTTCCCAGAACTAACAGAAAGATCGACCTTGTGTCAGACCCCTGCAGATTCAACTAGGCACACAGCCACGACCCTACGGCTACCCAGACGGCAAGGCAATTTTAAAACAAAAAGAAACAATACAAAGTATTAGCAAACTTCCTGGCTGGAGGCAATGTATAGAAAATGCAAATCTGAAAATAGGCAGTTTTCTGCTTTATTTGTCCATATCGCGAGAACGTAAGTTGTATCTCAGTTTTGCAGGAGCTGTCTGATCTGGAAACAATGTATTTTCAGCTGGCGTTGCAATGTTCACGTTCGCAGATGGCAAATGTTCTTTTGGTGCAGAAGGCAAATGTTCAGGGTTCAAAAGAGCAGTTTCAGGAGGAGAGTCAGAACTTGGTGAATCCGTGATCAGTTCTGCATCGCTGAAAGGTATGAACCTGGGGACTCGTTCCGTTTCAGAGGCACCGATTCCTTTCTTTACCCAGTTGTCGTAAGGAAGTGGCAGAGGCACACGTTTAGCATGTGTCGTGTGGATCCAATGTTTCCTTCCGGCCACACGAATAGCAGTTCTCGTTGCTAACAGGACCTGGAAAGGGCCAATAAATCTGGGCTGAAGATTTTTCGTTCTTGCAAAATTTCGGATGACCACCTGATCACCCGGTTTCAGCTGATGGCCTGGACTCTCCGGTGGCTTTGGCAATGCGTCGAAAACCTGTTGGTGAATAAGACTCAATTTAGCAGTCAAGTCGAAAAGGTAATCAATTAACATTGGGTATTCCAGCTGCTTAAATTCTTTCGGTCTAGGTACCCCCCAAACATTTGCAGGACGACCGAAAACTATTTCGTAAGGACTAAGCCCTACTCTAGAATGTACAGTTGCTCTTATTGATAGCAAAGCCAAAGGCAATGCATCTGGCTAGGACAAACCCGTGGATGCTTGTATCTTAGCGAGTTTCAGTTTAAGGGTGCCATTGTAACCCTCGACTAAACACGCGGACTGGGGATGATTCGCACTATGAAATTTTTGCCTAATCCCTAGGCCGGCACACACACTCTGCATAACTTTCCCTACGAACTCACTTCCGTTATCTGACCATACAATCCGTGGCATTCCGTATCGGGGGAAGTATTCTTTAGGAAGAATTTTGGCAGTGGATAAGGCAGTATTGTCCTTCAGTGGGTATGCTTCGATCCATCTGGAAAAAGCACAAACTACCACTAGGACGTATTTCAGGTTATTACAACGGTCCATGTGAATGAAGTCTAGCTGGATCACTTCAAAAGGGCAGGAAGGAGGAGCGAAGTGACCTGCAGGTGTGGGGATTCCCTTGCCAGGATTATGCATCAAGCATACCATACAATTTCTCACCACTCTCTCTGCACACTTACTAATTCCGTCATTCTTCCAGACCGGGGCCAACATCTTACAAATCCCTTTTGAACTGATGTGTGCTGTTCCATGCGCCATCGTCACTACTGCAAGCACATACGCATCAGGCAACATCCAACGCTGTTGTTCCGACAAATCAATCCAACACCCACTCGAGTCCAATTTACCCGTGCTCTCTCTCCATGCACGTTTTTCCTCCTCAGTCGCCTCTTTCTGAATTTCCTTCACGCTTTCCACTGTGTCTTCACACATTCCAGACTCAGAAATCCATCTTGCAGACGTTGCAACATATATTCTACTCATCATATTTCTAGCTGTCTGTTTTGCGATCTCATCAGCAAAAGCATTCCCACGACCAACATCATCCGTGATTGCTTTATGAGCACTGCATTTCACAATCGCAACTTCAGTCGGTAAGGTTAGAGATTCCAACAAGTCATTAACTAGCTGACCATGTTGAATCTTAGTCCCATGGGACGTAATGAAACCTCTTTCTTTCCACAAACGGCCAAAACTATGGGCCACGCCGAACGCGTACTGACTATCTGTGAACACATTCACTCTCTTTCCCTTAGCTAAAACGCACGCTCTTGTTAGCGCGATCAATTCTGCAGCCTGGGCAGAATTCTGACTCACTCTTGCAGTCTCCACAATCGTACTCAAAGTCGTTACGGCATAGGCAGCAGTCACATCACCATTCTCCAATTTGAAGCAAGACCCATCAACATACAACGTGCCATCTGGATCTGACAACGGAGTATTTTTTAGATCGATTCGTCCTTTTGTTTCTTCCTCAGTTCTGAAACAACAGTCGTGTGGTTCGGAATCACTCGACTCTTGGCTAGTCGGCAACAATGTTGCTGGATTCAATACATTGCATCTTTTGATCTGAATATGACTAGCTAATAGTGTCAGTTCATAGCCTGATAATCTAGCACTGGTAAGGTGTTGCGTCTTGGTTCGGTTCATGAGTGTATCCACAGCATGAGGAACCATAACTACTAGCATGTTGTTCATTACTAAACCAGCAGATTGTCGAATGGAAGCTGCAGCTGCGGCTGTAGCTCTCAAGCAACTAGGCAATGCTCTAGCTACTGGATCTAATGTTGATGAAAAATACGCACAAGGGCGTTGTTTATCACCAAATTTCTGCGTCAAAACACTCAATGCACAACCTTCTCTCTCGTGGACATAGAGCGTAAATGGCTTACTGTAGTCGGGTGTACCCAATACAGGTGCTGAACACAGTGCATTTCGTAACTCAGAAAAACTCTGCTGACATTCAACAGACCATGGTACCGGACTCGGAACACCTTTCTTAGTCAAGGCTACTAATGGTTTTGCTAAAAGAGAAAAATTTGGGATCCATTGCCTACAATAGGAGGTAATACCCAAAAAGGCACGCACTTCTCTCTGCGTGCTAGGAACATTCATCTGTGTAATTGCTTTTATTCTCTCTGGGGTCAACTTCCTTCCCTCCTTTGACAAGAGATGACCTAGGTAGGTCACTTCTTGGCAGCAGTATTGCATTTTTGAAGGTGACACCTTGTGATTTAAATCTGACAAGTGATGCAATAAAGAAATCGTAGCTGTTTTGCAAGTTTCCTTGTCATCGGCAGCCACTAGAAGATCATCGACATACTGTACTAAAGCAGAACCACGAGGAAGTACGAAGGAATCTAACTGACTTTTTAATGCTTGACTGTAAATGGATGGGCTTTCACAATAACCTTGTGGAGCGCGTTTAAATCTAAAACTTCGTCCTCCTAGAGAAAAACCGAAAATATCTCTGCTTTCCTCGGCTATCGGAATGCTGAAAAAGGCATTTTTCAAGTCGACAACTGAAAACCATGCTGCTGTAGCGGGAATCAACGTTAACAATGCAGTAATGTCTGGTACCACAGGAAACTGTGGGATCACAATTTTATTAACCTCTCTAAGATCAATTACGAACCTATATACTGGAGGCTTTGTAGGGTCAGTTCGTTTCAAAATAGGCAGTACAGGACTATTACAGACATTACCTCTAGTCTCTTCTACAACATCTTTCTTGATCAGGTCTTGTACTATCAGTAGGAGCGCACGCTCACCTTCACTAGAGATTCTGTATTGTGGAATTCGTGGAAGTTTGACATTTGCTTTCAAAGTTACTACATAGGGTGGAATTTCCAATAGACCTACATCATTAGGACCAGTCGCCCAAAGAGTATCAGGGAGTGAACGCAGCTCTGGTGGGAGCGCATCCATCGACAAGTACATCGGGGAGATGATTCTTTTACCCAACGTAAGCTGTACTCCCGCTGGAGAACAGTACAATGTCGCGTACAGGCGTTTTAACAAGTCTAAACCAAGCAGATTTTCGTTGCAACCTGTCGTCAAAATCAGGGGTGCTTTCAATTGACGGGGTCCAACAGAAATAGACAAAGGACCAGAAACAGGGTTGTGAACAGGGGCGCCCGAAAAACCTACTGAAACGTTTGTTGAGCCAGACAAAGGTGCGCCAGGGAGTTTTGCATGTATGATAGAACTTTTTGCTGCACCAGTATCCAACAGAAACGGTTCGACTATACCTGATGTTGCTACTGCGACATAAGGCCCACTCTGATCTACTGGTACTGATACTACTCCCTCTCTTTGTCCATGGCTGTCCTAGTATTCACTTTGCTGACCTTCCTCACTAGCTTCATAATAGTCTTCAACATGATACTGTGGAGACCTATTCTGTTGGGCAGATTGTCCATTTCGCTGGTCGAAATAATTAGAGGGGCGATCACTTGTCTGTGGAGGCATAGCACCTCGTCCTCGACCTCTAGAGTTTTGCATAGAACTACCACGACCTCTCTGAGCTGCCGCATCATTATTTTGCGTTCGAACTGGACACTCACTTTTGTAATGACCTTCCTTTTTGCAATAAGCACATTGATTCCGTTGGTATTGTGGCCTTTGAAAGTTATAATCCGTTCTTTGATATGACCCCTGCTGCATATTAGTTTGATTCATGCGAGGCGGATAAGCTTGTTGTAAAAGTACTTTAGTTTTTAAATCTTTCGTCTTTTTATCTGATTTTTCCTTCTCTTCTTTATCCCTATTTTCATAGTACTGAGCAGTCGCAAGTATTTGCGCAGTCGTAGAGACAGCCCACGCACTTTCAGAATTCTTTAATTTACTACTAAGTTCTGGCAACAGATTGTGCACAAATTTATCGACAAATAATATCTGGCCTCCTTCTGTGCTCATATCCTGACCACTATGATCCACGAAAGTCTCCTCGAATCTTGTGAAAAAGTCGGAGACGCTTTCGTCTTTCTTCTGTTTGCACGCGGACAATTTGTCCCAGTTAACGCGCAATGCTGGCATCAAGGTTTTCATTAAATCGATTATTCTACCAGGCAAATTAGCAATTAAAGGTTCAGGTTTGGAACCACCTATTTGTTGACCATCCGCTGCAATTATAGCTGCCCAGTCACCACCTAGGGCAACTGGATGATTCTCTTTACGAATTTTAGCCCAAATTGGTTGCGGTACTACATTACCAAACAGCAGATCTATGTCAGTTAAATTTAATACACAAGCGTCAACTGTTTGAGCTAACTCTTTGTAGTACCCTGCAGGATTTTTACGCGGATCTGGCAAAGCCTGTTTTACTGCTAATACTTCAGCTCGCTTCCATGGAATATGTATCCATACTCTCTGGAATTGGGCCGGAGCGGCCGCAATACCAAGCGGTGCATTAGCTTGCACAGCTTCACGCCAAATTGGTGGAACCTCTCTCATTGGATATTGACGATTTCGTTTCGTACTACGTTTCTCTAACTCTCTCGGTGAAAGAAGGGATGAGTCGGATCTATAACTTAGAACCACTTCCATCGCTTCTTTTATATTTTGTCCTATTATCATACCTGTAGCAAACTCTTTCTGAACATTAATTAATTCTCCTAGATTTGATTCAGGGTCATCCTCTTCCAATTCCTCACGTAGAAGGAAACACATTTCATCGAACACATATCGTTGTGTCGGTTCGTTCCATTGCATAAATGTATCTAATACATTTTGTACATTATATCTTCCAACTTTCGAAACCCATCTAAGAGCAGTGGAATCTAGTATTCCTCTTTCTTCAGTACTGGGAAGCTGACTACGTCTCTGCACAGAGTCAGAGGTAGGAGTCTTAATCAGAGTTTTATAGAAGGGAGATAGAATATTAGAGACAGAATCAGTGATTCTTCGACGAACAGAAAGCGGAGTCATAATATTAGCAGAGGCAGTGAATAGAGTAGCAGTTGGAACAGATAGATCAGGAACAGTAGGAGTAGCTTGGAAATTAGCTTGTGAAGTAGCAGGTGTGAGCGACACAGGCATAGGTAAAGAAGTCGGCAACCCTAGAAGAGGGGTTGTCGAAGGAACATTAATATTGACCACAGGAGGTACAGGAACTTGATTCAGGGGAGCGAGAACAGGGACACCAGGTTGTCCAGCAACCGGTAATTGAACATTCGGTATAGGTGGAGCCGTAGCACCTTGTGCATACGGTGGGGGTGATCGTAACAAGTAAGACAACAGGGGATCCTTTTCAGGGTCCTCTACTATCTTAGCCGTACTCGATGGTAAAGCAGGATAGCACTTGTCTATCGCTAAATTACGCTCTCTATCGGCCACCTCCATCGCTTTCTCAGACTCGTTGAGTTGCAGCTGCCTAGCAGACTGTTCTAAAGTCAACTCTTGCTCTTTCTGTTCTTTCTTCAACTTTTTAATTTCTCTCTGTTTAGATTCTTTTCGCCAATAACGGAAAGAATCAAACATTGCCGGCCGGGCTTTCTTCTTAAACAACCTTCTTTCTAGATTATCGAGAATTTCAGGTTCAAAACTACCATGTAGTGGCCAACTAAGGACACCATCTTTTTCTGTATAGCGGATCCATATCTCATTATAAGAGATAGGGCCCACACCAAATTTGCAATATAGATCATAAAGGGGAGTTCCAATCGGAGGAACCAAACACGAGTCCTCCAACTGGGAATCACTGTTGCAACTAAAACAAGACAACATACAATTTTTCTGACTTACCATTTTATAATCCGGAACACAAGACAAACAAAACACAAAAAGATGCGCACTTGAACCGAGAACTTAGGCCTACCAGAACTGACAATTGTATCGATACCTGAACTGAACAGAATGATTATCGTAACTAGAATAACCAGTGATAACCTTACAGAACTGAACTGAACTGAGAACTAAAAGGATTATCCAAATAGGAGCAACCCTCACAAAATAACCAACTAGCAACCACTAAATACTTAACTGAGGCACTGAAGACGTCACCAAGGAGAAACCCGTCACGTTTCGCCGTACTGAGGACTGCACCTCGGGTCCAAGACAGGGCGACGGTCAAGGCAACGGACCACTGCAGCCGTCTGAACGGGAACCCTCGTGGAAGAGGACGTCGGGGCCACTTTTGCGATATGCCGGGATCGATGAAGTGGGGCGCCTCCCTCTGAAATCTTCACACGAAGCTCCTCGAATTCTTCAGGCTTTTGGACCGGTACCGAATGACGTCGCCCCGAGTTGGGCGCCAAATGGAGTTCTGGACTTTTTGGTTCCGTCCAGAGGTGTCAGGGACAACACCCGAAGACCCCGGAGTTCAACCTGTCTTGGTACACGAATAAACAGAAACACGGGCTTCTCGATGGTGGCGTCAAAGACCAAAGGTTTATTACTGCAGGGACACAGAAGTCACAGAAACTACACATGGGCAGTATCTAGGAGCCTGTTCGATTTGTACAAAGAGGGTTGTTCCTTATATACTAAATATTGGGCTTCAGGCAAATTCTTTACATGTTACCACAGTTCTAAACATTCGTGTCTTATACAATAAATATTTGGCGTTGCACAGGAATCGTCAACAGTATCTGATGTCAAAACATTACAAATGAGGGGTTCCCACTAGTCCATCATAATCCCATGTCAATTCTTCATTCAAGACCCGGACCGCCTCATCGTAAATTTCGTTACCACCCCCTACTAAAGGCCCAGAAGGAAGGGAGCAGAGCCAGGTGTGGAAGATGGAAAGACAGGATAAGAAATGTTTGTGGGTCGTAAATGGGCACGGTTACCAGCTTCGGCCGCCTAATCATGATCAGGCCAACGAACACAAGAACCAGTATAGCAGGACTGGCCTCAGGCTGGGGAGGCAGCTCTTGCCGAGTCATGCTGCCACAGCGTTGCTGGCCTAAGGTGCACGTGTCACTTGCAAGGTGATTCGCCGGCCAAAGCCTACGTGTCCTGTAATGAAAAGAGGTCATTGCGTGTCCATTGACTATGTGAGGGCAAGGAATACAAAATGGCTTCCGTGTTCTAAGATGGATGCCATGGGTAGATCACAAATGTGTTGGTAACAGGAGTGCTCTTGCTCGTAGCATAGCGAAAACACCAGGATATACTAAATGGATCATTTGCGGTTCACCGATACCAAAATTATGTATTTACGACAATGTTACAAACACGAGTAAAATCGTCACGGTACCTCAACACATGCCCCCGTACCCACGTGACTGCCTGGACTGGCTCCACCGCCGAGCCTCTGTGGTTGTTATTCTGCACTCACACATGCCCCCATACACGCGTGCCTGCCTGGACTGGCTCTACCGCTGAGCCTGTGTGGTTGTTCTTCTGCCCTCACACATGCCCCCATACCCGCGTGCCTGCCTGGACTGGCTCCACCGCTGAGCCTCTGTGGTTGTTCTTCTGCCCTCACACATGCCCCCATACCCGCGTGACTGCCTGGACTGCTTTCACCGCTGAGCCTCTGTGGCTGTTCTTCTGCCCTCACACATGCCCCCATACCCGCGTGACTGCCAGGACTGGCTCCGCCGCCGAGCCTCTGTGGTTGTTCTTCGGCCATCACACATGCCTCCATACCCGCGTGATTGCCTGTACTGGCTCCACCACCGAGCCTCTGTGGTTGTTCTTCTGCCCTCACACATGCCCCCATACCCACGTGACTGCCTGAACTGGCTCCACCGCTGAGCCTCTGTAGTTGTTCTTCTGCCCTCACACATGCCCCCATACCCGCGTGACTGCCTGGACTGGCTCCACCGCTGAGCCTCTGTGGTTGTTCTTCTGCCCTCACACATGCCCCCATACCCGCGTGCCTGCCTGGACAGCTTCGCCCGCTGAGCCCCTGTGGCTGTTCTTCTGCCTCACATATGCCCCCGTACCCACGTGACTGCCTGGACTGGCTCCACCGCCGAGCCTCTGTGGTTGTTCTTCTGCCCTCACACATGCCCCTGTTCCCACGTGCCTGCCTGGACTGGCTCTACCGCTGAGACTCTGTGGTTGTTCTTCTGCCCTCAAACATGCCCCCATACCCGCGTGCCTGCCTGGACTGCTTCCACCGCTGAGCCTCTGTGGCTGTTCTTCTACCTCACACATGCCCCCGTACCTGCGTGACTGCCTGGACTGGTTCCACCGCCGAGCCTCTGTGGTTGTTCTTCTGCCCTCACACATGCACCCATACCCACGTGCCTGCCTGGACTGCTTCCACCGCTGAGCCTCTGTGGTTGTTCTTCTGCCCTCACACATGCCCCCATACCCACGTGCCTGCCTGGACTGGCTCCACCGCTGAGCCTCTGTGGTTGTTCTTCTGCCCTCACACATGCCTCCATACCCGCGTGACTGCCTGTACTGGTTCCACAGCCGAGCCTCTGTGGTTGTTCTTCTGCCCTCACACATGCCCCCATACCCGCGTGACTGCCTGGACTGCCTCCACCGCTGAGCCTCTGTGGTTGTTCTTCTGCCCTCACACATGCCCCCATACCTGCGTGACTGCCTGGACTGGATCCACCGCTGAGCCTCTGTGGTTGTTCTTCTGCCCTCACACATGCCCCTGTACCCACGTGCCTGCCTGGACTGGCTCTACCGCTGAGCCTCTGTGGCTGTTCTTCTGCCCTCACACATGCCCCCGTACCCGCGTGACTGCCTCGACTGGCTCCACCGCCGAGCCTCTGTGGTTGTTCTTCTGCCCTCACACATGCCCCCATACCCATGTGCCTGCCTGGACAGCTTCGCCCGCTGAGCCTCTGTGGCTGTTCTTCTGCCTCACATATGCCCCCGTACCCACGTGACTGCCTGGACTGGCGTCACCGCCGAGCCTCTGTGGTTGTTCTTCTGCCCTCACACATGCCCCTGTACCCACGTGCCTGCCTGGACTGGCTCTACCGCTGAGACTCTGTGGTTGTTCTTCTGCCCTCACACATGCCCCCATACCCGCGTGCCTGCCTGGACTGTTTCCACCGCTGAGCCTCTGTGGCTGTTCTTCTGCCTCACACATGCCCCCGTACCCGCGTGACTGCCTGGACTGGCTCCACCGCCAAGCCTCTGTGGTTGTTTTTCTGCCCTCACACATGCCCCCATACCCGCGTGCCTGCCTGGACTGGCTCTACCGCTGAGCCTCCGTGGTTGTTCTTCTGCCCTCGCATATGCCCCCATACCCACGTGCCTGCCTGGACTAGCTGCACCGCTGAGCCTCTGTGGTTGTTCTTCTGCCCTCACACATGCCCCCATACCCGCGTGACTGCCAGGACTGCTTCCACCGCTGAGCCTCTAGGGCTGTTCTTCTGCCTCACACATGCCCCCGTACACACGTGACTTTCTGGACTGGCTCCACCGCCGAGCCTCTGTGGTTGTTCTTCTGCCCTCAGACATGCCCCCATACACGCGTGCCTGCCTGGACTGGCTCTACCGCTGAGCCTCTGTGGTTGTTCTTCTGCCTTCACACATGCCCCCATACCCGCGTGACTGCCTGGACTGCCTCAACTGCTGAGCCTCTGTGGTTGTTCTTCTGCCCTCACACATGCCCCCATACCTGTGTGACTGCCTGGACTGGATCCACCGCTGAGCCTCTGTGGTTGTTCTTCTGCCCTCACACATGCACCCATACCAGCGTGACTGCCTGGACTGGCTCCACCGCTGAGCCTCTGTGGTTGTTCTTCTGCCCTCACACATGCCCCCATACACACGTGCCTGCCTGGACTGGCTCTACCGCTGAGCCTTTGTGGTTGTTCTTCTGCCTCACACATTCCCCCGTACCCGCGTGACTGCCTGGACTGGCTCCACCGCCGAGCCTCTGTGGTTGTTCTAATGCCCTCACACATGCCCCCATACCCACGTGCCTGACCGGACTGCTTCCACCGCTGAGCCTCTGTGGCTGTTCTTCTGACTCACACATGCCCCCGTACCCACGTGACTGCCGGGACTGGCTCCACCGCCGAGCCTCTGTGGTTGTTATTCTGCACTCACACATGCCCCCATACACACGTGCCTGCCTGGACTGGCTCTACCGCTGAGCCTGTGTGGTTGTTCTTCTGCCCTCACACATGCCCCCATACCCGCGTGCCTGCCTGGACTGGCTCCACCGCTGAGCCTCTGTGGTTGTTCTTCTGCCCTCACACATGCCCCCATACCCGCGTGACTGCCTGGACTGCTTTCACCGCTGAGCCTCTGTGGCTGTTCTTCTGCCCTCACACATGCCCCCATACCCGCGTGACTGCCTGGACTGGCTCCACCGCCGAGCCTCTGTGGTTCTTCTTCGGCCATCACACATGCCTCCATACCCGCGTGACTGCCTGTACTGGCTCCACCACCGAGCCTCTGTGGTTGTTCTTCTGCCCTCACACATGCCCCCATACCCACGTGACTGCCTGGAATGGCTCCACCGCTGAGCCTCTGTAGTTGTTCTTCTGCCCTCACACATGCCCCCATACCCGCGTGACTGCCTGGACTGGCTCCACCGCTGAGCCTCTGTGGTTGTTCTTCTGCCCTCACACATGCCCCCATACCCGCGTGCCTGCCTGGACAGCTTCGCCCGCTGAGCCCCTGTGGCTGTTCTTCTGCCTCACATATGCCCCCGTACCCGCGTGACTGCCTGGACTGGCTCCACGGCCGAGCCTCTGTGGTTGTTCTTCTGCCCTCACACATGCCCTTGTTCCCACGTGCCTGCTTGGACTGGCTCTACCGCTGAGACTCTGTGGTTGTTCTTCTGCCCTCAAACATGCCCCCATACCCGCGTGCCTGCCTGGACTGCTTCCACCGCTGAGCCTCTGTGGCTGTTCTTCTACCTCACACATGCCCCCGTACCCGCGTGACTGCCTGGACTGGCTCCACCGCCGAGCCTCTGTGGTTGTTCTTCTGCCCTCACACATGCACCCATACCCACGTGCCTGCCTGGACTGCTTCCACCGCTGAGCCTCTGTGGTTGTTCTCCTGCCCTCACACATGCCCCCATACCCACGTGCCTGCCTGGACTGCTTCCACCGCTGAGCCTCTGTGGTTGTTCTTCTGCCCTCACACATGCCCCCATACCCACGTGCCTGCCTGGACTGCTTCCACCGCTGAGCCTCTGTGGTTGTTCTTCTGCCCTCACACATGCCCTCATACCCGTGTGCCTGCCTGGACTGGCTCCACCGCTGAGCCTCTTTGGTTTTTCTTCTGCCCTCACACATGCCCCCATACCCGCATGCCTGCCTGGACTGCTTCCACCGCTGAGCCTCTGTGGCTGTTCTTCTGCCTCACACATGCCCCCGTATCGGCGTGACTGCCTGGACTGGCTCCACCGCCGAGCCTCTGTGGTTGTTCTTCTGCCCTCACACATGCCCCCATACACGCATGCCTGCCTGGACTGGCTCTACCGCTGAGCCTCTGTGGTTGTTCTTCTGCCCTCACACATGCCCCCATGCCCGCGTGCCTGCCTGGACTGGCTCCACCGCTGAGCCTCTGTGGTTGTTCTACTGCCCTCACACATGCCCCCATACCCGCGTGACTGCCTGGACTGCTTCCACCGCTGAGCCTCTGTGGCTGTTCTTCTGCCCTCACACATGCCCCCATACCCGCGTGACTGCCTAGACTGGCTCCACCACCGAGCCTCTGTGGTTGTTCTTCTGCCCTCACACATGCCCCCATACCCACATGCCTGACCGGACTGCTTCCACCCCTGAGCCTCTGTGGCTGTTCTTCTGCCTCACACATGCCCCCGTACACACGTGACTGCCTGGACTGGCTCCACCGCCGAGCCTCTGTGGTTGTTCTTCTGCCCTCACTCATGCCCCCATACCCACGTGCCTGACCGGACTGCTTCCACCGCTGAGCCTATGTGGCTGTTCTTCTGACTCACACATGCCCCCGTACCCACGTGACTGCCGGGACTGGCTCCACCGCCGAGCCTCTGTGGTTGTTATTCTGCACTCACACATGCCCCCATACACACGTGCCTGCCTGGACTGGCTCTACCGCTGAGCCTGTGTGGTTGTTCTTCTGCCCTCACACATGCCCCCATACCCGCGTGCCTGCCTGGACTGGCTCCACCGCTGAGCCTCTGTGGTTGTTCTTCTGCCCTCACACATGCCCCCATACCCGCGTGACTGCCTGGACTGCTTTCACCGCTGAGCCTCTGTGGCTGTTCTTCTGCCCTCACACATGCCCCCATACCCGCGTGACTGCCTGGACTGGCTCCACCGCCGAGCCTCTGTGGTTGTTCTTCGGCCATCACACATGCCTCCATACCCACGTGACTGCCTGTACTGGCTCCACCACCGAGCCTCTGTGGTTGTTCTTCTGCCCTCACACATGCCCCCATACCCACGTGACTGCCGGGTCTGGCTCCACCGCTGAGCCTCTGTAGTTGTTCTTCTGCCCTCACACATGCCCCCATACCCGCGTGACTGCCTGGACTGGCTCCACCGCTGAGCCTCTGTGGTTGTTCTTCTGCCCTCACACATGCCCCCATACCTGCGTGCCTGCCTGGACAGCTTCGCCCGCTGAGCCCCTGTGGCTGTTCTTCTGCCTCACATATGCCCCCGTACCCGCGTGACTGCCTGGACTGGCTCCACCGCCGAGCCTCTGTGGTTGTTCTTCTGCCCTCACACATGCCCTTGTTCCCACGTGCCTGCTTGGACTGGCTCTACCGCTGAGACTCTGTGGTTGTTCTTCTGCCCTCAAACATGCCCCCATACCCGCGTGCCTGCCTGGACTGCTTCCACCGCTGAGCCTCTGTGGCTGTTCTTCTACCTCACACATGCCCCCATACCCACGTGCCTGCCTGGACTGGCTCCACCGCTGAGCCTCAGTGGCTGTTCTTCTGCCCTCACACATGCCCCTGTACCCGTGTGACTGCCTGGACTGGCTCCACCGCCGAGCCTCTGTGGTTGTTCTTCTGCCCTCACACATGCCCCCATACCCACGTGCCTGCCTGGACTGCTTCCACCGCTGAGCCTCTGTGGTTGTTCTTCTGCCCTCACACATGCCCTCATACCCGCGTGCCTGCCTGGACTGGCTCCACCACTGAGCCTCTGTGGTTGTTCTTCTGCCCTCACACATGCCCCCATACCCGCGTGCCTGCCTGGATTGGCTCTACCGCTGAGCCTCTGTGGTTGTTCTTCTGCCCTCACACATGCCCCCATACCAACGTGACTTCCTGGAATGGCTCCACCGCCGAACCTCTGTGGTTGTTCTTCTGCCCTCACACATGCCCCCGTACCCGCGTGCCTGTCTGGACTGGCTCTACCGCTGAGCCTCTGTGGTTGTTCTTCTGCCCTCACACATGCCCCCATACCCGCGTGCCTGCCTGGACTGCTTCCACCGCTGAGCCTCTGTGGCTGTTCTTCTGCCTCACACATGCCCCCGTACCCGCGTGACTGCCTGGACTGGCTCCACCGCTAAGCCTTTGTGGTTGTTCTTCTGCCCTCACACATGCCCCCATACCCGCGTGCCTGCCTGGACTGGCTCTACCGCTGAGCCAATGTGGTTGTTCTTCTGCCCTCACACACGCCCCCATACCCCCGTGCCTGCCTTGACTGGCTCCACCGCTGAGCCTCTGTGGTTGTTCTTCTGCCCTCACACATGCCCCCATACCCGCATGCCTGCCTGGACTGCTTCCACCGCTGAGCCTCTGTGGCTGTTCTTCTGCCTCACACATGCCCCCGTATCGGCGTGACTGCCTGGACTGGCTCCACCGCCGAGCCTCTGTGGTTGTTCTTCTGCCCTCACACATGCCCCCATACACGCGTGCCTGCCTGGACTGGCTCTACCGCTGAGCCTCTGTGGTTGTTCTTCTGCCCTCACACATGCCCCCATGCCCGCGTGCCTGCCTGGACTGGCTCCACCGCTGAGCCTCTGTGGTTGTTCTACTGCCCTCACACATGCCCCCATACCCGCGTGACTGCCTGGACTGCTTCCACCGCTGAGCCTCTGTGGCTGTTCTTCTGCCCTCACACATGCCCCCATACCCGCGTGACTGCCAGGACTGGTTCCACCGCTGAGCCTCTGTGGCTGTTCTTCTGCCCTCACACATGCCCCCATCCCTGCGTGACTGCCTGGACTGCTTCCACCGCCGAGCCTCTGTGGTTGTTCTACTGCCCTCACACATGCCGCCATACCCGCGTGCCTGCCTGTACTGGTTCCGCCGCTGAGCCTCTGTGGTTGTTCTTCTGCCCTCACACATGCCCCCATACCCGCAAGACTGCCTGGACTGGCTCCACCGCTGAGCCTCTGTGGTTGTTCTTCTGCCCTCACACATGCCCCCATACCCGCGTGACTGCCTGGACTGGCTCCACCGCCGAGCCTCTGTGGTTGTTCTTCTGCCCTCACACATGCCTCCATACCCGCGTGACTGCCTGTAATGGTTCCACAGCTGAGCCTCTGTGGTTGTTCTTCTGCCCTCACACATGCCCCCATACCCGCGTGACTGCCTGGACTGCCTCCACTGCTGAGCCTCTGTGGTTGTTCTTCTGCCCTCACACATGCCCCCATACCTGTGTGACTGCCTGGACTGGATCCACCGCTGAGCCTCTGTGGTTGTTCTTCTGCCCTCAAACATGCACCCATACCTGCGTGACTGCCTGGACTGGCTTCACCGCTGAGCCTCTGTAGTTGTTCTTCTGCCCTAACACATGCCCCCATTCCCGCGTGCCTGCCTGGACTGCTTCCACCGTTGAGCCTCTGTGGCTGTTCTTCTGCCTCACACATGCCCCCGTACCCGCGTGACTGCCTGGACTTGCTCCACCGCCGAGCCTGTGTGGTTGTTCTTCTGCCCTCACACATGCCCCCATACCCGCGTGCCTGCCTGGACTGGCTCCACCGCTAAGCCTCTGTGGTTGTTCTTCTGCCCTCACACATGCCCCCATACCTGCGTGACTGCCTGGACTGCTTCCACCGCTGAGCCTCTGTGGCTGTTCTTCTGCCCTCACACATGCCCCCATACCCGCGTGACTGCCTGGACTGGCTCCGCCGCCGAGCCTCTGTGGTTGTTCTTCGGCCATCACACATGCCTCCATACCCGCGTGGCTGCCTGTACTGGTTCCACCACCGAGCCTCTGTGGTTGTTCTTCTGCCCTCACACATGCCCCCATACCCACGTGACTGCCTGGACTGGCTCCACCGCTGAGCCTCTGTAGTTGTTCTTCTGCCCTCACACATGCCCCCATACCCACGTGCCTGACCGGACTGCTTCCACCCCTGAGCCTTTGTGGCTGTTCTTCTGCCTCACACATGCCCCCGTACCCGCGTGACTGCCAGGACTGGTTCCACCGCTGAGCCTCTGTGGCTGTTCTTCGGCCATCACACATGCCTCCATACCCGCGTGACTGCCTGTACTGGTTCCACCACCGAGCCTCTGTGGTTGTTCTTCTGCCCTCACACATGCCCCCATACCCACGTGACTGCCTGGACTGGCTCCACCGCCGAGCCTCTGTGGTTGTTCTTCTGCCCTCACACATGCCCCCATACACGCGTGCCTGCCTGGACTGGCTCTACCGTTGAGCCTCTGTGGTTGTTCTTCTGCCCTCACACATGCCCCCATGCCCGCGTGCCTGCCTGGACTGGCTCCACCGCTGAGCCTCTGTGGTTGTTCTACTGCCCTCACACATGCCCCCATACCCGCGTGACTGCCTGGACTGCTTCCACCGCTGAGCCTCTGTGGCTGTTCTTCTGCCCTCACACATGCCCCCATACCCGCGTGACTGCCAGGACTGGTTCCACCGCTGAGCCTCTGTGGCTGTTCTTCTGCCCTCACACATGCCCCCATCCCTGCGTGACTGCCTGGACTGCTTCCACCACCGAGCCTCTGTGGTTGTTCTACTGCCCTCACACATGCCCCCATACCCGCGTGCCTGCCTGTACTGGTTCCGCCGCTGAGCCTCTGTGGTTGTTCTTCTGCCCTCACACATGCCCCCATACCCGCAAGACTGCCTGGACTGGCTCCACCGCTGAGCCTCTGTGGTTGTTCTTCTGCCCCCACACATGCCCCCATACCCGCATGACTGCCTGGACTGGCTCCACCGCCGAGCCTCTGTGGTTGTTCTTCTGACCTCACACATGCCTCCATACCCGCGTGACTGCCTGTACTGGTTCCACAGCCGAGCCTCTGTGGTTGTTCTTCTGCCCTCACACATGCCCCCATACCCGCGTGACTGCCTGGACTGCCTCCACTGCTGAGCCTCTGTGGTTGTTCTTCTGCCCTCACACATGCCCCCATACCTGTGTGACTGCCTGGACTGGATCCACCGCTGAGCCTCTGTGGCTGTTCTTCTGCCTCACACATGCCCCCGTATCCACGTGACTGCCTGGACTGGCTCCACCGCCGAGCCTCTGTGGTTGTTCTTCTGCCCTCACACATGCCCCCATGCCCGCGTGCCTGCCTGGACTGGATCCACCGCTGAGCCTCTGTGGTTGTTCTACTGCCCTCACACATGCCCCCATACCCGCGTGACTGCCTGGACTGCTTCCACCGCTGAGCCTCTGTGGCTGTTCTTCTGCCCTCACACATGCCCCCATACCCGCGTGACTGCCAGGACTGGTTCCACCGCTGAGCCTCTGTGGCTGTTCTTCTGCCCTCACACATGCCCCTATCCCTGCGTGACTGCCTGGACTGCTTCCACCGCCGAGCCTCTGTGGTTGTTCTACTGCACTCACACATGCCCCCATACCCGCGTGCCTGCCTGTACTGGTTCCACCGCTGAGCCTCTGTGGTTGTTCTTCTGCCCTCACACATGCCCCATACCCGCAAGACTGCCTGGACTGGCTACACCGCTGAGCCTCTGTGGTTGTTCTTCTGCCCTCACACATGCCCCAATACCCACGTGACTGCCTGGACTGGCTCCACTGCCGAGCCTCTGTGGTTGTTCTTCCGCCCTCACACATGCCTCCATACCCGCGTGACTGCCTGTACTGGTTCCACAGCCGAGCCTCTGTGGTTGTTCTTCGGCCCTCACACATGCCCCCATACCGGTGTGACTGCCTGGACTGCCTCCACTGCTGAGCCTCTGTGGTTGTTCTTCTGCCCTCACACATGCCCCCATACCTGTGTGACTGCCTGGACTGGATCCACTGCTGAGCCTCTGTGGTTGTTCTTCTGCCCTCACACATGCACCCATACCAGCGTGACTGCCTGGAATGGCTCCACCGCTGAGCCTCTGTGGTTGTTTTTCTGCCCTCACACATGCCCCCATACCTGCGTGACTGCCTGGACAGGCTTCACCGCTGAGCCTCTGTAGTTGTTCTTCTGCCCTCACACATGCCCCCATACCAACGTGACTTCCTGGAATGGCTCCACCGCCGAACCTCTGTGGTTGTTCTTCTGCCCTCACACATGCCCCCGTACCCGCGTGCCTGTCTGGACTGGCTCTACCGCTGAGCCTCTGTGGTTGTTCTTCTGCCCTCACACATGCCCCCATACCCGCGTGCCTGCCTGGACTGCTTCCACCGCTGAGCCTCTGTGGCTGTTCTTCTGCCTCACACATGCCCCCGTACCCGCGTGACTGCCTGGACTGGCTCCACCGCTAAGCCTTTGTGGTTGTTCTTCTGCCCTCACACATGCCCCCATACCCGCGTGCCTGCCTGGACTGGCTCTACCGCTGAGCCAATGTGGTTGTTCTTCTGCCCTCACACACGCCCCCATACCCCCGTGCCTGCCTTGACTGGCTCCACCGCTGAGCCTCTGTGGTTGTTCTTCTGCCCTCACACATGCCCCCATACCCGCATGCCTGCCTGGACTGCTTCCACCGCTGAGCCTCTGTGGCTGTTCTTCTGCCTCACACATGCCCCCGTATCGGCGTGACTGCCTGGACTGGCTCCACCGCCGAGCCTCTGTGGTTGTTCTTCTGCCCTCACACATGCCCCCATACACGCGTGCCTGCCTGGACTGGCTCTACCGCTGAGCCTCTGTGGTTGTTCTTCTGCCCTCACACATGCCCCCATGCCCGCGTGCCTGCCTGGACTGGCTCCACCGCTGAGCCTCTGTGGTTGTTCTACTGCCCTCACACATGCCCCCATACCCGCGTGACTGCCTGGACTGCTTCCACCGCTGAGCCTCTGTGGCTGTTCTTCTGCCCTCACACATGCCCCCATACCCGCGTGACTGCCAGGACTGGTTCCACCGCTGAGCCTCTGTTGCTGTTCTTCTGCCCTCACACATGCCCCCATCCCTGCGTGACTGCGTGGACTGCTTCCACCACCGAGCCTCTGTGGTTGTTCTACTGCCCTCACACATGCCGCCATACCCGCGTGCCTGCCTGTACTGGTTCCGCCGCTGAGCCTCTGTGGTTGTTCTTCTGCCCTCACACATGCCCCCATACCCGCAAGACTGCCTGGACTGGCTCCACCGCTGAGCCTCTGTGGTTGTTCTTCTGCCCTCACACATGCCCCCATACCCGCGTGACTGCCTGGACTGGCTCCACCGCCGAGCCTCTGTGGTTGTTCTTCTGCCCTCACACATGCCTCCATACCCGCGTGACTGCCTGTAATGGTTCCACAGCTGAGCCTCTGTGGTTGTTCTTCTGCCCTCACACATGCCCCCATACCCGCGTGACTGCCTGGACTGCCTCCACTGCTGAGCCTCTGTGGTTGTTCTTCTGCCCTCACACATGCCCCCATACCTGTGTGACTGCCTGGACTGGATCCACCGCTGAGCCTCTGTGGTTGTTCTTCTGCCCTCAAACATGCACCCATACCTGCGTGACTGCCTGGACTGGCTTCACCGCTGAGCCTCTGTAGTTGTTCTTCTGCCCTAACACATGCCCCCATTCCCGCGTGCCTGCCTGGACTGCTTCCACCGTTGAGCCTCTGTGGCTGTTCTTCTGCCTCACACATGCCCCCGTACCCGCGTGACTGCCTGGACTTGCTCCACCGCCGAGCCTGTGTGGTTGTTCTTCTGCCCTCACACATGCCCCCATACCCGCGTGCCTGCCTGGACTGGCTCCACCGCTAAGCCTCTGTGGTTGTTCTTCTGCCCTCACACATGCCCCCATACCTGCGTGACTGCCTGGACTGCTTCCACCGCTGAGCCTCTGTGGCTGTTCTTCTGCCCTCACACATGCCCCCATACCCGCGTGACTGCCTGGACTGGCTCCGCCGCCGAGCCTCTGTGGTTGTTCTTCGGCCATCACACATGCCTCCATACCCGCGTGGCTGCTTGTACTGGTTCCACCACCGAGCCTCTGTGGTTGTTCTTCTGCCCTCACACATGCCCCCATACCCACGTGACTGCCTGGACTGGCTCCACCGCTGAGCCTCTGTAGTTGTTCTTCTGCCCTCACACATGCCCCCATACCCACGTGCCTGACCGGACTGCTCCACCCCTGAGCCTCTGTGGCTGTTCTTCTGCCTCACACATGCCCCCGTACCCACGTGACTGCCAGGACTGGTTCCACCGCTGAGCCTCTGTGGCTGTTCTTCGGCCATCACACATGCCTCCATACCCGCGTGACTGCCTGTACTGGTTCCACCACCGAGCCTCTGTGGTTGTTCTTCTGCCCTCACACATGCCCCCATACCCACGTGACTGCCCGGACTGGCTCCACCGCCGAGCCTCTGTGGTTGTTCTTCTGCCCTCACACATGCCCCCATACACGCGTGCCTGCCTGGACTGGCTCTACCGTTGAGCCTCTGTGGTTGTTCTTCTGCCCTCACACATGCCCCCATGCCCGCGTGCCTGCCTGGACTGGCTCCACCGCTGAGCCTCTGTGGTTGTTCTACTGCCCTCACACATGCCCCCATACCCGCGTGACTGCCTGGACTGCTTCCACCGCTGAGCCTCTGTGGCTGTTCTTCTGCCCTCACACATGCCCCCATACCCGCGTGACTGCCAGGACTGGTTCCACCGCTGAGCCTCTGTGGCTGTTCTTCTGCCCTCACACATGCCCCCATCCCTGCGTGACTGCCTGGACTGCTTCCACCACCGAGCCTCTGTGGTTTTTCTTCTGCCCTCACACATGCCCCCATACCCGCGTGCCTGCCTGTACTGGTTCCGCCGCTGAGCCTCTGTGGTTGTTCTTCTGCCCTCACACATGCCCCCATACCCGCAAGACTGCCTGGACTGGCTCCACCGCTGAGCCTCTGTGGTTGTTCTTCTGCCCCCACACATGCCCCCATACCCGCATGACTGCCTGGACTGGCTCCACCGCCGAGCCTCTGTGGTTGTTCTTCTGACCTCACACATGCCTCCATACCCGCGTGACTGCCTGTACTGGTTCCACAGCCGAGCCTCTGTGGTTGTTCTTCTGCCCTCACACATGCCCCCATACCCGCGTGACTGCCTGGACTGCCTCCACTGCTGAGCCTCTGTGGTTGTTCTTCTGCCCTCACACATGCCCCCATACCTGTGTGACTGCCTGGACTGGATCCACCGCTGAGCCTCTGTGGCTGTTCTTCTGCCTCACACATGCCCCCGTATCCACGTGACTGCCTGGACTGGCTCCACCGCCGAGCCTCTGTGGTTGTTCTTCTGCCCTCACACATGCCCCCATGCCCGCGTGCCTGCCTGGACTGGATCCACCGCTGAGCCTCTGTGGTTGTTCTACTGCCCTCACACATGCCCCCATACCCGCGTGACTGCCTGGACTGCTTCCACCGCTGAGCCTCTGTGGCTGTTCTTCTGCCCTCACACATGCCCCCATACCCGCGTGACTGCCAGGACTGGTTCCACCGCTGAGCCTCTGTGGCTGTTCTTCTGCCCTCACACATGCCCCTATCCCTGCGTGACTGCCTGGACTGCTTCCACCGCCGAGCCTCTGTGATTGTTCTACTGCACTCACACATGCCCCCATACCCGCGTGCCTGCCTGTACTGGTTCCACCGCTGAGCCTCTGTGGTTGTTCTTCTGCCCTCACACATGCCCCATACCCGCAAGACTGCCTGGACTGGCTCCACCGCTGAGCCTCTGTGGTTGTTCTTCTGCCCTCACACATGCCCCAATACCCACGTGACTGCCTGGACTGGCTCCACTGCCGAGCCTCTGTGGTTGTTCTTCCGCCCTCACACATGCCTCCATACCCGCGTGACTGCCTGTACTGGTTCCACAGCCGAGCCTCTGTGGTTGTTCTTCGGCCCTCACACATGCCCCCATACCCGTGTGACTGCCTGGACTGCCTCCACTGCTGAGCCTCTGTGGTTGTTCTTCTGCCCTCACACATGCCCCCATACCTGTGTGACTGCCTGGACTGGATCCACTGCTGAGCCTCTGTGGTTGTTCTTCTGCCCTCACACATGCACCCATACCAGCGTGACTGCCTGGAATGGCTCCACCGCTGAGCCTCTGTGGTTGTTTTTCTGCCCTCACACATGCCCCCATACCTGCGTGACTGCCTGGACAGGCTTCACCGCTGAGCCTCTGTAGTTGTTCTTCTGCCCTAACACATGCCCCCATACCCGCGTGACTGCCTGGACTGCTTCCACCGCTGAGCCTCTGTCGCTGTTCTTCTGCCTCACACATGCCCCCGTACCCGCGTGACTGCCTGGACTGGCTCCACCACCGAGCCTCTGTGGCTGTTCTTCTGCCCTCACACATGCCCCTATCCCTGCGTGACTGCCTGGACTGCTTCCACCGCCGAGCCTCTGTGGTTGTTCTACTGCCCTCACACATGCCCCCATACCCGCGTGCCTGCCTGTACTGGTTCCGCCGCTGAGCCTCTGTGGTTGTTCTTCTGCCCTCACACATGCCCCATACCCGCAAGACTGCCTGGACTGGCTCCACCGCTGAGCCTCTGTGGTTGTTCTTCTGCCCTCACACATGCCCCAATACCCACGTGACTGCCTGGACTGGCTCCACTGCCGAGCCTCTGTGGTTGTTCTTCCGCCCTCACACATGCCTCCATACCCGCGTGACTGCCTGTACTGGTTCCACAGCCGAGCCTCTGTGGTTGTTCTTCGGCCCTCACACATGCCCCCATACCCGCGTGACTGCCTGGACTGCCTCCACTGGTGAGCCTCTGTGGTTGTTCTTCTGCCCTCACACATGCCCCCATACCTGTGTGACTGCCTGGACTGGATCCACTGCTGAGCCTCTGTGGTTGTTCTTCTGCCCTCACACATGCACCCATACCAGCGTGACTGCCTGGACTGGCTCCACCGCTGAGCCTCTGTGGTTGTTTTTCTGCCCTCACACATGCCCCCATACCTGCGTGACTGCCTGGACAGGCTTCACCGCTGAGCCTCTGTAGTTGTTCTTCTGCCCTAACACATGCCCCCATACCCGCGTGCCTGCCTGGACTGCTTCCACCGCTGAGCCTTTGTCGCTGTTCTTCTGCCTCACACATGCCCCCGTACCCGCGTGACTGCCTGGACTGGCTCCACCACCGAGCCTCTGTGGTTGTTCTTCTGCCCTCACACATGCCCCCATACCCACGTGCCTGCCTGGACTGGCTCTACCGCTGAGCCTTTGTGGTTGTTCTTCTGCCTCACACATTCCCCCGTACCCGCATGACTGCCTGGAATGGCTCCACCGCCGAGCCTCTGTGGTTGTTCTTCTGCCCTCACACATGCCCCCATACCCACGTGCCTGACCGGACTGCTTCCACCGCTGAGCCTCTGTGGCTGTTCTTCTGACTCACACTTGCCCCCTTACCCACGTGACTGCCTGGACTGGCTCCACCGCCGAGCCTCTGTGGTTGTTATTCTGCACTCACACATGCCCCCATACACGCGTGCCTGCCTGGACTGGCTCTACCGCTGAGCCTGTGTGGTTGTTCTTCTGCCCTCACACATGCCCCCATACCCGCGTGCCTGCCTGGACTGGCTCCACCGCTGAGCCTCTGTGGTTGTTCTTCTGCCCTCACACATGCCCCCATACCCGCGTGACTGCCTGGACTGCTTCCACCGCTGAGCTTCTGTGGCTGTTCTTCTGCCCTCACACATGCCCCCATACCCGCGTGACTGCCTGGACTGGCTCCACCGCTGAGCCTCTGTGGTTGTTCTTCTGCCCTCACACATGCCCCCATACCCGCGTGCCTGCCTGGACAGCTTCGCCCGCTGAGCCCCTGTGGCTGTTCTTCTGCCTCACATATGCCCCCGTACCCACGTGACTGCCTGGACTGGCTCCACCGCCGAGCCTCTGTGGTTGTTCTTCTGCCCTCACACATGCCCCTGTTCCCACGTGCCTGCCTGGACTGGCTCTACCGCTGAGACTCTGTGGTTGTTCTTCTGCCCTAAAACATGCCCCCATACCCGCGTGCCTGCCTGGACTGCTTCCACCGCTGAGCCTCTGTGGCTGTTCTTCTACCTCACACATGCCCCCGTACCCGCGTGACTGCCTGGACTGGCTCCACCGCCGAGCCTCTGTGGTTGTTCTTCTGCCCTCACACATGCACCCATACCCACGTGCCTGCCTGGACTGCTTCCACCGCTGAGCGTCTGTGGTTGTTCTTCTGCCCTCACACATGCCCTCATACCACGTGCCTGCCTGGACTGGCTCCACTGCTGAGCCTCTGTGGCTGTTCTTCTGCCCTCACACATGCCCCTGTACCCGCGTGACTGCCTGGACTGGCTCCACCGCCGAGCCTCTGTGGTTGTTCTTCTGCCCTCACACATGCCCCCATACCCACGTGCCTGCCTGGACTGCTTCCACCGCTGAGCCTCTGTGGTTGTTCTTCTGCCCTCACACATGCCCTCATACCCGCGTGCTTGCCTGGACTGGCTCCACTGCTGAGCCTCTGTGGTTGTTCTTCTGCCCTCACACATGCCCCCATACCCGCGTGCCTCCCTGGACTGGCTCTACCGCTGAGCCTCTGTGGTTGTTCTTCTGCCCTCACACATGCCCCCATACCCACGTGACTGCCTGGAATGGCTCCACCGCTGAACCTCTGTAGTTGTTCTTCTGCCCTCACACATGCCCCCGTACCCGCGTGCCTGCCTGGACTGGCTCTACCGCTGAGCCTCTCTGGTTGTTCTTCTGCCCTCACAAATGCCCCCATACCCGCGTGCCTGCCTGGACTGCTTCCACCGCTGAGCCTCTGTGGCTGTTCTTCTGCCTCACACATGCCCCCGTACCCGCGTGACTGCCTGGACTGGCTCCACCGCTGAGCCTTTGTGGTTGTTCTTCTGCCCTCACACATGCCCCCATACCCGCGTGCCTGCCTGGACTGGCTCTACCGCTGAGCCAATGTGGTTGTTCTTCTGCCCTCACACATGCCCCCATACCCCCGTGCCTGCCTTGACTGGCTCCACCGCTGAGCCTCTGTGGTTGTTCTTCTGCCCTCACACATGCCCCCATACCCGCATGCCTGCCTGGACTGCTTCCACCGCTGAGCCTCTGTGGCTGTTCTTCTGCCTCATACATGCCCCCGTATCGGCGTGACTGCCTGGAATGGCTCCACCGCCGAGCCTCTGTGGTTGTTCTTCTGCACTCACACATGCCCCCATACACGCGTGCCTGCCTGGACTGGCTCTACCGCTGAGCGTCTGTGGTTGTTCTTCTGCCCTCACACATGCCCCCATGCCCGCGTGCCTGCCTGGACTGGCTCCACCGCTGAGCCTCTGTGGTTGTTCTACTGCCCTCACACATGCCCCCATACCCGCGTGACTGCCTGGACTGCTTCCACTGCTGAGCCTCTGTGGCTGTTCTTCTGCCCTCACACATGCCCCCATACCCGCGTGACTGCCAGGACTGGTTCCACCGCTGAGCCTCTGTGGCTGTTCTGCCCTCACACATGCCCCCATCCCTGCGTGACTGCCTGGACTGCTTCCACCGCCGAGCCTCTGTGGTTGTTCTACTGCCCTCACACATGCTGCCATACACGCGTGCCTGCCTGTACTGGCTCCACCGCTGAACCTCTGTGGTTGTTCTTCTGCCCTCACACATGCCCCCGTACCCGCGTGCCTGCCTGGACTGGCTCTACCGCTGAGCCTCTGTGGTTGTTCTTCTGCCCTCACACATGCCCCCATACCCGCGTGCCTGCCTGGACTGCTTCCACCGCTGAGCCTCTGTGGCTGTTCTTCTGCCTCACACATGCCCCCGTACCCGCGTGACTGCCTGGACTGGCTCCACCGCTGAGCCTTTGTGGTTGTTCTTCTGCCCTCACACATGCCCCCATACCCGCGTGCCTGCCTGGACTGGCTCTACCGCTGAGCCAATGTGGTTGTTCTTCTGCCCTCACACATGCCCCCATACCCCCGTGCCTGCCTTGACTGGCTCCACCGCTGAGCCTCTGTGGTTGTTCTTCTGCCCTCACACATGCCCCCATACCCGCATGCCTGCCTGGACTGCTTCCACCGCTGAGCCTCTGTGGCTGTTCTTCTGCCTCACACATGCCCCCGTATCGGCGTGACTGCCTGGAATGGCTCCACCGCCGAGCCTCTGTGGTTGTTCTTCTGCCCTCACACATGCCCCCATACACGCGTGCCTGCCTGGACTGGCTCTACCGCTGAGCCTCTGTGGTTGTTCTTCTGCCCTCACACATGCCCCCATGCCCGCGTGCCTGCCTGGACTGGCTCCACCGCTGAGCCTCTGTGGTTGTTCTACTGCCCTCACACATGACCCCATACCCGCGTGACTGCCTGGACTGCTTCCACTGCTGAGCCTCTTTGGCTGTTCTTCTGCCCTCACACATGCCCCCATACCCGCGTGACTGCCAGGACTGGTTCCACCGCTGAGCCTCTGTGGCTGTTCTTCTGCCCTCACACATGCCCCCATCCCTGCGTGACTGCCTGGACTGCTTCCACCGCCGAGCCTCTGTGGTTGTTCTACTGCCCTCACACATGCTGCCATACACGCGTGCCTGCCTGTACTGGTTCCGCCGCTGAGCCTCTGTGGTTGTTCTTCTGCCCTCACACATGCCCCCATACCCGCAAGACTGCCTGGACTGGCTCCACCGCTGAGCCTCTGTGGTTGTTCTTCTGCCCTCACACATGCCCCCATACCCGCGTGACTGCCTGGACTGGCTCCACCGCCGAGCCTCTGTGGTTGTTCTGCCCTCACACATGCCCCCATACCCGCGTGACTGCCTGGACTGCCTCCACTGCTGAGCCTCTGTGGTTGTTCTTCTGCCCTCACACATGCCCCCATACCTGTGTGACTGCCTGGACTGGCTTCACTGCTGAGCCTCTGTAGTTGTTCTTCTGCCCTAACACATGCCCCCATTCCCGCGTGCCTGCCTGGACTGCTTCCACCGCTGAGCCTCTGTGGCTGTTCTTCTGCCTCACACATGCCCCCCTACCCGCGTGACTGCCTGGACTGGCTCCACCGCCGAGCCTGTGTGGTTGTTCTTCTGCCCTCACACATGCCCCCATACCCGCGTGCCTGCCTGGACTGGCTCCACCGCTAAGCCTCTGTGGTTGTTCTTCTGCCCTCACACATGCCCCCATACCTGCGTGACTGCCTGGACTGCTTCCACCGCTGAGCCTCTGTGGCTGTTCTTCTGCCCTCACACATGCCCCCATACCCGCGTGACTGCCTGGACTGGCTCCGCCGCCGAGCCTCTGTGGTTGTTCTTCGGCCATCACACATGCCTCCATACCCGCGTGACTGCCTGTACTGGTTCCACCACCGAGCCTCTGTGGTTGTTCTTCTGCCCTCACACATGCCCCCATACCCACGTGACTGCCTGGACTGGCTCCACCGCTGAGCCTCTGTAGTTGTTCTTCTGCCCTCACACATGCCCCCATACCCGCGTGACTGCCTGGACTGGCTCCACAGCTGAGCCTCTGTGGTTGTTCTTCTGCCCTCACACATGCCCCCATACCCGCGTGACTGCCTGGACTGGCTCCACCGCCGAGCCTCTGTGGTTGTTCTTCGGCCCTCACACATGCCCCCATACCCGCGTGACTGCCTGGACTGCTTCCACCGCTGAGCCTCTGTGGCTGTTCTTCTGCCCTCACACATGCCCCCATACCCGCGTGACTGCCTGGACTGGCTCCACAGCTGAGCCTCTGTGGTTGTTCTTCTGCCCTCACACATGCCCCCATACCCGCGTGACTGCCTGGACTGGCTCCACCGCCGAGCCTCTGTGGTTGTTCTTCGGCCCTCACACATGCCTCCATACCCGCGTGACTGCCTGGACTGGATCTACCGTTGAGCGTCTGTGGTTGTTCTTCTGCCCTCACACATGCCCCCATACCAGCGTGACTGCCTGGACTGGCTCCACCGCTGAGCCTCTGTTGTTGTTCTTCTGCCCTCACACATGCCCCCATACCCGCGTGACTGCCTGGACAGCTTCGCCCGCTGAGCCCCTGTGGCTGTTCTTCTGCCTCACATATGCCCCCGTACCCGCGTGACTGCCTGGACTGGCTCTACCACTGAGACTCTGTGGTTGTTCTTCTGCCCTCAAACATGCCCCCATTCCCGCGTGCCTGCCTGGACTGCTTCCACCGCTGAGCCTCTGTGGCTGTTCTTCTACCTCACACATGCCCCCGTACCCGCGTGACTGCCTGGACTGGCTCCACCGCCGAGCCTCTGTGGTTGTTTTTCTGCCCTCACACATGCCCCTATACCCGCGTGCCTGCCTGGACTGGCTCTACCGCTGAGCCTCTGTGGTTGTTCTTCTGCCCTCGCACATGCCCCCATACCCGCGTGCCTGCCTGGACTAGCTCCACCGCTGAGTCTCTGTGGTTGTTCTTCTGCCCTCACACATGCCCCCATACCCGCGTGACTGCCAGGACTGCTTCCACCGCTGAGCCTCTAGGGCTGTTCTTCTGCCCTCACACATGCCCCCATACCCGCGTGACTGCCTGGACTGGTTCTAACGCTGAGTCTCTGTGGCTGTTCTTCTGCCCTCACACATGCCCCCATACCCGCGTGACTGCCTGGACTGGTTCCAACGCTGAGTCTCTGTGGCTGTTCTTCTGCCCTCACACGTGCCCCCATACCCGCGTGACTGCCTGGGCTGCTTCCACCGCTGAGCCTCTGTGGTTGTTCTTCTGCCCTCACACATGCCCCCATACCAGCGTGCCTGCCTGGACTGGCTCTACGCTGAGCCTCTGTGGTTGTTCTTCTGCCCTCAAACATGCCCCCATACCCACGTGCCTGCCTGGACTGGCTCCACCGCTGAGCCTCTGTGGTTGTTCTTCTGCCCTCACACATGCCCCCATACCCGCGTGACTGCCTAGACTGGCTCCACCGCCGAGCCTCTGTGGTTGTTCTTCTGCCCTCACACATGCCCCCGTACCCGCATGCCTGCCTGGACTGGCTCTACCGCTGAGCCTCTGTGGTTGTTCTTCTGCCCTCACACATGCCCCCATACCCGCGTGCCTGCCTGGACTGCTTCCACCGCTGAGCCTCTGTGGCTGTTCTTCTGCCTCACACATGCCCCCGTACCCACGTGACTGCCTAGACTGGCTCCACCGCTGAGCCTCTTTGGTTGTTCTTCTGCCCTCACACATGCCCCCATACCCGCGTGCCTGCCTGGACTGGCTCTACCGCTGAGCCAATGTGGTTGTTCTTCTGCCCTCACATATGCCCCCATATCCGCGTGCCTGCCTTGACTGGCTCCACCGCTGAGCCTCTGTGGTTGTTCTTCTGCCCTCACACATGCCCCCATACCCACGTGCCTGCCTGGACTGCTTCCACCGCTGAGCGTCTGTGGCTGTTCTTCTGCCTCACACATGCCCCTGTACCGGCGTGACTGCCTGGACTGGCTCCACCGCCGAGCCTCTGTGATTGTTCTTCCGCCCTCACACATGCCCCCATACACGCGTGCCTGCCTGGACTGGCTCTACCGCTGAGCCTCTGTGGTTGTTCTTCTGCCCTCTCACATGCCCCCATACCTGCGTGCCTGCCTGGACTGGCTCCACCGCTGAGCCTCTGTGGCTGTTCTTCTGCCCTCACACATGCCCCCGTACCCGCGTGACTGCCTGGACTGGTTCAACCGCTGAGCCTCTGTGGCTGTTCTTCTGCCCTCACACATGCCCCCGTACCCGCGTGCCCGTCTGGACTGGCTCCACCGCTGAGCCTCTGTGGCTGTTCTTCTGCCCTCACACATGCCCCCGTACCCGCGTGACTGCCTGGACTGGCTCCACCGCAGAGCCTCTGTGGTTGTTCTTCTGCCCTCACACATGCCCCCATACCCGCGTGCCTGCCTGGACTGCTTCCACCTCTGAGCCTCTGTGGTTGTTCTTCTGCCCTCACACATTCCCCCATACCCACGTGCCTGCCTGGACTAGCTCCACCGCTGAGCCTCTGTGGCTGTTCTTCTGCCCTCACACTTGCCCCCGTACCCGCATGACTGCCTGGACTGGCTCCACCACCGAGCCTCTGTGGTTGTTCTTCTGCCCTCACACATGCCCCCATACCCACGTGCCTGCCTGGACTGCTTCCACTGCTGAGCCTCTGTGGTTGTTCTTCTGCCTCACACATGCCCTCATACCCGCGTGCCTGCCTGGACTGGCTCCACCGCTGAGCCTCTGTGGTTGTTCTTCTGCCCTCACACATGCCCCCATACCCGCGTGCCTGCCTGGACTGGCTCTACCGCTGAGCCTCTGTGGTTGTTCTTCTGCCCTCACACATGCCCCCATACCCACGTGACTGCCTGGAATGGCTCCACCGCCGAACCTCTGTAGTTGTTCTTCTGCACTCACACATGCCCCCATACCCGCATGCCTGCCTGGACTGGCTCTACCGCTGAGCCTCTGTTGTTGTTCTTCTGCCCTCACACA
Source organism: Lissotriton helveticus (assembly GCF_964261635.1). Taxonomy (NCBI): domain Eukaryota; kingdom Metazoa; phylum Chordata; class Amphibia; order Caudata; family Salamandridae; genus Lissotriton; species Lissotriton helveticus. The sequence continues at coordinate 1,730,524,860 of NC_136069.1, read as the reverse complement.
TGCCCCCATACCCGCGTGCCTGCCTGGACTGCTTCCACCGCTGAGCCTCTGTGGCTGTTCTTCTGCCTCACACATTCCCCTGTACCGGCGTGACTGCCTGGACTGGCTCCACCGCCGAGCCTCTGTGATTGTTCTTCCGCCCTCACACATGCCCCCATACACGCGTGCCTGCCTGGACTGGCTCTACCGCTGAGCCTCTGTGTTTGTTCTTCTGCCCTCAGACATGCCCCCATGCCCGCGTGCCTGCCTGGACTGGCTCCACCGCTGAGCCTCTGTGGTTGTTCTTCTGCCCTCACACATGCCCCCATACCCGCATGCCTGCCTGGACTGCTTCCACCGCCGAGCCTCTGTGATTGATCTTCCGCACTCACACATGCCCCCATACATGCTTGCCTGCCTGGACTGGCTCTACCGCTGAGTCTCTGTGGTTGTTCTTCTGCCCTCTCACATGCCCCCATACCCGCGTGCCTGCCTGGACTGGCTCCACCGCTGAGCCTCTGTGGCTGTTCTTCTGCACTCACACATGCCCCCGTACCCGCGTGACTGCCTGGACTGGTTCAACCGCTGAGCCTCTGTGGCTGTTCTTCTGCCCTCACACATGCCCCCGTACCCGCGTGCCCGCCTGGACTGGCTCCACCGCTGAGCCTCTGTGGCTGTTCTTCTGCCCTCACACATGCCCCCGTACCCGCGTGACTACCTGGACTGGCTCCACCGCCGAGCCTCTGTGGTTGTTCTTCTGCCCTCACACATGCCCCCATACCCACGTGCCTGCCTGGACTGCTTCCACCTCTGAGCCTCTGTGGTTGTTCTTCTGCCCTCACACATTCCCCCATACCCACGTGCCTGCCTGGACTGGCTCCACCGCTGAGCCTCTGTGGCTGTTCTTCTGCCCTCACACATGCCCCCGTACCCGCGTGACTGCCTGGACTGGCTCCACCGCCGATCCTCTGTGGTTGTTCTTCTGCCCTCACACATGCCCCCATACCCACGTGCCTGCCTGGACTGCTTCCACTGCTGAGCCTCTGTGGTTGTTCTTCTGCCCTCACACATGCCCTCATACCCGCGTGCCTGCCTCGACTGGCTCCACAGCTGAGCCTCTGTGGTTGTTCTTCTGCCCTCACACATGCCCCCATACCCGCGTGCCTGCCTGGACTGGCTCTACCGCTGAGCCTCTGTGGTTGTTCTTCTGCCCTCACACATGCCCCCATACCCACGTGACTGCCTGGAATGGCTCCACCGCCGAACCTCTGTAGTTGTTCTTCTGCCCTCACACATGCCCCCGTACCCGCATGCCTGCCTGGACTGGCTCTACCGCTGAGCCTCTGTTGTTGTTCTTCTGCCCTCACACATGCCCCCATACCCGCGTGCCTGCCTGGACTGCTTCCACCGCTGAGCCTCTGTGGCTGTTCTTCTGCCTCACACATGCCCCTGTTCTGAGGTTCCGTGACGATTTTACTCGTGTTTGTAACATTGTCGTAAATACATAATTTTGGTATCAGTGAACCGCAAATGATCCATTTAGTATATCCTGGTGTTTTCGCTATGCTACGAGCAAGAGCACTCCTGTTACCAACACATTTGTGATTTACCCATGGCATCCATCTTAGAACACGGAAGCCATTTTGTATTCCTTGCCCTCACATAGTCAATGGACACGCAATGACCTCTTTTCATTAAAGGACACGTAGGCTTTAACCGGCGATTCACCTTGCTAGTGACACGTGCACCTTAGGCCAGCAACGCTGTGGCAGCATGACTCGGCAAGAACTGCCTCCCCAGCCTGAGGCCAGTCCTGCTATACTGGTTCTTGTGTTCGTTGGCCTGATCATGATTAGGCGGCCGAAGCTGGTAACCGTGCCCATTTACGACCCACAAACATTTCTTATACTGTCTTTCTATCTTCTGCACCTGGCTCTGCTCCTTTCCTTCTGGGCCTTTATTAGGGGGAGGTAACGAAATTTACGATGAGGCGGTCCGGGTCTTGAATGAAGAATTGACATGGGATTATGATGGACTAGTGGGAACCCCTCATTTGTAAGGTTTTGACATCAGATACTGTTGACGATCCCTGTGCAACGCCAAATATTTATTGTTTAAGACACGAATGTTTAGAACTGTGGTAACATGTAAAGAATTTGCCTGAAGCCCAATATTTAGTATATAAGGAGCAACCCTCTTTGTACAAATCGAACAGGCTCCTAGATACTGCCCATGTGTAGTTTCTGTGACTTCTGTGTCCCTGCAGTAATAAACCTTTGGTCTTTGACGCCACCATCGAGAAGCCCGTGTTTCTGTTTGTTTGTGCACCAAGACAGGTGGAACTCCGGGGTCTTCGGGTGTTATCCCTGACACCTCTGGACGGAACCAAAAAGTCCAGAACTCCAATTGGCGCCCAACGTGGGGCGACGTCATTCGGTACCGGTCCAAAAGCCTGAAGAGTTCGAGGAGCTTCGTGTGAAGATTTCAGAGGGAGGCGCCCCACTTCATCGATCCCGGCATATCGCAAAAGTGGCCCCGACGTTCTCTTCCACGAGGGTTCCCGTTCAGACGGCTGCAGTGGTCCGTTGCCTTGACCGTCGCCCTGTCTTGGACCCGAGGTGCAGTCCTCAGTACGGCGAAACGTGACGGGTTTCTCCTTGGTGACGTCTTCAGTGCCTCAGTTAAGTATTCAGTGGTTGCTAGTTGGTTATTTTGTAAGGGTTGCTCCTGTTTGGATAATCCTTTTAGTTCTCAGTTCAGTTCAGTTCTGTAAGGTTATCACTGGTTATTCTGGTTACGATAATCATTCTGTTCAGTTCAGGTATCGATACATTTGTCAGCTCTGGTAGGCCTAAGTTCTTGGTTCGAGTGCGCATCTTTTCTGTTTGTGTCTTGTTTGTTTTGTGTTCCGGATTATAAAATGGTAAGTCGGAAAAATTGTATGTTGTCTTGTTTTAGTTGCAACAGTGATTCCCAGTTGGAGGACTCGTGTTTGGTTCCTCCGATTGGAACTCCCCTTTATGATCTATATTGCAAATTTGGTGTGGGCCCTATCTCTTATAATGAGGTATGGATCCGCTACACAGAAAAAGATGGTGTCCTTAGTTGGCCACTACATGGTAGTTTTGAACCTGAAGTTCTCGATAATCTAGAAAGAAGGTTGTTTAAGAAGAAAGCCCGGCCGGCAATGTTTGATTCTTTCCGTTATTGGCGAAAAGAATCTAAACAGAGAGAAATTAAAAAGTTGAAGAAAGAACAGAAAGAGCAAGAGTTGACTTTAGAACAGTCTGCTAGGCAGCTGCAACTCAACGAGTCTGAGAAAGCGATGGAGGTGGCCGATAGAGAGCGTAATTTAGCGATAGACAAGTGCTATCCTGCTTTGCCATCGAGTACGGCTAAGATAGTAGAGGACCCTGAAAAGGATCCCCTGTTGTCTTACTTGTTACGATCACCCCCACCGTATGCACAGGGTGCTACGGCTCCACCTATACCGAATGTTCAATTACCGGTTGCTGGACAACCTGGTGTCCCTGTTCCCGCTCCCCTGAATCAAGTTCCTGTACCTCCTGTGGTCAATATTAATGTTCCTTCGACAACCCCTCTTCTAGGGTTGCCGGCTTCTTTACCTATGCCTGTGTCGCTCACACCTGCTACTTCACAAGCTATTTTTCCTGCTACTCCTACTGTTCCTGATCTATCTGTTCCAACTACTACTCTATTCACTGCCTCTACTAATATTATGACTCCACTTTCTGTTCGTCGAAGAATCACTGATTCTGTCTCTAATATTCTATCTCCCTTCTATAAAACTCTGATTAAGACTCCTACCTCTGACTCTGTGCAGAGACGTAGTCAGCTTCCCAGTACTGAAGAAAGAGGAATATTAGATTCCACTGCTCTTAGATGGGTTTCGAAAGTTGGAAGATATAATGTACAAAATGTATTAGATACATTTATGCAATGGAACGAACCGACACAACGATATGTGTTCGATGAAATGTGTTTCCTTCTACGTGAGGAATTGGAAGAGGATGACCCTGAATCAAATTTAGGAGAATTAATTAATGTTCAGAAAGAGTTTGCTGCAGGTATGATAGTTGGACAAAATATAAAAGAAGCGATGGAACTGATTTTAAGTTATAGGAATGACTCATCCCTTCGTTCACCGAGAGAATTAGAGAAACGTAGTACGAAACGAAATCGTCAATATCCAATGAGAGAGGTTCCACCAATTTGGCGTGAAGCTGTGCAAGCTAATGCAAACCTTGGTATTGCAGCCGCTCCGGCCCAATTCCAGAGAGTCTGGATACATATTCCATGGAAGCGAGCTGAAGTATTAGCAGTGAAACAGGCCTTGCCAGATCCGCGTAAAAATCCTGCAGGGTACTACAAAGAGTTGGCTCAAACAGTTGACGCTTGTGTATTGAATCTTGCTGACATAGATCTGCTATTTGGTAATGTAGTACCGCAACCAATTTGGGCTAAAATTCGTAAAGAGAATCATCCAGTTGCCCTAGGTGGTGACTGGGCAGCTATAATTGCAGCGGATGGTCAACAAATAGGTGGTTCCAAACCTGAACCTTTAATTGCTAATTTGCCTGGTAGAATAATCGATTTAATGAAAACCTTGATGCCAGCATTGCGCGTTAACTGGGACAAATTGTCCGCGTGCAAACAAAAGAAAGACGAAAGCGTCTCCGACTTTTTCACAAGATTCGAAGAGACTTTCGTGGATCATAGTGGTCAGGATATGAGCACAGAAGGAGGCCAGAGATTATTCGTTGATAAATTTGTGCACAATCTGTTGCCAGAACTTAGTAGTAAATTAAAGAATTCTGAAAGTGCGTGGGCTGTCTCTACGACTGCGCAAATACTTGCGACTGCTCAGTACTATGAAAATAGAGATAAAGAAGAGAAGGAAAAATCAGATAAAAAGACGAAAGATTTAAAAACTAAAGTACTTTCACAGCAAGCTTATCCGCCTCGCATGAATCAAACTAATATGCAGCAAGGGTCATATCAAAGAACGGATTATAATTTTCAAAGGCCACAATACCAATGGAATCAATGTGCTTATTGCAAAAAGGAAGGTCATTACAAAAGTGAATGTCCAGTTCGAACGCAAAATAATGCTGCGGCAGCTCAGAGAGATCGTGGTAGTTCTATGCAAAACTCCAGAGGTCGAGGACGAGGTGCTATGCCTCCGCAGACGAGTGATCGCCCCTCTAATTATTTCGATCAGCGAAATGGACAATCTGCCCAACAGAATAGGTCTCCACAATATCATGTCGAAGACTATTATGAAACTAGTGAGGAAATTCAGCAAAGTGAGTACTAGGACAGCCATGGACAAAGAGAGGGAGTAGTATCAGTTCCAGTAGATCAGAGTGGGCCTTATGTCGCAGTAGCAACATCAGGTATAGTCGAACAGTTTCTGTTGGATACTGGTGCAGCAAAAAGTTCTATCATACATGCGAAACTCCCTGGCGCACCTTTGTCTGGCTCAACAAACGTTTCAGTAGGTTTTTCGGGCGCCCCTGTTCACAACCCTGTTTCTGGTCCTTTGTCTATTTCAGTTGGACCCCGTCAATTAAAAGCACCCCTGATTTTGACGACAGGTTGTAACGAAAATCTGCTTGGTTTAGACTTGTTAAAACGCCTGTACGCGACATTGTACTGTTCTCCAGCAGGAGTACAGCTTACGTTGGGTAAAAGAATAATATGCACTGTGTTCAGCACCTGTATTGGGTACACCCGACTACAGTAAACCATTCACACTCTATGTCCACGAGAGAGAAGGTTGTGCATTGAGTGTTTTGACGCAGAAATTTGGTGATAAACAACGCCCTTGTGCGTATTTTTCATCAACATTAGATCCAGTAGCTAGAGCATTGCCTAGTTGCTTGAGAGCTACAGCCGCAGCTGCAGCTTCCATTCGACAATCTGCTGGTTTAGTAATGAACAACATGCTAGTAGTTATGGTTCCTCATGCTGTGGATACACTCATGAACCGAACCAAGACGCAACACCTTACCAGTGCTAGATTATCAGGTTATGAACTGACACTGTTAGCTAGTCATATTCAGATCAAAAGATGCAATGTATTGAATCCAGCAACATTGTTGCCGACTAGCGAAGAGTCGAGTGATTCCGAACCACACGACTGTTGTTTCAGAACTGAGGAAGAAACAAAAGGACGAATCGATCTAAAAGACACTCCGTTGTCAGATCCAGATGGCACGTTGTATGTTGACGGGTCTTGCTTCAAATTGGAGAATGGTGATGTGACTGCTGCTTATGCAGTAACAACTTTGAGTACGATTGTGGAGACTGCAAGAGTGAGTCAGAATTCTGCCCAGGCTGCAGAATTGATCGCGCTAACAAGAGCGTGCGTTTTAGCTAAGGGAAAGAGAGTGAATGTGTTCACAGATAGTCAGTACGCGTTCGGCGTGGCCCATAGTTTTGGCCGTTTGTGGAAAGAAAGAGGTTTCATTACGTCCCATGGGACTAAGATTCAACATGGTCAGCTAGTTAATGACTTGTTGGAATCTCTAACCTTGCCGACTGAAGTTGCGATTGTGAAATGCAGTGCTCATAAAGCAATCACGGATGATGTTGGTCGTGGGAATGCTTTTGCTGATGAGATTGCAAAACAGACAGCTAGAAATATGATGAGTAGAATGTATGTTGCAACGTCTGCAAGATGGATTTCTGAGTCTGGAATGTGTGAGAACACAGTGGAAAGCGTGAAGGAAATTCAGAAAGAGGCGACTGAGGAGGAAAAACTTGCATGGAGAGAGAGCACGGGTAAATTGGACTCGAGTGGGTGTTGGATTGACTTGTCGGAACAACAGCGTTGGATGTTGCCTGATGCGTATGTGCTTGCAGTAGTAACGATGGCACATGGAACAGCGCACATCGGTTCAAAAGGGATTTGTAAGATGTTGGCTCCGGTCTGGAAGAATGACGGGATTAGTAAGTGTGCAGAGAGAGTGGTGAGAAATTGTATGGTATGCTTGATGCATAATCCTGGCAAGGGAATCCCCACACCTGCAGGTCACTTCGCTCCTCCTTCCTGCCCCTTTGAGGTGATCCAGCTAGACTTCATTCACATGGATCGTTGCAATAATCTGAAATACGTCCTAGTGGTAGTTTGTGCTTTCTCCAGATGGATCGAAGCATACCCACTGAAGGACAATACTGCCTTATCCACTGCCAAAATTCTTCTTAAAGAATACTTCCCCAGATACGGAATGCCACGGATTGTATGGTCAGACAACGGAAGTGAGTTCGTAGGGAAAGTTATGCAGAGTGTGTGTGCCGGCCTAGGGATTAGACAGAAATTTCATAGTGCGAATCATCCCCAGTCCGCGGGTTTAGTCGAGGGTTATAATGGCACCCTTAAACTGAAACTCGCTAAGATACAAGCATCCACGGGTTTGTCCTGGCCAGACGCATTGCCTTTGGCTTTGCTATCAACAAGAGCAACTGTACATTCTAGAGTAGGGCTTAGTCCTTACGAAATAGTTTTTGGCCGTCCTGCAAATGTTTGGGGGGTACCTAGACCGAAAGAATTTAAGCAGCTGGAATACCCAATGTTAATTGATTACCTTTTCGACTTGACTGCTAAATTGAGTCTTATTCACCAACAGGTTTTCGATGCATTGCCAAAGCCACCGGAGAGTCCAGGCCATCAGCTGAAACCGGGTGATCAGGTGGTCATCAGAAATTTTGCAAGAACAAAGAATCTTCAGCCCAGATTCATTGGCCCATTCCAAGTCCTGCTAGCAACGAGAACTGCTATTCGTGTGGCCGGAAGGAAAAATTGGATCCATACGACACATGCTAAACGTGTGCCTCTGCCACTCCCGTACGACAACTGGGTAAAGAAAGGAATCGGTGCCTCTGAAACGGAACAAGTCCCCAGGTTCATACCTTTCAGCGATGCAGAACTAATCACGGATTCACCAAATTCTGACTCTCCTCCTGAAACTGCTCTTTTGAACCCTGAACATTTGTCATCCACACCCAATGAACATTTGCCATCTGCACCAAAAGAACATTTGCCATCTGATAACGTGAACATTGCAACGTCAGCTGAAAATACATTGTTTCCAGATCAGACAGCTCCTGCAAAACTGAGATACAACTTACGTTCTCGCAATATGGACAAATAAAGCAGGAAACTGCCTATTTTCAGATTTGAATTTGCTATACATTGCCTCCAGCCAGGAAGTTTGCTAATACTTTGTATTGTTTCTTTTTGTTTTAAAATTGCCTTGCCGTCTGGGTAGCCGTAGGGTCGTGGCTGTGTGCCTAGTTGAATCTGCGGGGGTCAGACACAAGGTCGATCTTTCTGTTAGTTCTGGGAACTCCCAGGGCTGATAGAGGCATTTTCATCTACGTACACATCATCAGTGGTCGCGAACGGTCGTAGAAGATGGAGCTTCCTGAGCTACAACGAGAAAATGTAATTTATGTTCGCAGAAATAGACTGTACAGAATACTACACAGCAAATGCTTTCTAATGCAATGTGCAGTTACATTTTTAATTGTTTTGATAACGTTGGTGGGTGGAATCGTCTTTGGTGTACATTTGATTTTTATGCCAGTAACTACAGTACCTTCCCTTGATCCTACTACTTCTACGGTTTCTTCTATGCATTCTTTTCACTCATTTCCTGAACACGAACAAGCTCGACGCTCAGAATTTATTAACAATACATTTGTACAGCTCTTGCATCAACACCAACTGATAGTTAATACTACAGACTGCTGGGTGTGTGGCTTGATACCTCACACTATGGATAAAGGCATTCCCTATCTAGTCTTGCCTTTCAGCTATAATGGATCATTTCATGCCTTTCAGACCATTTTTTCATATGCCCTTGAGACCTATCCTCCGCGTCCACCACGGTCCACTAAATACAACTCAGCCAACAAAGCTTTAGTCCAGGGAATTATTGATATGATTAAAGACGTCAATAATACTCCATCTTATCCTAGAGATGAATTACTGGTGTATTTGAGTTGGAACTCTACAGAGTATCGCCTTAGTTTGGGAGAAAGCAAGCGTAAAAGCTCCACTTCAGTTTGGGTCGTGCCTCACCGAGGTCAGGTCTGTTTGCAAGGAAATGGGAGAAATCCGAGAGCTCAGCTAGGGAGGAGTGAGTGCGTTGAGACTTACGTATTTCCGTCTAACTCCTCCCCTGCCTTTCTGACTGCTAGGGGTACCTACTTCATTTGTCAGGACAGAGCATATACATGGCTGCCTGCTGACTTTTCAGGTTCATGTTATATTGCTCGATTGTTACCCCCGACATACACTGCTTCTTCAGATTATCACAAAACCAGAGTAGCAAGAGGTGTCTTCAGCAAGGAAGATACCGCTGGTCAAGAAGCTGGAGACTTCTTCAAAGGTTTCCTTCCGTTTTGGGGGCCTATGGCCAATAGTAGAAATCTTCGTCAACTAACACGGGTAGTTGAATCTACTATTACAGAAACTGCTGGTGCCCTTAGTAACTTAACAGCTGAGCTTCAGGCGGATCGTCTCATGACGTTGCAGAACCGTATGGTTCTAGACGTAATACTTGCAGATCGAGGTGGGGTATGCAGAATGATCCAATCGAGCTGCTGTGTCTTTATTCCAAATAATGCTCCAACAGTCTATGAAGCAATCTCTAAGCTACATAAGATTTCCGACTCTATACACGTAGATAAGGGAAACTGGTCCTTCATGGAGTGGTTTTGGACTCTGGTATCAGCGTGGGGATGGAAGGTTCTGATGGTCATTGGTGTCATCCTAGTATTTCTGTTCTCGTGCTGTCTTATTATCCAATGTGGTCCCGCTCTGTGTAGCCTCTGTGCTGCAACCTGTTTCAGAAAACCACCTGCATTAGGAAAAAAGGCACGAGACAGGATGATGATACAACAACATGTCACTAACCTAATGAGCATAGAATTAGACTCTGACTCTGATATAGACTGAGTAATTGCCTATGTAAGGGCAAAAGGAGGGTCTGAGGTTCCGTGACGATTTTACTCGTGTTTGTAACATTGTCGTAAATACATAATTTTGGTATCAGTGAACCGCAAATGATCCATTTAGTATATCCTGGTGTTTTCGCTATGCTACGAGCAAGAGCACTCCTGTTACCAACACATTTGTGATTTACCCATGGCATCCATCTTAGAACACGGAAGCCATTTTGTATTCCTTGCCCTCACATAGTCAATGGACACGCAATGACCTCTTTTCATTAAAGGACACGTAGGCTTTAACCGGCGATTCACCTTGCTAGTGACACGTGCACCTTAGGCCAGCAACGCTGTGGCAGCATGACTCGGCAAGAACTGCCTCCCCAGCCTGAGGCCAGTCCTGCTATACTGGTTCTTGTGTTCGTTGGCCTGATCATGATTAGGCGGCCGAAGCTGGTAACCGTGCCCATTTACGACCCACAAACATTTCTTATCCTGTCTTTCTATCTTCTGCACCTGGCTCTGCTCCTTTCCTTCTGGGCCTTTATTAGGGGGAGGTAACGAAATTTACGATGAGGCGGTCCGGGTCTTGAATGAAGAATTGACATGGGATTATGATGGACTAGTGGGAACCCCTCATTTGTAATGTTTTGACATCAGATACTGTTGACGATCCCTGTGCAACGCCAAATATTTATTGTTTAAGACACGAATGTTTAGAACTGTGGTAACATGTAAAGAATTTGCCTGAAGCCCAATATTTAGTATATAAGGAGCAACCCTCTTTGTACAAATCGAACAGGCTCCTAGATACTGCCCATGTGTAGTTTCTGTGACTTCTGTGTCCCTGCAGTAATAAACCTTTGGTCTTTGACGCCACCATCGAGAAGCCCGTGTTTCTGTTTGTTTGTGCACCAAGACAGGTGGAACTCCGGGGTCTTCGGGTGTTATCCCTGACACCTCTGGACGGAACCAAAAAGTCCAGAACTCCACCGGCGTGACTGCCTGGACTGGCTCCACCGCCGAGCCTCTGTGATTGTTCTTCTGCCCTCACACATGCCCCCATACACGCGTGCCTGCCTGGACTGGCTCTACCGCTGATCCTCTGTGGTTGTTCTTCTGCCCTCAGACATGCCCCCATGCCCGCGTGCCTGCCTGGACTGGCTCCACCGCTGAGCCTCTGTGGTTTTTCTTCTGCCCTCACACATGCCCCCATACCCGCATGCCTGCCTGGACTGCTACCACCGCCGAGCCTCTGTGATTGTTCTTCCGCCCTCACACATGCCCCCATACACGCGTGCCTGCCTGGACTGGCTCTACCGCTGAGCCTCTGTGGTTGTTCTTCTGCCCTCTCACATGCCCCCATACCCGCGTGCCTGCCTGGACTGGCTCCACCGCTGAGCCTCTGTGGCGGTTCTTCTGCCCTCACACATGCCCCCGTACCCGCGTGACTGCCTGGACTGGTTCAACCGCTGAGCCTCTGTGGCTGTTCTTCTGCCCTCACACATGCCCCCGTACCCGCGTGCCCGCCTGGACTGGCTCCACCGCTGAGCCTCTGTGGCTGTTCTTCTGCCCTCACACATGCCCCCGTACCCGCGTGACTGCCTGGACTGGCTCCACCGCCGAGCCTCTGTGGTTGTTCTTCTGCCCTCACACATGCCCCATACCCACGTGCCTGCCTGGACTGCTTCCACCTCTGAGCCTCTGTGGTTGTTCTTCTGCCCTGACACATTCCCCCATACCCACGTGCCTGCCTGGACTGGCTCCACCGCTGAGCCTCTGTGGCTGTTCTTCTGCCCTCACACATGCCCCTGTACCCGCGTGACTGCCTGGACTGGCTCCACCGCCGAGCCTCTGTGGTTGTTCTTCTACCCTCACACATGCCCCCATACCCACGTGCCTGCCTGGACTGCTTCCACTGCTGAGCCTCTGTGGTTATTCTTCTGCCCTCACACATGCCCTCATACCCGCGTGCCTGCCTGGACTGGCTCCACCGCTGAGCCTCTGTGGTTGTTCTTCTGCCCTCACACATGCCCCCATACCCGCGTGCCTGCCTGGACTGGCTCTACCGCTGAGCCTCTATGGTTGTTCTTCTGCTCTCACACATGCCCCCATACCCACGTGACTGCCTGGAATGGCTCCACCGCCGAACCTCTGTAGTTGTTCTTCTGCCCTCACAAATGCCCCTGTACCCGCATGCCTGCCTGGACTGGCTCTACCGCTGAGCCTCTGTTGTTGTTCTTCTGCCCTCACACATGCCCCCATACCCGCGTGCCTGCCTGGACTGCTTCCACCGCTGAGCCTCTGTGGCTGTTCTTCTGCCTCACACATGCCCCTGTACCGGCGTGACTGGCTGGACTGGCTCCACCGCCGAGCCTCTGTGATTGTTCTTCCGCCCTCACACATGCCCCCATACACGCGTGCCTGCATGGACTGGCTCTACCGCTGAGCCTCTGTGGTTGTTCTTCTGCCCTCAGACATGCCCCCATGCCCGCGTGTCTGCCTGGACTGGCTCCACCGCTGAGCCTCTGTGGTTGTTCTTCTGCCCTCACACATGCCCCCATACCCGCATGCCTGCCTGGACTGCTTCCACCGCCGAGCCTCTGTGATTGTTCTTCTGCCCTCACACATACCCCCATACACGCTTGCCTGCCTGGACTGGCTCTACCGCTGAGCCTCTGTAGTTGTTCTTCTGCCCTCTCACATGCCCCCATACCCGCGTGCCTGCCTGGACTGGCTCCACCGCTGAGCCTCTGTGGCTGTTCTTCTGCCCTCACACATGCCCCCATACCCACGTGCCTGCCTGGACTGCTTCCACTGCTGAGCCTCTGTGGTTGTTCTTCTGCCCTCACACATGCCCTCATACCCGCGTGCCTGCCTGGACTGCTTCCACCGCCGAGCCTCTGTGATTGTTCTTCCGCCCTCACACATACCCCCATACACGCGTGCCTGCCTGGACTGGCTCTACCGCTGAGCCTCTGTGTTTGTTCTTCTGCCCTCTCACATGCCCCCATACCCGCGTGCCTGCCTTGACTGGCTCCACCGCTAAGCCTCTGTGGTTGTTCTTCTGCCCTCACACATGCCCCCATACCCGCATGCCTGCCTGGACTGCTTCCACCGCTGAGCCTCTGTGGCTGTTCTTCTGCCTCACACATGCCCCCATACCCGCGTGCCTGCCTGGACTGCTTCCACCGCTGAGCCTCTGTGGCTGTTCTTCTGCCTCACACATGCCCCTGTACCGGCGTGACTGGCTGGACTGGCTCCACCGCCGAGCCTCTGTGATTGTTCTTCCGCCCTCACACATGCCCCCATACACGCGTGCCTGCATGGACTGGCTCTACCGCTGAGCCTCTGTGGTTGTTCTTCTGCCCTCAGACATGCCCCCATGCCCGCGTGTCTGCCTGGACTGGCTCCACCGCTGAGCCTCTGTGGTTGTTCTTCTGCCCTCACACATGCCCCCATACCCGCATGCCTGCCTGGACTGCTTCCACCGCCGAGCCTCTGTGATTGTTCTTCTGCCCTCACACATACCCCCATACACGCTTGCCTGCCTGGACTGGCTCTACCGCTGAGCCTCTGTAGTTGTTCTTCTGCCCTCTCACATGCCCCCATACCCGCGTGCCTGCCTGGACTGGCTCCACCGCTGAGCCTCTGTGGCTGTTCTTCTGCCCTCACACATGCCCCCATACCCACGTGCCTGCCTGGACTGCTTCCACTGCTGAGCCTCTGTGGTTGTTCTTCTGCCCTCACACATGCCCTCATACCCGCGTGCCTGCCTGGACTGCTTCCACCGCCGAGCCTCTGTGATTGTTCTTCCGCCCTCACACATACCCCCATACACGCGTGCCTGCCTGGACTGGCTCTACCGCTGAGCCTCTGTGTTTGTTCTTCTGCCCTCTCACATGCCCCCATACCCGCGTGCCTGCCTTGACTGGCTCCACCGCTAAGCCTCTGTGGTTGTTCTTCTGCCCTCACACATGCCCCCATACCCGCATGCCTGCCTGGACTGCTTCCACCGCTGAGCCTCTGTGGCTGTTCTTCTGCCTCACACATGCCTCTGTACCGGCGTGACTGCCTGGACTGGCTCCACCGCCTAGCCTCTGTGATTGTTCTTCCACCCTCACACATGCCCCCATACACGCGTGCCTGCCTGGACTGGCTCTACCGCTGAGCCTCTGTGGTTGTTCTTCTGCCCTCTCACATGCCCCCATACCCGCGTGCCTGCCTGGACTGGCTCCACCGCTGAGCCTCTGTGGCTGTTCTTCTGCCCTCACACATGCCCCCGTACCCGCGTGTCTGCCTTGACTGGTTCAACCGCTGAGCCTCTGTGGCTGTTCTTCTGCCCTCACACATGCCCCCGTACCCGCGTGCCCGCCTGGACTGGCTCCACCGCTGAGCCTCTGTGGCTGTTCTTCTGCCCTCACACATGCCCCCGTACCCGCGTGACTGCATGGACTGGCTCCACCGCCGAGCCTCTGTGGTTGTTCTTCTGCCCTCACACATGCCCCATACCCACGTGCCTGCCTGGACTGCTTCCACCTCTGAGCCTCTGTGGTTGTTCTTCTGCCCTGACACATTCCCCCATACCCACGTGCCTGCCTGGACTGGCTCCACCGCTGAGCCTCTGTGGCTGTTCTTCTGCCCTCACACATGCCCCCGTACCCGCGTGACTGCCTGGACTGGCTCCACCGCCGAGCCTCTGTGGTTGTTCTTCTGCCCTCACACATGCCCCCTTATCCACGTGCCTGCCTGGACTGCTTCCACTGCTGAGCCTCTGTGGTTATTCTTCTGCCCTCACACATGCCCTCATACCCGCGTGCCTGCCTGGACTGGCTCCACCGCTGAGCCTCTGTGGTTGTTCTTCTGCCCTCACACATGCCCCCATACCCGCATGCCTGCCTGGACTGGCTCTACCGCTGAGCCTCTGTGGTTGTTCTTCTGCCCTCACACATGCCCCCATACCCACGTGACTGCCTGGAATGGCTCCACCGCCGAACCTCTGTAGTTGTTCTTCTGCCCTCACACATGCCCCCGTACCCGCATGCCTGCCTGGACTGGCTCTACCGCTGAGCCTCTGTTGTTGTTCTTCTGCCCTCACACATGCCCCCATACCCGCCTGCCTGCCTGGACTGCTTCCACCGCTGAGCCTCTGTGGCTGTTCTTCTGCCTCACACATGCCCCTGTACCGGCGTGACTGCCTGGACTGGCTCCACCGCCGAGCCTCTGTGATTGTTCTTCCGCCCTCACACATGCCCCCATACACGCGTGCCTGCCTGGACTGGCTCTACCGCTGAGCCTCTGTGGTTGTTCTTCTGCCCTCAGACATCCCCCCATGCCCGCGTGTCTGCCTGGACTGGCTACACCGCTGAGCCTCTGTGGTTGTTCTTCTGCCCTCACACATGCCCCCATACCCGCATGCCTGCCTGGACTGCTTCCACTGCCGAGCCTCTGTGATTGTTCTTCCGCCCTCACACATACCCCCATACACGTGTGCCTGCCTGGACTGGCTCTACCGCTGAGCCTCTGTGGTTGTTCTTCTGCCCTCTCACATGCCCCCATACCCACGTGCCTGCCTGGACTGGCTCCACCGCTGAGCCTCTGTGGCTGTTCTTCTGCCCTCACACATGCCCCCATACCCACGTGCCTGCCTGGACTGCTTCCACTGCTGAGCCTCTGTGGTTGTTCTTCTGCCCTCACTCATGCCCTCATACCCGCGTGCCTGCCTGGACTGGCTCCACCGCTGAGCCTCTGTGGTTGTTCTTCTGCCCTCACACATGCCCCCATACCCGCGTGCCTGCCTGGACTGGCTCTACCGCTGAGCCTCTGTGGTTGTTCTTCTGCCCTCACACATGCCCCCATACCCACGTGACTGCCTGGAATGGCTCCACCGCCGAACCTCTGTAGTTGTTCTTCTGCCCTCACACATGCCCCCGTACCCGCATGCCTGCCTGGACTGGCTCTACCGCTGAGCCTCTGTTGTTGTTCTTCTGCCCTCACACATGCCCCCATACCCGCGTGCCTGCCTGGACTGCTTCCACCGCTGAGCCTCTGTGGCTGTTCTTCTGCCTCACACATGCCCCCGTACCCGCGTGCCTGCCTGGACTGCTTCCACTGCTGAGCCTCTGTGGTTGTTCTTCTGCCCTCACACATGCCCCCATACCCGCCTGCCTGCCTGGACTGCTTCCACCGCTGAGCCTCTGTGGCTGTTCTTCTGCCTCACACATGCCCCTGTACCGGCGTGACTGCCTGGACTGGCTCCACCGCCGAGCCTCTGTGATTGTTCTTCCGCCCTCACACATGCCCCCATACACGCGTGCCTGCCTGGACTGGCTCTACCGCTGAGCCTCTGTGGTTGTTCTTCTGCCCTCAGACATCCCCCCATGCCCGCGTGTCTGCCTGGACTGGCTACACCGCTGAGCCTCTGTGGTTGTTCTTCTGCCCTCACACATGCCCCCATACCCGCATGCCTGCCTGGACTGCTTCCACTGCCGAGCCTCTGTGATTGTTCTTCCGCCCTCACACATACCCCCATACACGTGTGCCTGCCTGGACTGGCTCTACCGCTGAGCCTCTGTGGTTGTTCTTCTGCCCTCTCACAGGCCCCCATACCCACGTGCCTGCCTGGACTGGCTCCACCGCTGAGCCTCTGTGGCTGTTCTTCTGCCCTCACACATGCCCCCATACCCACGTGCCTGCCTGGACTGCTTCCACTGCTGAGCCTCTGTGGTTGTTCTTCTGCCCTCACTCATGCCCTCATACCCGCGTGCCTGCCTGGACTGGCTCCACCGCTGAGCCTCTGTGGTTGTTCTTCTGCCCTCACACATGCCCCCATACCCGCGTGCCTGCCTGGACTGGCTCTACCGCTGAGCCTCTGTGGTTGTTCTTCTGCCCTCACACATGCCCCCATACCCACGTGACTGCCTGGAATGGCTCCACCGCCGAACCTCTGTAGTTGTTCTTCTGCCCTCACACATGCCCCCGTACCCGCATGCCTGCCTGGACTGGCTCTACCGCTGAGCCTCTGTTGTTGTTCTTCTGCCCTCACACATGCCCCCATACCCGCGTGCCTGCCTGGACTGCTTCCACCGCTGAGCCTCTGTGGCTGTTCTTCTGCCTCACACATGCCCCCGTACCCGCGTGACTGCCTGGACTGGCTCCACCGCTGAGCCTCTTTGGTTGTTCTTCTGCCCTCACACATGCCCCCATACCCGCGTGCCTGCCTTGACTGGCTCCACCGCTAAGCCTCTGTGGTTGTTCTTCTGCCCTCACACATGCCCCCATACCCGCATGCCTGCCTGGACTGCTTCCACCGCTGAGCCTCTGTGGCTGTTCTTCTGCCTCACACATGCCTCTGTACCGGCGTGACTGCCTGGACTGGCTCCACCGCCTAGCCTCTGTGATTGTTCTTCCGCCCTCACACATGCCCCCATACACGCGTGCCTGCCTGGACTGGCTCTACCGCTGAGCCTCTGTGGTTGTTCTTCTGCCCTCTCACATGCCCCCATACCCGCGTGCCTGCCTGGACTGGCTCCACCGCTGAGCCTCTGTGGCTGTTCTTCTGCCCTCACACATGCCCCCGTACCCGCGTGCCCGCCTGGACTGGCTCCACCGCTGAGCCTCTGTGGCTGTTCTTCTGCCCTCACACATGCCCCCGTACCCGCGTGACTGCATGGACTGGCTCCACCGCCGAGCCTCTGTGGTTGTTCTTCTGCCCTCACACATGCCCCATACCCACGTGCCTGCCTGGACTGCTTCCACCTCTGAGCCTCTGTGGTTGTTCTTCTGCCCTGACACATTCCCCCATACCCACGTGCCTGCCTGGACTGGCTCCACCGCTGAGCCTCTGTGGCTGTTCTTCTGCCCTCACACATGCCCCCGTACCCGCGTGACTGCCTGGACTGGCTCCACCGCCGAGCCTCTGTGGTTGTTCTTCTGCCCTCACACATGCCCCCTTATCCACGTGCCTGCCTGGACTGCTTCCACTGCTGAGCCTCTGTGGTTATTCTTCTGCCCTCACACATGCCCTCATACCCGCGTGCCTGCCTGGACTGGCTCCACCGCTGAGCCTCTGTGGTTGTTCTTCTGCCCTCACACATGCCCCCATACCCGCATGCCTGCCTGGACTGGCTCTACCGCTGAGCCTCTGTGGTTGTTCTTCTGCCCTCACACATGCCCCCATACCCACGTGACTGCCTGGAATGGCTCCACCGCCGAACCTCTGTAGTTGTTCTTCTGCCCTCACACATGCCCCCGTACCCGCATGCCTGCCTGGACTGGCTCTACCGCTGAGCCTCTGTTGTTGTTCTTCTGCCCTCACACATGCCCCCATACCCGCCTGCCTGCCTGGACTGCTTCCACCGCTGAGCCTCTGTGGCTGTTCTTCTGCCTCACACATGCCCCTGTACCGGCGTGACTGCCTGGACTGGCTCCACCGCCGAGCCTCTGTGATTGTTCTTCCGCCCTCACACATGCCCCCATACACGCGTGCCTGCCTGGACTGGCTCTACCGCTGAGCCTCTGTGGTTGTTCTTCTGCCCTCAGACATCCCCCCATGCCCGCGTGTCTGCCTGGACTGGCTACACCGCTGAGCCTCTGTGGTTGTTCTTCTGCCCTCACACATGCCCCCATACCCGCATGCCTGCCTGGACTGCTTCCACTGCCGAGCCTCTGTGATTGTTCTTCCGCCCTCACACATACCCCCATACACGTGTGCCTGCCTGGACTGGCTCTACCGCTGAGCCTCTGTGGTTGTTCTTCTGCCCTCTCACATGCCCCCATACCCACGTGCCTGCCTGGACTGGCTCCACCGCTGAGCCTCTGTGGCTGTTCTTCTGCCCTCACACATGCCCCCATACCCACGTGCCTGCCTGGACTGCTTCCACTGCTGAGCCTCTGTGGTTATTCTTCTGCCCTCACACATGCCCTCATACCCGCGTGCCTGCCTGGACTGGCTCCACCGCTGAGCCTCTGTGGTTGTTCTTCTGCCCTCACACATGCCCCCATACCCGCATGCCTGCCTGGACTGGCTCTACCGCTGAGCCTCTGTGGTTGTTCTTCTGCCCTCACACATGCCCCCATACCCACGTGACTGCCTGGAATGGCTCCACCGCCGAACCTCTGTAGTTGTTCTTCTGCCCTCACACATGCCCCTGTACCCGCATGCCTGCCTGGACTGGCTCTACCGCTGAGCCTCTGTTGTTGTTCTTCTGCCCTCACACATGCCCCCATACCCGCCTGCCTGCCTGGACTGCTTCCACCGCTGAGCCTCTGTGGCTGTTCTTCTGCCTCACACATGCCCCTGTACCGGCGTGACTGCCTGGACTGGCTCCACCGCCGAGCCTCTGTGATTGTTCTTCCGCCCTCACACATGCCCCCATACACGCGTGCCTGCCTGGACTGGCTCTACCGCTGAGCCTCTGTGGTTGTTCTTCTGCCCTCAGACATCCCCCCATGCCCGCGTGTCTGCCTGGACTGGCTACACCGCTGAGCCTCTGTGGTTGTTCTTCTGCCCTCACACATGCCCCCATACCCGCATGCCTGCCTGGACTGCTTCCACTGCCGAGCCTCTGTGATTGTTCTTCCGCCCTCACACATACCCCCATACACGTGTGCCTGCCTGGACTGGCTCTACCGCTGAGCCTCTGTGGTTGTTCTTCTGCCCTCTCACATGCCCCCATACCCACGTGCCTGCCTGGACTGGCTCCACCGCTGAGCCTCTGTGGCTGTTCTTCTGCCCTCACACATGCCCCCATACCCACGTGCCTGCCTGGACTGCTTCCACTGCTGAGCCTCTGTGGTTGTTCTTCTGCCCTCACTCATGCCCTCATACCCGCGTGCCTGCCTGGACTGGCTCCACCGCTGAGCCTCTGTGGTTGTTCTTCTGCCCTCACACATGCCCCCATACCCGCGTGCCTGCCTGGACTGGCTCTACCGCTGAGCCTCTGTGGTTGTTCTTCTGCCCTCACACATGCCCCCATACCCACGTGACTGCCTGGAATGGCTCCACCGCCGAACCTCTGTAGTTGTTCTTCTGCCCTCACACATGCCCCCGTACCCGCATGCCTGCCTGGACTGGCTCTACCGCTGAGCCTCTGTTGTTGTTCTTCTGCCCTCACACATGCCCCCATACCCGCGTGCCTGCCTGGACTGCTTCCACCGCTGAGCCTCTGTGGCTGTTCTTCTGCCTCACACATGCCCCCGTACCCGCGTGACTGCCTGGACTGGCTCCACCGCTGAGCCTCTTTGGTTGTTCTTCTGCCCTCACACATGCCCCCATACCCGCGTGCCTGCCTGGACTGGCTCTACCGCTGAGCCAATGTGGTTGTTCTTCTGCCCTCACATATGCCCCCATACCCGCGTGCCTGCCTGGACTGGCTCCACCGCTGAGCCTCTGTGGTTGTTCTTCTGCCCTCACACATGCCCCCATACCCGCGTGCCTGCCTGGACTGCTTCCACCGCTGAGCCTCTGTGGCTGTTCTTCTGCCTCACACATGCCTCTGTACCGGCGTGACTGCCTGGACTGGCTCCACCGCCTAGCCTCTGTGATTGTTCTTCCGCCCTCACACATGCCCCCATACACGCGTGCCTGCCTGGACTGGCTCTACCGCTGAGCCTCTGTGGTTGTTCTTCTGCCCTCAGACATGCCCCCATGCCCGCGTGCCTGCCTGGACTGGCTCCACCGCTGAGCCTCTGTGGCTGTTCTTCTGCCTCACACATGCCCCCGTACCGGCGTGACTGCCTGGACTGCTTCCACCGCCGAGCCTCTGTGGTTGTTCTACTGCCCTCACACATGCCCCCATACCCGCGTGCCTGCCTGTACTGGTTCCGCCGCTGAGCCTCGGTGGTTGTTCTTCTGCCCTCACACATGCCCCCATACCCGCGTGACTGCCTGGACTGGCTCCACCTCTGAGCCTCTGTGGTTGTTCTTCTGCCCTCACACATGCCCCCATACCCGCGTGAATGCCTGGACTGGCTCCACCGCCGAGCCTCTGTGGTTGTTCTTCTGCCCTCAGACATGCCTCCATACCCGCGTGACTGCCTGGACTGCCTCCACCGCTGAGCCTCTGTGGTTGTTCTTCTGCCCTCACACATGCCCCATACCTGTGTGACTGCCTGGACTGGATCCACCGCTGAGCCTCTGTGGTTGTTCTTCTGCCCTCACACATGCGCCCATACCAGCGTGACTGCCTGGACTGGCTCCACCGCTGAGCCTCTGTGGTTGTTTTTCTGCCTTCACACATGCCCCCATACCTGCGTGACTGCCTGGACTGGCTCGACCGCTGAGCCTCTGTGGCTGTTCTTCTGCCTCACACATGCCCCCGTACCCGCGTGACTGCCTGGACTGGCTCCACAGCCGAGCCTCTGTGTTTGTTCTTCTGCCCTCACACATGCCCCCATACCCGCGTGCCTGCCTGGACTGGCTCTACCGCTGAGCCTTTGTGGTTGTTCTTCTGCCTCACACATGCCCCCGTACCCGCGTGACTGCCTGGACTGGCTCCACTGCCGAGCCTCTGTGGTTGTTCTTCTGCCCTCACACATGCCCCCATACCCACGTGCCTGACCAGACTGCTACCACCGCTGAGCCTCTGTGGCTGTTCTTCTGACTCACACATGCCCCCGTACCCACGTGACTGCCTGGACGGGCTCCACCGCCGAGCCTCTGTAGTTGTTATTCTGCACTCGCACATGCCCCCATACACGCGTGCCTGCCTGGACTGGCTCTACCGCTGAGCCTGTGTGGTTGTTCTTCTGCCCTCACACATGCCCCCATACCCGCGTGCCTGCCTGGACTGGCTCCATCGCTGAGCCTCTGTGGTTGTTCTTCTGCCCTCACACATGCCCCCATACCCACGTGACTGCCTGGACTGCTTCCACCGCTGAGCCTCTGTGGCTGTTCTTCTGCCCTCACACATGTCCCCATACCAGCATGACTGCCTGGACTGGCTCCACCGCCGAGCCTCTGTGGTTGTTCTTCGGCCCTCACACATGCCTCCATACCCGCGTGACTGCCTGTACTGGTTCCACCACCGAGCCTCTTGGGTTGTTCTTCTGCCCTCACACATGCCCCCATACCCACATGACTGCCTGGACTGGTTCCACCGCTGAGCCTCTGTGGCTGTTCTTCTGCCCTCACACATGCCCCCATACCCGCGTGACTGCCTGGACTGCTTCCACCACTGATCCTCTGTGGTTGTTCTTCTGCCCTCACACATGCCCCCATACCCGCGTGCCTGCCTATACTGGTTCCATCGCGGAGCCTCTGTGGTTGTTCTTCTGCCCTCACACATGCCCCCATACCCGCGTGACTGCCTGGACTGGCTCCACCGCCGAGCCTGTGTGGTTGTTCTTTGGCCCTCACACATGCCTCCCTACCCGCGTGACTGCCTGTACTGGTTCCACCACCGAGCCTCTGTAGTTGTTCTTCTGCCCTCACACATGCCCCCATACCCGCGTGACTGCCTGGACTGGATCCACCGTTGAGCCTCTGTGGTTGTTCTTCTGCCCTCACACATGCCCCCATACCAGCGTGACTGCCTGGACTGGCTCCACCGCTGAGCCTCTGTGGTTGTTCTTCTGCCCTCACACATGCCCCCATACCCGCGTGCCTGCCTGGACAGCTTCGCCCGCTGAGCCTCTGTGGCTGTTCTTCTGCCTCACATATGCCCCCGTACCCGCGTGACTGCCTGGACTGGCTCCACCGCCGAGCCTCTGTGGTTGTTCTTCTGCCCTCACACATGCCCCTGTACCCACGTGCCTGCCTGGACTGGCTCTACCGCTGAGACTCTGTGGTTGTTCTTCTGCCCTCACACATGCCCCCATACCCGCGTGACTGCCTGGACTGGTTCTAACGCTGAGCCTCTGTGGCTGTTCTTCTGCCCTCACACATGCCCCCATACCCGCGTGACTGCCTGGACTGCTTCCACCGCTGAGCCTCTGTGGTTGTTCTTCTGCCCTCACACATGCCCCCATACCAGCGTGCTTGCCTGGACTGGCTCTACCGCTGAGCCTCTGTGGTTTTTCTTCTGCCCTCACACATGCCCCCATACCCGCGTGCCTGCCTGGACTGGCTCCACCGCTGAGCCTGTGTGGTTGTTCTTCTGCCCTCAAACATGCCCCCCTACCCGCGTGACTGCCTGTACTGGTTCCACCACCGAGCCTCTGTAGTTGTTCTTCTGCCCTCACACATGCCCCCATACCCGCGTGACTGCCTGGACTGGATCCACCGTTGAGCCTCTGTGGTTGTTCTTCTGCCCTCACACATGCCCCCATACCAGCGTGACTGCCTGGACTGGCTCCACCACTGAGCCTCTGTGGTTGTTCTTCTGCCCTCACACATGCCCCCATACCCGCGTGCCTGTCTGGACTGCTTCCACCGCAGAGCCTCTGTGGCTGTTCTTCTGCCTCACACATGCCCCCGTACCCGCGTGACTGCCTGGACTGGCTCCACCGCCAAGCCATTGTGGTTGTTTTTCTGCCCTCACACATGCCCCCATACCCGCGTGACTGCCAGGACTGCTTCCACCGCTGAGCCTCTATGGCAGTTCTTCTGCCCTCACACATGCCCCCATACCCGCGTGACTGCCTGGACTGGTTCTAACGCTGAGCCTCTGTGGCTGTTCTTCTGCCCTCACACATGCCCCCATACCCGCGTGACTGCCTGGACTGCTTCCACCGCTGAGCCTCTGTGGTTGTTCTTCTGCCCTCACACATGCCCCCATACCAGCGTGCTTGCCTGGACTGGCTCTACCGCTGAGCCTCTGTGGTTGTTCTTCTGCCCTCACACATGCCCCCATACCCGCGTGCCTGCCTGGACTGGCTCCACTGCTGAGCCTCTGTGGTTGTTCTTCTGCCCTCAAACATGCCCCCATACCCACGTGCCTGACCGGACTGCTTCCACCGCTGAGCCTCTGTGGCTGTTCTTCTGCCTCACACATGCCCCCGTACCCACGTGCCTGCCTGGACTGGCTCCACCGCTGAGCCTCTGTGGTTGTTCTTCTGCCCTCAAACATGCCCCCATACCCACGTGCCTGACCGGACTGCTTCCACCGCTGAGCCTCTGTGGTTGTTCTTCTGCCCTCTCACATGCCCCCATACCCACGTGCCTGCCTGGACTGGCTCCACCGCTGAGCCTCTGTGGTTGTTCTTCTGCCCTCACACATGCCCCCATACCCGCGTGACTGCCTGGACTGCTTCCACCGCTGAGCCTCTGTGGCTGTTCTTCTGCCCTCACACATGCCCCCATACCCGTATGACTGCCTGGACTGGTTCCACCACTGAGCCTCTGTGGCTGTTCTTCTGCCCTCACACATGCCCCCATACCCGCGTGACTGCCTGGACTGCTTCCACCGCTGATCCTCTGTGGTTGTTCTTCTGCCCTCACACATGCCCCCATACCCCCGTGCCTGCCTGTACTGGTTCCACCGCCGAGCCTCTGTGGTTGTTCTTCTGCCCTCACACATGCCCCCATACCCGCGTGACTGCCTGGACTGGCTCCACCGCTGAGCCTCTGTGGTTGTTCTTCTGCCCTCACACATGCCCCCATAACCGCGTGACTGCCTGGACTGGGTCCACCGCCGAGCCTCTGTGGTTGTTCTTCGGCCCTCACACATGCCTCCATACCCACGTGACTGCCTGTACTGGTTTCACCACCGAGCCTCTGTGGTTGTTCTACTGCCCTCACACATGCCCCCATACCCGCGTGAATGTCTGGACTGGCTCCACCGCTGAGCCTCTGTAGTTGTTCTTCTGCCCTCACACATGCCCCCATACCCGCGTGACTGCCTGGACTGGATCCACCGTTGAGCCTCTGTGGTTGTTCTTCTGCCCTCACACATGCCCCCATATCACCGTGACTGCCTGGACTGGCTCCACCGCTGAGCCTCTGTGGTTGTTCTACTGCCCTCACACATGCCCCCATACATGCGTGACTGCCTGGACTGGCTCCACCGCTGAGCCTCTGTAGTTGTTCTTCTGCCCTCACACATGCGCCCATACCCGCGTGACTGCCTGGACTGGTTCCACCGCTGAGCCTCTGTGGCTGTTCTTCTGCCCTCACACATGCCCCCATACCCGCGTGACTGCCTGGACTGCTTCCACCGCTGAGCCTCTGTGGCTGTTCTTCTGCCCTCACACTTGCCCCGTACCCGCGTGCCTGGCTGGACTGGCTCCACCGCTGAGCCTCTGTGGCTGTTCTTCTGCCATCACACATGCCCCTGTACCCACGTGCCTGCCTGGACTGGCTCTACCGCTGAGACTCTGTGGTTGTTCTTCTGCCCTCACACACGCCCCCATACTTGCGTGCCTGCCTGGACTGCTTCCACCGCTGAGCCTCTGTGGCTGTTCTTCTGCCCTCACACATGCCCCTGTACCCACGTGCCTGCCTGGACTGGCTCCACCGCTGAGACTCTGTGGTTGTTCTTCTGCCCTCACACACGCCCCCATACCCGCGGGCCTGCCTGGGCTGCTTCCACCGCTGACCCTCTGCTGTGGCTGTTCTTCTGCCTCACACATGCCCCCGTACCCGCGTGACTGCCTGGACTGGCTCCACCGCCGAGCCTCTGTGGTTGTTTTTCTGCCCTCACACATGCCCCCATACCCGCGTGCCTGCCTGGACTGGCTCTACCGCTGAGCCTCTGTGGTTGTTCTTCTGCCCTCGCACATGCCCCCATACCCGCGTGCCTGCCTGGACTAGCTCCACTGCTGAGCCTCTGTGGTTGTTCTTCTGCTCTCACACATGCCCCCATACCCGCGTGCCTGCCTGGACTGGCTCCACCGCTGAGCCTGTGTGGTTGTTCTTCTGCCCTCAAACATGCCCCCCTACCCGCGTGACTGCCTGTACTGGTTCCACCACCGAGCCTCTGTAGTTGTTCTTCTGCCCTCACACATGCCCCCATACCCGCGTGACTGCCTGGACTGGATCCACCGTTGAGCCTCTGTGGTTGTTCTTCTGCCCTCACACATGCCCCCATACCAGCGTGACTGCCTGGACTGGCTCCACCACTGAGCCTCTGTGGTTGTTCTTCTGCCCTCACACATGCCCCCATACCCGCGTGCCTGTCTGGACTGCTTCCACCGCAGAGCCTCTGTGGCTGTTCTTCTGCCTCACACATGCCCCCGTACCCGCGTGACTGCCTGGACTGGCTCCACCGCCAAGCCATTGTGGTTGTTTTTCTGCCCTCACACATGCCCCCATACCCGCGTGACTGCCAGGACTGCTTCCACCGCTGAGCCTCTATGGCAGTTCTTCTGCCCTCACACATGCCCCCATACCGGCGTGACTGCCTGGACTGGTTCTAACGCTGAGCCTCTGTGGCTGTTCTTCTGCCCTCACACATGCCCCCATACCCGCGTGACTGCCTGGACTGCTTCCACCGCTGAGCCTCTGTGGTTGTTCTTCTGCCCTCACACATGCCCCCATACCAGCGTGCTTGCCTGGACTGGCTCTACCGCTGAGCCTCTGTGGTTGTTCTTCTGCCCTCACACATGCCCCCATACCCGCGTGCCTGCCTGGACTGGCTCCACTGCTGAGCCTCTGTGGTTGTTCTTCTGCCCTCACACATGCCCCCATACATGCGTGACTGCCTGGACTGGCTCCACCGCTGAGCCTCTGTAGTTGTTCTTCTGCCCTCACACATGCGCCCATACCCGCGTGACTGCCTGGACTGGTTCCACCGCTGAGCCTCTGTGGCTGTTCTTCTGCCCTCACACATGCCCCCATACCCGCGTGACTGCCTGGACTGCTTCCACCGCTGAGCCTCTGTGGCTGTTCTTCTGCCCTCACACTTGCCCCGTACCCGCGTGCCTGGCTGGACTGGCTCCACCGCTGAGCCTCTGTGGCTGTTCTTCTGCCATCACACATGCCCCTGTACCCACGTGCCTGCCTGGACTGGCTCTACCGCTGAGACTCTGTGGTTGTTCTTCTGCCCTCACACACGCCCCCATACTTGCGTGCCTGCCTGGACTGCTTCCACCGCTGAGCCTCTGTGGCTGTTCTTCTGCCCTCACACATGCCCCTGTACCCACGTGCCTGCCTGGACTGGCTCCACCGCTGAGACTCTGTGGTTGTTCTTCTGCCCTCACACACGCCCCCATACCCGCGGGCCTGCCTGGGCTGCTTCCACCGCTGACCCTCTGCTGTGGCTGTTCTTCTGCCTCACACATGCCCCCGTACCCGCGTGACTGCCTGGACTGGCTCCACCGCCGAGCCTCTGTGGTTGTTTTTCTGCCCTCACACATGCCCCCATACCCGCGTGCCTGCCTGGACTGGCTCTACCGCTGAGCCTCTGTGGTTGTTCTTCTGCCCTCGCACATGCCCCCATACCCGCGTGCCTGCCTGGACTAGCTCCACTGCTGAGCCTCTGTGGTTGTTCTTCTGCTCTCACACATGCCCCCATACCCGCGTGCCTGCCTGGACTGGCTCCACCGCTGAGCCTGTGTGGTTGTTCTTCTGCCCTCAAACATGCCCCCCTACCCGCGTGACTGCCTGTACTGGTTCCACCACCGAGCCTCTGTAGTTGTTCTTCTGCCCTCACACATGCCCCCATACCCGCGTGACTGCCTGGACTGGATCCACCGTTGAGCCTCTGTGGTTGTTCTTCTGCCCTCACACATGCCCCCATACCAGCGTGACTGCCTGGACTGGCTCCACCACTGAGCCTCTGTGGTTGTTCTTCTGCCCTCACACATGCCCCCATACCCGCGTGCCTGTCTGGACTGCTTCCACCGCAGAGCCTCTGTGGCTGTTCTTCTGCCTCACACATGCCCCCGTACCCGCGTGACTGCCTGGACTGGCTCCACCGCCAAGCCATTGTGGTTGTTTTTCTGCCCTCACACATGCCCCCATACCCGCGTGACTGCCAGGACTGCTTCCACCGCTGAGCCTCTATGGCAGTTCTTCTGCCCTCACACATGCCCCCATACCGGCGTGACTGCCTGGACTGGTTCTAACGCTGAGCCTCTGTGGCTGTTCTTCTGCCCTCACACATGCCCCCATACCCGCGTGACTGCCTGGACTGCTTCCACCGCTGAGCCTCTGTGGTTGTTCTTCTGCCCTCACACATGCCCCCATACCAGCGTGCTTGCCTGGACTGGCTCTACCGCTGAGCCTCTGTGGTTGTTCTTCTGCCCTCACACATGCCCCCATACCCGCGTGCCTGCCTGGACTGGCTCCACTGCTGAGCCTCTGTGGTTGTTCTTCTGCCCTCAAACATGCCCCCATACCCACGTGCCTGACCGGACTGCTTCCACCGCTGAGCCTCTGTGGCTGTTCTTCTGCCTCACACATGCCCCCGTACCCACGTGCCTGCCTGGACTGGCTCCACCGCTGAGCCTCTGTGGTTGTTCTTCTGCCCTCAAACATGCCCCCATACCCACGTGCCTGACCGGACTGCTTCCACCGCTGAGCCTCTGTGGTTGTTCTTCTGCCCTCTCACATGCCCCCATACCCACGTGCCTGCCTGGACTGGCTCCACCGCTGAGCCTCTGTGGTTGTTCTTCTGCCCTCACACATGCCCCCATACCCGCGTGACTGCCTGGACTGCTTCCACCGCTGAGCCTCTGTGGCTGTTCTTCTGCCCTCACACATGCCCCCATACCCGCATGACTGCCTGGACTGGTTCCACCACTGAGCCTCTGTGGCTGTTCTTCTGCCCTCACACATGCCCCCATACCCGCGTGACTGCCTGGACTGCTTCCACCGCTGATCCTCTGTGGTTGTTCTTCTGCCCTCACACATGCCCCCATACCCCCGTGCCTGCCTGTACTGGTTCCACCGCCGAGCCTCTGTGGTTGTTCTTCTGCCCTCACACATGCCCCCATACCCGCGTGACTGCCTGGACTGGCTCCACCGCTGAGCCTCTGTGGTTGTTCTTCTGCCCTCACACATGCCCCCATAACCGCGTGACTGCCTGGACTGGGTCCACCGCCGAGCCTCTGTGGTTGTTCTTCGGCCCTCACACATGCCTCCATACCCGCGTGACTGCCTGTACTGGTTTCACCACCGAGCCTCTGTG
Organism: Lissotriton helveticus; assembly: GCF_964261635.1. Taxonomy (NCBI): domain Eukaryota; kingdom Metazoa; phylum Chordata; class Amphibia; order Caudata; family Salamandridae; genus Lissotriton; species Lissotriton helveticus. The sequence continues at coordinate 1,730,495,893 of NC_136069.1, read as the reverse complement.
GTTGTTCTACTGCCCTCACACATGCCCCCATACCCGCGTGAATGCCTGGACTGGCTCCACCGCTGAGCCTCTGTAGTTGTTCTTCTGCCCTCACACATGCCCCCATACCCGCGTGACTGCCTGGACTGGATCCACCGTTGAGCCTCTGTGGTTGTTCTTCTGCCCTCACACATGCCCCCATACCCGCGTGACTGCCTGGACTGGTTCCACCGCTGAGCCTCTGTGGCTGTTCTTCTGCCCTCACACATGCCCCCATACCCGCGTGACTGCCTGGACTGCTTCCACCGCTGAGCCTCTGTGGCTGTTCTTCTGCCCTCACACTTGCCCCGTACCCGCGTGCCTGGCTGGACTGGCTCCACCGCTGAGCCTCTGTGGCTGTTCTTCTGCCATCACACATGCCCCTGTACCCACGTGCCTGCCTGGACTGGCTCTACCGCTGAGACTCTGTGGTTGTTCTTCTGCCCTCACACACGCCCCCATACTTGCGTGCCTGCCTGGACTGCTTCCACCGCTGAGCCTCTGTGGCTGTTCTTCTGCCCTCACACATGCCCCTGTACCCACGTGCCTGCCTGGACTGGCTCCACCGCTGAGACTCTGTGGTTGTTCTTCTGCCCTCACACACGCCCCCATACCCGCGGGCCTGCCTGGGCTGCTTCCACCGCTGACCCTCTGCTGTGGCTGTTCTTCTGCCTCACACATGCCCCCGTACCCGCGTGACTGCCTGGACTGGCTCCACCGCCGAGCCTCTGTGGTTGTTTTTCTGCCCTCACACATGCCCCCATACCCGCGTGCCTGCCTGGACTGGCTCTACCGCTGAGCCTCTGTGGTTGTTCTTCTGCCCTCGCACATGCCCCCATACCCGCGTGCCTGCCTGGACTAGCTCCACTGCTGAGCCTCTGTGGTTGTTCTTCTGCTCTCACACATGCTCCCATACCCACGTGACTGCCAGGACTGCTTCCACCGCTGAGCCTCTATGGCTGTTCTTCTGCCCTCACACATGCCCCCATACCCGCGTGACTGCCTGGACTGGTTCTAACGCTGAGCCTCTGTGGCTGTTCTTCTGCCCTCACACATGCCCCCATACCCGCGTGACTGCCTGGACTGCTTCCACCGCTGAGCCTCTGTGGCTGTTATTCTGACTCACACATGCCCCCGTACCCACGTGACTGCCTGGACTGGCTCCACCGCCGAGCCTCTGTGTTTGTTATTCTGCACTCACACATGCCCCCATACACGCGTGCCTGCCTGGACTGGCTCTACCGCTGAGCCTGTGTGGTTGTTCTTCTGCCCTCACACATGCCCCCATACCCGCGTGCCTGCCTGGACTGGCTCCACCGCTGAGCCTCTGTGGTTGTTCTTCTGCCCTCACACATGCCCCCATACCCGCGTGACTGCCTGGACTGCTTTCACCGCTGGGCCTCTGTGGCTGTTCTTCTGCCCTCACACATGCCCCCATACCCGCGTGACTGCCAGGACTGGCTCCGCCGCCGAGCCTCTGTGGTTGTTCTTCGGCCATCACACATGCCTCCATACCCGCGTGATTGCCTGTACTGGCTCCACCACCGAGCCTCTGTGGTTGTTCTTCTGCCCTCACACATGCCCCCATACCCACGTGACTGCCTGGACTGGCTCCACCGCTGAGCCTCTGTAGTTGTTCTTCTGCCCTCACACATGCCCCCATACCCGCGTGACTGCCTGGACTGGCTCCACCGCTGAGCCTCTGTGGTTGTTCTTCTGCCCTCACACATGCCCCCATACCCGCGTGCCTGCCTGGACAGCTTCGCCCGCTGAGCCCCTGTGGCTGTTCTTCTGCCTCACATATGCCCCCGTACCCACGTGACTGCCTGGACTGGCTCCACCGCCGAGCCTCTGTGGTTGTTCTTCTGCCCTCACACATGCCCCTGTTCCCACGTGCCTGCCTGGACTGGCTCTACCGCTGAGACTCTGTGGTTGTTCTTCTGCCCTCAAACATGCCCCCATACCCGCGTGCCTGCCTGGACTGCTTCCACCGCTGAGCCTCTGTGGCTGTTCTTCTACCTCACACATGCCCCCGTACCCGCGTGACTGCCTGGACTGGTTCCACCGCTGAGCCTCTGTGGTTGTTCTTCTGCCCTCACACATGCACCCATACCCACGTGCCTGCCTGGACTGCTTCCACCGCTGAGCCTCTTTGGTTGTTCTTCTGCCCTCACACATGCCCCCATACCCACGTGCCTGCCTGGACTGGCTCCACCGCTGAGCCTCTGTGGTTGTTCTTCTGCCCTCACACATGCCTCCATACCCGCGTGACTGCCTGTACTGGTTCCACAGCCGAGCCTCTGTGGTTGTTCTTCTGCCCTCACACATGCCCCCATACCTGCGTGACTGCCTGGACTGGATCCACCGCTGAGCCTCTGTGGTTGTTCTTCTGCCCTCACACATGCCCCTGTACCCACGTGCCTGCCTGGACTGCTTCCACCGCTGAGCCTCTGTGGCTGTTCTTCTGCCCTCACACATGCCCCCGTACCCGCGTGACTGCCTGGACTGGCTCCACCGCTGAGCCTCTGTGGTTGTTCTTCTGCCCTCACACATGCCCCCATACCAGCGTGCTTGCCTGGACTGGCTCTACCGCTGAGCCTCTGTGGTTGTTCTTCTGCCCTCACACATGCCCCCATACCCGCGTGCCTGCCTGGACTGGCTCCACTGCTGAGCCTCTGTGGTTGTTCTTCTGCCCTCAAACATGCCCCCATACCCACGTGCCTGACCGGACTGCTTCCACCGCTGAGCCTCTGTGGCTGTTCTTCTGCCTCACACATGCCCCCGTACCCACGTGCCTGCCTGGACTGGCTCCACCGCTGAGCCTCTGTGGTTGTTCTTCTGCCCTCAAACATGCCCCCATACCCACGTGCCTGACCGGACTGCTTCCACCGCTGAGCCTCTGTGGTTGTTCTTCTGCCCTCTCACATGCCCCCATACCCACGTGCCTGCCTGGACTGGCTCCACCGCTGAGCCTCTGTGGTTGTTCTTCTGCCCTCACACATGCCCCCATACCCGCGTGACTGCCTGGACTGCTTCCACCGCTGAGCCTCTGTGGCTGTTCTTCTGCCCTCACACATGCCCCCATACCCGCATGACTGCCTGGACTGGTTCCACCACTGAGCCTCTGTGGCTGTTCTTCTGCCCTCACACATGCCCCCATACCCGCGTGACTGCCTGGACTGCTTCCACCGCTGATCCTCTGTGGTTGTTCTTCTGCCCTCACACATGCCCCCATACCCCCGTGCCTGCCTGTACTGGTTCCACCGCCGAGCCTCTGTGGTTGTTCTTCTGCCCTCACACATGCCCCCATACCCGCGTGACTGCCTGGACTGGCTCCACCGCTGAGCCTCTGTGGTTGTTCTTCTGCCCTCACACATGCCCCCATAACCGCGTGACTGCCTGGACTGGGTCCACCGCCGAGCCTCTGTGGTTGTTCTTCGGCCCTCACACATGCCTCCATACCCGCGTGACTGCCTGTACTGGTTTCACCACCGAGCCTCTGTGGTTGTTCTACTGCCCTCACACATGCCCCCATACCCGCGTGAATGCCTGGACTGGCTCCACCGCTGAGCCTCTGTAGTTGTTCTTCTGCCCTCACACATGCCCCCATACCCGCGTGACTGCCTGGACTGGATCCACCGTTGAGCCTCTGTGGTTGTTCTTCTGCCCTCACACATGCCCCCATACCCGCGTGACTGCCTGGACTGGTTCCACCGCTGAGCCTCTGTGGCTGTTCTTCTGCCCTCACACATGCCCCCATACCCGCGTGACTGCCTGGACTGCTTCCACCGCTGAGCCTCTGTGGCTGTTCTTCTGCCCTCACACTTGCCCCGTACCCGCGTGCCTGGCTGGACTGGCTCCACCGCTGAGCCTCTGTGGCTGTTCTTCTGCCATCACACATGCCCCTGTACCCACGTGCCTGCCTGGACTGGCTCTACCGCTGAGACTCTGTGGTTGTTCTTCTGCCCTCACACACGCCCCCATACTTGCGTGCCTGCCTGGACTGCTTCCACCGCTGAGCCTCTGTGGCTGTTCTTCTGCCCTCACACATGCCCCTGTACCCACGTGCCTGCCTGGACTGGCTCCACCGCTGAGACTCTGTGGTTGTTCTTCTGCCCTCACACACGCCCCCATACCCGCGGGCCTGCCTGGGCTGCTTCCACCGCTGACCCTCTGCTGTGGCTGTTCTTCTGCCTCACACATGCCCCCGTACCCGCGTGACTGCCTGGACTGGCTCCACCGCCGAGCCTCTGTGGTTGTTTTTCTGCCCTCACACATGCCCCCATACCCGCGTGCCTGCCTGGACTGGCTCTACCGCTGAGCCTCTGTGGTTGTTCTTCTGCCCTCGCACATGCCCCCATACCCGCGTGCCTGCCTGGACTAGCTCCACTGCTGAGCCTCTGTGGTTGTTCTTCTGCTCTCACACATGCTCCCATACCCACGTGACTGCCAGGACTGCTTCCACCGCTGAGCCTCTATGGCTGTTCTTCTGCCCTCACACATGCCCCCATACCCGCGTGACTGCCTGGACTGGTTCTAACGCTGAGCCTCTGTGGCTGTTCTTCTGCCCTCACACATGCCCCCATACCCGCGTGACTGCCTGGACTGCTTCCACCGCTGAGCCTCTGTGGCTGTTATTCTGACTCACACATGCCCCCGTACCCACGTGACTGCCTGGACTGGCTCCACCGCCGAGCCTCTGTGTTTGTTATTCTGCACTCACACATGCCCCCATACACGCGTGCCTGCCTGGACTGGCTCTACCGCTGAGCCTGTGTGGTTGTTCTTCTGCCCTCACACATGCCCCCATACCCGCGTGCCTGCCTGGACTGGCTCCACCGCTGAGCCTCTGTGGTTGTTCTTCTGCCCTCACACATGCCCCCATACCCGCGTGACTGCCTGGACTGCTTTCACCGCTGGGCCTCTGTGGCTGTTCTTCTGCCCTCACACATGCCCCCATACCCGCGTGACTGCCAGGACTGGCTCCGCCGCCGAGCCTCTGTGGTTGTTCTTCGGCCATCACACATGCCTCCATACCCGCGTGATTGCCTGTACTGGCTCCACCACCGAGCCTCTGTGGTTGTTCTTCTGCCCTCACACATGCCCCCATACCCACGTGACTGCCTGGACTGGCTCCACCGCTGAGCCTCTGTAGTTGTTCTTCTGCCCTCACACATGCCCCCATACCCGCGTGACTGCCTGGACTGGCTCCACCGCTGAGCCTCTGTGGTTGTTCTTCTGCCCTCACACATGCCCCCATACCCGCGTGCCTGCCTGGACAGCTTCGCCCGCTGAGCCCCTGTGGCTGTTCTTCTGCCTCACATATGCCCCCGTACCCACGTGACTGCCTGGACTGGCTCCACCGCCGAGCCTCTGTGGTTGTTCTTCTGCCCTCACACATGCCCCTGTTCCCACGTGCCTGCCTGGACTGGCTCTACCGCTGAGACTCTGTGGTTGTTCTTCTGCCCTCAAACATGCCCCCATACCCGCGTGCCTGCCTGGACTGCTTCCACCGCTGAGCCTCTGTGGCTGTTCTTCTACCTCACACATGCCCCCGTACCCGCGTGACTGCCTGGACTGGTTCCACCGCTGAGCCTCTGTGGTTGTTCTTCTGCCCTCACACATGCACCCATACCCACGTGCCTGCCTGGACTGCTTCCACCGCTGAGCCTCTTTGGTTGTTCTTCTGCCCTCACACATGCCCCCATACCCACGTGCCTGCCTGGACTGGCTCCACCGCTGAGCCTCTGTGGTTGTTCTTCTGCCCTCACACATGCCTCCATACCCGCGTGACTGCCTGTACTGGTTCCACAGCCGAGCCTCTGTGGTTGTTCTTCTGCCCTCACACATGCCCCCATACCTGCGTGACTGCCTGGACTGGATCCACCGCTGAGCCTCTGTGGTTGTTCTTCTGCCCTCACACATGCCCCTGTACCCACGTGCCTGCCTGGACTGCTTCCACCGCTGAGCCTCTGTGGCTGTTCTTCTGCCCTCACACATGCCCCCGTACCCGCGTGACTGCCTGGACTGGCTCCACCGCCGAGCCTCTGTGGTTGTTCTTCTGCCCTCACACATGCCCCCATACCCGCGTGCCTGCCTGGACTGGCTCTACCGCTGAGCCAATGTGGTTGTTCTTCTGCCCTCACACACGCCCCCATACCCCCGTGCCTGCCTGGACTGCTTCCACCGCTGAGCCTCTGTGGCTGTTCTTCTGCCTCACACATGCCCCCGTATCGGCGTGACTGCCTGGACTGGCTCCACCGCCGAGCCTCTGTGGTTGTTCTTCTGCCCTCACACATGCCCCCATACACGCGTGCCTGCCTGGACTGGCTCTACCGCTGAGCCTCTGTGGTTGTTCTTCTGCCCTCACACATGCCCCCATGCCCGCGTGCCTGCCTAGACTGGCTCCACCGCTGAGCCTCTGTGGTTGTTCTACTGCCCTCACACATGCCCCCATACCCGCGTGACTGCCTGGACTGCTTCCACCGCTGAGCCTCTGTGGCTGTTCTTCTGCCCTCACACATGCCCCCATACCCGCGTGACTGCCAGGACTGGTTCCACCGCTGAGCCTCTGTGGCTGTTCTTCTGCCCTTACACATGCCCCCATCCCTGCGTGACTGCCTGGACTGCTTCCACCGCCGAGCCTCTGTGGTTGTTCTACTGCCCTCACACATGCCGCCATACCCGCGTGCCTGCCTGTACTGGTTCCGCCGCTGAGCCTCTGTGGTTGTTCTTCTGCTCTCACACATGCCCCCATACCCGCAAGACTGCCTGGACTGGCTCCACCGCTGAGCCTCTGTCGTTGTTCTTCTGCCCTCGCACATGCCCCCATACCCGCGTGACTGCCTGGACTGGCTCCACCGCCGAGCCTCTGTGGTTGTTCTTCTGCCCTCACACATGCCTCCATACCCGCGTGACTGCCTGTAATGGTTCCACAGCTGAGCCTCTGTGGTTGTTCTTCTGCCCTCACACATGCCCCCATACCTGTGTGACTGCCTGGACTGCATCCACCGCTGAGCCTCTGTGGTTGTTCTTCTGCCCTCAAACATGCACCCATACCTGCGTGACTGCCTGGACTGGCTTCACCGCTGAGCCTCTGTAGTTGTTCTTCTGCCCTAACACATGCCCCCATTCCCGCGTGCCTGCCTGGACTGCTTCCACCGTTGAGCCTCTGTGGCTGTTCTTCTGCCTCACACATGCCCCCGTACCCGCGTGACTGCCTGGACTTGCTCCACCGCCGAGCCTGTGTGGTTGTTCTTCTGCCCTCACACATGCCCCCATACCCGCGTGCCTGCCTGGACTGGCTCCACCACTAAGCCTCTGTGGTTGTTCTTCTGCCCTCACACATGCCCCCATACCTGCATGACTGCCTGGACTGCTTCCACCGCTGAGCCTCTGTGGCTGTTCTTCTGCCCTCACACATGCCCCCATACCCGCGTGACTGCCTGGACTGGCTCCGCCGCCGAGCCTCTGTGGTTGTTCTTCGGCCATCACACATGCCTCCATACCCGCGTGGCTGCCTGTACTGGTTCCACCACCGAGCCTCTGTGGTTGTTCTTCTGCCCTCACACATGCCCCCATACCCACGTGACTGCCTGGACTGGCTCCACCGCTGAGCCTCTGTAGTTGTTCTTCTGCCCTCACACATGCCCCCATACCCACGTGCCTGACCGGACTGCTTCCACCCCTGAGCCTCTGTGGCTGTTCTTCTGCCTCACACATGCCCCCGTACCCGCGTGACTGCCAGGACTGGTTCCACCGCTGAGCCTCTGTGGCTGTTCTTCGGCCATCACACATGCCTCCATACCCGCGTGACTGCCTGTACTGGTTCCACCACCGAGCCTCTGTGGTTGTTCTTCTGCCCTCACACATGCCCCCATACCCACGTGACTGCCTGGACTGGCTCCACCGCCGAGCCTCTGTGGTTGTTCTTCTGCCCTCACACATGCCCCCATACACGCGTGCCTGCCTGGACTGGCTCTACCGTTGAGCCTCTGTGGTTGTTCTTCTGCCCTCACACATGCCCCCATGCCCGCGTGCCTGCCTGGACTGGCTCCACCGCTGAGCCTCTGTGGTTGTTCTACTGCCCTCACACATGCCCCCATACCCGCGTGACTGCCTGGACTGCTTCCACCGCTGAGCCTCTGTGGCTGTTCTTCTGCCCTCACACATGCCCCCATACCCGCGTGACTGCCAGGACTGGTTCCACCGCTGAGCCTCTGTGGCTGTTCTTCTGCCCTCACACATGCCCCCATCCCTGCGTGACTGCCTGGACTGCTTCCACCACCGAGCCTCTGTGGTTGTTCTACTGCCCTCACACATGCCCCCATACCCGCGTGCCTGCCTGTACTGGTTCCGCCGCTGAGCCTCTGTGGTTGTTCTTCTGCCCTCACACATGCCCCCATACCCGCAAGACTGCCTGGACTGGCTCCACCGCTGAGCCTCTGTGGTTGTTCTTCTGCCCTCACACATGCCCCCATACCCGCATGACTGCCTGGACTGGCTCCACCGCCGAGCCTCTGTGGTTGTTCTTCTGACCTCACACATGCCTCCATACCCGCGTGACTGCCTGTACTGGTTCCACAGCCGAGCCTCTGTGGTTGTTCTTCTGCCCTCACACATGCCCCAATACCTGCGTGACTGCCTGGACTTGCCCCACCGCTGAGCCTCTGTAGTTGTTCTTCTGCCCTCACACATGCCCCCATACCCTCGTGACTGCCTGGACTGGATCCACCGTTGAGCCTCTGTGGTTGTTCTTCTGCCCTCACACATGCCCCCATACCTGTGTGACTGCCTGGACTGGATCCACCGCTGAGTCTCTGTGGCTGTTCTTCTGCCTCACACATGCCCCCGTATCCACGTGACTGCCTGGACTGGCTCCACCGCCGAGCCTCTGTGGTTGTTCTTCTGCCCTCACACATGCCCCCATGCCCGCGTGCCTGCCTGGACTGGATCCACCGCTGAGCCTCTGTGGTTGTTCTACTGCCCTCACACATGCCCCCATACCCGCGTGACTGCCTGGACTGCTTCCACCGCTGAGCCTCTGTGGCTGTTCTTCTGCCCTCACACATGCCCCCATACCCGCGTGACTGCCAGGACTGGTTCCACCGCTGAGCCTCTGTGGCTGTTCTTCTGCCCTCACACATGCCCCTATCCCTGCGTGACTGCCTGGACTGCTTCCACCGCCGAGCCTCTGTGGTTGTTCTACTGCCCTCACACATGCCCCCATACCCGCGTGCCTGCCTGGACTGCTTCCACCGCTGAGCCTCTGTGGCTGTTCTTCTACCTCACACATGCCCCCGTACCCACGTGACTGCCTGGACTGGTTCCACCGCCGAGCCTCTGTGGTTGTTCTTCTGCCCTCACACATGCACCCATACCCACGTGCCTGCCTGGACTGCTTCCACCGCTGAGCCTCTGTGGTTGTTCTTCTGCCCTCACACATGCCCCCATACCCACGTGCCTGCCTGGACTGGCTCCACCGCTGAGCCTCTGTGGTTGTTCTTCTGCCCTCACACATGCCTCCATACCCGCGTGACTGCCTGTACTGGGTTCACAGCCGAGCCTCTGTGGTTGTTCTTCTGCCCTCACACATGCCCCCATACCTGCGTGACTGCCTGGACTGGATCCACCGCTGAGCCTCTGTGGTTGTTCTTCTGCCCTCACACATGCCCCTGTACCCACGTGCCTGCCTGGACTGCTTCCACCGCTGAGCCTCTGTGGCTGTTCTTCTGCCCTCACACATGCCCCCGTACCCGCGTGACTGCCTGGACTGGCTCCACCGCCGAGCCTCTGTGGTTGTTCTTCTGCCCTCACACATGCCCCCATACCCGCGTGCCTGCCTGGACTGGCTCTACCGCTGAGCCAATGTGGTTGTTCTTCTGCTCTCACACACGCCCCCATACCCCCGTGCCTGCCTTGACTGGCTCCACCGCTGAGCCTCTGTGGTTGTTCTTCTGCCCTCACACATGCCCCCATACCCGCATGCCTGCCTGGACTGCTTCCACCGCTGAGCCTCTGTGGCTGTTCTTCTGCCTCACACATGCCCCCGTGTCGGCGTGACTGCCTGGACTGGCTCCACCGCCGAGCCTCTGTGGTTGTTCTTCTGCCCTCACACATGCCCCCATACACGCGTGCCTGCCTGGACTGGCTCTACCGCTGAGCCTCTGTGGTTGTTCTTCTGCCCTCACACATGCCCCCATGCCCGCGTGCCTGCCTGGACTGGCTCCACCGCTGAGCCTCTGTGGTTGTTCTACTGCCCTCACACATGCCCCCATACCCGCGTGACTGCCTGGACTGCTTCCACCGCTGAGCCTCTGTGGCTGTTCTTCTGCCCTCACACATGCCCCCATCCCTGCGTGACTGCCTGGACTGCTTCCACCACCGAGCCTCTGTGGTTGTTCTACTGCCCTCACACATGCCCCCATACCCGCGTGCCTGCCTGTACTGGTTCCACCGCTGAGCCTCTGTGGTTGTTCTTCTGCCCTCACACATGCCCCCATACCCGCAAGACTGCCTGGACTGGCTCCACCGCTGAGCCTCTGTGGTTGTTCTTCTGCCCTCACACATGCCCCCATACCCGCATGACTGCCTGGACTGGCTCCACCGCCGAGCCTCTGTGGTTGTTCTTCTGACCTCACACATGCCTCCATACCCGCGTGACTGCCTGTACTGGTTCCACAGCCGAGCCTCTGTGGTTGTTCTTCTGCCCTCACACATGCCCCAATACCCGCGTGACTGCCTGGACTTGCCCCACCGCTGAGCCTCTGTAGTTGTTCTTCTGCCCTCACACATGCCCCCATACCCTCGTGACTGCCTGGACTGGATCCACCATTGAGCCTCTGTGGTTGTTCTTCTGCCCTCACACATGCCCCCATACCTGTGTGACTGCCTGGACTGGATCCACCGCTGAGTCTCTGTGGCTGTTCTTCTGCCTCACACATGCCCCCGTATCCACGTGACTGCCTGGACTGGCTCCACCGCCGAGCCTCTGTGGTTGTTCTTCTGCCCTCACACATGCCCCCATGCCCGCGTGCCTGCCTGGACTGGATCCACCGCTGAGCCTCTGTGGTTGTTCTACTGCCCTCACACATGCCCCCATACCCGCGTGACTGCCTGGACTGCTTCCACCGCTGAGCCTCTGTGGCTGTTCTTCTGCCCTCACACATGCCCCCATACCCGCGTGACTGCCAGGACTGGTTCCACCGCTGAGCCTCTGTGGCTGTTCTTCTACCTCACACATGCCCCCGTACCCGCGTGACTGCCTGGACTGGTTCCACCGCCGAGCCTCTGTGGTTGTTCTTCTGCCCTCACACATGCACCCATACCCACGTGCCTGCCTGGACTGCTTCCACCGCTGAGCCTCTGTGGTTGTTCTTCTGCCCTCACACATGCCCCCATACCCACGTGCCTGCCTGGACTGGCTCCACCTCTGAGCCTCTGTGGTTGTTCTTCTGCCCTCACACATGCCTCCATACCCGCGTGACTGCCTGTACTGGGTTCACAGCCGAGCCTCTGTGGTTGTTCTTCTGCCCTCACACATGCCCCCATACCTGCGTGACTGCCTGGACTGGATCCACCGCTGAGCCTCTGTGGTTGTTCTTCTGCCCTCACACATGCCCCTGTACCCACGTGCCTGCCTGGACTGCTTCCACCGCTGAGCCTCTGTGGCTGTTCTTCTGCCCTCACACATGCCCCCGTACCCGCGTGACTGCCTGGACTGGCTCCACCGCCGAGCCTCTGTGGTTGTTCTTCTGCCCTCACACATGCCCCCATACCCGCGTGCCTGCCTGGACTGGCTCTACCGCTGAGCCAATGTGGTTGTTCTTCTGCCCTCACACACGCCCCCATACCCCCGTGCCTGCCTTGACTGGCTCCACCGCTGAGCCTCTGTGGTTGTTCTTCTGCCCTCACACATGCCCCCATACCCGCATGCCTGCCTGGACTGCTTCCACCGCTGAGCCTCTGTGGCTGTTCTTCTGCCTCACACATGCCCCCGTGTCGGCGTGACTGCCTGGACTGGCTCCACCGCCGAGCCTCTGTGGTTGTTCTTCTGCCCTCACACATGCCCCCATACACGCGTGCCTGCCTGGACTGGCTCTACCGCTGAGCCTCTGTGGTTGTTCTTCTGCCTTCACACATGCCCCCATGCCCGCATGCCTGCCTGGACTGGCTCCACCGCTGAGCCTCTGTGGTTGTTCTACTGCCCTCACACATGCCCCCATACCCGCGTGACTGCCTGGACTGCTTCCACCGCTGAGCCTCTGTGGCTGTTCTTCTGCCCTCACACATGCCCCCATACCCGCGTGACTGCCAGGACTGGTTCCACCGCTGAGCCTCTGTGGCTGTTCTTCTGCCCTCACACATGCCCCCATCCCTGCGTGACTGCCTGGACTGCTTCCACCGCCGAGCCTCTGTGGTTGTTCTACTGCCCTCACACATGCCGCCATACCCGCGTGCCTGCCTGTACTGGTTCCGCCGCTGAGCCTTTGTGGTTGTTCTTCTGCCCTCACACATGCCCCCATACCCGCAAGACTGCCTGGACTGGCTCCACCGCTGAGCCTCTGTGGTTGTTCTTCTGCCCTCGCACATGCCCCCATACCCGCGTGACTGCCTGGACTGGCTCCACCGCCGAGCCTCTGTGGTTGTTCTTCTGCCCTCACACATGCCTCCATACCCGCGTGACTGCCTGTAATGGTTCCACAGCTGAGCCTCTGTGGTTGTTCTTCTGCCCTCACACATGCCCCCATACCCGCGTGACTGTCTGGACTGCCTCCACTGCTGAGCCTCTGTGGTTGTTCTTCTGCCCTCACACATGCCCCCATACCTGTGTGACTGCCTGGACTGGATCCACCGCTGAGCCTCTGTGGTTGTTCTTCTGCCCTCAAACATGCACCCATACCTGCGTGACTGCCTGGACTGGCTTCACCGCTGAGCCTCTGTAGTTGTTCTTCTGCCCTAACACATGCCCCCATTCCCGCGTGCCTGCCTGGACTGCTTCCACCGTTGAGCCTCTGTGGCTGTTCTTCTGCCTCACACATGCCCCCGTACCCGCGTGACTGCCTGGACTTGCTCCACCGCCGAGCCTGTGTGGTTGTTCTTCTGCCCTCACACATGCCCCCATACCCGCGTGACTGCCTGGACTGCCTCCACTGCTGAGCCTCTGTGGTTGTTCTTCTGCCCTCACACATGCCCCCATACCTGTGTGACTGCCTGGACTGCATCCACCGCTGAGCCTCTGTGGTTGTTCTTCTGCCCTCAAACATGCACCCATACCTGCGTGACTGCCTGGACTGGCTTCACCGCTGAGCCTCTGTAGTTGTTCTTCTGCCCTAACACATGCCCCCATTCCCGCGTGCCTGCCTGGACTGCTTCCACCGTTGAGCCTCTGTGGCTGTTCTTCTGCCTCACACATGCCCCCGTACCCGCGTGACTGCCTGGACTTGCTCCACCGCCGAGCCTGTGTGGTTGTTCTTCTGCCCTCACACATGCCCCCATACCCGCGTGCCTGCCTGGACTGGCTCCACCACTAAGCCTCTGTGGTTGTTCTTCTGCCCTCACACATGCCCCCATACCTGCGTGACTGCCTGGACTGCTTCCACCGCTGAGCCTCTGTGGCTGTTCTTCTGCCCTCACACATGCCCCCATACCCGCGTGACTGCCTGGACTGGCTCCGCCGCCGAGCCTCTGTGGTTGTTCTTCGGCCATCACACATGCCTCCATACCCGCGTGGCTGCCTGTACTGGTTCCACCACCGAGCCTCTGTGGTTGTTCTTCTGCCCTCACACATGCCCCCATACCCACGTGACTGCCTGGACTGGCTCCACCGCTGAGCCTCTGTAGTTGTTCTTCTGCCCTCACACATGCCCCCATACCCACGTGCCTGACCGGACTGCTTCCACCCCTGAGCCTCTGTGGCTGTTCTTCTGCCTCACACATGCCCCCGTACCCGCGTGACTGCCAGGACTGGTTCCACCGCTGAGCCTCTGTGGCTGTTCTTCGGCCATCACACATGCCTCCATACCCGCGTGACTGCCTGTACTGGTTCCACCACCGAGCCTCTGTGGTTGTTCTTCTGCCCTCACACATGCCCCCATACCCACGTGACTGCCTGGACTGGCTCCACCGCCGAGCCTCTGTGGTTGTTCTTCTGCCCTCACACATGCCCCCATACACGCGTGCCTGCCTGGACTGGCTCTACCGTTGAGCCTCTGTGGTTGTTCTTCTGCCCTCACACATGCCCCCATGCCCGCGTGCCTGCCTGGACTGGCTCCACCGCTGAGCCTCTGTGGTTGTTCTACTGCCCTCACACATGCCCCCATACCCGCGTGACTGCCTGGACTGCTTCCACCGCTGAGCCTCTGTGGCTGTTCTTCTGCCCTCACACATGCCCCCATACCCGCGTGACTGCCAGGACTGGTTCCACCGCTGAGCCTCTGTGGCTGTTCTTCTGCCCTCACACATGCCCCCATCCCTGCGTGACTGCCTGGACTGCTTCCACCACCGAGCCTCTGTGGTTGTTCTACTGCCCTCACACATGCCCCCATACCCGCGTGCCTGCCTGTACTGGTTCCGCCGCTGAGCCTCTGTGGTTGTTCTTCTGCCCTCACACATGCCCCCATACCCGCAAGACTGCCTGGACTGGCTCCACCGCTGAGCCTCTGTGGTTGTTCTTCTGCCCTCACACATGCCCCCATACCCGCATGACTGCCTGGACTGGCTCCACCGCCGAGCCTCTGTGGTTGTTCTTCTGACCTCACACATGCCTCCATACCCGCGTGACTGCCTGTACTGGTTCCACAGCCGAGCCTCTGTGGTTGTTCTTCTGCCCTCACACATGCCCCAATACCCACGTGACTGCCTGGACTTGCCCCACCGCTGAGCCTCTGTAGTTGTTCTTCTGCCCTCACACATGCCCCCATACCCTCGTGACTGCCTGGACTGGATCCACCGTTGAGCCTCTGTGGTTGTTCTTCTGCCCTCACACATGCCCCCATACCTGTGTGACTGCCTGGACTGGATCCACCGCTGAGTCTCTGTGGCTGTTCTTCTGCCTCACACATGCCACCGTATCCACGTGACTGCCTGGACTGGCTCCACCGCCGAGCCTCTGTGGTTGTTCTTCTGCCCTCACACATGCCCCCATGCCCGCGTGCCTGCCTGGACTGGATCCACCGCTGAGCCTCTGTGGTTGTTCTACTGCCCTCACACATGCCCCCATACCCGCGTGACTGCCTGGACTGCTTCCACCGCTGAGCCTCTGTGGCTGTTCTTCTGCCCTCACACATGCCCCCATACCCGCGTGACTGCCAGGACTGGTTCCACCGCTGAGCCTCTGTGGCTGTTCTTCTGCCCTCACACATGCCCCTATCCCTGCGTGACTGCCTGGACTGCTTCCACCGCCGAGCCTCTGTGGTTGTTCTACTGCCCTCACACATGCCCCCATACCCGCGTGCCTGCCTGGACTGCTTCCACCGCTGAGCCTCTGTGGCTGTTCTTCTACCTCACACATGCCCCCGTACCCGCGTGACTGCCTGGACTGGTTCCACCGCCGAGCCTCTGTGGTTGTTCTTCTGCCCTCACACATGCACCCATACCCACGTGCCTGCCTGGACTGCTTCCACCGCTGAGCCTCTGTGGTTGTTCTTCTGCCCTCACACATGCCCCCATACCCACGTGCCTGCCTGGACTGGCTCCACCGCTGAGCCTCTGTGGTTGTTCTTCTGCCCTCACACATGCCTCCATACCCGCGTGACTGCCTGTACTGGGTTCACAGCCGAGCCTCTGTGGTTGTTCTTCTGCCCTCACACATGCCCCCATACCTGCGTGACTGCCTGGACTGGATCCACCGCTGAGCCTCTGTGGTTGTTCTTCTGCCCTCACACATGCCCCTGTACCCACGTGCCTGCCTGGACTGCTTCCACCGCTGAGCCTCTGTGGCTGTTCTTCTGCCCTCACACATGCCCCCATACCCGCGTGCCTGCCTGGACTGGCTCTACCGCTGAGCCAATGTGGTTGTTCTTCTGCCCTCACACACGCCCCCATACCCCCGTGCCTGCCTTGACTGGCTCCACCGCTGAGCCTCTGTGGTTGTTCTTCTGCCCTCACACATGCCCCCATACCCGCATGCCTGCCTGGACTGCTTCCACCGCTGAGCCTCTGTGGCTGTTCTTCTGCCTCACACATGCCCCCGTGTCGGCGTGACTGCCTGGACTGGCTCCACCGCCGAGCCTCTGTGGTTGTTCTTCTGCCCTCACACATGCCCCCATACACGCGTGCCTGCCTGGACTGGCTCTACCGCTGAGCCTCTGTGGTTGTTCTTCTGCCCTCACACATGCCCCCATGCCCGCGTGCCTGCCTGGACTGGCTCCACCGCTGAGCCTCTGTGGTTGTTCTACTGCCCTCACACATGCCCCCATACCCGCGTGACTGCCTGGACTGCTTCCACCGCTGAGCCTCTGTGGCTGTTCTTCTGCCCTCACACATGCCCCCATACCCGCGTGACTGCCAGGACTGGTTCCACCGCTGAGCCTCTGTGGCTGTTCTTCTGCCCTCACACATGCCCCCATCCCTGCGTGACTGCCTGGACTGCTTCCACCGCCGAGCCTCTGTGGTTGTTCTACTGCCCTCACACATGCCGCCATACCCGCGTGCCTGCCTGTACTGGTTCCGCCGCTGAGCCTTTGTGGTTGTTCTTCTGCCCTCACACATGCCCCCATACCCGCAAGACTGCCTGGACTGGCTCCACCGCTGAGCCTCTGTGGTTGTTCTTCTGCCCTCGCACATGCCCCCATACCCGCGTGACTGCCTGGACTGGCTCCACCGCCGAGCCTCTGTGGTTGTTCTTCTGCCCTCACACATGCCTCCATACCCGCGTGACTGCCTGTAATGGTTCCACAGCTGAGCCTCTGTGGTTGTTCTTCTGCCCTCACACATGCCCCCATACCCGCGTGACTGCCTGGACTGCCTCCACTGCTGAGCCTCTGTGGTTGTTCTTCTGCCCTCACACATGCCCCCATACCTGTGTGACTGCCTGGACTGGATCCACCGCTGAGCCTTTGTGGTTGTTCTTCTGCCCTCACACATGCCCCCATACCCGCAAGACTGCCTGGACTGGCTCCACCGCTGAGCCTCTGTGGTTGTTCTTCTGCCCTCGCACATGCCCCCATACCCGCGTGACTGCCTGGACTGGCTCCACCGCCGAGCCTCTGTGGTTGTTCTTCTGCCCTCACACATGCCTCCATACCCGCGTGACTGCCTGTAATGGTTCCACAGCTGAGCCTCTGTGGTTGTTCTTCTGCCCTCACACATGCCCCCATACCCGCGTGACTGTCTGGACTGCCTCCACTGCTGAGCCTCTGTGGTTGTTCTTCTGCCCTCACACATGCCCCCATACCTGTGTGACTGCCTGGACTGGATCCACCGCTGAGCCTCTGTGGTTGTTCTTCTGCCCTCAAACATGCACCCATACCTGCGTGACTGCCTGGACTGGCTTCACCGCTGAGCCTCTGTAGTTGTTCTTCTGCCCTAACACATGCCCCCATTCCCGCGTGCCTGCCTGGACTGCTTCCACCGTTGAGCCTCTGTGGCTGTTCTTCTGCCTCACACATGCCCCCGTACCCGCGTGACTGCCTGGACTTGCTCCACCGCCGAGCCTGTGTGGTTGTTCTTCTGCCCTCACACATGCCCCCATACCCGCGTGACTGCCTGGACTGCCTCCACTGCTGAGCCTCTGTGGTTGTTCTTCTGCCCTCACACATGCCCCCATACCTGTGTGACTGCCTGGACTGCATCCACCGCTGAGCCTCTGTGGTTGTTCTTCTGCCCTCAAACATGCACCCATACCTGCGTGACTGCCTGGACTGGCTTCACCGCTGAGCCTCTGTAGTTGTTCTTCTGCCCTAACACATGCCCCCATTCCCGCGTGCCTGCCTGGACTGCTTCCACCGTTGAGCCTCTGTGGCTGTTCTTCTGCCTCACACATGCCCCCGTACCCGCGTGACTGCCTGGACTTGCTCCACCGCCGAGCCTGTGTGGTTGTTCTTCTGCCCTCACACATGCCCCCATACCCGCGTGCCTGCCTGGACTGGCTCCACCACTAAGCCTCTGTGGTTGTTCTTCTGCCCTCACACATGCCCCCATACCTGCGTGACTGCCTGGACTGCTTCCACCGCTGAGCCTCTGTGGCTGTTCTTCTGCCCTCACACATGCCCCCATACCCGCGTGACTGCCTGGACTGGCTCCGCCGCCGAGCCTCTGTGGTTGTTCTTCGGCCATCACACATGCCTCCATACCCGCGTGGCTGCCTGTACTGGTTCCACCACCGAGCCTCTGTGGTTGTTCTTCTGCCCTCACACATGCCCCCATACCCACGTGACTGCCTGGACTGGCTCCACCGCTGAGCCTCTGTAGTTGTTCTTCTGCCCTCACACATGCCCCCATACCCACGTGCCTGACCGGACTGCTTCCACCCCTGAGCCTCTGTGGCTGTTCTTCTGCCTCACACATGCCCCCGTACCCGCGTGACTGCCAGGACTGGTTCCACCGCTGAGCCTCTGTGGCTGTTCTTCGGCCATCACACATGCCTCCATACCCGCGTGACTGCCTGTACTGGTTCCACCACCGAGCCTCTGTGGTTGTTCTTCTGCCCTCACACATGCCCCCATACCCACGTGACTGCCTGGACTGGCTCCACCGCCGAGCCTCTGTGGTTGTTCTTCTGCCCTCACACATGCCCCCATACACGCGTGCCTGCCTGGACTGGCTCTACCGTTGAGCCTCTGTGGTTGTTCTTCTGCCCTCACACATGCCCCCATGCCCGCGTGCCTGCCTGGACTGGCTCCACCGCTGAGCCTCTGTGGTTGTTCTACTGCCCTCACACATGCCCCCATACCCGCGTGACTGCCTGGACTGCTTCCACCGCTGAGCCTCTGTGGCTGTTCTTCTGCCCTCACACATGCCCCCATACCCGCGTGACTGCCAGGACTGGTTCCACCGCTGAGCCTCTGTGGCTGTTCTTCTGCCCTCACACATGCCCCCATCCCTGCGTGACTGCCTGGACTGCTTCCACCACCGAGCCTCTGTGGTTGTTCTACTGCCCTCACACATGCCCCCATACCCGCGTGCCTGCCTGTACTGGTTCCGCCGCTGAGCCTCTGTGGTTGTTCTTCTGCCCTCACACATGCCCCCATACCCGCAAGACTGCCTGGACTGGCTCCACCGCTGAGCCTCTGTGGTTGTTCTTCTGCCCTCACACATGCCCCCATACCCGCATGACTGCCTGGACTGGCTCCACCGCCGAGCCTCTGTGGTTGTTCTTCTGACCTCACACATGCCTCCATACCCGCGTGACTGCCTGTACTGGTTCCACAGCCGAGCCTCTGTGGTTGTTCTTCTGCCCTCACACATGCCCCAATACCCACGTGACTGCCTGGACTTGCCCCACCGCTGAGCCTCTGTAGTTGTTCTTCTGCCCTCACACATGCCCCCATACCCTCGTGACTGCCTGGACTGGATCCACCGTTGAGCCTCTGTGGTTGTTCTTCTGCCCTCACACATGCCCCCATACCTGTGTGACTGCCTGGACTGGATCCACCGCTGAGTCTCTGTGGCTGTTCTTCTGCCTCACACATGCCACCGTATCCACGTGACTGCCTGGACTGGCTCCACCGCCGAGCCTCTGTGGTTGTTCTTCTGCCCTCACACATGCCCCCATGCCCGCGTGCCTGCCTGGACTGGATCCACCGCTGAGCCTCTGTGGTTGTTCTACTGCCCTCACACATGCCCCCATACCCGCGTGACTGCCTGGACTGCTTCCACCGCTGAGCCTCTGTGGCTGTTCTTCTGCCCTCACACATGCCCCCATACCCGCGTGACTGCCAGGACTGGTTCCACCGCTGAGCCTCTGTGGCTGTTCTTCTGCCCTCACACATGCCCCTATCCCTGCGTGACTGCCTGGACTGCTTCCACCGCCGAGCCTCTGTGGTTGTTCTACTGCCCTCACACATGCCCCCATACCCGCGTGCCTGCCTGGACTGCTTCCACCGCTGAGCCTCTGTGGCTGTTCTTCTACCTCACACATGCCCCCGTACCCGCGTGACTGCCTGGACTGGTTCCACCGCCGAGCCTCTGTGGTTGTTCTTCTGCCCTCACACATGCACCCATACCCACGTGCCTGCCTGGACTGCTTCCACCGCTGAGCCTCTGTGGTTGTTCTTCTGCCCTCACACATGCCCCCATACCCACGTGCCTGCCTGGACTGGCTCCACCGCTGAGCCTCTGTGGTTGTTCTTCTGCCCTCACACATGCCTCCATACCCGCGTGACTGCCTGTACTGGGTTCACAGCCGAGCCTCTGTGGTTGTTCTTCTGCCCTCACACATGCCCCCATACCTGCGTGACTGCCTGGACTGGATCCACCGCTGAGCCTCTGTGGTTGTTCTTCTGCCCTCACACATGCCCCTGTACCCACGTGCCTGCCTGGACTGCTTCCACCGCTGAGCCTCTGTGGCTGTTCTTCTGCCCTCACACATGCCCCCATACCCGCGTGCCTGCCTGGACTGGCTCTACCGCTGAGCCAATGTGGTTGTTCTTCTGCCCTCACACACGCCCCCATACCCCCGTGCCTGCCTTGACTGGCTCCACCGCTGAGCCTCTGTGGTTGTTCTTCTGCCCTCACACATGCCCCCATACCCGCATGCCTGCCTGGACTGCTTCCACCGCTGAGCCTCTGTGGCTGTTCTTCTGCCTCACACATGCCCCCGTGTCGGCGTGACTGCCTGGACTGGCTCCACCGCCGAGCCTCTGTGGTTGTTCTTCTGCCCTCACACATGCCCCCATACACGCGTGCCTGCCTGGACTGGCTCTACCGCTGAGCCTCTGTGGTTGTTCTTCTGCCCTCACACATGCCCCCATGCCCGCGTGCCTGCCTGGACTGGCTCCACCGCTGAGCCTCTGTGGTTGTTCTACTGCCCTCACACATGCCCCCATACCCGCGTGACTGCCTGGACTGCTTCCACCGCTGAGCCTCTGTGGCTGTTCTTCTGCCCTCACACATGCCCCCATACCCGCGTGACTGCCAGGACTGGTTCCACCGCTGAGCCTCTGTGGCTGTTCTTCTGCCCTCACACATGCCCCCATCCCTGCGTGACTGCCTGGACTGCTTCCACCGCCGAGCCTCTGTGGTTGTTCTACTGCCCTCACACATGCCGCCATACCCGCGTGCCTGCCTGTACTGGTTCCGCCGCTGAGCCTTTGTGGTTGTTCTTCTGCCCTCACACATGCCCCCATACCCGCAAGACTGCCTGGACTGGCTCCACCGCTGAGCCTCTGTGGTTGTTCTTCTGCCCTCGCACATGCCCCCATACCCGCGTGACTGCCTGGACTGGCTCCACCGCCGAGCCTCTGTGGTTGTTCTTCTGCCCTCACACATGCCTCCATACCCGCGTGACTGCCTGTAATGGTTCCACAGCTGAGCCTCTGTGGTTGTTCTTCTGCCCTCACACATGCCCCCATACCCGCGTGACTGCCTGGACTGCCTCCACTGCTGAGCCTCTGTGGTTGTTCTTCTGCCCTCACACATGCCCCCATACCTGTGTGACTGCCTGGACTGGATCCACCGCTGAGCCTCTGTGGTTGTTCTTCTGCCCTCAAACATGCACCCATACCTGCGTGACTGCCTGGACTGGCTTCACCGCTGAGCCTCTGTAGTTGTTCTTCTGCCCTAACACATGCCCCCATTCCCGCGTGCCTGCCTGGACTGCTTCCACCGTTGAGCCTCTGTGGCTGTTCTTCTGCCTCACACATGCCCCCGTACCCGCGTGACTGCCTGGACTTGCTCCACCGCCGAGCCTGTGTGGTTGTTCTTCTGCCCTCACACATGCCCCCATACCCGCGTGCCTGCCTGGACTGGCTCCACCGCTAAGCCTCTGTGGTTGTTCTTCTGCCCTCACACATGCCCCCATACCTGCGTGACTTCCTGGACTGCTTCCACCGCTGAGCCTCTGTGGCTGTTCTTCTGCCCTCACACATGCCCCCATACCCGCGTGACTGCCTGGACTGGCTCCGCCGCCGAGACTCTGTGGTTGTTCTTCGGCCATCACACATGCCTCCATACCCGCGTGGCTGCCTGTACTGGTTCCACCACCGAGCCTCTGTGGTTGTTCTTCTGCCCTCACACATGCCCCCATACCCACGTGACTGCCTGGACTGGCTCCACCGCTGAGCCTCTGTAGTTGTTCTTCTGCCCTCACACATGCCCCCATACCCACGTGCCTGACCGGACTGCTTCCACCCCTGAGCCTCTGTGGCTGTTCTTCTGCCTCACACATGCCCCCGTACCCGCGTGACTGCCAGGACTGGTTCCACCGCTGAGCCTCTGTGGCTGTTCTTCGGCCATCACACATGCCTCCATACCCGCGTGACTGCCTGTACTGGTTCCACCACCGAGCCTCTGTGGTTGTTCTTCTGCCCTCACACATGCCCCCATACCCACGTGACTGCCTGGACTGGCTCCACCGCCGAGCCTCTGTGGTTGTTCTTCTGCCCTCACACATGCCCCCATACACGCGTGCCTGCCTGGACTGGCTCTACCGTTGAGCCTCTGTGGTTGTTCTTCTGCCCTCACACATGCCCCCATGCCCGCGTGCCTGCCTGGACTGGCTCCACCGCTGAGCCTCTGTGGTTGTTCTACTGCCCTCACACATGCCCCCATACCCGCGTGACTGCCTGGACTGCTTCCACCGCTGAGCCTCTGTGGCTGTTCTTCTGCCCTCACACATGCCCCCATACCCGCGTGACTGCCAGGACTGGTTCCACCGCTGAGCCTCTGTGGCTGTTCTTCTGCCCTCACACATGCCCCCATCCCTGCGTGACTGCCTGGACTGCTTCCACCACAGAGCCTCTGTGGTTGTTCTACTGCCCTCACACATGCCCCCATACCCGCGTGCCTGCCTGTACTGGTTCCGCCGCTGAGCCTCTGTGGTTGTTCTTCTGCCCTCACACATGCCCCCATACCCACGTGCCTGACCGGACTGCTTCCGCCCCTGAGCCTCTGTGGCTGTTCTTCTGCCTCACACATGCCCCCGTACACACGTGACTGTCTGGACTGGCTCCACCGCCGAGCCTCTGTGGTTGTTCTTCTGCCCTCAGACATGCCCCCATACACGCGTGCCTGCCTGGACTGGCTCTACCACTGAGCCTCTGTGGTTGTTCTTCTGCCCTCACACATGCCCCCATACCCGCGTGACTGCCTGGACTGCCTCCACTGCTGAGCCTCTGTGGTTGTTCTTCTGCCCTCACACATGCCCCCATCCCTGCGTGACTGCCTGGACTGCTTCCACCGCCGAGCCTCTGTGGTTGTTCTACTGCCCTCACACATGCCGCCATACCCGCGTGCCTGCCTGTACTGGTTCCGCTGCTGAGCCTCTGTGGTTGTTCTTCTGCCCTCACACATGCCCCCATACCCGCAAGACTGCCTGGACTGGCTCCACCGCTGAGCCTCTGTGGTTGTTCTTCTGCCCTCGCACATGCCCCCATACCCGCGTGACTGCCTGGACTGGCTCCACCGCCGAGCCTCTGTGGTTGTTCTTCTGCCCTCACACATGCCTCCATACCCGCGTGACTGCCTGTAATGGTTCCACAGCTGAGCCTCTGTGGTTGTTCTTCTGCCCTCACACATGCCCCCATACCCGCGTGACTGCCTGGACTGCCTCCACTGCTGAGCCTCTGTGGTTGTTCTTCTGCCCTCACACATGCCCCCATACCTGTGTGACTGCCTGGACTGGATCCACCGCTGAGCCTCTGTGGTTGTTCTTCTGCCCTCAAACATGCACCCATACCTGCGTGACTGCCTGGACTGGCTTCACCGCTGAGCCTCTGTAGTTGTTCTTCTGCCCTAACACATGCCCCCATTCCCGCGTGCCTGCCTGGACTGCTTCCACCGTTGAGCCTCTGTGGCTGTTCTTCTGCCTCACACATGCCCCCGTACCCGCGTGACTGCCTGGACTTGCTCCACCGCCGAGCCTGTGTGGTTGTTCTTCTGCCCTCACACATGCCCCCATACCCGCGTGCCTGCCTGGACTGGCTCCACCGCTAAGCCTCTGTGGTTGTTCTTCTGCCCTCACACATGCCCCCATACCTGCGTGACTGCCTGGACTGCTTCCACCGCTGAGCCTCTGTGGCTGTTCTTCTGCCCTCACACATGCCCCCATACCCGCGTGACTGCCTGGACTGGCTCCGCCGCCGAGACTCTGTGGTTGTTCTTCGGCCATCACACATGCCTCCATACCCGCGTGGCTGCCTGTACTGGTTCCACCACCGAGCCTCTGTGGTTGTTCTTCTGCCCTCACACATGCCCCCATACCCACGTGACTGCCTGGACTGGCTCCACCGCTGAGCCTCTGTAGTTGTTCTTCTGCCCTCACACATGCCCCCATACCCACGTGCCTGACCGGACTGCTTCCACCCCTGAGCCTCTGTGGCTGTTCTTCTGCCTCACACATGCCCCCGTACCCGCGTGACTGCCAGGACTGGTTCCACCGCTGAGCCTCTGTGGCTGTTCTTCGGCCATCAAACATGCCTCCATACCCGCGTGACTGCCTGTACTGGTTCCACCACCGAGCCTCTGTGGTTGTTCTTCTGCCCTCACACATGCCCCCATACCCACGTGACTGCCTGGACTGGCTCCACCGCCGAGCCTCTGTGGTTGTTCTTCTGCCCTCACACATGCCCCCATACACGCGTGCCTGCCTGGACTGGCTCTACCGTTGAGCCTCTGTGGTTGTTCTTCTGCCCTCACACATGCCCCCATGCCCGCGTGCCTGCCTGGACTGGCTCCACCGCTGAGCCTCTGTGGTTGTTCTACTGCCCTCACACATGCCCCCATACCCGCGTGACTGCCTGGACTGCTTCCACCGCTGAGCCTCTGTGGCTGTTCTTCTGCCCTCACACATGCCCCCATACCCGCGTGACTGCCAGGACTGGTTCCACCGGTGAGCCTCTGTGGCTGTTCTTCTGCCCTCACACATGCCCCCATCCCTGCGTGACTGCCTGGACTGCTTCCACCACCGAGCCTCTGTGGTTGTTCTACTGCCCTCACACATGCCCCCATACCCGCGTGCCTGCCTGTACTGGTTCCGCCGCTGAGCCTCTGTGGTTGTTCTTCTGCCCTCACACATGCCCCCATACCCGCAAGACTGCCTGGACTGGCTCCACCGCTGAGCCTCTGTGGTTTGTTTTCTGCCCTCACACATGCCCCCATACCCGCATGACTGCCTGGACTAACTCCACCGCCGAGCCTCTGTGGTTGTTCTTCTGACCTCACACATGCCTCCATACCCGCGTGACTGCCTGTAATGGTTCCACAGCTGAGCCTCTGTGGTTGTTCTTCTGCCCTCACACATGCCCCCATACCCGCGTGACTGCCTGGACTGCCTCCACTGCTGAGCCTCTGTGGTTGTTCTTCTGCCCTCACACATGCCCCCATACCTGTGTGACTGCCTGGACTGGATCCACCGCTGAGCCTCTGTGGTTGTTCTTCTGCCCTCAAACATGCACCCATACCTGCGTGACTGCCTGGACTGGCTTCACCGCTGAGCCTCTGTAGTTGTTCTTCTGCCCTAACACATGCCCCCATTCCCGCGTGCCTGCCTGGACTGCTTCCACCGTTGAGCCTCTGTGGCTGTTCTTCTGCCTCACACATGCCCCCGTACCCGCGTGACTGCCTGGACTTGCTCCACCGCCGAGCCTGTGTGGTTGTTCTTCTGCCCTCACACATGCCCCCATACCCGCGTGCCTGCCTGGACTGGCTCCACCGCTAAGCCTCTGTGGTTGTTCTTCTGCCCTCACACATGCCCCCATACCTGCGTGACTGCCTGGACTGCTTCCACCGCTGAGCCTCTGTGGCTGTTCTTCTGCCCTCACACATGCCCCCATACCCGCGTGACTGCCTGGACTGGCTCCGCCGCCGAGACTCTGTGGTTGTTCTTCGGCCATCACACATGCCTCCATACCCGCGTGGCTGCCTGTACTGGTTCCACCACCGAGCCTCTGTGGTTGTTCTTCTGCCCTCACACATGCCCCCATACCCACGTGACTGCCTGGACTGGCTCCACCGCTGAGCCTCTGTAGTTGTTCTTCTGCCCTCACACATGCCCCCATACCCACGTGCCTGACCGGACTGCTTCCACCCCTGAGCCTCTGTGGCTGTTCTTCTGCCTCACACATGCCCCCGTACCCGCGTGACTGCCAGGACTGGTTCCACCGCTGAGCCTCTGTGGCTGTTCTTCGGCCATCAAACATGCCTCCATACCCGCGTGACTGCCTGTACTGGTTCCACCACCGAGCCTCTGTGGTTGTTCTTCTGCCCTCACACATGCCCCCATACCCACGTGACTGCCTGGACTGGCTCCACCGCCGAGCCTCTGTGGTTGTTCTTCTGCCCTCACACATGCCCCCATACACGCGTGCCTGCCTGGACTGGCTCTACCGTTGAGCCTCTGTGGTTGTTCTTCTGCCCTCACACATGCCCCCATGCCCGCGTGCCTGCCTGGACTGGCTCCACCGCTGAGCCTCTGTGGTTGTTCTACTGCCCTCACACATGCCCCCATACCCGCGTGACTGCCTGGACTGCTTCCACCGCTGAGCCTCTGTGGCTGTTCTTCTGCCCTCACACATGCCCCCATACCCGCGTGACTGCCAGGACTGGTTCCACCGGTGAGCCTCTGTGGCTGTTCTTCTGCCCTCACACATGCCCCCATCCCTGCGTGACTGCCTGGACTGCTTCCACCACCGAGCCTCTGTGGTTGTTCTACTGCCCTCACACATGCCCCCATACCCGCGTGCCTGCCTGTACTGGTTCCGCCGCTGAGCCTCTGTGGTTGTTCTTCTGCCCTCACACATGCCCCCATACCCGCAAGACTGCCTGGACTGGCTCCACCGCTGAGCCTCTGTGGTTTGTTTTCTGCCCTCACACATGCCCCCATACCCGCATGACTGCCTGGACTAACTCCACCGCCGAGCCTCTGTGGTTGTTCTTCTGACCTCACACATGCCTCCATACCCGCGTGACTGCCTGTACTGGTTCCACAGCCGAGCCTCTGTGGTTGTTCTTCTGCCCTCACACATGCCCCTATACCCGCGTGACTGCCTGGACTTGCCCCACCGCTGAGCCTCTGTAGTTGTTCTTCTGCCCTCACACATGCCCCCATACCCTCGTGACTGCCTGGACTGGATCCACCGTTGAGCCTCTGTGGTTGTTCTTCTGCCCTCACACATGCCCCCATACCTGTGTGACTGCCTGGACTGGATCCACCGCTGAGCCTCTGTGGCTGTTCTTCTGCCTCACACATGCCCCCGTATCCACGTGACTGCCTGGACTGGCTCCACCGCCGAGCCTCTGTGGTTGTTCTTCTGCCCTCACACATGCCCCCATGCCCGCGTGCCTGCCTGGACTGGATCCACCGCTGAGCCTCTGTGGTTGTTCTACTGCCCTCACACATGCCCCCATACCCGCGTGACTGCCTGGACTGCTTCCACCGCTGAGCCTCTGTGGCTGTTCTTCTGCCCTCACACATGCCCCCATACCCGCGTGACTGCCAGGACTGGTTCCACCGCTGAGCCTCTGTGGCTGTTCTTCTGCCCTCACACATGCCCCTATCCCTGCGTGACTGCCTGGACTGCTTCCACCGCCGAGCCTCTGTGGTTGTTCTACTGCCCTCACACATGCCCCCATACCCGCGTGCCTGCCTGTACTGGTTCCGCCGCTGAGCCTCTGTGGTTGTTCTTCTGCCCTCACACATGCCCCATACCCGCAAGACTGCCTGGACTGGCTCCACCGCTGAGCCTCTGTGGTTGTTCTTCTGCCCTCACACATGCCCCAATACCCACGTGACTGCCTGGACTGGCTCCACTGCCGAGCCTCTGTGGTTGTTCTTCCGCCCTCACACATGCCTCCATACCCGCGTGACTGCCTGTACTGGTTCCACAGCCGAGCCTCTGTGGTTGTTCTTCGGCCCTCACACATGCCCCCATACCCGCGTGACTGCCTGGACTGCCTCCACTGCTGAGCCTCTGTGGTTGTTCTTCTGCCCTCACACATGCCCCCATACCTGTGTGACTGCCTGGACTGGATCCACTGCTGAGCCTCTGTGGTTATTCTTCTGCCCTCACACATGCACCCATACCAGCGTGACTGCCTGGACTGGCTCCACCGCTGAGCCTCTGTGGTTGTTTTTCTGCCCTCACACATGCCCCCATACCTGCGTGACTGCCTGGACAGGCTTCACCGCTGAGCCTCTGTAGTTGTTCTTCTGCCCTAACACATGCCCCCATACCCGCGTGCCTGCCTGGACTGCTTCCACCGCTGAGCCTTTGTCGCTGTTCTTCTGCCTCACACATGCCCCCATACCCGCGTGACTGCCTGGACTGGCTCCACCACCGAGCCTCTGTGGTTGTTCTTCTGCCCTCACACATGCCCCCATACCCACGTGCCTGCCTGGACTGGCTCTACCGCTGAGCCTTTGTGGTTGTTCTTCTGCCTCACACATTCCCCCGTACCCGCATGACTGCCTGGAATGGCTCCACCGCCGAGCCTCTGTGGTTGTTCTTCTGCCCTCACACATGCCCCCATACCCACGTGCCTGACCGGACTGCTTCCACCGCTGAGCCTCTGTGGCTGTTCTTCTGACTCACACATGCCCCCTTACCCACGTGACTGCCTGGACTGGCTCCACCGCCGAGCCTCTGTGGTTGTTATTCTGCACTCACACATGCCCCCATACACGCGTGCCTGCCTGGACTGGCTCTACCGTTGAGCCTCTGTGGTTGTTCTTCTGCCCTCACACATGCCCCCATACCCGCATACCCGCGTGACTGCCTGGACTGCTTCCACCGCTGAGCTTCTGTGGCTGTTCTTCTGCCCTCACACATGCCCCCATACCCGCGTGACTGCCTGGACTGGCTTCACCGCTGAGCCTCTGTGGTTGTTCTTCTGCCCTCACACATGCCCCCATACCCGCGTGCCTGCCTGGACAGCTTCGCCCGCTGAGCCCCTGTGGCTGTTCTTCTGCCTCACATATGCCCCCGTACCCGCGTGACTGCCTGGACTGGCTCCACCGCCGAGCCTCTGTGGTTGTTCTTCTGCCCTCACACATGCCCCTGTTCCCACGTGCCTGCCTGGACTGGCTCTACCGCTGAGACTCTGTGGTTGTTCTTCTGCCCTAAAACATGCCCCCATACCCGCGTGCCTGCCTGGACTGCTTCCACCGCTGAGCCTCTGTGGCTGTTCTTCTACCTCACACATGCCCCCGTACCCGCGTGACTGCCTGGACTGGCTCCACCGCCGAGCCTCTGTGGTTGTTCTTCTGCCCTCACACATGCACCCATACCCACGTGCCTGCCTGGACTGCTTCCACCGCTGAGCGTCTGTGGTTGTTCTTCTGCCCTCACACATGCCCCCATACCACGTGCCTGCCTGGACTGGCTCCACTGCTGAGCCTCTGTGGATGTTCTTCTGCCCTCACACATGCCCCTGTACCCGCGTGACTGCCTGGACTGGCTCCACCGCCGAGCCTCTGTGGTTGTTCTTCTGCCCTCACACATGCCCCCATACCCACGTGCCTGCCTGGACTGCTTCCACCGCTGAGCCTCTGTGGCTGTTCTTCTACCTCACACATGCCCCCGTACCCGCGTGACTGCCTGGACTGGCTCCACCGCCGAGCCTCTGTGGTTGTTCTTCTGCCCTCACACATGCACCCATACCCACGTGCCTGCCTGGACTGCTTCCACCGCTGAGCGTCTGTGGTTGTTCTTCTGCCCTCACACATGCCCCCATACCACGTGCCTGCCTGGACTGGCTCCACTGCTGAGCCTCTGTGGATGTTCTTCTGCCCTCACACATGCCCCTGTACCCGCGTGACTGCCTGGACTGGCTCCACCGCCGAGCCTCTGTGGTTGTTCTTCTGCCCTCACACATGCCCCCATACCCACGTGCCTGCCTGGACTGCTTCCACCGCTGAGCCTCTGTGGTTGTTCTTCTGCCCTCACACATGCCCTCATACCCGCGTGCCTGCCTGGACTGGCTCCACCGCTGAGCCTCTGTGGTTGTTCTTCTGCCCTCACACATGCCCCCATACCCGCGTGCCTCCCTGGACTGGCTCTACCGCTGAGCCTCTGTGGTTGTTCTTCTGCCCTCACACATGCCCCCATACCCACGTGACTGCCTGGAATGGCTCCACCGCTGAACCTCTGTGGTTGTTCTTCTGCCCTCACACATGCCCCCGTACCCGCGTGCCTGCCTGGACTGGCTCTACCGCTGAGCCTCTGTCAAGGCTCCAAGCATTACCTGATATGTATATTCTTGACTCTCACTTGCGCAGGAGCAGAGATGATTTCAGGCTCGGAAACTAGATGCTATTACCCGAATCCCAAGGAACGATGCCAGCAGGTCTAGTAGAACCTCCCTACATCATCCCCAGGGAAGGGGGTGTGGATAAAATAACAAACAGAGAAGAGACTGGTCCGGAAAGTTTCTTCAGACAACTTCCTTCTGGGTGTCTGTGGGTTAGAAACCTGAAAAAGGAGCACACCATTAGTTTCTTCCCTACTCTTCTATCCTGACTCTGATATTCACGGTTTCTTATGTTAACTCACTTTACTATTTCTGGACCTTGCTTCTCTTCCTAAGGGGTGTTATCCTTTTCTCGTCTAGTCAGTAGTTTACTGCTTAGGAAGACAAGGATAATGGTTAGATACCTACGGTTTCTACTCTATGGCTGACCTAAGACTATATCTTCTAGCGCATACTTACTTTACTAACTAGTCGATGTCACTGTAATGGGGTTTCTGTAAGTTGCTGCTAATAGAATGTCTTTCGACAAGTCTTTTCCTATTGATAGTCTTGTTTCTTCAGACGAATGATTCTAGATTATGCAAGGTTCATGTAATAGTTCCTTTCTTCGCTCACTTAAACAAGTTCAAGAGTTCAGACTTTCCACATTTGCAAATACGAGTTCTATTACTGTAGTAATCTTCAGTTTGGCCAAACACAGGTTCTTGTTACTTAGCTTTCAGTTCACTGACTGATTCTTTTTCCCGTTGAGATTTTCTTTTGTGACTTTTTCTCAGGGAATCACGAATTGTTCGCTTCACTCTTCGTCGACGCTTCGGAAGGTTTTTTCACCGCTGGAATCTCGAACTTGGAATGGGGGAAGAATTGTTACGCGTTTGAATTAATACGCCGTAACGACATTTCCTCAACACTCGCACTAGCGCAAATGGAGTACTACAACCAGGGTTTTTTAGAACTAAGGATTCAAGGAATTCACCAGAGCTACGCACACAGGATCGTCTTCGCTAACGGTTCAGGTGAAGTGCGTAGTTTCTAGGGCTCGCGCTCCGTTCGTACTCTCCGCATCAAAACGAGGTTAAACGACTAGAGCGTCAACCTCACAGCACCGCGGCATTGTGGCAGCCATTTTGTCTCTCCAGACTCGGACCCTATCAGACCAAGACGAATATGCAGGAAATCTGGTTTCATCTTGGGTTGATATTGCACCACATATTTGCGAGTCCAAATGACGGGTTCTGACAGTACCCCCCAACAAGGTAGGCTCCTTCCGTCTGGGTTTGGAAGGGAAACGTTGATGAAAGGAATGGATTAACCTGGGAGCGTGAACATCCTCCTCCAATTCCCACGAACGCTCTTCCGGCCCATAACCTTTCCAATCAATGAGATAGTACAGTTTCCCTCTGGAGACCTTAGAATCCAAGATTTCTTTCACTTCAAACTCTGTTCCAGTCTCCAGGTGGATTGGCTTAGGGGGTGATTGCAATCTCAGTTCCGCAGAAGCCTTTTTAAGTAAGGAGACATGAAAGACAGGATGAATTTTCATCTTAGGAGGGAGTGTCAATTGATAGGTAACTGGGTTAATTTGCTTCTCCACTGGGTAGGGACCAATAAAACGGGGTTGAAATGTTCGATTCCCTTTCAGTCTCAGATGTTTTGTGTTCAACCACACCTTATCTCCAACGGACAGTGGAGGACTAGCACGTCTCTTCTTATCTGCATAAGTCTTATATTTCTCCTTAGCCTTTTGCAGATTGTCTTTTGCTTCTTGCTGGATTTGATTTAGTTGAGAAACCAAGTCTTTGACAGCTGGGACTGCAACTTCCATTTGTCGAATTGATGCATTTGGGTGCCGTCCATAATTCAAGAAGAAGGGGGAGAAACCAGTTGAGCCATTGTTAGCATTGTTATGGGCGAATTCTGCCGACCACAAGTAGTCTGCCCACTGAATTTCCTCTTTCAGGAGGAATAATCGAAGATATTGCTCCAGTTCTTGGTTCACCCTTTCTGTTTGCCCATCAGTTTCCGGATGATAGCTCGTAGAAAATCTGACTTCAGTACCTAGACCCTTCATAAAGGCTCTCCAAAAATGGGATATAAACTGGGAACCCCTATCCGAAATGACCACCTTGGGTATGCCATGGATCCTGACAATTTGGGAACTGAAATGATCTGCTAGTTGTTTGGCTGACGGAGTTCCTTTTAAGGCTATGAAGTGGGCCATTTTAGAGAAGGCATCTACTACCACTAGAATGGTGTCAAAACCCCTGCTTAAAGGTAAATCAGTGATGAGATCTAGTGTTACTGTGTGCCAAGGATAAGGAGGGGTGGGTAGGGGTTGTAGGAAACCCTTTGGGGCTTGTCGTTCAGATTTTCCCTGAGCGCAGACCTCGCAAGCCTTAACATATCTCTCAATATCAGTTGACATACCAGGCCACCAATAGTGTCTCTTTACCAACTCTTCTGTCTTGTTTTCTCCCTTGTGTCCGGCTAGCTTATCATCATGACATTCACGCATCACTCGTTGCTGCAGTTCCGTCGTTGGCACATACAATGCCCCCCCGTGATATGGCAACTGATGAACGATTGTCCTGTTAGGATCTTCTTTTACCCAATCCTGCATAGTCTCCGAACTCATGTTTTCTGCGATGGTCTTTTGGATATTGATTGAGACTGTGGCTCCAATAAACTTGTTCTCAGGGATGATCGGTTGAATATCTATGGCTGCTCTCTGAGACTCGGTGCCTAATCTGGAAAGCGCATCGGCCTTCCCATTTTGCGCTCCTGGACGAAAAGTAATTACAAAGTCGTAATCTGCAAAATACAAAGACCATCTAAGTTGTCTTGGCGTGAGCGTCCTGGCGGATTTCAAGAATTTCAAGTTACGATGATCCGTAAATACTGTGACTTGATGCTGTGTTCCCATCAGGTAATGCCGCCACTCCTTGAAGGCGTCCTTGATAGCCAGTAATTCTTTCTCGGTGATGGTATAATTGATTTCTGCCGGGGTTAGTTTTCTAGATCTGTAGGCTACTGGATGCAGTTGACCCGTGCTCTTGTGACGCTGAGACAGGACCCCCCCCAGCGCCAGATCCGACGCATCGGTTTCTACATAAAACGGTTCCGATGGATCAGCGTGAAGCAGTACAGGTGCTGTGGTAAAGGCTTCTTTTAAGGCTTGGAAGGCCTCCTCGGATTCCTTCGACCACTCAAATTTTGTTCCTTTTCTCAACAATCTGGTAAGGGGTAAAATTTTTCCGGAGAACTCACTGATGAATCGTCTGTAAAAGTTGGCAAATCCAATGAAGCTTTGGACCTCTTTCACACTCGTTGGAGATTTCCAGGTGGTCACCGCCTCTACCTTTTTTGGGTCCATCAAAATGCCGGACGGGGAAAGGACAAATCCTAAGAACTCGACCTGAGAGACATCGAATGCACATTTCTCCAATTTCACGAACAATTTGTTCTCTTGCAATCTTCTCAATACTCCTTTCACCTGCTCATGGTGTCTTGTCACATCGGAGGAGTAAATCAAGATGTCGTCAATGTACACAATGGCGCACTGGTCGATGAACTCCTTTAAAACGTCGTTGATAAAGTGCTGGAAGGCAGCTGGGGCATTACATAGCCCATAGGGCATCACTTGGTATTCGAATAGCCCAAATCTAGTCCGAAAGGCCGTCTTCCATTCATCTCCTTCTCGCATTCTGACTAGATGGTAGGCCCCTCGTAGATCTAATTTTGTATAGATTTGGGCTCCTTTGACCTGATCCAATAAGACCGATATTAAGGGTAGAGGGTACCTGTTCTTTTTCGTTATTCTATTGATTGCTCTGTAATCAATGCACGTTCTCAAATCTCCTTCCTTTTTTGGCACAAAAAATAGGGGCGATGAGACAGGTGACTGTGATGGTCGGATGAAGCCATTTGCCAAATACTTATCTAGATATTCCTTTAGATGTTGGTGTTCTTTTTCTGTTAGTGCATACACTCGACTGCATGGCAGATTGGCTCCAGGTTCTAGGTCTATCTTGCAGTCATAGACTCTATGTGGGGGTAAAAGTTCCGCTTCCATTTCATTGAACACGTTCTCGAACTCCTTATACTCCTCTGGAATCTGGTGTGTATCAATGGCACACATAGTATGTTCCACAAGACTCAAGACATGAGCTGGGTTTATCTCCTCTCCGATAGTTCTTGAAACAAAACAGTTCTCGCAACAGTAATTTGAATCCATAAGAACTGTTCTGGAGTTCCAGTCAATCGTAGGGTTATGCTCCGTGAGCCATGGCAATCCAAGAATTAATTGAAACTGTGGAGCGTCGATTAAGTTAAATTGAATCTGCTCTCGATGGCCATCTGTGGTAACCAGTTCCATCACCTCGGTGTGGCTGACAATGGGCCCCGATGATAAATTAGTTCCATCCACTGCTCGGACTGGTTCACTCCTCTCTTTTTTTATTGCTTGGATTCCCACCTGGTCCGCAAAACGCAAGTCGCAGAAATTTCCCGTCGCTCCTGAGTCTATCATGACTGAGACTTCGGTTAGGACCGTTGATCGGAACATCACCTTCATAGACAGAATCAAATGTGGAGCCGCCGCTTGCAAGGTGTTCGCCACGTGGTGTTCATTTGGAGTCTCTTCCGAAATTGCACCCACCCGTTCAACTCCAACTACGGGTGGTGCCGCTAGTTTTCCTTCGGCTTGAATGTTCCCTTGGGCTTCTTCGGACAGTTTCGGACAAAATGCCCACTCGAACCACAATACATGCACAGGTTATTAGTCCTTCTCTTTTCTTTTTCCTCTTTCGTTAGTGGTCCTCTGATGGTTCCGATTTGCATTGGTTCAATACCTGATGCCGCCTCGGAGGTCCTTGTTCCCTCAGAACGTGCTCTGTCGAACCTAGGAATGCCCGCTCGGAAATCCTTTTTCTTTTCTCCTCTTCCCTCCCCTTGACGAAAATCTATTTCTAGTACTAAATCGATGAGGGCCGATATCTCCGTTGGTCGGTTCGGAATTTGGGCTAATGTGTCTTTCAGCTCGTCTCTCAAACCACGGTAGAAAACTGCTGCTCGCTTGCTTTCTGGCCAATCCGTCTCCACCACCAACTTGTTGAACTGCGCCAGATATGCTATTAAATCTCGATTGCCTTGTCGTAAATCAAGTAATTCATTGTCCACAACTTGGGAGATTCTCCTACGATCAAATATTCGAAGAAATTCTTGTTTGAAATTTTCGAAGTTCCTCAACAGCGGGTCTTCTCTTGTGACTAGGGGCATTGACCAGGCAGCTGCGTCCCCGCTCAGATATGAGAGAATAAAGGCCACTTTAGACTGCGCGTCAGGGAAAATGGACGGACGACATAGGAAATGCAAAGAGCATTGTGAGAGGAATATCTGTGCCTTCTGCGGATCCCCATTAAACCTTTCAGGAGCCGCTAAAGGGATAACTGGAGACAGGGAGTGAATAACTTGTGTTGTTGACCTATTTGTCGCTTCTAACACTGGGTTCATGGCCTCTCGCTCTATACTACTAGTCCGGTGTAACCTCAGGGCTAGTTCAGCTGTCTCTTTTCGGGCATTAACTACTTCTTGTCTTAAATTTTGGTTCTCCTCTCGTACTGCTCCCAGTTCCTTGTGGATTGCGTCTAGGATTGTCCCTAACGATTGGACATCTATTCCTTCTGTCATCTCTGCTCGGGCGCAAAAAGATACTTGGGCACTTCACTCTGTCAAGGCTCCAAGCATTACCTGATATGTATATTCTTGACTCTCACTTGCGCAGGAGCAGAGATGATTTCAGGCTCGGAAACTAGATGCTATTACCCGAATCCCAAGGAACGATGCCAGCAGGTCTAGTAGAACCTCCCTACATCATCCCCAGGAAAGGGGGTGTGGATAAAATAACAAACAGAGAAGAGACTGGTCCGGAAAGTTTCTTCAGACAACTTCCTTCTGGGTGTCTGTGGGTTAGAAACCTGAAAAAGGAGCACACCATTAGTTTCTTCCCTACTCTTCTATCCTGACTCTGATATTCACGGTTTCTTATGTTAACTCACTTTACTATTTCTGGACCTTGCTTCTCTTCCTAAGGGGTGTTATCCTTTTCTCGTCTAGTCAGTAGTTTACTGCTTAGGAAGACAAGGATAATGGTTAGATACCTACGGTTTCTACTCTATGGCTGACCTAAGACTATATCTTCTAGCGCATACTTACTTTACTAACTAGTCGATGTCACTGTAATGGGGTTTCTGTAAGTTGCTGCTAATAGAATGTCTTTCGACAAGTCTTTTCCTATTGATAGTCTTGTTTCTTCAGACGAATGATTCTAGATTATGCAAGGTTCATGTAATAGTTCCTTTCTTCGCTCACTTAAACAAGTTCAAGAGTTCAGACTTTCCACATTTGCAAATACGAGTTCTATTACTGTAGTAATCTTCAGTTTGGCCAAACACAGGTTCTTGTTACTTAGCTTTCAGTTCACTGACTGATTCTTTTTCCCGTTGAGATTTTCTTTTGTGACTTTTTCTCAGGGAATCACGAATTGTTCGCTTCACTCTTCGTCGACGCTTCGGAAGGTTTTTTCACCGCTGGAATCTCGAACTTGGAATGGGGAAAGAATTGTTACGCGTTTGAATTAATACGCCGTAACGACATTTCCTCAACACTCGCACTAGCGCAAATGGAGTACTACAACCAGGGTTTTTTAGAACTAAGGATTCAAGGAATTCACCAGAGCTACGCACACAGGATCGTCTTCGCTAACGGTTCAGGTGAAGTGCGTAGTTTCTAGGGCTCGCGCTCCGTTCGTACTCTCCGCATCAAAACGAGGTTAAACGACTAGAGCGTCAACCTCACAGCACCGCGGCATTGTGGCAGCCATTTTGTCTCTCCAGACTCGGACCCTATCAGACCAAGACGAATATGCAGGAAATCTGGTTTCATCTTGGGTTGATATTGCACCACATATTTGCGAGTCCAAATGACGGGTTCTGACAGCCTCTGTGGTTGTTCTTCTGCCCTCACACATGCCCCCATACCCGCGTGCCTGCCTGGACTGGCTCTACCGCTGAGCCAATGTGGTTGTTCTTCTGCCCTCACACATGCCCCCATACCCCCGTGCCTGCCTTGACTGGCTCCACCGCTGAGCCTTTGTGGTTGTTCTTCTGCCCTCACACATGCCCCCATACCCGCATGCCTGCCTGGACTGCTTCCACTGCTGAGCCTCTGTGGCTGTTCTTCTGCCTCATACATGCCCCCGTATCGGCGTGACTGCCTGGAATGGCTCCACCGCCGAGCCTCTGTGGTTGTTCTTCTGCCCTCACACATGCCCCCATACACGCGTGCCTGCCTGGACTGGCTCTACCGCTGAGCGTCTGTGGTTGTTCTTCTGCCCTCACACATGCCCCCATGCCCGCGTGCCTGCCTGGACTGGCTCCACCGCTGAGCCTCTGTGGTTGTTCTACTGCCCTCACACATGCCCCCATACCCGCGTGACTGC
This sequence comes from Lissotriton helveticus, assembly GCF_964261635.1. Lineage (NCBI taxonomy): Eukaryota > Metazoa > Chordata > Amphibia > Caudata > Salamandridae > Lissotriton > Lissotriton helveticus. The sequence continues at coordinate 1,730,458,032 of NC_136069.1, read as the reverse complement.
CTGGACTGCTTCCACTGCTGAGCCTCTGTGGCTGTTCTTCTGCTCTCACACATGCCCCCATACCCGCGTGACTGCCAGGACTGGTTCCACCGCTGAGCCTCTGTGGCTGTTCTTCTGCCCTCACACATGCCCCCATCCCTGCGTGACTGCCTGGACTGCTTCCACCGCCGAGCCTCTGTGGTTGTTCTACTGCCCTCACACATGCTGCCATACACGCGTGCCTGCCTGTACTGGCTCCACCGCTAAACCTCTGTGGTTGTTCTTCTGCCCTCACACATGCCCCCGTACCCGCGTGCCTGCCTGGACTGGCTCTACCGCTGAGCCTCTGTGGTTGTTCTTCTGCCCTCACACATGCCCCCATACCCGCGTGCCTGCCTGGACTGCTTCCACCGCTGAGCCTCTGTGGCTGTTCTTCTGCCTCACACATGCCCCCGTACCCGTGTGACTGCCTGGACTGGCTCCACCGCTGAGCCTTTGTGGTTGTTCTTCTGCCCTCACACATGCCCCCATACCCGCGTGCCTGCCTGGACTGGCTCTACCGCTGAGCCAATGTGGTTGTTCTTCTGCCCTCACACATGCCCCCATACCCCCGTGCCTGCCTTGACTGGCTCCACCGCTGAGCCTCTGTGGTTGTTCTTCTGCCCTCACACATGCCCCCATACCCGCATGCCTGCCTGAACTGCTTACACCGCTGAGCCTCTGTGGCTGTTCTTCTGCCTCACACATGCCCCCGTATCGGCGTGACTGCCTGGAATGGCTCCACCGCCGAGCCTCTGTGGTTGTTCTTCTGCCCTCACACATGACCCCATACACGCGTGCCTGCCTGGACTGGCTCTACCACTGAGCCTCTGTGGTTGTTCTTCTGCCCTCACACATGCCCCCATGCCCGCGTGCCTGCCTGGACTGGCTCCACCGCTGAGCCTCTGTGGTTGTTCTACTGCCCTCACACATGCCCCCACACCCGCGTGACTGCCTGGACTGCTTCCACTGCTGAGCCTCTGTGGCTGTTCTTCTGCCCTCACACATGCCCCCATACCCGCGTGACTGCCAGGACTGGTTCCACCGCTGAGCCTCTGTGGCTGTTCTTCTGCCCTCACACATGCCCCCATCCCTGCGTGACTGCCTGGACTGCTTCCACCGCCGAGCCTCTGTGGTTGTTCTACTACCCTCACACATGCTGCCATACACGCGTGCCTGCCTGTACTGGTTCCGCCGCTGAGCCTCTGTGGTTGTTCTTCTGCCCTCACACATACCCCCATACCCGCAAGACTGCCTGGACTGGCTCCACCGCTGAGCCTCTGTGGTTGTTCTTCTGCCCCCACACATGCCCCCATACCCGCGTGACTGCCTGGACTGGCTCCACCGCCGAGCCTCTGTGGTTGTTCTGCCCTCACACATGCCCCCATATCCGCGTGACTGCCTGGACTGCCTCCACTGCTGAGCCTCTGTGGTTGTTCTTCTGCCCTCACACATGCCCCCATACCTGTGTGACTGCCTGGACTGGCTTCACTGCTGAGCCTCTGTAGTTGTTCTTCTGCCCTAACACATGCCCCCATTCCCGCGTGCCTGCCTGGACTGCTTCCACCGCTGAGCCTCTGTGGCTGTTCTTCTGCCTCACACATGCCCCCCTACCCGCGTGACTGCCTGGACTGGCTCCACCGCCGAGCCTGTGTGGTTGTTCTTCTGCCCTCACACATGCCCCCATACCCGCGTGCCTGCCTGGACTGGCTCCACCGCTAAGCCTCTGTGGTTGTTCTTCTGCCCTCACACATGCCCCCATACCTGCGTGACTGCCTGGACTGCTTCCACCGCTGAGCCTCTGTGGCTGTTCTTCTGCCCTCACACATACCCCCATACCCGTGTGACTGCCTGGACTGGCTCCGCCGCCGAGCCTCTGTGGTTGTTCTTCGGCCATCACACATGCCTCCATACCCGCGTGACTGCCTGTACTGGTTCCACCACCGAGCCTCTGTGGTTGTTCTTCTGCCCTCACACATGCCCCCATACCCACGTGACTGCCTGGACTGGCTCCACCGCTGAGCCTCTGTAGTTGTTCTTCTGCCCTCACACATGCCCCCATACCCGCGTGACTGCCTGGACTGGCTCCACAGCTGAGCCTCTGTGGTTGTTCTTCTGCCCTCACACATGCCCCCATACCCGCGTGACTGCCTGGACTGGCTCCACCGTCGAGCCTCTGTGGTTGTTCTTCGGCCCTCACACATGCCCCCATACCCGCGTGACTGCCTGGACTGCTTCCACCGCTGAGCCTCTGTGGCTGTTCTTCTGCCCTCACACATGCCCCCATACCCGCGTGACTGCCTGGACTGGCTCCACAGCTGAGCCTCTGTGGTTGTTCTTCTGCCCTCACACATGCCCCCATACCCGCGTGACTGCCTGGACTGGCTCCACCGCCGAGCCTCTGTGGTTGTTCTTCGGCCCTCACACATGCCTCCATACCCGCGTGACTGCCTGGACTGGATCTACCGTTGAGCGTCTGTGGTTGTTCTTCTGCCCTCACACATGCCCCCATACCAGCGTGACTGCCTGGACTGGCTCCACCGCTGAGCCTCTGTTGTTGTTCTTCTGCCCTCACACATGCCCCCATACCCGCGTGACTGCCTGGACAGCTTCGCCCGCTGAGCCCCTGTGGCTGTTCTTCTGCCTCACATATGCCCCCGTACCCGCGTGACTGCCTGGACTGGCTCTACCACTGAGACTCTGTGGTTGTTCTTCTGCCCTCAAACATGCCCCCATTCCCGCGTGCCTGCCTGGACTGCTTCCACCGCTGAGCCTCTGTGGCTGTTCTTCTACCTCACACATGCCCCCGTACCCGCGTGACTGCCTGGACTGGCTCCACCGCCGAGCCTCTGTGGTTGTTTTTCTGCCCTCACACATGCCCCTATACCCGCGTGCCTGCCTGGACTGGCTCTACCGCTGAGCCTCTGTGGTTGTTCTTCTGCCCTCGCACATGCCCCCATACCCGCGTGCCTGCCTGGACTAGCTCCACCGCTGAGTCTCTGTGGTTGTTCTTCTGCCCTCACACATGCCCCCATACCCGCGTGACTGCCAGGACTGCTTCCACCGCTGAGCCTCTAGGGCTGTTCTTCTGCCCTTGAGGTTCCGTAAAAATTATTCTGGGCATTGCCGAATATGGACGAGTTTGGTATCTACGAACCGCAAATGACGAGTTCGGCAAGTGTGCGAATTTTCGCTACACTACCTGCCAGGGTTCGTCTAATATTACGTGTTCTTCATCTGAACCCTTGGGTTCCATTTTAGATACGGCATCCATTTTGTTTCTTGCCCTCACGTAGTCAGCGAGCAGGTAACTGTTCGCTCCTTGACCCTCTAGTTCCCAAGCCTTGCGGAAGACGCATGTTCCTTTCATGCGTCTTTATGGCCGGAGGAATGACACAGCAAAGGCAGATGGCACAGCTTGAGGGTAATCTGGGTGTACCAGTCTATTGTGACAGCCGTGCAGGAGATGGGATCCAACTCTTTGATCCTACGATCATGCTTCCGATATTACCCCCACACTCTTTTCTCTACACGTGTCTGACTTCCTTGCAGCTGTTCTTGTCTCTTCTTCTTTGTCATTTACAACTCTAATGGGTGTGCCTAATGGTGGGAAGATGTACTTTTACAGTTGGGAACCGACATTGCTATTGTAATTATGTTCCGGGACTCTGAACACATGAAAGCGACCCTTTTGAAGTCTACTGTGGGAACCGGATTGTAATCTTTTGTCCACATGTTATGCAATGGCAACATTCTGTATAAAAGAGAGCGACCTACATATGCAATTTGAAGCAGACTCTCAGAACCTACACACTGTTGTACTTCTTGTGACTTTTGCCTCCCTGCAGTAATAAACGCTGATCTTTGACGCCGAAGGAAGTATCCCGTGTCTCTGTAATTTGTGCGCCGAAACAGGTATCCCATGAAGGTTATAGGTGTTGTTCCCTGGCACCGCTGGTACTGTTAAAAGTCCAGTCCTTCAGTTGGCGCCCAACGTGGGGTGACTTCAGCGGTACCGGTCCAAAGCCTGATGATCGTGAGGAACTTCGTGTGAAATCTCCGAGGGAAGGTGCACCCCGCTTCATCGATCCTGTTGTCGAAATAAGTGGCCCGAAGTTTTTCCCTGCGAAGATTCCCGCCTCCTGACGGCTGCGACGGACCGATGCCCTGACTGTCGACCTGTCTTCGACGCCCGGCGTAGACCTTACGTACAAGCGAGACAATAGACGGGCCTTCCTGGTGACGCCATTGAAGTTCTGAGTTAAGTATTTGTGGGTCGCTCCCAGTCCTTAGTGATTGTTATAGCTTCTTGAAAGCTTTGTTGTTAGCCTTTAAGGCTTTGTTGTAATAGCTCAACCGAGCTTTGTAATAGCCTCCTCAGGCTTTGTGGTTAGCTCTCCGAGCTTTGTGATAGCCTTAAGGCTTTGTTGTATTGCATGGTTCCATTGCATTTGTGGTTCTTAGTATTGGTTCTTAGTATTATTTGACAGTTGCAATTGCCAAAAACCGAGGGTTTTGACTTACACGAGGTTTAATTACTTCGGTAATCCTTGAAGTTTGATACTAGGTTAGTGTGCACGATGCCTAGCCATAGTGGTTTGTTTCGTATTTTCCAATGTTGCGCAATGGATTCCCGGTTGGAGGACTCATGTCCGATACCTCCAGTTGGAACTCCGATACATGATCTTTATAGTCGACATGGGGTGGGTCCTATAATATATAATGATTACTGGGTCCGCTATACAAAGAAAGACGGTGACCTTAGATGGCCACCACATGGAACTTTTGAACTTTCGATTTTAGATAATCTTGAGGCTAAATTATTTTTAAAGAAAGCTAGGCCAGCTATGTTTGATTCCTTTCGGACATGGCGTAAAGAGGCCAAGCAGAAAGAAATCAAACAACTTAAAAGAGATCAAAAGCAAGGGTTTGTTCCGATAATGCAAACTATACGAGAATGTAAACAGGACAAAGAAGAAAAGGACATGGAAATCTCTACTAGATTGCATCACATGAAAATAGATAAATGTTATCCGGTCTTACCGAACAAATTAGAAAAGAAAGAAGAAGATTTGAAGGAGGATTCCTTGTTATCGTATTTAATGAAATCACCACCTCCTTATGTACAGGGTGCTACTGCTCCTGTAGTTCCTCCTGTAGTACCTCCTGTTGCTCCCCTTGTTGCTCCAGCGGCTGCGGGCCAGCCCGTTGTTAATCCTACGTTTGTTCCACCACCTGTCCTTGTTCCTACTGCCCCTATACCTGTACCTTCGCAGACTGTTGTTTCTGCTACTCCAACTATCTTGTCAGTTCCTACTATGCCTTCTTTCACCTCCAGTGTTGTTGCCCCTGTTTTTCTTTCCCCTTCTGTTCGTAAGCGTGTTCCTAACTCTGTTGCTACCCTTTATTCACCTCTTTCTGGTCCATTATTTTCGTCTGATTCATCTGAAACTCCTCAGAGACGGAGTCAGATCCCTAGTGGTAGGGAGAAAGAGACGTTAATAACCATGGCACATAGGTGGATAAGACATCCTGCTAATTACACTCCACGTGTAGTCTTTGATACGTTTTCTCAGTTTAATGAGCCTACGCAGAGATTTGTATTTGAAGAGATGTGTAACTTTTTGAGGGAAAAATGGTATAATGATGATGTAGATAATGTACCGCCCGACATAATTGAACTTCAGAGTCACTTTTCGAACGGTATGATTATAGGAGACGATGTACGACGTGCCGTGGAACGCTTATTAGCGTTTAGATCCATAGCACATTCTCGGGTGTCCTCAGATGATACCACTGAGAATTGGAAAGCGGTTCCTGGTCAATACCCCATGAGAGAGGTTCCGCCACTGTGGGTGCCTGGTGATCCTAATGCAAACCCTGTGGTTCTACCGCATTTTCGAAGAGTGTGGATACATCTTCCATGGAAACGATCGGAAGTTTTGCAAGTAAAGCAATCCTTACCCGATCCGCGTAAAAATCCGGCTGGTTATTATAAGGAGTTATCACAACTGGTGGAAGCTTCTATTATGAACCTTGCCGACATCGACATGTTGTTTGGCAATGTTGTACCGCAACCAGTTTGGGCCAAAATTCGTCAAGCCAACCACGCAGTTGAATTAGGGGGTGATTGGGCTGCACTGCTAGCGGCTGATGCATTACAAGTTGGTGGGGCTAAGCCCGACCAGCTAATCTTGGATTTGCCTCAGAAAATCATTACGCTCATGAAAACTCTCATGCCAGCGATGAAGGTGAACTGGGATAAGTTATCAGCTTGTAAGCAAAAGAAAGACGAGAGTGTCTCGGATTTCTTTACAAGGTTTGAGGAAGCGTTTGTTGACCACAGCGGCCAGGACATGGGCGCTGAGGGAGGCCAGCGGTTATTCGTTGACAAATTCGTGTCAAATTTGCTGCCTGAGCTATGCAACAAACTGAAGAATTCAGAGAGTGCGTGGGCAGTTTCAACCCCTGCGCAAATACTGGCAATGGCCCAGTATTATGAGAATAGGGAAAAGGAAGAAAGTGATCGTGTAGAGAAGAAAACGAAGGAGCTCAAAACGAAGGTTTTGTTACAGCAAGCATACCCTCCACGATCAAACCAAACTGATTCACAACAGCAGTATCGACCACGAGCACAGCCCGATAGGACACAGCCGCGTTCTGACAACTTTGATTATAGATCTTCCCTTGGGTATAATCAGTGCGCATATTGTAAGAAAGAGGGACACCTAAAATATGATTGTCTTGCCTTACGGGACCGCCTAAATGGTGTGTCAGCACGAGGAAATCGTGGTAGTGGTCCCCAACAGGCATCACGAGGTAGAGGTCGTGGTTCATCCCACAATCAGAGTGATCGTTATCAAAATCAATCAGATGCAAATAATTATTTCGACCAGCGAAATATGGGGTCAGTTCGATCTGCACAGTATAATGTGGATGATTATTACGTAGAGCATGAGACTGTTGTAAATGACCATTACTAGGACAGCCAACGACAAAGAGAGGGAGTAGTGTCAGTTCCGGTCGATCAGAGTGGGCCTTACGTTGCAGTGGCTACATCGGGTGTAGTTGAGCCTTTTCTGTTAGACACTGGTGCGACAAAAAGTTCCATCATGCATTCGAAACTCCCTGGCGCACCTTTGTCTGGCTTAACGAACGTTTCCGTTGGATTCTCTGGCGCCCCTGTTAGCAATCCAGTCTCTAGTCCTTTGCCCCTTATGATTGGACCTCGTGAGCTAACGGCTCCACTGATTCTATCTACAGGTTGTGGTGAAAATCTTTTGGGCCTGGATTTGTTGAAACGATTATATGCAACATTGTATTGTTCCCCCGAAGGAGTGGAGCTTACATTGGGACGGAGAGTGATCTCTCCAATGTATTTATCGGTCGATAAATTCCCACCGGAATTGAGTTCCCTCCCTGCGTCCTTATGGGCCACAGGTCCCAATGATGTGGGCCTGTTAGACATTCCACCATATGTGATTCAATTGAAACCAAATGCGCGATTACCGCGTTTACCTCAATATCGTATTTCTCTTGAGGGCGAACGAGCGCTGTTAGCAATCGTTCATGATCTCATTGGAAAAGGTGTTGTTGAAGAAACTCGTGGAAACGTGTGTAATAGCCCTGTATTACCAATTCTGAAACGAACTGATCCAACTAAACCTCCTGTGTATCGTTTCGTAATAGATTTGAGAGAGGTAAATAAAATAGTGGTTCCACAATTTCCTGTGGTTCCTGACATTACGGCCTTACTAACAATGATTCCGGCATCTGCCTCCTGGTTCACAGTGATCGATCTAAAGAATGCTTTCTTTAGCATTCCGATTGCCGAGGAAAGCAGAGATCTATTCGGATTTTCATTAGGTGGTCGCAGTTTTAGGCTAAAATGCGCTCCACAGGGCTACTGTGAGAGTCCGTCAATCTACAGCCAAGCACTTAAAGGTCAACTTGATGCCTTTGTTTTACCAACGGGTGCAGCTTTGATTCAATATGTTGACGATCTTTTAGTGGCAGCTGATACAGAAGCTATTTGCAAAACGGTTACGGTATCATTGTTACACTATCTATATGACTTACACCACAAGGTATCGCCTTCAAAGCTACAGTATTGTTGTCAAGAAGTTACCTATTTAGGTCACTTATTGTCAAGAGAAGGGAGAAGGTTGACCCCAGAGAGAATTGCAGCGATTTCCCGAATGACTGTGCCAAAAACCCAGAGAGATGTTCGCGCCTTTTTAGGTATTACGTCTTACTGCAGACAATGGATTCCAAATTTTTCATTATTGGCGAAACCATTGATAGCCCTTACGTGCAAGGATGTCCCATCCCCAGTACCTTGGTCTGAAGCATGTCAGAAAAGTTTTTCGGAATTACGTGATGCGTTGTGTTCGGCTCCTGTGTTGGGCACTCCTGACTACAGTAAGCCGTTTACACTATACGTTCACGAGAGGGACGGTTGTGCGTTGAGTGTTCTGACACAACCTTTGGGCGACAAACAACGCCCATGTGCCTATTTTTCTTCATCTTTAGACCCAGTAGCAAGAGCTTTGCCAAGTTGTTTAAGGGCAACAGCGGCAGCTGCGGCGTCCATTCGACAGTCCGCAGGTTTAGTCATGAATAATATGCTCACGGTAATGGTTCCGCATGCAGTTGACACTCTATTGAATCGAACGAAAACTCAACATCTGACGAGCGCAAGATTGTCTGGATATGAGTTGACGTTGCTGGCCAGTCATATACGGATAAAACGATGTAATGTGTTGAATCCAGCAACATTGTTGCCGATCGACACTGAATTAAGTGGTGAAGCAGTACATGACTGCTATCTCAGAACTGAAGAGGAAACTAAGGGTCGTATTGACCTAAAAGATACTCCATTGACAGATCCCGATGGTACTTTGTATGTGGATGGTTCCTGTTTTAAATTGCCGAACGGTGATGTGACGACTGCGTATGCTGTAGTAACATTGAAAACGATTGTGGAAAGCGAAAGACTAAGTCAGAATTCAGCTCAGGCTGCCGAGTTAGTCGCCTTGACAAGAGCGTGTGTGTTGTCTAAAGATAAACGGGTGAATGTGTTTACAGATAGCCAGTATGCGTTTGGTGTGGCACATAGTTTTGGACGACTGTGGAGAGAGAGAGGATTTCTTACGTCACATGGCACGAAGATTCAACATGGTCAGCTTGTAAATGATCTTTTAGATGCACTCACATTGCCTAAACAAGTGGCCATAGTCAAATGTAGCGCACATCAGAAAGTAACAGATGATGTGGGTCGTGGAAATGCGTTTGCGGATGAAACGGCTAAAGAGACGGCTAAAGATTTGACAAACAGAATGTATGTTACGAGCTCAGTGAGATGGCCAACAGAGACTGGTATGTGTGAAGACACATTTGAAAGTGTGAAAGGAATACAGAATGAAGCCACTGAGACGGAAAGGGCAAAATGGAGAGAGAGCACGGGAAGATTGGATGAGAATGGATGTTGGGTTGATTTATCAGGGAAGCAGAGATGGATGTTACCGGATGCGTATGTGCTCGCTGTTGTTACAATGGCTCATGGTATGGCGCACATCAACACGAAGGGTATATGCAAGTTGTTGTCTCATGTATGGAAGAATGATGGGATTACTAAGTGCGCCGAGAGAGTGGTTAAGAATTGTATGGTGTGTTTGATGCACAATCCTGGTAAGGGCACCCCTACCCCACCTGGCCATTTTGCCCCTCCTACGTACCCTTTCGAAGTTATCCAGTTGGACTTTATCCACATGGACCGATGTAATAACTTGAAGTATGTATTGGTTGTGGTGTGTGCATTCTCTAGGTGGATTGAGGCCTACCCCCTTAAGGATAATACGGCTTTATCCACGGCAAAAATTTTGCTCAAAGAGTATTTTCCCCGCTACGGAATGCCTCGGGTCGTATGGTCGGACAACGGAAGTGAGTTTGTTGGGAGTGTGATGAAGAGTGTGTGTCGCGGTTTAGGGATAGTACAAAAATTTCATAGTGCAAATCATCCACAATCAGCAGGATTGGTGGAAGGATATAATGGCACTTTAAAACTGAAATTGGCTAAAATTCAGGCAACAACTGGTTTATCATGGCCCGACGCTTTGCCTCTGGCTCTCCTGTCGACCAGGGCAACTGTACACTCTCGAGTAGGGCTCAGCCCATATGAGATTGTGTTCGGTCGTCCTGCTAATGTATGGGGAGTTCCAAGACCTAAGGAATTTGACAGAATTGAATACCCTATGTTGATTGATTATCTCTATGATCTGACTGCTAAATTGAGTTTGATTCATCAACAGGTCTTTGAGTCTCTGCCATCACAAACAGAGGGTCCTGGTCATCGGCTTCAACCAGGGGACTGGATCCTCGTCAGAAACTACGGACGAAAACGAAACCTTGAACCAAGATTTGTGGGCCCGTTTCAGGTACAGCTGGCTACAAGAACGGCGGTTCGACTACACGGACGTCGGAACTGGGTACACGCTACCCACACTAAAAGAGTCCCACTTCCTCTGCCATCGGACACCTGGATAAGAAGAGGTCTTTCTTCATCTGAGACCGACACTGCACCACGTTTCGTTCCATTCAGCGAAGCTCGGCTTGTATCTGACACCGTTGCTGACTCCTCTCAAACAATTTCCTCCACATCAACCTTGGAAAATTTGACTGTTGAACAATTGCCTGAACAACTGAACACTCCTTTGCCGTCCAATCCACTGTTTGAAGATCAGACGCGCCCTGGAAGTAGTCGATATTTTCTTCGTCCACGAACAAGCCATAAATAAAAAGATTTTTTTGTTTCTAGGTTCTACATTGCTCTGAAAACAGTGGACATTATATATTGTGTATCTTTTTCTTTTTTCGTACAGCCAAGAACATTATTTAGTTAGAACCTACCATCCAGGTTGACCGTAAGGCCGTGCGGGTACTTCCTTCTGTTTAGCAGCTATCGACACAAGGTTGGTTTCTATTATCGATTTCTGGGAACTCCTGGGAATTGATAACCGCTACTCAGAACGAAGTGCGTCAAGAACGTCGCGGACGGTCGTTAGGGGATGGAATCATCATTGTCTGAGCTGTCGAAAAGAGAAGAAATGTTGGCGCAAAGATCTACATTGCAGAAAATATGTCATACAAAATGGTTTTTCTCACAAGTAATCATACTGTTTCTCACCATATCTATGCTATTGGTAGGAGGAATATATTATGGGTCTCAGTTCTTATTGTCTTCTGCTACACCTACTCTTCCATCTCATGATCAATATTTCGTTTCTACTGTTTCTCCACTTTCCTTTTATCCTCTGCCTCAACACGAACAAATCAGACGTGCGGAATTCAGAAACAACTCTTTTATCCAACTCCTGCATCAGCATCAGTTGGTGGTAAACACTACCAATTGTTGGGTGTGTGGATTAATGCCACATACCATGGATAAGGGTTAAGCATGGGCGTAAAATCCGCTCCGCTCGCGGATTTTTCGGATTTTCGGCAAATCCGCAATCCGCGAACGCTCGCGAATTTGTCGAAAATCCGTGAATCCGCTCGCGGCGGATTTTTTGCTTGGTTGCGGCGCGCGGCGTGGTGCACGGCGTTCACTTTCCGTCATTTTAGCGTTTGCCGAGTTGTTTTTCTTTGCGAGTGACGCGCCATTTTAGATCTTGCTGCGTGTTCCCGCGGGAGTTTGTCGCCCGCGAATACGTACTCGCGGCTTGCCACCTTGCACAGCACACCTCGCGAGAGTTCGCAATTGCGAACACGTAGTTGCGGCGGAAAGGAACAATCTCGCACTTGCGAAATAGAGATTTTACAATTTCGCACAAGAAAATCACCAGCAAACAGGATAAACCTTCAGAAAATTATGATTTTTATCAGAATCACTCCTCAGGTTGACATTTGCATGGCTTTTTTTTTGTTGCAAGGAGTCCATTTTGGGGGGGGGGGGGGAAGGAAGTGCCCCACAGTCTCCAACTTCCTGTTCCTGTCCAGCAGGCTCCTCCCAGTGCTTTGTCCATCTCCTGGTCACTTTCATTTGGATCTGGAGCTGGAAGGATTACTTTTTGTGGGTGCTGCTGGATATTTGGATTTGAGGCCTTTTTGACTGTCTTTGGATCACTTTTGGATTAGAAATCAACTTTCACAAGTAAGTTTGTTTGGGGCATTACAGTTGCTGCAAGTAAAATTTTGGAACTTTTTCAGAACATTAAATAAATTATATTGTGGGTAGCCACAGTATCCAGTAGGACCAGGGTTGGTTAGGGGTGCATGATACAACTGTTTTGTTGAATTTAAACACCATTGAGGCCATGGATGGGCTGGGATTGTGCTGATTTTTGTCTTTTTTTTGGGACTGCTGGTGGGGCCCTTTGCCCAGGGGTGGTGAGTGTTGCATGGGCCTAGTCTTTCTGTGGGGTGTCTTCTTAAATTTAAACATAATTGAGGCCATGGATGGGCTGGGATTGTGCTTATTTTATTGTTTTTTGTCGTTTTTGGGGGGCTGCTGGTGTGGCCTTTTGCCCAGGGGTGGTGGGTGGTGCATGGACTGAGTGTGCCTGTGGTGTGGTCTCACTCTCTTTAATGTAAACATCATGGATGGCATTGGATTGTGGTGATTTCTGGCTGTTTTTCTGTTTTTTGGGGGTGTACTGTTGATGTGGACTGGTCATGTGGGTGGTGGTGGTGGCCATCTTGAGTGCTGGCTGGTACAGGCAACATGTGCCTGGGGTGTAAGGGGCCATTTTGAGGAGAGGCAGTGTCTGAGGCCTGCACTTATTTTGCCTACTTTTCATCCATTATGCCCAGGGGTAGTGAGTGTTGCATGGGCCTAGTGTTTCTGAGGGGTGTCTTCTTGAATTTAAACACCATTGAGGCCATGGATGGGCTGGGATTGTGCTGATTTTATTGTTTTTTGTCGTTTTTTTGGGCCTGCTGGTGGGGCCCTTTGCCCAGGGGTGGTGAGTGTTGCATGGGCCTAGTCTTTCTGTGGGGTGTCTTCTTGAATTTAAACATAATAGAGGCCATGGATGGGCTGGGATTGTGCTTATTTTATTGTTTTTTGTCGTTTTTGGGGGGCTGCTGGTGTGGCCTTTTGCCCAGGGGTGGTGGGTGGTGCATGGACTGAGTGTGCCTGTGGTGTGGTCTCACTCTCTTTAATGTAAACATCATGGATGGCGTTGGATTGTGGTGATTTCTGGCTGTTTTTCTGTTTTTTGGGGGTGTACTGTTGATGTGGACTGGTCATGTGGGTGGTGGTGGTGGCCATCTTGAGTGCTGGCTGCTACAGGCAATATGTGCTTGGGGTGTAAGGGGCCATTTTGAGGAGAGGCAGTGTCTGAGGCCTGCACTTATTTTGCCTACTTTTCATCCATTATGCCCAGGGGTAGTGAGTGTTGCATGGGCCTAGTGTTTCTGAGGGGTGTCTTCTTGAATTTAAACACCATTGAGGCCATGGATGGGCTGGGATTGTGCTGATTTTATTGTTTTTTGTCGTTTTTTGGGCCTGCTGGTGGGGCCCTTTGCCCAGGGGTGGTGAGTGTTGCATGGGCCTAGTCTTTCTGTGGGGTGTCTTCTTGAATTTAAACATAATAGAGGCCATGGATGGGCTGGGATTGTGCTTATTTTATTGTTTTTTGTCGTTTTTGGGGGGCTGCTGGTGTGGCCTTTTGCCCAGGGGTGGTGGTGCATGGACTGAGTGTGCCTGTGGTGTGGTCTCACTCTCTTTAATGTAAACATCATGGATGGCATTGGATTGTGGTGATTTCTGGCTGTTTTTCTGTTTTTTGGGGGTGTACTGTTGATGTGGACTGGTCATGTGGGTGGTGGTGGTGGCCATCTTGAGTGCTGGCTGGTACAGGCAACATGTGCCTGGGGTGTAAGGGGCCATTTTGAGGAGAGGCAGTGTCTGAGGCCTGCACTTATTTTGCCTACTTTTCATCCATTATGCCCAGGGGTAGTGAGTGTTGCATGGGCCTAGTGTTTCTGAGGGGTGTCTTCTTGAATTTAAACACCATTGAGGCCATGGATGGGCTGGGATTGTGCTGATTTTATTGTTTTTTGTCGTTTTTTTGGGCCTGCTGGTGGGGCCCTTTGCCCAGGGGTGGTGAGTGTTGCATGGGCCTAGTCTTTCTGTGGGGTGTCTTCTTGAATTTAAACATAATAGAGGCCATGGATGGGCTGGGATTGTGCTTATTTTATTGTTTTTTGTCGTTTTTGGGGGGCTGCTGGTGTGGCCTTTTGCCCAGGGGTGGTGGTGCATGGACTGAGTGTGCCTGTGGTGTGGTCTCACTCTCTTTAATGTAAACATCATGGATGGCGTTGGATTGTGGTGATTTCTGGCTGTTTTTCTGTTTTTTGGGGGTGTACTGTTGATGTGGACTGGTCATGTGGGTGGTGGTGGTGGCCATCTTGAGTGCTGGCTGGTACAGGCAACATGTGCCTGGGGTGTAAGGGGCCATTTTGAGGAGAGGCAGTGTCTGAGGCCTGCACTTATTTTGCCTACTTTTCATCCATTATGCCCAGGGGTAGTGAGTGTTGCATGGGCCTAGTGTTTCTGAGGGGTGTCTTCTTGAATTTAAACACCATTGAGGCCATGGATGGGCTGGGATTGTGCTGATTTTATTGTTTTTTGTCGTTTTTTTGGGCCTGCTGGTGGGGCCCTTTGCCCAGGGGTGGTGAGTGTTGCATGGGCCTAGTCTTTCTGTGGGGTGTCTTCTTGAATTTAAACATAATAGAGGCCATGGATGGGCTGGGATTGTGCTTATTTTATTGTTTTTTGTCGTTTTTGGGGGGCTGCTGGTGTGGCCTTTTGCCCAGGGGTGGTGGTGCATGGACTGAGTGTGCCTGTGGTGTGGTCTCACTCTCTTTAATGTAAACATCATGGATGGCGTTGGATTGTGGTGATTTCTGGCTGTTTTTTCTGTTTTTTGGGGGTGTACTGTTGATGTGGACTGGTCATGTGGGTGGTGGTGGTGGCCATCTTGAGTGCTGGCTGGTACAGGCAACATGTGCCTGGGGTGTAAGGGGCCATTTTGAGGAGAGGCAGTGTCTGAGGCCTGCACTTATTTTGCCTACTTTTCATCCATTATGCCCAGGGGTAGTGAGTGTTGCATACTTGCATGTCCGTAGTCTTTCTGTGGGGTGTCTTCAATGTAAACATCATGGATGGCATGGGATTGTGCTCATTTTTCTGTGTTTTGTCGATTTTTTGGGGTGTATAACTGAACTGATGTTCCTCTGTCTTCTGAGGTTCCGTGATCATTTATGCTCGTGTTTGTAACATTGTCGTAAATACATAATTTTGGTATCGGTGAACCGCAAATGATCCATTTGGTATATCCTGGTGTTTTCGCTATGCTACGAGCAAGAGCACTCCTGTTACCAACACATTTGTGATTTACCCATGGCATCCATCTTAGATCACGGAAGCCATTTTGTATTCCTTGCCCTCACATAGTCAATGGACACGCAATGACCTCTTTTTCATTAAGGACACGTAGGCCTTAACCGGCGATTCACCTTGCTAGTGACACGTGCACCTTAGGCCAGCAACGCTGTGGCAGCATGACTCGGCAAGAACTGCCTCCCCAGCCTGAGGCCAGTCCTGCCACACTGGTTCTTGTGTTCGTTGGCCTGATCATGATTAAGCGGCCGAAACTGGTAACCGTGCCCGTTTACGACCCACAAACATTTCTTATCCTGTCTTTCTATCTTCCACACCTGGCTCTACTCCTTTCCTTCTGGGCCTTTATTAGGGGGAGGTAACGAAATTTACGATGAGGCGGTCCGGGTCTTGAATGAAGAATTGACATGGGAGTATGATGGACTAGTGGGAACCCCTCATTCGTAATGTTTTGACATCAGATACTGTCGACGATTCCTGTGCAACGCCAAATATTTATTGTTTAAGACACGTATGATTAGAACTGTGGTAACATGTAAAGAATTTGCCTGAAGCCCAATATTTAGTATATAAGGAGCAATCCTCTTTGTACAAATCGAACAGGCTCCTAGATACTGCCTATGTGTGGTTTCTGCGACTTCTGTGTCCCTGCAGTAATAAACCGTTGGTCTTTGACGCCACCATCGAGAAGCCCGTGTTTCTGTTTGTTTGTGTACCAAGACAGGTTGAACTCCGGAGTCTTCGGGTGTTGTCCCTGACACCTCTGGACGGAACCAAAAAGTCCAGAACTCCATTTGGCGCCCAACTCGGGGCGACGTCATTCGGTACCGGTCCAAAAGCCTGAAGAATTCGAGGAGCTTCGTGTGAAGATTTCAGAGGGAGGCGCCCCACTTCATCGATCCCGGCATATCGCAAAAGTGGCCCCGACGTTCTCTTCCACGAGGGTTCCCGTTCAGACGGCTGCAGTGCTCCGTTGCCTTGACCGTCGCCCTGTCTTGGACCCGAGGTACAGTCCTCAGTACGGCGAAACGTGACGGGTTTCTCCTTGGTGACGTCTTCAGTGCCTCAGTTAAGTATTCAGTGGTTGCTAGTTAAATATTTTGTGAGGATTGCTCCCGTTTGGATAATCCTTTTAGTTCTCAGTTCAGTTCAGTTCTGTAAGATTATCACTGGTTATTCTGGTTACGATAATCATTCTGTTCAGTTCAGGTATCGATACATTTGTCAGTTCTGGTAGGCCTAAGTTCGTGGTTCGAGTGCGCATCTTTTCTGTTTGTGTCTTGTTTGTCTTGTGTTCCGGATTATAAAATGGTAAGTCGGAAAAATTGTATGTTGTCTTGTTTTAGTTGCAACAGTGATTCCCAGTTGGAGGACTCGTGTTTGGTTCCTCCGATTGGAACTCCCCTTTATGATCTATATTGCAAATTTGGCGTGGGCCCTATCTCTTATAATGAGGTATGGATCCGCTACACAGAGAAAGACGGTGTCCTTAGTTGGCCACTACATGGTAGTTTCGAACCTGAAGTTCTCGATAATCTAGAAAGAAGGTTGTTTAAGAAGAAAGCCCGGCCGGCAATGTTTGATTCTTTCCGTTATTGGCGAAAAGAATCTAAACAGAGAGAAATTAAAAAGCTGAAGAAAGAACAGAAAGAGCAAGAGTTGACTTTAGAACAGTCTGCTAGGCAGCTGCAACTCAACGAGTCTGAGAAAGCGATGGAGATGGCCGACAGAGAGCGTAATTTAGCGATAGACAAGTGCTATCCTGCTTTGCCATCGAGTACGGCTAAGATAGTAGAGGACCCTGAAAAGGATCCCCTGTTGTCTTACTTGTTACGATCACCCCCACCGTATGCACAAGGTGCTACGGCTCCACCTATACCGAATGTTCAATTACCGGTTGCTGGACAACCTGGTGTCCCTGTTCTCGCTCCCCTGAATCAAGTTCCTATACCTCCTGTGGTCAATATTAATGTTCCTTCGACAACCCCTCTTCTAGGGTTGCCGACTTCTTTACCTATGCCTGTGTCGCTCACACCTGCTACTTCACAAGCTAATTTTCAAGCTACTCCTACTGTTCCTGACCTATCTGTTCCAACTGCTACTCTATTCACTGCCTCTGCTAATATTATGACTCCGCTTTCTGTTCGTCGAAGAATCACTGATTCTGTCTCTAATATTCTATCTCCCTTCTATAAAACTCTGATTAAGACTCCTACCTCTGACTCTGTGCAGAGACGTAGTCAGCTTCCCAGTACTGAGGAAAGAGGAATACTAGATTCCACTGCCCTTAGATGGGTTTCGAAAGTTGGAAGATATAATGTACAAAATGTATTAGATACATTTATGCAATGGAACGAACCGACACAACGATATGTGTTCGATGAAATGTGTTTCCTTCTACGTGAGGAATTGGAAGAGGATGACCCTGAATCAAATCTAGGAGAATTAATTAATGTTCAGAAAGAGTTTGCTACAGGTATGATAGTTGGTCAAAATATAAAAGAAGCGATGGAACTAATTTTAAGTTATAGATCCGACTCATCCCTTCTTTCACCAAGAGAGTTAGAGAAACGTAGTACGAAACGAAATCGTCAATATCCAATGAGAGAGGTTCCACCAATTTGGCGTGAAGCTGTGCAAGCTAATGCACCGCTTGGTATTGCAGCCGCTCCGGCCCAATTCCAGAGAGTATGGATACATATTCCATGGAAGCGAGCTGAAGTATTAGCAGTAAAACAGGCCTTGCCAGATCCGCGTAAAAATCCTGCAGGGTACTACAAAGAGTTGGCTCAAACAGTTGACGCTTGTGTATTGAATCTTGCTGACATAGATCTGTTATTTGGTAATGTAGTACCGCAACCAATTTGGGCTAAAATTCGTAAAGAGAATCATCCAGTTGCCCTAGGTGGTGACTGGGCAGCTATAAGTGCAGCGGATGGTCAACAAGTAGGTGGTTCCAAACCTGAACCTTTAATTGCTGACTTGCCTGGTAGAATAATCGATTTAATGAAAACCTTAATGCCTGCATTACGCGTTAACTGGGATAAATTGTCCGCGTGCAAACAAAAGAAAGACGAAAGTGTCTCCGACTTTTTCACAAGATTCGAGGAGACTTTCGTGGATCATAGTGGTCAGGATATGAGCACAGAAGGAGGCCAGAGATTATTTGTCGATAAATTTGTGCACAATCTGTTGCCAGAACTTAGTAGTAAATTAAAGAATTCTGAAAGTGCGTGGGCTGTCTCTACGACTGCGCAAATACTTGCGACTGCTCAATACTACGAAAATAGGGATAAAGAAGAGAAGGAAAAATTAGATAAAAAGACGAAAGATTTAAAAACTAAAGTACTTTTACAGCAAGCTTATCCGCCTCGCACGAATCAAACTAATATGCAGCAAGGGTCATATCAAAGAACGGATTATAATTTTCAAAGGCCACAATACCAATGGAATCAATGTGCTTATTGCAAAAAGGAAGGTCATTACAAAAGCGATTGTCCAGTTCGGGCGCAAAATAATGATGCAGCCGCTCAGAGAGGTCGTGGTAGTTCTATGCAAAACTCTAGAGGTCGAGGACGAGGTGCTATGCCTCCACAGACAAGTGATCGCCCTTCTAATTATTTCGACCAGCGTAATGGACAATCTGCCCAACAGAATAGGTCTCCACAGTATCATGTCGAAGACTATTATGAAGCCAGTGAGGAAGGTCAGCAAAGTGAATACTAGGACAGCCATGGACAAAGAGAGGGAGTAGTATCAGTACCAGTAGATCAGAGTGGGCCTTATGTCGCAGTAGCAACATCAGGTATAGTCGAACCGTTTCTGTTGGATACTGGTGCAGCAAAAAGTTCTATCATACATGCGAAACTCCCTGGCGCACCTTTGTCTGGCTCAACAAACGTTTCAGTAGGTTTTTCGGGCGCCCCTGTTCACAACCCTGTTTCTGGTCCTTTGTCTATTTCTGTTGGACCCCGTCAATTGAAAGCACCCCTGATTTTGACGACAGGTTGTACCGAAAATCTGCTTGGTTTAGACTTGTTAAAACGCCTGTACGCGACATTGTACTGTTCTCCAGCAGGAGTACAGCTTACGTTGGGTAAAAGAATAATCTCTCCGATGTACTTATCGATGGATGCGCTCCCACCAGAGCTGCGTTCACTCCCTGATACTCTTTGGGCGACTGGTCCTAATGATGTAGGTCTATTGGAAATTCCACCCTATGTAGTAACTTTGAAAGCAAATGTCAAACTTCCACGAATTCCACAATACAGAATCTCTAGTGAAGGTGAGCGTGCGCTCCTACTGATAGTACAAGACCTGATCAAGAAAGATGTTGTAGAAGAGACTAGAGGTAATGTCTGTAATAGTCCTGTACTGCCTATTCTGAAACGAACTGACCCTACAAAACCTCCAGTATATAGGTTCGTAATTGATCTTAGGGAGGTCAATAAAATTGTGATCCCACAGTTTCCTGTGGTTCCAGACATTACTGCATTGTTAACGTTGATTCCTGCTACAGCAGCATGGTTTCAAAAGGACGAATCGACCTAAAAGACACTCCGTTGTCAGAACCAGATGGCACGTTGTATGTTGACGGGTCTTGCTTCAAATTGGAGAATGGTGATGTGACTGCTGCTTATGCAGTAACGACTTTGAGTACGATTGTGGAGACTGCAAGAGTGAGTCAGAATTCTGCCCAGGCTGCAGAATTGATCGCGCTAACAAGAGCGTGCGTTTTAGCTAAGGGAAAGAGAGTGATTGTGTTCACAGATAGTCAGTACGCGTTCGGCGTGGCCCATAGTTTTGGCCGTTTGTGGAAAGAGAGAGGTTTCATTACGTCCCATGGGACTAAGATTCAACATGGTCAGCTAGTTAATGACTTGTTGGAATCTCTAACCTTACCGACTGAAGTTGCGATTGTGAAATGCAGTGCTCATAAAGCAATCACGGATGATGTTGGTCGTGGGAATGCTTTTGCTGACGAGACTGCAAAACAGACAGCCAGAAATATGATGAGTAGAATGTATGTTGCAACGTCTGCAAGATGGATTTCTGAGTCTGGAATGTGTGAAGACACAGTGGAAAGCGTGAAAGAAATTCAGAAAGAGGCGACTGAGGAGGAAAAACGTGCATGGAGAGAGAGCACGGGTAAATTGGACTCGAGTGGGTGTTGGATTGACTTGTCGGAACAACAGCGTTGGATGTTGCCTGATGCGTATGTGCTTGCAGTAGTGACGATGGCGCATGGATCAGCGCACATCAGTTCAAAAGGGATTTGTAAGATGTTGGCTCCGGTCTGGAAGAATGACGGGATTAGTAGGTGTGCAGAGAGAGTGGTGAGGAATTGTATGGTATGCTTGATGCATAATCCTGGCAAGGGAATCCCCACACCTGCAGGTCATTTCGCTCCTCCTTCCTGCCCTTTTGAAGTGATCCAGCTAGACTTCATTCACATGGACCGTTGTAATAACCTGAAATACGTCCTAGTGGTAGTTTGTGCTTTTTCCAGATGGATCGAAGCATACCCACTCAAGGACAATACTGCCTTATCCACTGCCAAAATTCTTCTTAAAGAATACTTCCCCAGATACGGAATGCCACGGATTGTATGGTCAGATAACGGAAGTGAGTTCGTAGGGAAAGTTATGCAGAGTGTGTGTGCCGGCCTAGGGATTAGGCAAAAATTCCATAGTGCAAATCATCCCCAGTCCGCGGGTTTAGTCGAGGGTTACAATGGCACCCTTAAACTGAAACTCGCTAAGATACAAGCATCCACGGGTTTGTCCTGGCCAGACGCATTGCCTTTGGCTTTGCTATCAACAAGAGCAACTGTACATTCTAGAGTAGGGCTTAGTCCCTACGAAATAGTTTTCGGTCGTCCTGCAAATGTTTGGGGGGTACCTAGACCGAAAGAATTTAAGCAGCTGGAATACCCAATGTTAATTGATTACCTTTTCGACTTGACTGCTAAATTAAGTCTTATTCACCAACAGGTTTTCGATGCATTACCAAAGCCATCGGAGAGTCCAGGCCATCAACTGAAACCGGGTGATCAGGTGGTCATCCGAAATTTTGCAAGAACGAAAAATCTTCAGCCCAGATTTATTGGCCCGTTCCAAGTCCTGCTAGCAACGAGAACTGCTATTCGTGTGGCCGGAAGAAGGAATTGGATCCATACGACTCATGCTAAACGTGTGCCTCTGCCACTTCCTTACGACAACTGGGTAAAGAAAGGAATCGGTGCCTCTGAAACGGAACAAGTCCCCAGGTTCATACCTTTCAGCGATGCAGAACTGATCACGGATTCACCAAATTCTGACTCTCCTCCTGAAACTGCTCTTTTGAACCCTGAACATTTGTCATCCACACCCAATGAACATTTGCCATCTGCACCAAAAGAACATTTGCCATCTGCGAACGTGAACATTGCAACGTCAGCTGAAAATACATTGTTTCCAGATCAGACAGCTCCTGCAAAACTGAGATACAACTTACGTTCTCGCAATATGGACAAATAAAGCAGGAAACTGCCTATTTTCATATTTGAATTTGCTATACATTGCCTCCAGCCAGGAAGTTTGCTAATACTTTGTATTGTTTCTTTTTGTTTTAAAATTGCCTTGCCGTCTGGGTAGCCGTAGGGTCGTGGCTGTGTGCCTAGTTGAATCTGCGGGGGTCCGACACAAGGTCGACCTTTCTGTTAGTTCTGGGAACTCCCAGGGCTGATAGAGGCATTTTCATCTACGTACACATCATCAGTGGTCGCGAACGGTCGTAGAAGATGGAGCTTCCTGAGCTACAACGAGAAAATGTAATTTATGTTCGCAGAAATAGACTGTACAGAATACTTCACAGCAAATGCTTTCTAATACAATGTGCAGTTACATTTTTAATTGTTTTAATAACGTTGGTGGGTGGAATCATCTTTTGCATACATTTGATTTTTATGCCAGTAACTACAGTGCCTCCCCTTAATCCTGTTACTTCTACAGTTTCTTCTATGCATTCTTTTCACTCATTTCCTGAACACGAACAAGCTCGACGCTCAGAATTTATGAACAATACATTTGTACAGCTCTTGCATCAACACCAACTGATAGTTAATACTACAGACTGCTGGGTGTGTGGGTTGATACCTCACACTATGGATAAAGGCATTCCCTATCTAGTCTTGCCTTTTAGCTATAATGGATCATTTCAGGCCTTTCAGACCATTTTTTCATACGCCCTTGAGACCTATCCTCCGCGTCCACCACGGTCCACTAAATACAACTCAGCCAACAAAGCTTTAGTCCAGGGAATTATTGATATGATTAAAGACGTCAATAATACTCCATCTTATCCTAAAGATGAATTGCTGGTGTATTTGACTTGGAACTCTACAGAGTACCGCCTTAGTTTGGGAGAAAGCAAGCGTAAAAGCTCCACTTCAGTTTGGGTCGTGCCTCACCGAGGTCAGGTCTGTTTGCAAGGAAATGGGAGAAATCCGAGAGCTCAGCTAGGGAGCAGTGAGTGCGTTGAGACTTACGTATTTCCGTCTGACTCCTCCCCTGCCTTTCTGACTGCTAGGGGTACCTACTTCATTTGTCAGGACAGAGCATATACATGGCTGCCTGCTGACTTTTCAGGTTCATGTTATATTGCTCGATTGTTACCTCCGACATACACTGCTTCTTCAAATTATCACAAAACCAGAGTAGCAAGAGGTGTTTTCAGCAAGGAAGATACCGCTGGTCAAGAAGCTGGAGACTTTTTCAAAGGTTTCCTTCCGTTTTGGGGGCCTATGGCCAATAGTAGAAATCTTCGCCAACTAACACGGGTAGTTGAATCTACTATTACAGAAACTGCTGGTGCCCTTAGTAACTTAACAGCTGAGCTTCAGGCGGATCGTCTCATGACGTTGCAGAACCGTATGGTTCTAGATGTAATACTTGCAGATCGAGGTGGGGTATGCAGAATGATCCAATCGAGCTGCTGTGTCTTTATTCCGAATAATGCTCCAACAGTCTATGAAGCAATCTCTAAGCTACATAAGATTTCCGACTCTATACACATAGATAAGGGAAACTGGTCCTTCATGGAGTGGTTTTGGACTCTGGTATCAGCGTGGGGATGGAAGGTTCTAATGGTTATTGGTGTCATCCTAGTATTTCTGTTCTCGTGCTGTCTTATTATCCAGTGTGGTCCCGCTCTGTGTAGTCTCTGCGCTGCAACCTGTTTCAGGAAACCACCTGCATTAGGAGAAAAGGCACGAGGCAGGATGATGACACAACGACATATCGCTGATCTAATGAGCATAGAAATGGACTCTGACTCTGATATAGACTGAGTAATTGCCTAAGTAAGGGCAAAAGGAGGGTCTGAGGTTCCGTGATCATTTATGCTCGTGTTTGTAACATTGTCGTAAATACATAATTTTGGTATCGGTGAACCGCAAATGATCCATTTGGTATATCCTGGTGTTTTCGCTATGCTACGAGCAAGAGCACTCCTGTTACCAACACATTTGTGATTTACCCATGGCATCCATCTTAGATCACG
Organism: Lissotriton helveticus; assembly: GCF_964261635.1. Lineage (NCBI taxonomy): Eukaryota > Metazoa > Chordata > Amphibia > Caudata > Salamandridae > Lissotriton > Lissotriton helveticus. The sequence continues at coordinate 1,730,434,067 of NC_136069.1, read as the reverse complement.
GAAGCCATTTTGTATTCCTTGCCCTCACATAGTCAATGGACACGCAATGACCTCTTTTTCATTAAGGACACGTAGGCCTTAACCGGCGATTCACCTTGCTAGTGACACGTGCACCTTAGGCCAGCAACGCTGTGGCAGCATGACTCGGCAAGAACTGCCTCCCCAGCCTGAGGCCAGTCCTGCCACACTGGTTCTTGTGTTCGTTGGCCTGATCATGATTAAGCGGCCGAAACTGGTAACCGTGCCCGTTTACGACCCACAAACATTTCTTATCCTGTCTTTCTATCTTCCACACCTGGCTCTACTCCTTTCCTTCTGGGCCTTTATTAGGGGGAGGTAACGAAATTTACGATGAGGCGGTCCGGGTCTTGAATGAAGAATTGACATGGGAGTATGATGGACTAGTGGGAACCCCTCATTCGTAATGTTTTGACATCAGATACTGTCGACGATTCCTGTGCAACGCCAAATATTTATTGTTTAAGACACGTATGATTAGAACTGTGGTAACATGTAAAGAATTTGCCTGAAGCCCAATATTTAGTATATAAGGAGCAATCCTCTTTGTACAAATCGAACAGGCTCCTAGATACTGCCTATGTGTGGTTTCTGCGACTTCTGTGTCCCTGCAGTAATAAACCGTTGGTCTTTGACGCCACCATCGAGAAGCCCGTGTTTCTGTTTGTTTGTGTACCAAGACAGGTTGAACTCCGGAGTCTTCGGGTGTTGTCCCTGACACCTCTGGACGGAACCAAAAAGTCCAGAACTCCACTTCCATTGCTTTTAGGTGCACAAGAAGACTCAAGAGAACCACCAGTGCCAGGAAGAAGTCCTGCAGCGGTGTGTGTGTGCAGCATAACGTCACGCGACGTCACGTCTGGACACAGAACCCTCTGCAACTCGTGCAACTGCTGCCTGCTGACCTGCTCTGAAGAAGATGGCCCCAAAAAAAGTAACCCGTAGCTCCTCTAGCAAGAAAGGTGCCAGTAAGGAGCAGAAGAAGCAAGTTACCAAGGACACTGGTGTGCCGCCCGCCCCTTTTTTTGGGAGTAAAAAAAAAAGTATGCCTGCAGCAGCAGCGGGATCTGCTGGGGACCAAGCTGGCAGCAGCACCCCCGCTCCATTGGGCTCAGTGCCACCACCACCACCACGCCAACTTAAGTCCAAGCCCTTGAGTGCTGCAGAGGCAGCCAGTATAGTTCTTCAATCACCATCGACCAGTGATGTTGGCTCATCGCAAGAAAGCAGCAGCAATGTCCCTCAATCAACACAGGTTGTTGTAGCTCATCTGACGAGTGTTGAACAACCACAGCCGCAACAACAATCACATGTGCAAGTACAAGCCCAAGTACATGTGGAAGGAGAGGCAGCGCAAGGAGATGCGCAAGCAGAGGTGCATGGAGGGTCACAAGTGCCCACAATAGTTGTTCCTCCCGAAGTAGGGGCACATCAGGAAATCGACAATCAAGGCGAGGTATCATTTGAGGAAGCCACTCCTCCTGATGATCCTTCATTGTCTTCCACACCCCTAGCAAGGAAGAGATCAAGGGTGGTGTCTACATCTTCTTCAAGCACACCTCCTTCTGATGATACGGATCAAACTTGGGAACCAGCACCACAGCCGTCTGAGAGTGAGGCACACCATGATCCAACAAAGGTACTTAAGCGTAAAAGGAAGCTCGTCCAAAGTCTCAGACTTATGGAGTGTGATGAGGCTCAACAAGAAGTGGCGGATACTGCTGCTGATGAAGACTCTGCCAACGACGACCCAGTCATCATAAAGGTCACTGCAGCCCCAGCGGGCATGCAGCAAACAGACATTTTGACCCTAGCCCGAAGAGCTGCTGCGCGTGATGATGATGATGATGATGTTGTCGATGAGGAGGCAGTGGAAACACCACAATCATTGGAGTTAAGTAGTACACCAACTCGTCCCGCTTCCATATTTCTTTCTGGCAAGAAGAGACCTGCGTCAACCTCGACCTTAATTAGTGGCGGTAAAAGTGGAAAACGTACAAAAGTTGGCCAATCCAGATCCTCCACTTCATCTGGCATTAGCTTCATGACCACCACCACCAGTATCGCCGCCTCCTCCAGGTCCCACAGACACTTCAAGTCCCCAGTTTGGGACTTCTTTACTGTTTGTCCCAAAAATCCAAAGTTTGCCATTTGTACCCTTTGTAAGCTTGCAGTTAGTCGTGGTAAGCCAGGTAGCAACTATGGTACCGGCGGCCAGAGTGGTCATCTTGAGAGAAAGCACGCTGTCAAATGGTTTGCGCACCTAGCTGCGATCAAGAAAGGCCAAAATCAAGGAAACGTTGATGTTTCATCTGATGTTGACGAGCAGGAAGAAGACGTGTCAAAAACTTCCCTTACACCCAGTACCCCTCTCAGCAGCACACCCAATGTGAGGCACACTAAGAGTGTTGGAGCGAGTGAGACACCAACGCACAAAAGTTCACCAGCGAGCAAAATTGGGTCAACGAAGTCATTATCAGCCCGTAAATGCTTGGTCCAGGGCAACATTAGAACAATGCTTACTTCAGAGGTGCCATATGAACGCAACCACCCACTGACGCGTCTGTATAACACTAAGCTGGCTAAAATGCTAGCTGTGGACCTTCTACCTTTTTCTTTTGTAGAAGCGGTAGGTTTTCTTGAATTAGTTGCAACGCTCTGCCCTAAATGGAAGGTTCCGAGCCGGTTCTATTTTGCCAGAGTTGCGGTTCCAGCACTACATGAAGATGTGCTGCAGGCGATTGGGGCAGCTTTGCAGAAGAGTGCTGTTCACACAATAAATCTGACAACAGACATGTGGACCAGTGGCCCAGGCGATGATTACATGTGCATCACTGCACACTGGGTCTCTTTTTCAGGTGTTATAGCAAAGCTAAACGCAGGTGTTGACCCGGACCAAGTTTTCAAAGCTGCTCGGAAACATGCAACACTAGCCATGTTTGGCTTGGAGAAAAGTCACACAGCAGAAAACCTTTTGCAAGAGTTTAACAAAAAGGTCTTGACAATGCTATCCCCCCTAAAACGCAAGATTGGTTATGTTTCCACGGATAATGGCGCCAATGTAGTTAAGGCCATGTTACAGGGTGACCATGTTAGAGTGCCGTGTTTGGCGCACTGTATCAACCTGGTAGTTCAAAAATTCTTGAGTGATAAAGAGACTCCAGCGTTCGAGGTAATGGCCACCTGCCGCAAAATGTGCAACCATTTCAGCCATTCTTTTAAGGCCCGGAAGCATCTGCGGAGACTGCTACTTCAACGTGGAATGCCAGTGAAAGCACTCATCCAGGAGGTGGCAACACGTTGGAACTCAACCTTCTACATGCTTGAGCGTCTGCATGAGCAGTATACGGTACTCGATCACTATTTCTTGACAGAGGCTACATCTCAGAAGGAGGACCTGCGGATGAGTAAGGCGCAATGGGCCATAGTTAAAAGCCTGACAGACATGCTTCGTCCTTTTGAGTTCTTCACGCGTGCAGTCAGCCAGGAGGACTGTAATTTGGGAAAAGCTATCCCATTGTTGTGCATACTGGAGCACCAACTGATGGCGGTTTCTTCTGAGTTTGAAAAAGATGAAAAAAAAAAAAAACATTTCATTTTGTCTGAGAAATTATTACATCGCCTACGTGGTGATGAACGTCTTAAAAACATCAACTCAGATCAGCATTACATTTGTGCTACTATTCTGGATCCACGCTACAAAAAGGCGCTGGCAGACAACGCATTCTTTCCTTTCGCTGATGCAGATGTTCAAAAGTACAAACATTGGTTAGCCTGGTCAGCCAAGAGGTTTGAAAAAGAACGGCAGGTTATTGAAGGAGAAGCCAGTACATCAGCATCAGCAGGCCATCCGCAGTCACAAGAATCCACTTCTGCACCTGTGGCTGGGGCACAAGTGACCTCTCAGCCGTTAAAGACACCGGCAACTGGATCATCTGCACCACACACAATGACAACACTAACAGTGGCTGGGGAGGAGGATTGGCTAAGTTTGATGGGGTATGGTTCTCGAAAAAATGTCACAGGCACAGCAAAAAGTAAGCAAAGTGGAGGAACAGTTGATGACCTTGAGTCGATGGTGCAGGACTATCTGAATGACTCAACAGTGGTCTTTCTTAATGAGGAGCCATTGCAGTATTGGCATGGCAAAAAACAATTGTGGCCACAGCTCTACAACCTGGCTATAAACTATTTGTCTTGCCCACTCGCAAGTGTGTCTTCTGAACGTGTTTTCAGTGCTGCTGGTGGCATTGTAACTCCCAAACGGAGCCGCCTATCGCCCAAAAATGTGGAGCGGCTGACAATGATCAAGATGAATCAGCACCTCATACCACCAGATTACAAAGTGCGAGAAAGCACGCCACATGAAGACGAGGAGGACAGCAACGTAGATGAGGGGATTTTTTCTCTGTTCGGTGCCACTGACCTCATCCAGCCTGAATTCGCAGAGTATGATGACGAAATCTTGTTCTTATTCCCTGACACCGAGCCCTGAAAATGAGACAATCAATCAAGAACTTTCTTTTTCGTCCTTATTCACTTTTATTCCTGTGTGCTTTGTGTCTCTCTTTCTTTGTTTTGCACAGTTAATTTAATTCAAACTTTAATCACCTAATCCCAAAAACAAGACCATCATCAGAACTGTCTTCACTTGTTTGCTTATTGATTTGAAGGTGCCGCAGTCTACATTCCTCAGGTTCACAAGTTCTGAAGAACATGCTCCTCTATCCTCCTCCTCCAGACTGCGATTTACCTCCAAGCAGAGTGCTGGATTACGCACAATGAAGAAAGACTCAGCACTTGTGGGGGTGTTGTACTTCTTTGCGGGTGAGTTGACGGTTTTGGGCCCATTGCTGTGAAGCTCTAATAATGGACAAAAGTGTTTTGGACCAAATATGAGGTGGAAATTTCTTGCCGTTTTTGCTGACTTGCTTGCCTTTGAGGTGCTCTTTGGCGGGGTTCCGGGGGTTTGTGTGTAATTTTTGGTGTCTGTCGAAGCACTGCTGCGACAGTCTAATCTTGATTGCATTTGCTTTTCAGGAAATCCGTGGTGGAAAACAGGAGTTATGATGATTGATGATGATGACCTAGCTGAACAGCGCGGCATTTGGAACGAAGGCCGAGAGATATTGTAACTTGTAAGTATGAGATTTAGCTTTTTCGCTGTTTGGGGGTGTTGTCGGGTGTTTTTTTGCGGGTGGGTTGGCGCCGGCGGGTCTTGCCTGGGGCATTCCTGGGAAGGTCTAATACCGGATACAAGTGTTTTGGACAAAATCCATAAGGAACAGCCTTTTTTTTGCCATTTCTTCAGACATCTTGCTCAATGTAGCGTTTTGGGGGGCTTCCTGCTGTTCGTGGGTGGGTTGCGGCCGGGGTCTCTGTCGAAGCACTGCTGCGACAGTCTAATCTTGATTGCATTTGCTTTTCAGGAAATCCGTGGTGGAAAACAGGAGTTATGATGATTGATGATGATGACGACCTAGCTGCACAGCGCCGCGTTTGGACCGAAGGCCGAGAGACATTGTAAGTATGAGATTTAGCTTTTTCGCTGTTTGGTGGTGTTGTGTCGGGTGTTTTTTTGCGGGTGGGTTGGCGCCGGCGGGTCTTGCCTGGGGCATTCCTGGGAAGGTCTAATACCGGATACAAGTGTTTTGGACAAAATCCATAAGGAACAGCCTTTTTTTTGCCATTTCTTCAGACATCTTGCTCAATGTAGCGTTTTGGGGGGCTTCCTGCTGTTCGTGGGTGGGTTGCGGCCGGTCTCTGTCGAAGCACTGCTGCGACAGTCTAATCTTGATTGCATTTGCTTTTCAGGAAATCTGTGGTGGAAAACAGGAGTTATGATGATTGATGATGATGACGACCTAGCTGCACAGCGCCGCGTTTGGACCGAAGGCCGAGAGACATTGTAAGTATGAGATTTAGCTTTTTCGCTGTTTGGTGGTGTTGTGTCGGGTGTTTTTTTCCGGGTGGGTTGGCGGGTCTTGCCTGGGGCATTCCTGGGAAGGTCTAATACCGGCTAGAAGTTAGTTGGACAAAATCCATAAGGAAACACCAGTTTTGGCACTTTTTGTAAGTTAGGGTTCGTTAGGGTTAGCCCTAGCAGCAGGATTGCATGTGTTTAGGGGGGTTCGATTGCAACGCGGTTCTGTTGTTGTAGAGCACTGTTGGAGCGATGCTGGCTATGGATACTTTTGCTTGCAGGCAAGTGGTTTGAATACAATCCACGGTCTGTATTTGGGTCTACTGTTACTTTCAAAGTACGTTTTGTAACCATTTTTCTGCTAGGCATCGTTTTTGGAGATATGATTGGGTTCTTCTACATTTTTGCGACTGGCTTTAGTAAGGGTCTTGGTGGGAGCATTGCTGGGAAGGTCAAATTTTGTTCTAAAACACAGTAGTACACCCACCTTGAGGGGAAAGATCCGCTATAATATTTTGGCCATACTTATTGATCCTTAAAAAGGTGACTCAGACAGAGCACGCAATTTCAAAAATATTGTACTGTCTATTAGGGAAATCAAAGTGTCACTTTTTGAACCACACAGCGTACATACCTTTTATTTATTTATCAGTGGTATTGTAATAGCACTTCCTGTTTTCCGTTCAATAATTACAGGCCGGGTTTCAGTCAACATCCGCCAGGCAGGCAGTGGACAGGGTGTCTCTTCTGTCAGTGGTCACCACCACATTGATGGACGAAGCGTCAGCTGGAATGGAGGAGTGCCGCCAATAAGAGGAATTGTTTGCTGCATGCAACTTACTTACCAATTTCAACAGGACAACTCCAACAACATACGCAATACAGATACAGTATCCATTGTTGTCTTTTATTCTATGAGTGTGACTGCATGTGCTTACCTTTAGTTTGTAACCAAAGATTGTCTGTAAACTCTGTATCTTCAATTATTGTTTGTCCATGCTCTGCTTTTTTTTTCTTCTCTCAACAAAACCTACCCAAAAAGAAACCCCCATTCCCATCCATTTTACAAACCCTAACCCTCTTCCCCCGGGCTGTGTTGTTTTGCTTGATGTCTGACTAAAATGACATCAATAATTCCACACACTTGCTGGGGAGGATAAGGTGATAGCAGCAACAGGCTGGTGAAGGAATACGAGGATATCTTCTAGACTTACTCAGCTTCAGTACTATATCTTCTAGTAGTAGTAGCCAATGTCAAATAAATTCAACGCAAGTACTAGTTATACTTGCAATACTTTACCATTTGTTAGGCTACATTATGGCACTGTTCTAGTGTACTGTCACCTGCTATTTTCTCGATCGTACCGTAACCGTTGTAATGCTACAGTAAGGAGTACAAACAAGGTTTCGTTTTCTTTTTTTCCATAGGCATGCAACTGCCACTGTGTCACACCACTAGTAACACCGCAATGAGGAAATGTCACCCGCCCAGGAATGACAACGTTAATCCCCATTTCACCTGGAGCCAGCCCTGGGCCTAGCCCTAATTTCTAACACAAATTACAGGTAAGATAAGCGTTTGGTGGGAGGTAGTATAATGGAGTATTATTTCGGAGTAGACAAGAGATTGACGGTTGTACTACTAAAGTCCTACGACTGTTCAGGAAAACAAAGTTACTGTTACACCCCCGCCCCCCACCCACCAGACTGAAAAGCAGTAAAAAACAGGTATGGTCAGATAAAGTTGAAAAATATATTTATTTATCCCTAACAAAATAATCTCCCTCACCCACCCTAACCCCAACGATTGTCTCTGAAACGTCCCAAAACGATCCCAACTCCCAAATCCCACCCCCCAAAAGTCTATAAAAAAAGGGCAAGGGACACTCCACTACTGGAGGGTGCTGGTGCTGGTGCATGATGCGGCATGGGCATCATACTCCTTGCGGAGGGTGGCAAGCTCGGAGCGGAGGCCCTTAACCAAGGTCTTATACCTCAGGACCTCCTGCTCCAGGTTGGACATGCGGACTCGTAGGCGGCGTTGGCGTTCCTTGCAGCTCCTGTGGGGGGCAGCTGGTATTTCGGGTGCTTGGCGGTGGCGGTCGGCTTTCTTAGCCCGGCTCGGTCCCGCTGGTTTAGTCACGGAGGAGGATGCAGTGGTCACAGTCGAAGATGTTGCCCCGCTCGACTGCGTGTCCTCCTCCTCCTCCAGGGCCACCAGCCGCCGATACTCGGCGACTGTGGCCTCCAGCCTCCGTTGCCGGGCCAATCTAGCCTGCTCCCTCCTTGTTGTTGATTTGGAAGGAGCAACTATATGAAGAAAGAAAGACATAGTCTGTAACCAATGCTCCTTATTAATAACACAAAGTGATTGAGCCGAAAGTTGGGTCACAGAGTACAAGTAGCAAATTGAAAGCACAGTACATAACTATTGAGGACAGTATCTATGTAACCTCCCACTTCTGCATCCTTGCTCTAACAGTAGTGGTAGTTTAATGAACTAATTCTACGACCACTATGGACTTCCATTACAGTCGACTATGACAGTACACCAGTCTTATTCTTCTTCTTCTCTCTTGTTTAGGGAAATGGGTACGTTATCTTATGCAAGCCGGCAGAATGACATGGACACAGCACAGTGAAGTTGCACCCGAGAAAAAAAGTTGCACACCATGATGATGGAGACAGACTTGCGTTACTGTACCGGTCCAGTACATGCAGGTGGTGAAGCTATTACTTTTCTATTACGGGTGGCACTGAGAATACTCTGTTACAAGGGCTACTGCTTAATTAATTTACCTTTCACCCTACAGTGCAAATGAGTACTAGAAAAGGAAACTGAAGAAGCTAACTAATTTGATTATCTATCACTTCACATGGGACGTATTTAATGACAGATGAGATGACTTTAGGTGCTTTGCTTAATATTGAGTGAACACAGTGATACACCCACACATGAATGACGTACTACAAGTAAACTAAAGTTATTAAGAGAGGTACGGAGTGTCCACCGTAATAACCAGATATATGCTGTGAATGCAAACGCAATACAAAGTACTGCTACTATTCATGGTAGTATTGGACACATTTACAATTTCTTTTCCTTGCCTTCCCTGCACTGGGACGGACGTGCGGGTGCGGTGGTACATGCTCTTCAAGGTAACACTTACTTCACCTGGCGACCATCTACTCTCTCTAGATACACATTTGCTATGTAAGAGTCAGAGAATACCATGCTCCAGGCATCCATTCATTCAAAGTATACGCACACATACAGTTTCTGTTTCACCCACCCAGGCTGCTGTCCTTCCACCCATCCTTGCTTCATCATTGACCCAGCCATGCACCATACCATATTCTTTCCTTCCCAGCCACCTCTGGGTCCAAGCAAACACATATCGTTCTTCTTTGCCAGCCATCATACAAGTTCGCGTCCCACTTACTTACACCCTTCTTTCGCTTTTCGTTCATCCCATCCATCACGTTCGTCTAAGAACTTATTGGGATTCTTCTCACCAAAAACTTCACAGCTAAGTCGAAGTACATTTCGAGGAGGCTACTACCTGGTTGATTTGTAATTGTAATACACCCGTGCAGAAAGCACACTATGCAGTCTTCAATCTCAATAAGTAAGGAATATATAGCTTACCTGTTTCCGCCACCACCGTTTGATCCCCCACAGGAACGGCCACCAGCTCTTCTAACGCCGCCTCCTCCCCAGAGGCCTCCGAGTCCAAGTCCAACACAGCCACCTCCGCGCTGGCCCCGTCACCAGATGTTACACCTACAAAGTACATTTAAGAAAGTTAGAATACACCACTCACTACTATATAATATTTGGTCTAGGAGAAATGTTAAAAAAACAGAATACAATGTAATAATTTGTGACTGTCTACTCCATAGTAAAAATGTCCCATTTTCCAGGGAAGGCTGTTGTCTTGCTGCACTTTTATGCACAACTGATGAATGCTTGCTTTTGATTTTTAACACGCACCACTTTTTCTCCTAACAGACAGAAGCTTGACTCCTGAGTCCTAAGAACACGACCAGGATCAAGTTCAAACTAGGTGAGAGTTCGGCTCGACCACAAGAAATGTGTCCAATTAATCGTCAGCACTAACCACTTTTCCGTTTACAGTTAAATAGTTTTATGACAAAGTAGATTTTAATAAATGTGTTTACTTTTAATAAAGCTTTTACACTTAAATAGACTCTGTGGTTTTTGTTCCTCTAGACTAGAGTGGATGAGCTAAAGGTTTTGGAATTTTTGCAAGCATGAGTGCCTCTGACACTTCTTGACTGTGCTGTGACTCCGTACTACTCTCTTGTCCTGCGTACGATAATCTAGAGATCATTGGGGATCTATAATCGGTGACTTCGGGAGCTGAATGACTCTGCCACACTATCTAGTCAGTAAGGAGACAGTGCATAGAGGTATTGCTGAATATAATGGGAGTCCAATGGAATTGCCAAATGTCCAATCTTAGTTAGCTACACAGACAGACTAATAAGAATAGTCTAGTAATACCACAGGGAGTCATATTCGAGGCAGGATAAGAATTTATATCCAGTCTACAAGAAGATCAAAGACGATTTAGAAAAAATCGAATGAGGAACGCTAGGAAAAAATAGGTACTGTTTAGTAAAATGTAAACTTACTGGGGCCAGCAAAGGAGCCCTCGCCTGCCCGATCCTGGCCTGCATCCTCAGCACCCTCCTCCTGTGTCCTCTTGCCCTTGGGGGGAGCTGATGTACAACATGAAAGAAAGAAAAACCATAAAACATGGATGAGATTTTTCAACCAAATCAAACATTTCAAAAGAACAATAACAACATATTTTGGAAAAATAGCAAATAGATAGACAACTATTCCACGGGATCTATCTCATGTGGTATACTACGTTATTCGTATTGCCTGATTTGCGGAACGTTGACTTAGAAAGTTCCTATGTAACTCAATAAACAGACTACTAAAGAGGTTTGCCTAGGCCTGGCACTGCAGGCAGTAGTGCGCAACACGTGACAGACAAAGTCCATCCTGCTTGCAGATCAGTGAATACTCAAACTATCAATCCACCCGCCACCACCGCCACTATTTCTTCTGATAGCCATGTGACTGTCTAAAGGAAGGACACTGGACTTCAGTCTGTTGGGGCTGATTAATAAGTCCCTTGCGGAAGTTGCGGCTGATTTTCCTCCATTGTTGCGTGCCTTTTCTGACGCAGCGGCAGAACAAAAGACTCGCCATGGTGTTGGTGCGGCGTATATATTAAAAAAAAAAACACATATGGGCATATGGGCGATGCATCACGTTGTAAAGCCCTGCGCCATCAGGGGGCGTTCCGGCGCAAGGGAGGGCGTACCTGCGCAGGAACGAATCCTAAAAGTGGCTGAGGGAAATCTACAAGATGTCAATCAGTCATTTTTAGGACAATGATGCATGACTCAAACACTGCGCGCTTGAAGCCGACGTACGGCTTGATGCAGCATTGGGGAGATAGGGTACCCCAGAGCATTGCTGGAGCTGCGCCATCGTTGGCACGCAACTCCAGCAATGCGCTGCCTTTACGGCACAGATGCGTAAGGCTTCTGTGACGTTTTGGGCCAATGGGTGGTGGTGGCATGGCACACAATTACTGCCGCATCCCTGCTACTTTGCAGGGATGCGCCGGTAATTGAAAATATGACCCTTACTGTCTAGCATTACGCAGTTCTTTTCTTTACAGTACACTCATACATAATTTCTCAGGCCAATGAAATGCTTCTGAACACAACATACAAAACAAAGAAGCATAGTAGCAAGCAAGGCTACTGAGAAGGAGAGCAGTGCACCTGAAAATGAAATGCATAGAAGATTTTGAAATATAATTTACCTCAATGTAATCGGCAGCATTATTGCTCTTGGTAAAGAACAAAGATTTGCAAATAACAGAGCAGGATAAAACAGAGTAGTAAATGTACTACTACTACTACTCACCAAGCCCGGGGACCTCTACGCCGAGCGCGTCCAGCAAGTCCCGCTCCCGGTCCATGACATCGGTCCAGCGGTGGGTGGCCTGGTTATATGTGCGCCGGACCCCAGAGATCTTGTACATGGCCCGGCACACCTTCTCCCACCGCTGGCGGCGCTCCCGGATGCCATAGCCGGTCGCGATCTTGCCGCCTCCCAGGATCGTCTTGGGGAGGCGGCGCTGGACATGGAAGATCAGTGCCGCCACTTCCTCCGCGCTGAAGATCTCCCTCGGGACCACTTGCTCCCCCCTTAAACGCCCGCACGGGAGCCGGGCACGGGGTGCGGGACCCTTCCCCTTCTCAGGGTGCTTCCCGGCTCCCTTTACCATGGTCTGGGCAGAAATAAACTTAAATGATAAAGAAGAAATAGAATAGTGAAGAAGAAAAGAAAAGAGTTTAAAAAAGTAGTTTAAAAGTAAATAAAAGCTGCAGAAAACACAAAAATATAGAGCTAGAAAAATAGAGGGTTAGATAATAAGTAAAATTAGATCAAAAAAACTTCAAACAAGCAAAGGATGGCAGAGATTGAGAGAGGATACAGAAAGCATGCCCAGAACCATAGCAATGAATGAGAAACAAGATGGCCGCGCCCGTTCACGACCGCGTGGGTAAGTTCGCGCGAGATTTTCCTTGCGAGTACGCGCGAAATTGTACTAGCGAGCAGCACACTTTGCGAGATTACACATAGCGGGCGGAAACGGAATTACGTCACGCCAACAAGATGGCCGCGCCCGTGTACGACCGATAGGGTAACTTGGCAAACGAATAGCTAGAAGCGCCTCGCGAACACGCGCAAGATCACGCGAACATACACGTCGCAACAAAAACAATTTTGTATTCGCACGTATTCGCGGCTTCCGAAATCGATCTCGCACGGATTCGCGCCCCAAATAACGCGCGAAATTGCAAAAAAAACGATTTTAGCTAAAATGAAAGCAATGAGCAGGTGCAAAAGTTCAAACTTAACATTAGTAACATTCAAGGTAGTGCTTCCTGATGGGCCCCTCCAGAGTTTGCAACAATTCTATGACCCTGCTATGACCCAAACAGCAGGCTCATAGAATAGCACCATAAAGGTCCTGTAAAAAAAAAATTTCACTGCAACAAAAAGCAAATTACAGATAAGGAAGGAAGCAGGTGCCAGCCAGACTGGAACTTTCAAAATTACTGACACATTAATGAAACACAAATTAATTGATGGCAGTTGAAGAAGGGCAGGTGTGCTAGCTTTTTTCAACCACCATAATCTACAGTAATAAATAAACCTAATAGGTGCCTGTGAGGATGTACTAGAGGGTGGCATGGGTGTCCCAGAGGGTGGCAGTGGTGAAACAGAGGGTGCTGTGAACCTGTGATGATAAACCAGACGTAGAAACAACATAGTCGCGGCCGTTGCAAGCCGAAAAGTACGTTCGCAATTGCGAACTTGTCCCAAAATCGGCGCGAACACGCGCCAACACAAAAAACGGAAAAATCCGCAAATCCGCTAGAGTTCGCGGATCTTCGCGGATTGCGAATCCGTAAATACGCAAGTTCGCGGATTGCCAATCCGCAAAATCCGCCCATGCTTAATAAGGGTATTCCGTACTTAGTTCTGCCTTATAGTGCACAAGGGTCAGCTCGAGCATTACAAACTATGTTCCGTAGCGCACTAGATTCCTATCCCCATCGAGAACCACGCTCAGCAAACTCTGGTCCTGGCCCGTACCATAAGACTCTGGCGAGAGCTATTGCAGACTTAGATAGAGATATTTTTGACGCATCGCTCATCCCAGAGGAAGAGGTGCGAGCATATAAGGAACTAAGTGAAGCTGAGTACAGCTTATCAGTGGGTGAGAGGCAGCTTAAAAGCTCGCCACCGATATGGATTGTACCTCACCTTGGTAATTTCTGCTTGAAAGGTCTTGGTCGAAATCCGAGAGCTCAGTTTGGGGAGAGTGCTTGTACCGAGACATATGTCTTACCGACACTCTCCTCCCCTGTCTTCCTGCCTGCCAAGGGTACCTACTTTGTATGTTATGATCGAGCCTATACGTGGTTACCTCATGACTTCTCGGGTACCTGCTATATTGCGAATCTTTTGCCTCCCACTTTCACTGTGGCCTCTGATTATCACAGAAATAGAATTGTAAGAGGTGTGATTAGCAAAGAAGATACTTCCGGACAAGAAGCTGGAGACTTCTTTAAGGGTTTCCTACCGTTCTGGGGACCGATGGTCAATAGCAGGAACTTGAGACAGTTAACTCGTGTAGTAGAATCAACTGCCAACATAACTGCAAATGCCCGTGGTAATTTGACAGCCGAAGTCCAGGCTGATATGTGGAAAAGTAAATTTTGCCATGTTCTGTGTCCCTACGCCTCATCCATCATATGTTATGTGTGCATGACCAATATGCATATGTTATTCCCCATGTCCGATTAATGACGCAATTCCAGTTGTGTCCACCTCTAGTATGTTAGTTTCCAGTCCTCGTGAATACTACGAATATCAGGCCTATGTAAAGTTATGTTGCCACGTTTCCCAGTGTGCACGTTATTTCATTATAAAATCCCCGTTTCCAGGCCTCAACAGGGCCCGGACCACAGATTCAGCTCCTGTCTCCTGAAAGCCTCGCTGAGGAGCGATACAGCCCCCACCTGTATCCTCGACCCTTCACTTACTTCCTGCCTCGCAGTGCCCGGTGCAGCTTGGCTCTGCCTCTGAGTCTGCCAAAAGTATGTTATAGTTCCAGCTATCAGTTCAGTCCTCCTCTTCTGCATTCCTAAGCTACTGAACTGCATCAATAGTTTCCGTCATTGTCTAGCCTATTCGGCTCCACGTTAGAGAAATACTGTATTTAATGGTCATTTAATATTCTTCATCACGCACTACATGTAGAATAATGCATGGTCCAGTCTTAGAGTCAAGTTAGCTTCTCCCCTCATGACTTCTAGTTTATATCAACATGTTCCCTAAACATCAGATACCAGATAAGGTTTAGGTACATGTCGCTCCGACCCTCCAGACTCTAGTCTCTGCTCCTAGCACAGAGTTCGTAGCCCCCAGCTTCTCCTAGTAACACGTCATTGCCAGTTTTCGCGCACCATTAGGTTAGAGGTCCCGGCTCCTTAGGTAGCCCCCTCCTATGTTTCCGCCCATTCATGACATATTCTGTTACGTTTGCACCACATGCCTAAGTATACTCCCAGTTACACCTCTTTTTACTGTTATCTTTCGCGACTGCTACGCGTCACGCCTTCTGCTCCACCCACTGCTACGCCTACTGCAAGGTAATGCTATGTGTTTGCGCTATGTATATAAGTTGATGTATTGTTATTAAAAGTTAGCGCGCTCATCCCAGATCAAGCCCCGGCAGCTGCTGGGCCCCAGTTGTCCTGCTGGGCCCTGTCACCTCTGTTCCTATGCAGGTTGTCCTGATCCTGTCCTTATGCTGTAATAAACCTGCAGAAACTCCTACTACCTCGAATCTTGACTCTTATTTTATTGAGCTATCTGTTATTCATTCATTCATCCAAAAATAGATCCGGTATTATTTATTTATATACCACATAATGGCGCCCGAACAGGGACTTGCCCTTTCCCCACGCGTCGGTGAAGCCACGCCGACCCCCTGACCCTCTGCCGCCGTGACGGAACCATACCGGCCACGTGCAGATATTTCTGCTTCAAGTATCCCTCAGGCCCACGGAGGAGACGGAGGAGGCGGTCCAGCATCCGAACGAGACGGTGGAGGAACGCGGCGAGTCCCGACCAGAGCCCAAGCCGAGAGTCCAAGGTCCGAGGTATCCGGAGGCCCACCCGTAACTGAAGTCCGAAGTCCGAAGTTCGTCGTCGTAGCAATCCAGTCCCGTCCGAGGCTTTCCGTTCCGTGCTGCCCGGTGAGTACCATTGCTGGGGCAGTATCTAGACAGGACCAATCTAAATTGACTCCTGGTCCGTGGGTTGGTGGTGCCCAGACTCACAAACGAAGTGTTCACCTAGGTGGATACGGGTCTTGATGCGTCCCTTTATGGGACCGGTATGTTCCGTACTGTTACAGCAGTGCATCCAGTAACTCTAGTCTGTTCCGTTCTCGAGAAAATCTGTTCTGTTTCTGTTTTCAGTATTTTCAGGTAGTATTCTGTCCGAACTGTTATGTTATGATGTTGTTCAATGTATTTCCAATATCGTGGTATGCCTGAATTGTTTTCCCAATTGTTATTGTTCTTTGTGTATTGTATTGTGTTCCGATTCAAGTTTACAATGCCGCTCTTTTCCAAGTTACGACAGTTAAAAACTAGAAAGGGTTTATTAGAAGAAGCAGTTCCTGTTCCGCCTAGGGACAGTCCAGGTCACTTTATGTATCAGAAACATGGCATAAGTGCCATATTGTATCTAGATTTATGGGTAGAGTATACCAAACAGTTAGAAGAAAAGTATAGATGGCCCGTATCGGGTACATGGGATGCCGAATGTATCATGCGAGTAGAAGAAGCATTATGGAAAAAGAAAGCCAGACAGTCACAGAAAGATGCCATCGAGTTATGGCGCAAGGAAGCTCATAGAAGAACGGAAAAGGAAGTCAGAAAGTCAGAGTTAAGTAGAGAATCCCAAGAACGAGCCCAAGAAAGAGAATTAATCGAGATAGGTGAACAAGTCAAAGCCGAACAGTCAGACAGACAGAGGCATGCCCTTATTAAGGGTATGTATCCTCTCCTTGCCGAAGGTTTGCCAAAAGCGACCCCAGAGGCATCCAGTAATTTCCCGCCGCCATTAGTTCCGACCAAGCTACGTCACAAACCGACCGCAGCTGATATTTTTATTTCGTCCTATTTGGACGACACAGTCCCCGAATATGCAAATCCTGTTCGCGCTCCGCCAGTCCCTGTAAATCAGGCACTTCCTGCTCCTCCAGACACCGGGGTGCCCTTAACAGCTCCCCCGGCCCAGTCCGCCATACAAGTCCAGCCCACGTTACAATTACCGACCCTGCCAGGACGAAGAATGTCAGTCGACGATTCCAGTTTAGGGGCCGCGGGAGGAGGTCTTCCTCAAACCCCGCCGCCACACAAGCGTTTAACATTACTCGAATTACATGATCAAGCGTTACAGCGTACGCCCAAACATCAGTCTGTTACAGAAATCAGGCAAACCCTTAACGAATGTGTCTATGATCCAGTTCCAGGCGAATATAATATGGTTCTATATTCCTTACGTGTAAGGAGAGTGACCGAGTATCTAGTCACCTTACCGAATATGAAAGAAGATCTAGACAGAATATATCGTTTCATCCGTACAGGGGATGATCCAGAAAGTATTGGCGAGATTATGTCTCAAAGGAAAGCCGAGATTCAGCTCATGATATTAAAGTTCCTGATCAATTGTCTAATAAGAGAACAAGATTACCCGTCTAAAGATCCCGCCGAAATGAGAATCCTGACAAGGTGGAGTGATAATATAGCCGAGGGTAAGCACAAGACCGTCGGTGCCATGGAGAGTATGTACAAGAAAATTCGTAAAGAAATAATAAGGTTACACGACCAGCGTAAAGCAGCACAAGTAAGCGAGAAAGAAAGTATCTCTGATCCTGAAGAGGAAGACGAGAATTCCGCCAGAATAGCGTATGTAGGAAAATCTAGATTTCCAGATCGTCATTTACGTCTAGAACACAAGTCTGTTTTTCATCATCCAGCACCAGAACTAGGTTCTCTAGAACAAGTATTTCAAGCTACCGATCACATTCTGAAATCACGAATCGGTTATAGTGAATTAAGTACCATGCATGAACAAGAACTAGCCCGATCAGCAGTCCGATGGATTACTGATTCTACCACTTTTCCAGACGAAATAGTGGCACAAATGTTTCTGAAATTGCCCCCAGCCGAGCAACGACTGGTGGGTATGTATATGATCCAGCACCTCATTACTTTGTATGAGGGTCAACATTCTGATCCAGGCCCGTTACACGATATCCTGAACGAGTTACTCCAGTATAGATGGAGAGGTCTAGGTACCGATTTAATTAGTGTCATTCTAGAACAGCGTCACAAATATAGAACGTTTCTGAACCCGCATTTTGTTCATGTCTCATCCCCAGAAAGTAAATCATTCTACATAGACAGACAGAATCCGCTACGAGAAGTCCACCCAGTCCAAGGGGCGGGTGGCGTAATGCAACGAGTGTTTGTATACACTCCGATTTCAAAGATGGAACTTCTTGAAATGAAGAAATTAATTCCCTGTCATGACAAAGATCCAGCGGGGTTCCATAGAGAATTAAAAGACATGCTCCGTATGGGAGAATATACTTACCCAGATATCATTAAAATGTTAAAAGTCCTGCTGCCCGCAGGGGTGTATGAAAAGTTAAAGGAAAAAGAATGGGAGGTGGGAGAGAAAAAGATCGATTGGACGGCTCTAGAAGCAGAAGACAAGGCACGATTACCAGGTACCGGTCTTGGAGATAAATGTAAAGAATTACCAGAATTACTGATTCAAGTTTTACCCAGATTATTGACAACGAGAAAAGAAGACTGGGATGCAATCTCAGCCTGTAAACAGAAACAAGATGAAGATATTAGTGATTTTTATTCTAGATTTGAAAAATGTTTCAGTATCAACAGTGGTCTCAAGACAAGTAGTGAGTCATACCCTCATCTTTTTGTTACCAAATTAGTCGAGAATTCAAGCCCACAAATTAAAAACCGAGTTTTGAAAGTCGAAAGCACCTGGCAAGCAAATACCCCGTCCCAGATGCTCCAGATGCTTCAGTATCACCAGAATAGAATCAGAGAAGAGCAAGAACACGAGAGAAAACGTATGAAAGACACGAAAATGAAAGTGCTAGTTGCACAATCTGTTCCTCAAGACAGTCAGAAGAGGGGTCCGAATCAAGCCAGTCATCCTGCAGCTCCCGTTAAAGGGAACTGCAATTATTGTAAACAGCCAGGTCATTTTATAAACGAGTGTGCAGTTCTGAAACACAACATAGCTATCGGTAAGACTAAAGAAAGACCACGTCCGCCTAGACAAGAACAAGTTTCACAGACTCCGCAGTCACAGAATGCACAACAGACAGTTTCCGCACCGCAGCCTATTGCTGCAACACAGCACGTTACATCGCAGATGTACCAGTATGCACAGTCTGAGTATCCAGAGTACCAGCCATATTCATGAAACAGCCTAGAGAGGGAGGTAGGCTTGCCTCTCATCGAGATACCTGTAGATCAAGAAGGTCCCTATGTTCACAGTCAAGTATTAGGGAAAGACAGAAAGTTTTTGATCGATACAGGGGCAAGTAGGACCACAATTAGTCACGCCGAAGTTCCAGGGGCTCCGCTCTCAGGCTCAAGAAATGTTTCCCTTGGATTTTCAGGAAAGCCAATAGTTAATGAGATATCAAAGCCAGTTACTCTAGAAGTAGGTCCATTGTCCCGTACTACTGATCTGTTACTTACTAAGTCATGTCCAGAAAACCTATTAGGCATTAAAACACTGAAAGAGTTAGGTGCAGTCATATGCTGTTCCCCAGAGGGAATACGTCTGTTCCTACGTGACTTTAAGGGTCACTATGTATTACGAGATTTTGATTCGAGATTGTCTAATGTTCCGCAGCATTTATGGGCGCAAGGTCCAACTGATGTAGGTTACATGCAAATCACACCCCATCGTGTGACTCTCAAACCAGGTGTAGTGTTACCCCGAATCAGACAGTACAGATTGCCACCCGAGGCTGTAGCAGCCTTGTCCAAAATTATTGACGAGCTCATGGCTCAAGGAGTAGTTGTAGAAACTGACTCCAATGTATGCAATTCTCCGATCATTCCAGTCATGAAACGTACTGATCCGAATGCACCCCCAGTATATCGATTAGTGATTGATTTACGAGAGCTTAACAAATGTATTATTCCTCAGTATCCAGTTGTCCCAGATATTTCATCCCTGTTAACTGCTATTGATTCCGAAGCCATGTTTTTCACTGTCATTGACCTCAAGAATGCATTCTTCAGTGTTCCAATTCATCCAGACAGCCAGTTTCTTTTCGGATTTTGTTTAAATGGAAGGAGCTATATGTTTACACGCGCTCCTCAAGGTTTCACAGAAAGCCCTAGTATTTACAGTCAAGCACTCAAGAGACAACTAGACAATATTCACATGCCAACTGACACTGCCCTGCTCCAGTATGTCGATGATCTCCTGATCACAGCCCGTTCTGAACGTGCCTGCGAGCGAGCATCCCTTACAGTCCTGTATTTTCTAGCCGAGATGGGGCACAAGGTGTCACCTTCGAAGCTTCAATTCTGTGTCCAGCAAGTGGTATACTTAGGACACTTGCTGTCCAAGAGGGGTAGGCAGTTGACACCCGACCGTATCCAGTTAATAGCGAGTCTTCCCCAGCCCAGAACCCAGAAGGAGGTACGTGCCTTTATCGGCCTTACTTCATATTGTAGACAATGGATTCCCCAGTATGCATTTCTAGCCAAGCCACTGATACAGTTAACGACACAGGAGGCAGCCGTATCGACTGTCCTCCCTTGGACATCTGAACATACACTTAGTTTCAACGAGTTAAAGAAAGCCCTATGTCAAGCTCCAGTTCTAGCTACACCGAACTACAGTAAGCCTTTTACACTTTTCGTTACTGAACGCGAAGGTACAGCATTATCTGTTCTCACACAAGATCAAGCAGGACAATACAAGCCCTGTGCTTATTTTTCGAGCACATTAGATCCAGTCGCCCAGGCGTTGCCTGTGTGCCTCAAGTCAGTTGCAGCCACAGCACTAGCTATCAGACAAAGTGATTCCATAGTTTTAGGGCATTCCCTGACAGTACAAGTTCCACACTCCGTAGAAGTTCTTTTGAACCGAACACAAACACAGCACTTGACAATTGCACGTTTAACAGGTTATGAATTGACACTGTTCCAGCCACACATAGAAATTAGACGCTGCAACGTCCTGAATCCTGCTACACTGTTACCATCAGTTAATTCAAAACCAGACACACATGACTGTGTGGAAGTAGTTAATATTACGACAAAGCCAAGACAAGACCTGACAGACATTCCGTTATCAGATCCCGACCTGACACTTTATGTGGATGGTTCATGTATGAGAACTAGTACAGGAGAACTAGTCGCCGCGTATGCAGTGACTACTGACACTGAAGTTATTGAAACACACCGTATTGACACCCTGTCCGCTCAAGCAGCAGAGCTAGTCGCTCTGACACAAGCCTGTATACATGCCAAGAACCTGAAAGTTAATGTTTACACAGATTCACGTTACGCATTCGGAGTTGTACACGACTTCGGAGTGCTCTGGCAGGAGAGAGGTTTCATGACTTCTCATGGAACCAAGATTCAGCATGGTCTCCTTATTCAAGCCCTGTTAGATGCCATACATTTACCGACATCCATTGCTATCATGAAGTGCAAAGCACATACGAAAGTTACTGACATTATTTCCCAAGGTAATGATCTAGCAGACCGCACAGCCAAGCTTACAGCACAGACTCCAGACATTCCAGTTAATCAGACACATACTCCAGATCCGATTACATGCATGACAGTTAAGGACCCTACACAAGATGTCATAGATATCCAGTTACATGCTACTCCCAATGAAATCAAGAAATGGTCTGAACAAGGAGGGGTCCAGACAGATCAAGGATGGTTAACGAAGGGTAGAGCCACATGGTTTCTCCCCGATTCTATGGTTCAAGTCATTATTAATACCGCACATAGTCCAGCACATTTAGGAGAAAAAGCTATGTTAGACAGTATCCAGAACATTTGGTTCAACAAGCATTTACGAGCTGCAGCCAAGCAGAAAGTCCGTACCTGTATGATATGTTGTCAGTTTAATCCAGGTAAAAGTGTCCCGGTGGAACAAGGTGGTTTCCAGCCCCCTGACCACCCTTTTGAGGTCCTCCAGATGGATTATATTCAGATGGAGCGATGTCGAGGTTTCAAGTATGTCCTTGTAGTTGTATGCGCTTTGTCCAGGTGGACAGAAGCATATCCAGTCCCAGATTACACAGCCGCGACCACTGCCAAGCAGTTGGTTCGTGAGTTTTTCCCTAGATACAGACTCCCTAGAGTCGTATATTCTGATAACGGTCAGCCATTCTCCTCAGAGTTAATGAAGCACGTTTCCCTGTTGTTAGGGTACCAGTGGAAGTTCCATTGTGTACGCCATCCTGAAGCAGCCGGTCTGGTCGAGAGACATAATCAGACCCTGAAAATCCGTATTGCAAAAATTTGTAAAGAAAAAGGTGTGGACTGGCTAGTAGCTCTGCCAGTCGCTTTGTTTTATATGCGCATGGTCGCACATTCCAGATCAGGTCTATCCCCGTATGAGGTCGTATTCGGCCGCCCCCCTAACATGTGGGGTACTCCTAGACCCCGAAGTATTACCGATGTTTCATGTAATATGCTGACAGATTACCTAGCTTCCTTGATGTCTGCCCTCAACTCATGTCGTTCACAGGTTGCTGCCGCTTTTCCAGACAATACCGAGGTGGCACCGCACGAGATCGTTCCAGGCTCCCTAGTGATGATCAGAAATTTCGACAGATCAAGTCCGCTGGAACCACGTTGGAAGGAGCCACGTCAGGTCCTCCTCACCACCCGTACCGCCGTCAAGTTGGAAGGCAGAAAAGGATGGATCCACCTGTCTCATGTTAAACTTTTTAAAGGACTGAAATCCGTTTCTAAAAACATTTCCCAGGATTCGAAAGACTGCCAGAATATTGCTCTTAAGGACTGTCCCGCACAAGACATTATTACAACCCCTCCCTTGTTAGAGAAAACTCCGCAGCAGGAGTATAAGTTAAAGCTCAGGTCTAGTAAAATAAGTCAGTCAGTTTGATTGTATAAGTCCTCCCCTAGGTGAAACGGTTAGACTGTTTCTGACATGTATAAAATAGACCCCCATAGTGAGAGAGTCAGTCGAAGTTCAATCAGATGTATCATTTTTCTGAGTTTCATATTATTCATCAGCATAATGATTTCCTGCACCAGCTATGCGTTCTATCTGTATTTTCCAGTTCCTCATGTAAATATGTCTGCTAATGCTACAGTAGAGCACACGTTTAGTGATCTGCCTCCTCACGAATATTCTTACCGCCTCGCTATGCGCAACAACACATTTATCCGTATGTTACATTATTCACACCAGACCAGCAATGCCACTAATTGTTGGGTGTGTGGTCGACTCCCCCCTTTCCAGACACCGAAGGGAGTTCTGCCACTGTTTCCTTATCCATTCTCACATAATGGTTCATGTGGAGCATGGTCCACGTTAACGTCATCCTCAACAGATATGTCTTTTCTTAACAGTACATGTTTTCCAGACAAGCAAGGTTTCCCCCACAGAACAGGTTCAGATCTAGAAAATGAAGTATATAATTTAGGTAATTATTCGTCGAATTTCATGGTCCTGAATGTTCAGTCTGATACTACTCCAGACTTACCTGCTATTTCAGTACTACCTGTCAAAGGCAAATTATGTGTCCGTAGTTATGGTTCCATACATGTAGGTCATAGTGAATGTACTACTGTTATCCAGTATAGTGACAGTGGGAAATCTGTTTTCAAAGCTTCACGTCATTCTTATTTTATTTGTGGTCAGACCGCATATGTTCGTCTGCCCCTCGATTGGGAGGGAACCTGTTACATTGCTTTCCTACTGCCACCTGTTTTCCTAGCCCCATCTGATTATCACAGAAACACACATCTAGTACACATTAGACATAGAAGGGATTCCCCAATTGTCGATTATACTGAAACTACTCTAGAACAGTATACAGATTTCAATAAAGGTTTCTTCTTCTTTGTAGGACCTGTCCAGAATAGTAAACTAATCCGTAGGTTAACGAGAACCCTTGAAGCTGTAGTAAATGAGACTGCCTCTGCTCTAGGTAACTTAACCGAAGAACAATCTGCTATGAGATTTGTCGTTTTGCAAAATCGTCTCGTCCTTGACGTCATACTGGCCGATAGGGGCGGGGCCTGTAGAGTCATCGGATCTAGTTGCTGCATTTTCATTCCAAATAACGCGCCGTCTGTTTATTCAGCTATAACCAGACTCCATAAAATTGCCCATCTGTTACACCAAGATCCAGGCACCTGGACATGGTCCGGTTGGTTCTGGAATATAATTTCCGCATGGGGATGGAAAGTCCTGTCCCTTCTAGGTATTGCAGTAGCGATCATATTTAGCTGCTGCCTCTGTATACAATGTGGCCCTGCGATTTGCAGCATGTGTGCTACCTCTTGTATTCCTAGTCCCAAGCCCCGTTCTAAATCCCGTTCCAAGACAATTCGAGACGAGCAAATGGTACTGTATGAAATGATAGATGGTATCATGAAAATTGATGTTTCCTGATGGAAACGTAGTGACAAGGAGGGAATGTGGAAAAGTAAATTTTGCCATGTTCTGTGTCCCTACGCCTCATCCATCATATGTTATGTGTGCATGACCAATATGCATATGTTATTCCCCATGTCCGATTAATGACGCAATTCCAGTTGTGTCCACCTCTAGTATGTTAGTTTCCAGTCCTCGTGAATACTACGAATATCAGGCCTATGTAAAGTTATGTTGCCACGTTTCCCAGTGTGCACGTTATTTCATTATAAAATCCCCGTTTCCAGGCCTCAACAGGGCCCGGACCACAGATTCAGCTCCTGTCTCCTGAAAGCCTCGCTGAGGAGCGATACAGCCCCCACCTGTATCCTCGACCCTTCACTTACTTCCTGCCTCGCAGTGCCCGGTGCAGCTTGGCTCTGCCTCTGAGTCTGCCAAAAGTATGTTATAGTTCCAGCTATCAGTTCAGTCCTCCTCTTCTGCATTCCTAAGCTACTGAACTGCATCAATAGTTTCCGTCATTGTCTAGCCTATTCGGCTCCACGTTAGAGAAATACTGTATTTAATGGTCATTTAATATTCTTCATCACGCACTACATGTAGAATAATGCATGGTCCAGTCTTAGAGTCAAGTTAGCTTCTCCCCTCATGACTTCTAGTTTATATCAACATGTTCCCTAAACATCAGATACCAGATAAGGTTTAGGTACATGTCGCTCCGACCCTCCAGACTCTAGTCTCTGCTCCTAGCACAGAGTTCGTAGCCCCCAGCTTCTCCTAGTAACACGTCATTGCCAGTTTTCGCGCACCATTAGGTTAGAGGTCCCGGCTCCTTAGGTAGCCCCCTCCTATGTTTCCGCCCATTCATGACATATTCTGTTACGTTTGCACCACATGCCTAAGTATACTCCCAGTTACACCTCTTTTTACTGTTATCTTTCGCGACTGCTACGCGTCACGCCTTCTGCTCCACCCACTGCTACGCCTACTGCAAGGTAATGCTATGTGTTTGCGCTATGTATATAAGTTGATGTATTGTTATTAAAAGTTAGCGCGCTCATCCCAGATCAAGCCCCGGCAGCTGCTGGGCCCCAGTTGTCCTGCTGGGCCCTGTCACCTCTGTTCCTATGCAGGTTGTCCTGATCCTGTCCTTATGCTGTAATAAACCTGCAGAAACTCCTATTACCTCGAATCTTGACTCTTATTTTATTGAGCTATCTGTTATTCATTCATTCATCCAAAAATAGATCCGGTATTATTTATTTATATACCACAGATAGACTGATGACGTTGCAGAACCGTATGGTTCTTGATATCGTTCTAGCAGATAGAGGTGGGGTTTGTAAAGTCATCCATTCGAGCTGCTGCATATTCATACCTGATAACGCTCCAACGGTTTATCAAGCCATCTCTAAGTTGCACAAAATTTCGGAGTCCATACACGTGGACGAAGGAAATTGAACGCTTCTGGGATGGTTTTGGGGTCTGATATCGACTTGGGGTTGGAAGATTCTGATGATCATAGGGGTTGTTGTGACATTTCTGTTCTCGTGTTGTCTTTGTGTGCAATGTGGTCCTGCCTTATGTAGCCTTTGTGCTACGACGTGTATAGGACAGCCCGTTGTCACCAAAGAGGCATTGAAGGATAGAATAATGTATCAGCAACATCTAAATGATCTGATGAGTATCGAAATCGATTATGATTCCGACTAGTGCTTGCCTACATGAGGGCAAAAGGACCGTCTGAGGTTCCGTAAAAATTATTCTGGGCATTGCCGAATATGGACGAGTTTGGTATCTACGAACCGCAAATGACGAGTTCGGCAAGTGTGCGAATTTTCGCTACACTACCTGCCAGGGTTCGTCTAATATTACGTGTTCTTCATCTGAACCCTTGGGTTCCATTTTAGATACGGCATCCATTTTGTTTCTTGCCCTCACGTAGTCAGCGAGCAGGTAACTGTTCGCTCCTTAATCCCTCTAGTTCCCAAGCCTTGCGGAAGACGCATGTTCCTTTCATGCGTCTTTATGGCCGGAGGAATGACACAGCAAAGGCAGATGGCACAGCTTGAGGGTAATCTGGTTGTACCAGTCTATTGTGACAGCCGTGCAGGAGATGGGATCCAACTCTTTGATCCTACGATCATGCTTCCGATATTACCCCCACACTCTTTTCTCTACACGTGTCTGACTTCCTTGCAGCTGTTCTTGTCTCTTCTTCTTTGTCATTTACAACTCTAATGGGTGTGCCTAATGGTGGGAAGATGTACTTTTACAGTTGGGAACCGACATGGCTATTGTAATTATGTTCCGGGACTCTGAACACATGAAAGCGACCCTTTTGAAGTCTACTGTGGGAACCGGATTGTAATCTTTTGTCCACATGTTATGCAATGGCAACATTCTGTATAAAAGAGAGCGACCTACATATGCAATTTGAAGCAGACTCTCAGAACCTACACACTGTTGTACTTCTTGTGACTTTTGCCTCCCTGCAGTAATAAACGCTGATCTTTGACGCCGAAGGAAGTATCCCGTGTCTCTGTAATTTGTGCGCCGAAACAGGTATCCCATGAAGGTTATAGGTGTTGTTCCCTGGCACCGCTGGTACTGTTAAAAGTCCAGTCCTTCACCCTCACACATGAACCCATACCCGCGTGACTGCCTGGACTGGTTCTAACGCTGAGTCTCTGTGGCTGTTCTTCTGCCCTCACACATGCCCCCATACCCGCGTGACTGCCTGGACTGGTTCCAACGCTGAGTCTCTGTGGCTGTTCTTCTGCCCTCACACGTGCCCCCATACCCGCGTGACTGCCTGGACTGCTTCCACCGCTGAGCCTCTGTGGTTGTTCTTCTGACCTCACACATGCCCCCATACCAGCGTGCCTGCCTGGACTGGCTCTACGCTGAGCCTCTGTGGTTGTTCTTCTGCCCTCACACATGCCCCCATACCCACGTGCCTGCCTGGACTGGCTCCACCGCTGAGCCTCTGTGGTTGTTCTTCTGCCCTCACACATGCCCCCATACCCGCGTGACTGCCTAGACTGGCTCCACCGCCGAGCCTCTGTGGTTGTTCTTCTGCCCTCACACATGCCCCTGTACCCGCATGCCTGCCTGGACTGGCTCTACCGCTGAGCCTCTGTGGTTGTTCTTCTGCCCTCACACATGCCCCCATACCCGCGTGCCTGCCTGGACTGCTTCCACCGCTGAGCCTCTGTGGCTGTTCTTCTGCCTCACACATGCCCCCATACCCGCATGACTGCCTAGACTGGCTCCACCGCTGAGCCTCTTTGGTTGTTCTTCTGCCCTCACACATGCCCCCATACCCGCGTGCCTGCCTGGACTGGCTCTACCGCTGGGCCAATGTGGTTGTTCTTCTGCCCTCACATATGCCCCCATACCCGCGTGCCTGCCTTGACTGGCTCCACCGCTGAGCCTCTGTGGTTGTTCTTCTGCCCTCACACATGCCCCCATACCCACGTGCCTGCCTGGACTGCTTCCACCGCTGAGCCTCTGTGGCTGTTCTTCTGCCTCACACATGCCCCTGTACCGGCGTGACTGCCTGGACTGGCTCCACCGCCGAGCCTCTGTGATTGTTCTTCCGCCCTCACACATGCCCCCATACACGCGGGCCTGCCTGGACTGGCTCTACCGCTGAGCCTCTGTGGTTGTTCTTCTGCCCTCAGACATGCCCCCATGCCCGCGTGCCTGCCTGGACTGGCTCCACCGCTGAGCTTCTGTGGTTGTTCTTCTGCCCTCACACATGCCCCCATACCCGCATGTCTGCCTGGACTGCTTCCACCGCCGAGCCTCTGTGATTGTTCTTCCGTCCTCACACATGCCCCCATGCACGCGTGCCTGCCTGGACTGGCTCTACCGCTGAGCCTCTGTGGTTGTTCTTCTGCCCTCTCACATGCCCCCATACCTGCGTGCCTGCCTGGACTGGCTCGACCGCTGAGCCTCTGTGGCTGTTCTTCTGCCCTCACACATGCCCCCGTACCCGCGTAACTGCCTGGACTGGTTCAACCGCTGAGCCTCTGTGGCTGTTCTTCTGCCCTCACACATGCCCCCGTACCCGCGTGCCCGTCTGGACTGGCTCCACCGCTGAGCCTCTGTGGCTGTTCTTCTGCCCTCACACATGCCCCCGTACCCGCGTGACTGCCTGGACTGGCTCCACCGCCGAGCCTCTGTGGTTGTTCTTCTGCCCTCACACATGCCCCCATACCCGCGTGCCTGCCTGGACTGCTTCCACCTCTGAGCCTCTGTGGTTGTTCTTCTGCCCTCACACATTCCCCCATACCCACGTGCCTGCCTGGACTAGCTCCACCGCTGAGCCTCTGTGGCTGTTCATCTGCCCTCACACTTGCCCCCGTACCCGCGTGACTGCCTGGACTGGCTCCACCGCCGAGCCTCTGTGGTTGTTCTTCTGCCCTCACACATGCCCCCGTACCCGCGTGCCCGTCTGGACTGGCTCCACCGCTGAGCCTCTGTGGCTGTTCTTCTGCCCTCACACATGCCCCCATACCCGCGTGCCTGCCTGGACTAGCTCCACCGCTGAGTCTCTGTGGTTGTTCTTCTGCCCTCACACATGCCCCCATACCCGCGTGACTGCCAGGACTGCTTCCACCGCTGAGCCTCTAGGGCTGTTCTTCTGCCCTCACACATGCCCCCATACCCGCGTGACTGCCTGGACTGGTTCTAACGCTGAGTCTCTGTGGCTGTTCTTCTGCCCTCACACATGCCCCCATACCCGCGTGACTGCCTGGACTGGTTCCAACGCTGAGTCTCTGTGGCTGTTCTTCTGCCCTCACACGTGCCCCCATACCCGCGTGACTGCCTGGACTGCTTCCACCGCTGAGCCTCTGTGGTTGTTCTTCTGCCCTCACACATGCCCCCATACCAGCGTGCCTGCCTGGACTGGCTCTACGCTGAGCCTCTGTGGTTGTTCTTCTGCCCTCACACATGCCCCCATACCCACGTGCCTGCCTGGACTGGCTCCACCGCTGAGCCTCTGTGGTTGTTCTTCTGCCCTCACACATGCCCCCATACCCGCGTGACTGCCTAGACTGGCTCCACCACCGAGCCTCTGTGGTTGTTCTTCTGCCCTCACACATGCCCCCGTACCCGCATGCCTGCCTGGACTGGCTCTACCGCTGAGCCTCTGTGGTTGTTCTTCTGCCCTCACACATGCCCCCATACCCGCGTGCCTGCCTGGACTGCTTCCACCGCTGAGCCTCTGTGGCTGTTCTTCTGCCTCACACATGCCCCCGTACCCGCGTGACTGCCTAGACTGGCTCCACCGCTGAGCCTCTTTGGTTGTTCTTCTGCCCTCACACATGCCCCCATACCCGCGTGCCTGCCTGGACTGGCTCTACCGCTGAGCCAATGTGGTTGTTCTTCTGCCCTCACATATGCCCCCATACCCGCGTGCCTGCCTTGACTGGCTCCACCGCTGAGCCTCTGTGGTTGTTCTTCTGCCCTCACACATGCCCCCATACCCACGTGCCTGCCTGGACTGCTTCCACCGCTGAGCCTCTGTGGCTGTTCTTCTGCCTCACACATGCCCCTGTACCGGCGTGACTGCCTGGACTGGCTCCACCGCCGAGCCTCTGTGATTGTTCTTCCGCCCTCACACATGCCCCCATACACGCGGGCCTGCCTGGACTGGCTCTACCGCTGAGCCTCTGTGGTTGTTCTTCTGCCCTCAGACATGCCCCCATGCCCGCGTGCCTGCCTGGACTGGCTCCACCGCTGAGCTTCTGTGGTTGTTCTTCTGCCCTCACACATGCCCCCATACCCGCATGTCTGCCTGGACTGCTTCCACCGCCGAGCCTCTGTGATTGTTCTTCCGCCCTCACACATGCCCCCATACACGCGTGCCTGCCTGGACTGGCTCTACCGCTGAGCCTCTGTGGTTGTTCTTCTGCCCTCTCACATGCCCCCATACCTGCGTGCCTGCCTGGACTGGCTCCACCGCTGAGCCTCTGTGGCTGTTCTTCTGCCCTCATACATGCCCACGTACCCGCGTGCCCGTCTGGACTGGCTCCACCGCTGAGCCTCTGTGGCTGTTCTTCTGCCCTCACACTTGCCCCCGTACCCGCGTGACTGCCTGGACTGGCTCCACCGCCGAGCCTCTGTGGTTGTTCTTCTGCCCTCACACATGCCCCCATACCCACGTGCCTGCCTGGACTGCTTCCACTGCTGAGCCTCTGTGGTTGTTCTTCTGCCTCACACATGCCCTCATACCCGCGTGCCTACCTGGACTGGCTCCACCGCTGAGACTCTGTGGTTGTTCTTCTGCCCTCACACATGCCCCCATACCCGCGTGCCTGCCTGGACTGGCTCTACCGCTGAGCCTCTGTGGTTGTTCTTCTGCCCTCACACATGCCCCCATACCCACGTGACTGCCTGGAATGGCTCCACCGCCGAACCTCTGTAGTTGTTCTTCTGCCCTCACACATGCCCCCATACCCGCATGCCTGCCTGGACTGGCTCTACCGCTGAGCCTCTGTTGTTGTTCTTCTGCCCTCACACATGCCCCCATACCCGCGTGCCTGCCCGGACTGCTTCCACCGCTGAGCCTCTGTGGCTGTTCTTCTGCCTCACACATGCCCCTGTACCGGCGTGACTGCCTGGACTGGCTCCACCGCCGAGCCTCTGTGATTGTTCTTCCGCCCTCACACATGCCCCCAAACACGCGTGCCTGCCTGGACTGGCTCTACCGCTGAGCCTCTGTGGTTGTTCTTCTGCCCTCAGACATGCCCCCATGCCCGCGTGCCTGCCTGGACTGGCTCCACCGCTGAGCCTCTGTGGTTGTTCTTCTGCCCTCACACATGCCCCCATACCCGCATGCCTGCCTGGACTGCTTCCACCGCCGAGCCTCTGTGATTGATCTTCCGCACTCACACATGCCCCCATACACGCTTGCCTGCCTGGACTGGCTCTACCGCTGAGTCTCTGTGGTTGTTCTTCTGCCCTCTCACATGCCCCCATACCCGCGTGCCTGCCTGGACTGGCTCCACCGCTGAGCCTCTGTGGCTGTTCTTCTGCACTCACACATGCCCCCGTACCCGCGTGACTGCCTGGACTGGTTCAACCGCTGAGCCTCTGTGGCTGTTCTTCTGCCCTCACACATGCCCCCGTACCCCTCGTGCCCGCCTGGACTGGCTCCACCGCTGAGCCTCTGTGGCTGTTCTTCTGCCCTCACACATGCCCCCATACCCGCGTGACTGCCTGGACTGGCTCCACCGCCGAGCCTCTGTGGTTGTTCTTCTGCCCTCACACATGCCCCCATACCCACGTGCCTGCCTGGACTGCTTCCACCTCTGAGCCTCTGTGGTTGTTCTTCTGCCCTCACACATTCCCCCATACCCACGTGCCTGCCTGGACTGGCTCCACCGCTGAGCCTCTGTGGCTGTTCTTCTGCCCTCACACATGCCCCCGTACCCGCGTGACTGCCTGGACTGGCTCCACCGCCGAGCCTCTGTGGTTGTTCTTCTGCCCTCACACATGCCCCCATACCTACGTGCCTGCCTGGACTGCTTCCACTGCTGAGCCTCTGTGGTTGTTCTTCTGCCCTCACACATGCCCTCATACCCGAGTGCCTGCCTCGACTGGCTCCACAGCTGAGCCTCTGTGGTTGTTCTTCTGCCCTCACACATGCCCCCATACCCGCGTGCCTGCCTGGACTGGCTCTACCGCTGAGCCTCTGTGGTTGTTCTTCTGCCCTCACACATGCCCCCATACCCACGTGACTGCCTGGAATGGCTCCACCGCCGAACCTCTGTAGTTGTTCTTCTGCCCTCACACATGCCCCCGTACCCGCATGCCTGCCTGGACTGGCTCTACCGCTGAGCCTCTGTTGTTGTTCTTCTGCCCTCACACATGCCCCCATACCCGCGTGCCTGCCTGGACTGCTTCCACCGCTGAGCCTATGTGGCTGTTCTTCTGCCTCACACATGCCCCTGTACCGGCGTGACTGCCTGGACTGGCTCCACCGCCGAGCCTCTGTGATTGTTCTTCCGCCCTCACACATGCCCCCATACACGCGTGCCTGCCTGGACTGGCTCTACCGCTGATCCTCTGTGGTTGTTCTTCTGCCCTCAGACATGCCCCCATGCCCGCGTGCCTGCCTGGACTGGCTCCACCGCTGAGCCTCTGTGGTTTTTCTTCTGCCCTCACACATGCCCCCATACCCGCATGCCTGCCTGGACTGCTACCACCGCCGAGCCTCTGTGATTGTTCTTCCGCCCTCACACATGCCCCCATACACGCGTGCCTGCCTGGACTGGCTCTACCGCTGAGCCTCTGTGGTTGTTCTTCTGCCCTCTCACATGCCCCCATACCCGCGTGCCTGCCTGGACTGGCTCCACCGCTGAGCCTCTGTGGCTGTTCTTCTGCCCTCACACATGCCCCCGTACCCGCGTGACTGCCTGGACTGGTTCAACCGCTGAGCCTCTGTGGCTGTTCTTCTGCCCTCACACATGCCCCCGTACCCGCGTGCCCGCCTGGACTGGCTCCACCGCTGAGCCTCTGTGGCTGTTCTTCTGCCCTCACACATGCCCCCGTACCCGCGTGACTGCCTGGACTGGCTCCACCGCCGAGCCTCTGTGGTTGTTCTTCTGCCCTCACACATGCCCCATACCCACGTGCCTGCCTGGACTGCTTCCACCTCTGAGCCTCTGTGGTTGTTCTTCTGCCCTGACACATTCCCCCATAACCACGTGCCTGCCTGGACTGGCTCCACCGCTGAGCCTCTGTGGCTGTTCTTCTGCCCTCACACATGCCCCTGTACCCGCGTGACTGCCTGGACTGGCTCCACCGCCGAGCCTCTGTGGTTGTTCTTCTGCCCTCACACATGCCCCCATACCCACGTGCCTGCCTGGACTGCTTCCACTGCTGAGCCTCTGTGGTTATTCTTCTGCCCTCACACATGCCCTCATACCCGCGTGCCTGCCTGGACTGGCTCCACCGCTGAGCCTCTGTGGTTGTTCTTCTGCCCTCACACATGCCCCCATACCCGCGTGCCTGCCTGGACTGGCTCTACCGCTGAGCCTCTGTGGTTGTTCTTCTGCTCTCACACATGCCCCCATACCCACGTGACTGCCTGGAATGGCTCCACCGCCGAACCTCTGTAGTTGTTCTTCTGCCCTCACAAATGCCCCCGTACCCGCATGCCTGCCTGGACTGGCTCTACCGCTGAGCCTCTGTTGTTGTTCTTCTGCCCTCACACATGCCCCCATACCCGCGTGCCTGCCTGGACTGCTTCCACCGCTGAGCCTCTGTGGCTGTTCTTCTGCCTCACACATGCCCCTGTACCGGCGTGACTGGCTCCACCGCCGAGCCTCTGTGATTGTTCTTCCGCCCTCACACATGCCCCCATACACGCGTGCCTGCCTGGACTGGCTCTACCGCTGAGCCTCTGTGGTTGTTCTTCTGCCCTCAGACATGCCCCCATGCCCGTGTGTCTGCCTGGACTGGCTCCACCGCTGAGCCTCTGTGGTTGTTCTTCTGCCCTCACACATGCCCCCATACCCGCATGCCTGCCTGGACTGCTTCCACCGCCGAGCCTCTGTGATTGTTCTTCCGCCCTCACACATACCCCCATACACGCTTGCCTGCCTGGACTGGCTCTACCGCTGAGCCTCTGTAGTTGTTCTTCTGCCCTCTCACATGCCCCCATACCCGCGTGCCTGCCTGGACTGGCTCCACCGCTGAGCCTCTGTGGCTGTTCTTCTGCCCTCACACATGCCCCCATACCCACGTGCCTGCCTGGACTGCTTCCACTGCTGAGCCTCTGTGGTTGTTCTTCTGCCCTCACACATGCCCTCATACCCGCGTGCCTGCCTGGACTGCTTCCACCGCCGAGCCTCTGTGATTGTTCTTCCGCCCTCACACATACCCCCATACACGCGTGCCTGCCTGGACTGGCTCTACCGCTGAGCCTCTGTGTTTGTTCTTCTGCCCTCTCACATGCCCCCATACCCGCGTGCCTGCCTTGACTGGCTCCACCGCTAAGCCTCTGTGGTTGTTCTTCTGCCCTCACACATGCCCCCATACCCGCATGCCTGCCTGGACTGCTTCCACCGCTGAGCCTCTGTGGCTGTTCTTCTGCCTCACACATGCCTCTGTACCGGCGTGACTGCCTGGACTGGCTCCACCGCCTAGCCTCTGTGATTGTTCTTCCGCCCTCACACATGCCCCCATACACGCGTGCCTGCCTGGACTGGCTCTACCGCTGAGCCTCTGTGGTTGTTCTTCTGCCCTCTCACATGCCCCCATACCCGCGTGCCTGCCTGGACTGGCTCCACCGCTGAGCCTCTGTGGCTGTTCTTCTGCCCTCACACATGCCCCCGTACCCGCGTGTCTGCCTTGACTGGTTCAACCGCTGAGCCTCTGTGGCTGTTCTTCTGCCCTCACACATGCCCCCGTACCCGCGTGCCCGCCTGGACTGGCTCCACCGCTGAGCCTCTGTGGCTGTTCTTCTGCCCTCACACATGCCCCCGTACCCGCGTGACTGCCTGGACTGGCTCCACCGCCGAGCCTCTGTGGTTGTTCTTCTGCCCTCACACATGCCCCATACCCACGTGCCTGCCTGGACTGCTTCCACCTCTGAGCCTCTGTGGTTGTTCTTCTGCCCTGACACATTCCCCCATACCCACGTGCCTGCCTGGACTGGCTCCACCGCTGAGCCTCTGTGGCTGTTCTTCTGCCCTCACACATGCCCCCGTACCCGCGTGACTGCCTGGACTGGCTCAACCGCCGAGCCTCTGTGGTTGTTCTTCTGCCCTCACACATGCCCCCATATCCACGTGCCTGCCTGGACTGCTTCCACTGCTGAGCCTCTGTGGTTATTCTTCTGCCCTCACACATGCCCTCATACCCGCGTGCCTGCCTGGACTGGCTCCACCGCTGAGCCTCTGTGGTTGTTCTTCTGCCCTCACACATGCCCCCATACCCGCGTGCCTGCCTGGACTGGCTCTACCGCTGAGCCTCTGTGGTTGTTCTTCTGCCCTCACACATGCCCCCATACCCACGTGACTGCCTGGAATGGCTCCACCGCCGAACCTCTGTAGTTGTTCTTCTGCCCTCACACATGCCCCCGTACCCGCATGCCTGCCTGGACTGGCTCTACCGCTGAGCCTCTGTTGTTGTTCTTCTGCCCTCACACATGCCCCCATACCCGCGTGCCTGCCTGGACTGCTTCCACTGCTGAGCCTCTGTGGCTGTTCTTCTGCCTCACACATGCCCCTGTACCGGCGTGACTGCCTGGACTGGCTCCACCGCCGAGCCTCTGTGATTGTTCTTCCGCCCTCACACATGCCCCCATACACGCGTGCCTGCCTGGACTGGCTCTACCGCTGAGCCTCTGTGGTTGTTCTTCTGCCCTCAGACATCCCCTCATGCCCGCGTGTCTGCCTGGACTGGCTACACCGCTGAGCCTCTGTGGTTGTTCTTCTGCCCTCACACATGCCCCCATACCCGCATGCCTGCCTGGACTGCTTCCACTGCCGAGCCTCTGTGATTGTTCTTCCGCCCTCACACATACCCCCATACACGTGTGCCTGCCTGGACTGGCTCTACCGCTGAGCCTCTGTGGTTGTTCTTCTGCCCTCTCACATGCCCCCATACCCACGTGCCTGCCTGGACTGGCTCCACCGCTGAGCCTCTGTGGCTGTTCTTCTGCCCTCACACATGCCCCCATACCCACGTGCCTGCCTGGACTGCTTCCACTGCTGAGCCTCTGTGGTTGTTCTTCTGCCCTCACTCATGCCCTCATACCCGCGTGCCTGCCTGGACTGGCTCCACCGCTGAGCCTCTGTGGTTGTTCTTCTGCCCTCACACATGCCCCCATACCCGCGTGCCTGCCTGGACTGGCTCTACCGCTGAGCCTCTGTGGTTGTTCTTCTGCCCTCACACATGCCCCCATACCCACGTGACTGCCTGGAATGGCTCCACCGCCGAACCTCTGTAGTTGTTCTTCTGCCCTCACACATGCCCCCGTACCCGCATGCCTGCCTGGACTGGCTCTACCGCTGAGCCTCTGTTGTTGTTCTTCTGCCCTCACACATGCCCCCATACCCACGTGCCTGCCTGGACTGCTTCCACCGCTGAGCCTCTGTGGCTGTTCTTCTGCCTCACACATGCCCCCGTACCCGCGTGACTGCCTGGACTGGCTCCACCGCTGAGCCTCTTTGGTTGTTCTTCTGCCCTCACACATGCCCCCATACCCGCGTGCCTGCCTGGACTGGCTCTACCGCTGAGCCAATGTGGTTGTTCTTCTGCCCTCACATATGCCCCCATACCCGCGTGCCTGCCTGGACTGGCTCCACCGCTGAGCCTCTGTGGTTGTTCTTCTGCCCTCACACATGCCCCCATACCCGCATGCCTGCCTGGACTGCTTCCACCGCTGAGCCTCTGTGGCTGTTCTTCTGCCTCACACATGCCTCTGTACCGGCGTGACTGCCTGGACTGGCTCCACCGCCTAGCCTCTGTGATTGTTCTTCCGCCCTCACACATGCCCCCATACACGCGTGCCTGCCTGGACTGGCTCTACCGCTGAGCCTCTGTGGTTGTTCTTCTGCCCTCAGACATGCCCCCATGCCAGCGTGCCTGCCTGGACTGGCTCCACCGCTGAGCCTCTGTGGTTGTTCTTCTGCCCTCACACATGCCCCCATACCCGCATGCCTGCCTGAACTGCTTCCACCGCTGAGCCTCTGTGGCTGTTCTTCTGCCTCACACATGCCCCCGTACCGGCGTGACTGCCTGGACTGCTTCCACCGCCGAGCCTCTGTGGTTGTTCTACTGCCCTCACACATGCCCCCATACCCGCGTGCCTGCCTGTACTGGTTCCGCCGCTGAGCCTCTGTGGTTGTTCTTCTGCCCTCACACATGCCCCCATACCCGCGTGACTGCCTGGACTGGCTCCACCGCTGAGCCTCTGTGGTTGTTCTTCTGCCCTCACTCATGCCCCCATGCCCGCGTGAATGCCTGGACTGGCTCCACCGCCGAGCCTCTGTGGTTGTTCTTCTGCCCTCAGACATGCCTCCATACCAGCGTGACTGCCTGGACTGGCTCCACCGCTGAGCCTCTGTGGTTGTTTTTCTGCCCTCACACATGCCCCCATACCTGCGTGACTGCCTGGACTGGCTCGACCGCTGAGCCTCTGTGGCTGTTCTTCTGCCTCACACATGCCCCCGTACCCGCGTGACTGCCTGGACTGGCTCCACAGCCGAGCCTCTGTGTTTGTTCTTCTGCCCTCACACATGCCCCCATACCCGCGTGCCTGCCTGGACTGGCTCTACCGCTGAGCCTTTGTGGTTGTTCTTCTGCCTCACACATGCCCCCGTACCCGCGTGACTGCCTGGACTGGCTCCACCGCCGAGCCTCTGTGGTTGTTCTTCTGCCCTCACACATGCCCCCATACCCACGTGCCTGACCAGACTGCTTCCACCGCTGAGCCTCTGTGGCTGTTCTTCTGCCTCACACATGCCCCTGTACCGGCGTGACTGGCTCCACCGCCGAGCCTCTGTGATTGTTCTTCCGCCCTCACACATGCCCCCATACACGCGTGCCTGCCTGGACTGGCTCTACCGCTGAGCCTCTGTGGTTGTTCTTCTGCCCTCAGACATGCCCCCATGCCCGCGTGTCTGCCTGGACTGGCTCCACCGCTGAGCCTCTGTGGTTGTTCTTCTGCCCTCACACATGCCCCCATACCCGCATGCCTGCCTGGACTGCTTCCACCGCCGAGCCTCTGTGATTGTTCTTCCGCCCTCACACATACCCCCATACACGCTTGCCTGCCTGGACTGGCTCTACCGCTGAGCCTCTGTAGTTGTTCTTCTGCCCTCTCACATGCCCCCATACCCGCGTGCCTGCCTGGACTGCTTCCACCGCTGAGCCTCTGTGGCTGTTCTTCTGCCTCACACATGCCCCCGTACCCGCGTGACTGCCTGGACTGGCTCCACCGCTGAGCCTCTTTGGTTGTTCTTCTGCCCTCACACATGCCCCCATACCCGCGTGCCTGCCTGGACTGGCTCTACCGCTGAGCCAATGTGGTTGTTCTTCTGCCCTCACATATGCCCCCATACCCGCGTGCCTGCCTGGACTGGCTCCACCGCTGAGCCTCTGTGGTTGTTCTACTGCCCTCACACATGCCCCCATACCAGCATGCCTGCCTGGACTGCTTCCACCGCTGAGCCTCTGTGGCTGTTCTTCTGCCTCACACATGCCTCTGTACCGGCGTGACTGCCTGGACTGGCTCCACCGCCTAGCCTCTGTGATTGTTCTTCCGCCCTCACACATGCCCCCATACACGCGTGCCTGCCTGGACTGGCTCTACCGCTGAGCCTCTGTGGTTGTTCTTCTGCCCTCAGACATGCCCCCATGCCAGCGTGCCTGCCTGGACTGGCTCCACCGCTGAGCCTCTGTGGTTGTTCTTCTGCCCTCACACATGCCCCCATACCCGCATGCCTGCCTGAACTGCTTCCACCGCTGAGCCTCTGTGGCTGTTCTTCTGCCTCACACATGCCCCTGTACCGGCGTGACTGCCTGGACTGCTTCCACCGCCGAGCCTCTGTGGTTGTTCTACTGCCCTCACACATGCCCCCATACCCGCGTGCCTGCCTGTACTGGTTCCGCCGCTGAGCCTCTGTGGTTGTTCTTCTGCCCTCACACATGCCCCCATACCCGCGTGACTGCCTGGACTGGCTCCACCGCTGAGCCTCTGTGGTTGTTCTTCTGCCCTCACTCATGCCCCCATGCCCGCGTGAATGCCTGGACTGGCTCCACCGCCGAGCCTCTGTGGTTGTTCTTCTGCCCTCAGACATGCCTCCATACCAGCGTGACTGCCTGGACTGGCTCCACCGCTGAGCCTCTGTGGTTGTTTTTCTGCCCTCACACATGCCCCCATACCTGCGTGACTGCCTGGACTGGCTCGACCGCTGAGCCTCTGTGGCTGTTCTTCTGCCTCACACATGCCCCCGTACCCGCGTGACTGCCTGGACTGGCTCCACAGCCGAGCCTCTGTGTTTGTTCTTCTGCCCTCACACATGCCCCCATACCCGCGTGCCTGCCTGGACTGGCTCTACCGCTGAGCCTTTGTGGTTGTTCTTCTGCCTCACACATGCCCCCGTACCCGCGTGACTGCCTGGACTGGCTCCACCGCCGAGCCTCTGTGGTTGTTCTTCTGCCCTCACACATGCCCCCATACCCACGTGCCTGACCAGACTGCTTCCACCGCTGAGCCTCTGTGGCTGTTCTTCTGACTCACACATGCCCCCGTACCCACGTGACTGCCTGGACGGGCTCCACCGCCGAGCCTCTGTAGTTGTTATTCTGCACTCGCACATGCCCCCATACACGCGTGCCTGCCTGGACTGGCTCTACCGCTGAGCCTGTGTGGTTGTTCTTCTGCCCTCACACATGCCCCCTTACCCGCGTGCCTGCCTGGACTGGCTCCATCGCTGAGCCTCTGTGGTTGTTCTTCTGCCCTCACACATGCCCCCATACCCACGTGACTGCCTGGACTGCTTCCACCGCTGAGCCTCTGTGGCTGTTCTTCTGCCCTCACATATGCCCCCATACCCGCATGACTGCCTGGACTGGCTCCACCGCCGAGCCTCTGTGGTTGTTCTTCGGCCCTCACACATGCCTCCATACCAGCGTGACTGCCTGTACTGGTTCCACCACCGAGCCTCTTGGGTTGTTCTTCTGCCCTCACACATGCCCCCATACCCGCGTGACTGCCTGGACTGCTTCCACCACTGATCCTCTGTGGTTGTTCTTCTGCCCTCACACATGCCCCCATACCCGCGTGCCTGCCTATACTGGTTCCATCGCGGAGCCTCTGTGGTTGTTCTTCTGCCCTCACACATGCCCCCATACCCGCGTGACTGCCTGGACTGGCTCCACCGCCGAGCCTGTGTGGTTGTTCTTTGGCCCTCACACATGCCTCCCTACCCGCGTGACTGCCTGTACTGGTTCCACCACCGAGCCTCTGTAGTTGTTTTTCTGCCCTCACACATGCCCCCATACCCGCGTGACTGCCTGGACTGGATCCACCGTTGAGCCTCTGTGGTTGTTCTTCTGCCCTCACACATGCCCCCATACCAGCGTGACTGCCTGGACTGGCTCCACCGCTGAGCCTCTGTGGTTGTTCTTCTGCCCTCACACATGCCCCCATACCCGCGTGCCTGCCTGGACAGCTTCGCCCGCTGAGCCTCTGTGGCTGTTCTTCTGCCTCACATATGCCCCCGTACCCGCGTGACTGCCTGGACTGGCTCCACCGCCGAGCCTCTGTGGTTGTTCTTCTGCCCTCACACATGCCCCTGTACCCACGTGCCTGCTTGGACTGGCTCTACCGCTGAGTCTCTGTGGTTGTTCTTCTGCCCTCACACATGCCCCCATACCCGCGTGACTGCCTGGACTGGTTCTAACACTGAGCCTCTGTGGCTGTTCTTCTGCCCTCACACATGCCCCCATACCCGCGTGACTGCCTGGACTGCTTCCACCGCTGAGCCTCTGTGGTTGTTCTTCTGCCCTCACACATGGCCCCATACCAGCGTGCTTGCCTGGACTGGCTCTACCGCTGAGCCTCTGTGGTTGTTCTTCTGCCCTCACACATGCCCCCATACCCGCGTGCCTGCCTGGACTGGCTCCACCGCTGAGCCTGTGTGGTTGTTCTTCTGCCCTCAAACATGCCCCCCTACCCGCGTGACTGCCTGTACTGGTTCCACCACCGAGCCTCTGTAGTTGTTCTTCTGCCCTCACACATGCCCCCATACCCGCGTGACTGCCTGGACTGGATCCACCGTTGAGCCTCTGTGGTTGTTCTTCTGCCCTCACACATGCCCCCATACCAGCGTGACTGCCTGGACTGGCTCCACCACTGAGCCTCTGTGGTTGTTCTTCTGCCCTCACACATGCCCCCATACCCGCGTGCCTGTCTGGACTGCTTCCACCGCAGAGCCTCTGTGGCTGTTCTTCTGCCTCACACATGCCCCCGTACCGGCGTGACTGCCTGGACTGGCTCCACCGCCTAGCCTCTGTGATTGTTCTTCCGCCCTCACACATGCCCCCATACACGCGTGCCTGCCTGGACTGGCTCTACCGCTGAGCCTCTGTGGTTGTTCTTCTGCCCTCTCACATGCCCCCATACCCGCGTGCCTGCCTGGACTGGCTCCACCGCTAAGCCTCTGTGGCTGTTCTTCTGCCCTCACACATGCCCCCGTACCCGCGTGTCTGCCTTGACTGGTTCAACCGCTGAGCCTCTGTGGCTGTTCTTCTGCCCTCACACATGCCCCCGTACCCGCGTGCCCGCCTGGACTGGCTCCACCGCTGAGCCTTTGTGGCTGTTCTTCTGCCCTCACACATGCCCCCGTACCCGCGTGACTGCCTGGACTGGCTCCACCGCCGAGCCTCTGTGGTTGTTCTTCTGCCCTCACACATGCCCCATACCCACGTGCCTGCCTGGACTGCTTCCACCTCTGAGCCTCTGTGGTTGTTCTTCTGCCCTGACACATTCCCCCATACCCACGTGCCTGCCTGGACTGGCTCCACCGCTGAGCCTCTGTGGCTGTTCTTCTGCCCTCACACATGCCCCCGTACCCGCGTGACTGCCTGGACTGGCTCAACCGCCGAGCCTCTGT
The DNA here is from genome assembly GCF_964261635.1 of Lissotriton helveticus. NCBI lineage: Eukaryota > Metazoa > Chordata > Amphibia > Caudata > Salamandridae > Lissotriton > Lissotriton helveticus. The sequence continues at coordinate 1,730,392,114 of NC_136069.1, read as the reverse complement.
GGTTGTTCTTCTGCCCTCACACATGCCCCCATATCCACGTGCCTGCCTGGACTGCTTCCACTGCTGAGCCTCTGTGGTTATTCTTCTGCCCTCACACATGCCCTCATACCCGCGTGCCTGCCTGGACTGGCTCCACCGCTGAGCCTCTGTGGTTGTTCTTCTGCCTCACACATGCCCCTGTACCGGCGTGACTGCCTGGACTGGCTCCACCGCCGAGCCTCTGTGATTGTTCTTCCGCCCTCACACATGCCCCCATACACGCGTGCCTGCCTGGACTGGCTCTACCGCTGAGCCTCTGTGGTTGTTCTTCTGCCCTCAGACATCCCCTCATGCCCGCGTGTCTGCCTGGACTGGCTACACCGCTGAGCCTCTGTGGTTGTTCTTCTGCCCTCACACATGCCCCCATACCCGCATGCCTGCCTGGACTGCTTCCACTGCCGAGCCTCTGTGATTGTTCTTCCGCCCTCACACATACCCCCATACACGTGTGCCTGCCTGGACTGGCTCTACCGCTGAGCCTCTGTGGTTGTTCTTCTGCCCTCTCACATGCCCCCATACCCACGTGCCTGCCTGGACTGGCTCCACCGCTGAGCCTCTGTGGCTGTTCTTCTGCCCTCACACATGCCCCCATACCCACGTGCCTGCCTGGACTGCTTCCACTGCTGAGCCTCTGTGGTTGTTCTTCTGCCCTCACTCATGCCCTCATACCCGCGTGCCTGCCTGGACTGGCTCCACCGCTGAGCCTCTGTGGTTGTTCTTCTGCCCTCACACATGCCCCCATACCCGCGTGCCTGCCTGGACTGGCTCTACCGCTGAGCCTCTGTGGTTGTTCTTCTGCCCTCACACATGCCCCCATACCCACGTGACTGCCTGGAATGGCTCCACCGCCGAACCTCTGTAGTTGTTCTTCTGCCCTCACACATGCCCCCGTACCCGCATGCCTGCCTGGACTGGCTCTACCGCTGAGCCTCTGTTGTTGTTCTTCTGCCCTCACACATGCCCCCATACCCGCGTGCCTGCCTGGACTGCTTCCACCGCTGAGCCTCTGTGGCTGTTCTTCTGCCTCACACATGCCCCCGTACCCGCGTGACTGCCTGGACTGGCTCCACCGCTGAGCCTCTTTGGTTGTTCTTCTGCCCTCACACATGCCCCCATACCCGCGTGCCTGCCTGGACTGGCTCTACCGCTGAGCCAATGTGGTTGTTCTTCTGCCCTCACATATGCCCCCATACCCGCGTGCCTGCCTGGACTGGCTCCACCGCTGAGCCTCTGTGGTTGTTCTTCTGCCCTCACACATGCCCCCATACCCGCATGCCTGCCTGGACTGCTTCCACCGCTGAGCCTCTGTGGCTGTTCTTCTGCCTCACACATGCCTCTGTACCGGCGTGACTGCCTGGACTGGCTCCACCGCCTAGCCTCTGTGATTGTTCTTCCGCCCTCACACATGCCCCCATACACGCGTGCCTGCCTGGACTGGCTCTACCGCTGAGCCTCTGTGGTTGTTCTTCTGCCCTCAGACATGCCCCCATGCCAGCGTGCCTGCCTGGACTGGCTCCACCGCTGAGCCTCTTTGGTTGTTCTTCTGCCCTCACACATGCCCCCATACCCGCATGCCTGCCTGGACTGCTTCCACCGCTGAGCCTCTGTGGCTGTTCTTCTGCCTCACACATGCCCCCGTACCGGCGTGACTGCCTGGACTGCTTTCACCGCCGAGCCTCTGTGGTTGTTCTACTGCCCTCACACATGCCCCCATACCCGCGTGCCTGCCTGTACTGGTTCCGCCGCTGAGCCTCTGTGGTTGTTCTTCTGCCCTCACACATGCCCCCATACCCGCGTGACTGCCTGGACTGGCTCCACCGCTGAGCCTCTGTGGTTGTTCTTCTGCCCTCACACATGCCCCCATGCCCGCGTGAATGCCTGGACTGGCTCCACCGCCGAGCCTCTGTGGTTGTTCTTCTGCCCTCAGACATGCCTCCATACCCGCGTGACTGCCTGTACTAGTTCCACAGCCGAGCCTCTGTGGTTGTTCTTCTGCCCTCACACATGCCCCCATACCCGCGTGACTGCCTGGACTGCCTCCACCGCTGAGCCTCTGTGGTTGTTCTTCTGCCCTCACACATGCCCCATACCTGTGTGACTGCCTGGACTGGATCCACCGCTGAGCCTCTGTGGTTGTTCTTCTGCCCTCACACATGCGCCCATACCAGCGTGACTGCCTGGACTGGCTCCACCGCTGAGCCTCTGTGGTTGTTTTTCTGCCCTCACACATGCCCCCATACCTGCGTGACTGCCTGGACTGGCTCGACCGCTGAGCCTCTGTGGCTGTTCTTCTGCCTCACACATGCCCCCGTACCCGCGTGACTGCCTGGACTGGCTCCACAGCCGAGCCTCTGTGTTTGTTCTTCTGCCCTCACACATGCCCCCATACCCGCGTGCCTGCCTGGACTGGCTCTACCGCTGAGCCTTTGTGGTTGTTCTTCTGCCTCACACATGCCCCCGTACCCGCGTGACTGCCTGGACTGGCTCCACCGCCGAGCCTCTGTGGTTGTTCTTCTGCCCTCACACATGCCCCCATACCCACGTGCCTGACCAGACTGCTTCCACCGCTGAGCCTCTGTGGCTGTTCTTCTGACTCACACATGCCCCCGTACCCACGTGACTGCCTGGACGGGCTCCACCGCCGAGCCTCTGTAGTTGTTATTCTGCCCTCACACATGCCCCCTTACCCGCGTGCCTGCCTGGACTGGCTCCATCGCTGAGCCTCTGTGGTTGTTCTTCTGCCCTCACACATGCCCCCATACCCACGTGACTGCCTGGACTGCTTCCACCGCTGAGCCTCTGTGGCTGTTCTTCTGCCCTCACATATGCCCCCATACCCGCATGACTGCCTGGACTGGCTCCACCGCCGAGCCTCTGTGGTTGTTCTTCGGCCCTCACACATGCCTCCATACCAGCGTGACTGCCTGTACTGGTTCCACCACCGAACCTCTTGGGTTGTTCTTCTGCCCTCACACATGCCCCCATACCCACGTGACTGCCTGGACTGCTTCCACCACTGATCCTCTGTGGTTGTTCTTCTGCCCTCACACATGCCCCCATACCCGCGTGCCTGCCTATACTGGTTCCATCGCGGAGCCTCTGTGGTTGTTCTTCTGCCCTCACACATGCCCCCATACCTGCGTGACTGCCTGGACTGGCTCCACCGCCGAGCCTGTGTGGTTGTTCTTTGGCCCTCACACATGCCTCCCTACCCGCGTGACTGCCTGTACTGGTTCCACCACCGAGCCTCTGTAGTTGTTTTTCTGCCCTCACACATGCCCCCATACCCGCGTGACTGCCTGGACTGGATCCACCGTTGAGCCTCTGTGGTTGTTCTTCTGCCCTCACACATGCCCCCATACCAGCGTGACTGCCTGGACTGGCTCCACCGCTGAGCCTCTGTGGTTGTTCTTCTGCCCTCACACATGCCCCCATACCCGCGTGCCTGCCTGGACAGCTTCGCCCGCTGAGCCTCTGTGGCTGTTTTTCTGCCTCACATATGCCCCAGTACCCGCGTGACTGCCTGGACTGGCTCCACCGCCGAGCCTCTGTGGTTGTTCTTCTGCCCTCACACATGCCCCTGTACCCACGTGCCTGCCTGGACTGGCTCTACCGCTGAGTCTCTGTGGTTGTTCTTCTGCCCTCACACATGCCCCCATACCCGCGTGACTGCCTGGACTGGTTCTAACGCTGAGCCTCTGTGGCTGTTCTTCTGCCCTCACACATGCCCCCATACCCGCGTGACTGCCTGGACTGCTTCCACCGCTGAGCCTCTGTGGTTGTTCTTCTGCCCTCACACATGCCCCCATACCAGCGTGCTTGCCTGGACTGGCTCTACCGCTGAGCCTCTGTGGTTGTTCTTCTGCCCTCACACATGCCCCCATACCCGCGTGCCTGCCTGGACTGGCTCCACCGCTGAGCCTGTGTGGTTGTTCTTCTGCCCTCAAACATGCCCCCCTACCCGCGTGACTGCCTGTACTGGTTCCACCACCGAGCCTCTGTAGTTGTTCTTCTGCCCTCACACATGCCCCCATACCCGCGTGCCTGCCTATACTGGTTCCATCGCGGAGCCTCTGTGGTTGTTCTTCTGCCCTCACACATGCCCCCATACCTGCGTGACTGCCTGGACTGGCTCCACCGCCGAGCCTGTGTGGTTGTTCTTTGGCCCTCACACATGCCTCCCTACCCGCGTGACTGCCTGTACTGGTTCCACCACCGAGCCTCTGTAGTTGTTTTTCTGCCCTCACACATGCCCCCATACCCGCGTGACTGCCTGGACTGGATCCACCGTTGAGCCTCTGTGGTTGTTCTTCTGCCCTCACACATGCCCCCATACCAGCGTGACTGCCTGGACTGGCTCCACCGCTGAGCCTCTGTGGTTGTTCTTCTGCCCTCACACATGCCCCCATACCCGCGTGCCTGCCTGGACAGCTTCGCCCGCTGAGCCTCTGTGGCTGTTTTTCTGCCTCACATATGCCCCAGTACCCGCGTGACTGCCTGGACTGGCTCCACCGCCGAGCCTCTGTGGTTGTTCTTCTGCCCTCACACATGCCCCTGTACCCACGTGCCTGCCTGGACTGGCTCTACCGCTGAGTCTCTGTGGTTGTTCTTCTGCCCTCACACATGCCCCCATACCCGCGTGACTGCCTGGACTGGTTCTAACGCTGAGCCTCTGTGGCTGTTCTTCTGCCCTCACACATGCCCCCATACCCGCGTGACTGCCTGGACTGCTTCCACCGCTGAGCCTCTGTGGTTGTTCTTCTGCCCTCACACATGCCCCCATACCAGCGTGCTTGCCTGGACTGGCTCTACCGCTGAGCCTCTGTGGTTGTTCTTCTGCCCTCACACATGCCCCCATACCCGCGTGCCTGCCTGGACTGGCTCCACCGCTGAGCCTGTGTGGTTGTTCTTCTGCCCTCAAACATGCCCCCCTACCCGCGTGACTGCCTGTACTGGTTCCACCACCGAGCCTCTGTAGTTGTTCTTCTGCCCTCACACATGCCCCCATACCCGCGTGACTGCCTGGACTGGATCCACCGTTGAGCCTCTGTGGTTGTTCTTCTGCCCTCACACATGCCCCCATACCAGCGTGACTGCCTGGACTGGCTCCACCACTGAGCCTCTGTGGTTGTTCTTCTGCCCTCACACATGCCCCCATACCCGCGTGCCTGTCTGGACTGCTTCCACCGCAGAGCCTCTGTGGCTGTTCTTCTGCCTCACACATGCCCCCGTACCCGCGTGACTGCCTGGACTGGCTCCACCGCCAAGCCTTTGTGGTTGTTTTTCTGCCCTCACACATGCCCCCATACCCGCGTGACTGCCAGGACTGCTTCCACCGCTGAGCTTTTATGGCAGTTCTTCTGCCCTCACACATGCCCCCATACCCGCGTGACTGCCTGGACTGGTTCTAACGCTGAGCCTCTGTGGCTGTTCTTCTGCCCTCACACATGCCCCCATACCCGCGTGACTGCCTGGACTGCTTCCACCGCTGAGCCTCTGTGGTTGTTCTTCTGCCCTCACACATGCCCCCATACCAGCGTGCTTGCCTGGACTGGCTCTAACGCTGAGCCTCTGTGGTTGTTCTTCTGCCCTCACACATGCCCCCATACCCACGTGCCTGACCGGACTGCTTCCACCGCTGAGCCTCTGTGGCTGTTCTTCTGCCTCACACATGCCCCCGTACCCACGTGCCTGCCTGGACTGGCTCCACCGCTGAGCCTCTGTGGTTGTTCTTCTGCCCTCAAACATGCCCCCATACCCACGTGCCTGACCAGACTGCTTCCACCGCTGAGCCTCTGTGGTTGTTCTTCTGCCCTCTCACATGCCCCCATACCCACGTGCCTGCCTGGACTGGCTCCACCGCTGAGCCTCTGTGGTTGTTCTTCTGCCCTCACACATGCCCCCATACCCGCGTGACTGCCTGGACTGCTTCCACCGCTGAGCCTCTGTGGCTGTTCTTCTGCCCTCACACATGCTCCCATACCCGCATGACTGCCTGGACTGGTTCCACCACTGAGCCTCTGTGGCTGTTCTTCTGCCCTCACACATGCCCCCATACCCGCGTGACTGCCTGGACTGCTTCCACCGCTGATCCTCTGTGGTTGTTCTTCTGCCCTCACACATGCCCCCATACCCCCGTGCCTGCCTGTACTGGTTCCACCGCCGAGCCTCTGTGGTTGTTCTTCTGCCCTCACACATGCCCCCATACCCGCGTGACTGCCTGGACTGGCTCCACCGCTGAGCCTCTGTGGTTGTTCTTCTGCCCTCACACATGCCCCCATAACCGCGTGACTGCCTGGACTGGGTCCACCGCCGAGCCTCTGTGGTTGTTCTTCGGCCCTCACACATGCCTCCATACCCGCGTGACTGCCTGTACTGGTTTCACCACCGAGCCTCTGTGGTTGTTCTACTGCCCTCACACATGCCCCCATACCCGCGTGAATGCCTGGACTGGCTCCACCGCTGAGCCTCTGTAGTTGTTCTTCTGCCCTCACACATGCCCCCATACCCGCGTGACTGCCTGGACTGGATCCACCGTTGAGCCTGTGTGGTTGTTCTTCTGCCCTCACACATGCCCCCATACCACCGTGACTGCCTGGACTGGCTCCACCGCTGAGCCTCTGTGGTTGTTCTACTGCCCTCACACATGCCCCCATACACGCGTGACTGCCTGGACTGGCTCCACCGCTGAGCCTCTGTAGTTGTTCTTCTGCCCTCACACATGCGCCCATACCCGCGTGACTGCCTGGACTGGTTCCACCGCTGAGCCTCTGTGGCTGTTCTTCTGCCCTCACACATGCCCCCATACCCGCGTGACTGCCTGGACTGCTTCCACCGCTGAGCCTCTGTGGCTGTTCTTCTGCCCTCACACTTGCCCCGTACCCGCGTGCCTGGCTGGACTGGCTCCACCGCTGAGCCTCTGTGGCTGTTCTTCTGCCATCACACATGCCCCTGTACCCACGTGCCTGCCTGGACTGGCTCTACCGCTGAGACTCTGTGGTTGTTCTTCTGCCCTCACACACGCCCCCATACTTGCATGCCTGCCTGGACTGCTTCCACCGCTGAGCCTCTGTGGCTGTTCTTCTGCCCTCACACATGCCCCTGTACCCACGTGCCTGCCTGGACTGGCTCCACCGCTGAGACTCTGTGGTTGTTCTTCTGCCATCACACACGCCCCCATACCCGCGGGCCTGCCTGGGCTGCTTCCACCGCTGACCCTCTGCTGTGGCTGTTCTTCTGCCTCACACATGCCCCCGTACCCGCGTGACTGCCTGGACTGGCTCCACCGCCGAGCCTCTGTGGTTGTTTTTCTGCCCTCACACATGCCCCCATACCCGCGTGCCTGCCTGGACTGGCTCTACCGCTGAGCCTCTGTGGTTGTTCTTCTGCCCTCGCACATGCCCCCATACCCGCCTGCCTGCCTGGACTAGCTCCACTGCTGAGCCTCTGTGGTTGTTCTTCTGCTCTCACACATGCCCCCATACCCACGTGACTGCCAGGACTGCTTCCACCGCTGAGCCTCTATGGCTGTTCTTCTGCCCTCACACATGCCCCCATACCCGCGTGACTGCCTGGACTGGTTCTAACGCTGAGCCTCTGTGGCTGTTCTTCTGCCCTCACACATGCCCCCATACCCGCGTGACTGCCTGGACTGCTTCCACCGCTGAGCCTCTGTGGTTGTTCTTCTGCCCCCACACATGCCCCCATACCAGCGTGCCTGCCTGGACTGGCTCTACCGCTGAGCCTCTGTGGTTGTTCTTCTGCCCTCACACATGCCCCCATACTCGCGTGCCTGCCTGGACTGGCTCCACCGCTGAGCCTCTGTGGTTGTTCTTCTGCCCTCACACATGCCCCCATACCCACGTGCCTGACCGGACTGCTTCCACCGCTGAGCCTCTGTGGCAGTTCTTCTGCCTCACACATGCCCCCGTACCCACGTGACTGCCTGGACTGGCTCCACCGCCGAGCCTCTGTGGTTGTTCTTCTGCCCTCACACATGCCCCCATACACGCGTGCCTGCCTGGACTGGCTCTACCGCTGAGCCTCTGTGGTTGTTCTTCTGCCCTCTCACATGCCCCCATACCCGCGTGCCTGCCTGGACTGGCTCCACCGCTGAGCCTCTGTTGTTGTTCTTCTGCCCTCACACATGCCCCCATACCCGCGTGACTGCCTGGACTGCTTCCACCGCTGAGCCTCTGTGGCTGTTCTTCTGCCCTCACACATGCCCCCATACCCGCGTGACTGCCTGGACTGGCTCCACCGCTGAGCCTCTGTGGTTGTTCTTCTGCCCTCACACATGCCCCCATAACCGCGTGACTGCCTGGACTGGGTCCACCGCCGAGCCTCTGTGGTTGTTCTTCGGCCCTCACACATGCCTCCATACCCGCGTGACTGCCTGTACTGGTTTCACCACCGAGCCTCTGTGGTTGTTCTACTGCCCTCACACATGCCCCCATACCCGCGTGAATGCCTGGACTGGCTCCACCGCTGAGCCTCTGTAGTTGTTCTTCTGCCCTCACACATGCCCCCATACCCGCGTGACTGCCTGGACTGGATCCACCGTTGAGCCTCTGTGGTTGTTCTTCTGCCCTCACACATGCCCCCATACCACCGTGACTGCCTGGACTGGCTCCACCGCTGAGCCTCTGTGGTTGTTCTACTGCCCTCACACATGCCCCCATACACGCGTGACTGCCTGGACTGGCTCCACCGCTGAGCCTCTGTAGTTGTTCTTCTGCCCTCACACATGCGCCCATACCCGCGTGACTGCCTGGACTGGTTCCACCGCTGAGCCTCTGTGGCTGTTCTTCTGCCCTCACACATGCCCCCATACCCGCGTGACTGCCTGGACTGCTTCCACCGCTGAGCCTCTGTGGCTGTTCTTCTGCCCTCACACTTGCCCCGTACCCGCGTGCCTGGCTGGACTGGCTCCACCGCTGAGCCTCTGTGGCTGTTCTTCTGCCATCACACATGCCCCTGTACCCACGTGCCTGCCTGGACTGGCTCTACCGCTGAGACTCTGTGGTTGTTCTTCTGCCCTCACACACGCCCCCATACTTGCGTGCCTGCCTGGACTGCTTCCACCGCTGAGCCTCTGTGGCTGTTCTTCTGCCCTCACACATGCCCCTGTACCCACGTGCCTGCCTGGACTGGCTCCACCGCTGAGACTCTGTGGTTGTTCTTCTGCCCTCACACACGCCCCCATACCCGCGGGCCTGCCTGGGCTGCTTCCACCGCTGACCCTCTGCTGTGGCTGTTCTTCTGCCTCACACATGCCCCCGTACCCGCGTGACTGCCTGGACTGGCTCCACCGCCGAGCCTCTGTGGTTGTTTTTCTGCCCTCACACATGCCCCCATACCCGCGTGCCTGCCTGGACTGGCTCTACCGCTGAGCCTCTGTGGTTGTTCTTCTGCCCTCGCACATGCCCCCATACCCGCCTGCCTGCCTGGACTAGCTCCACTGCTGAGCCTCTGTGGTTGTTCTTCTGCTCTCACACATGCCCCCATACCCACGTGACTGCCAGGACTGCTTCCACCGCTGAGCCTCTATGGCTGTTCTTCTGCCCTCACACATGCCCCCATACCCGCGTGACTGCCTGGACTGGTTCTAACGCTGAGCCTCTGTGGCTGTTCTTCTGCCCTCACACATGCCCCCATACCCGCGTGACTGCCTGGACTGCTTCCACCGCTGAGCCTCTGTGGTTGTTCTTCTGCCCTCACACATGCCCCCATACCAGCGTGCCTGCCTGGACTGGCTCTACCGCTGAGCCTCTGTGGTTGTTCTTCTGCCCTCACACATGCCCCCATACTCGCGTGCCTGCCTGGACTGGCTCCACCGCTGAGCCTCTGTGGTTGTTCTTCTGCCCTCACACATGCCCCCATACCCACGTGCCTGACCGGACTGCTTCCACCGCTGAGCCTCTGTGGCAGTTCTTCTGCCTCACACATGCCCCCGTACCCACGTGACTGCCTGGACTGGCTCCACCGCCGAGCCTCTGTGGTTGTTCTTCTGCCCTCACACATGCCCCCATACACGCGTGCCTGCCTGGACTGGCTCTACCGCTGAGCCTCTGTGGTTGTTCTTCTGCCCTCTCACATGCCCCCATACCCGCGTGCCTGCCTGGACTGGCTCCACCGCTGAGCCTCTGTTGTTGTTCTTCTGCCCTCACACATGCCCCCATACCCGCGTGACTGCCTGGACTGCTTCCACCGCTGAGCCTCTGTGGCTGTTCTTCTGCCCTCACACATGCCCCCATACCCGCATGACTGCCTGGACTGGTTCCACCGCTGAGCCTCAGTGGCTGTTCTTCTGCCCTCACACATGCCCCTGTACCCACGTGCCTGCCTGGACTTGCTCTACCGCTGAGACTCAGTGGTTGTTCTTCTGCCCTCACACACGCCCCCATACCCGCGTGCCTGCCTGGACTGGTTCCACCGCTGACCCTCTGTGGCTGTTCTTCTGCCTCACACATGCCCCCGTACCCGCGTGACTGCCTGGACTGGCTCCACCGCCGAGCCTCTGTGGTTGTTCTTCTGCCCTCACACATGCCCCCATACCAGCGTGACTGCCTGGACTGGCTCCACCGCTGAGCCTCTGTGGTTGTTCTTCTGCCCTCACACATGCCCCCATACCCGCGTGCCTGTCTGGACTGCTTCCACCGCAGAGCCTCTGTGGCTGTTCTTCTGCCTCACACATGCCCCCGTACCCGCGTGACTGCCTGGACTAGCTCCACCGCCAAGCCTTTGTGGTTGTTTTTCTGCCCTCACACATGCCCCCATACCCGTGTGACTGCCAGGACTGCTTCCACCGCTGAGCCTCTATGGCAGTTCTTCTTTCTTCACACATGCCCCCATACCCGCGTGACTGCCTGGACTGGTTCTAACGCTGAGCCTCTGTGGCTGTTCTTCTGCCCTCACACATGCCCCCATACCCGCGTGACTGCCTGGACTGCTTCCACCGCTGAGCCTCTGTGGTTGTTCTTCTGCCCTCACACATGCCCCCATACCAGCGTGCTTGCCTGGACTGGCTCTACCGCTGAGCCTCTGTGGTTGTTCTTCTGCCCTCACACATGCCCCCATACCCGCGTGCCTGCCTGGACTGGCTCCACCGCTGAGCCTCTGTGGTTGTTCTTCTGCCCTCAAACATGCCCCCATACCCACGTGCCTGACCGGACTGCTTCCACCGCTGAGCCTCTGTGGCTGTTCTTCTGCCTCACACATGCCCCCGTACCCACGTGACTGCCTGGACTGGCTCCACCGCCGAGCCTCTGTGGTTGTTCTTCTGCCCTCACACATGCCCTCATACACGCGTGCCTGCCTGGACTGGCTCTACCGCTGAGCCTCTGTGGTTGTTCTTCTGCCCTCTCACATGCCCCCATACCCACGTGCCTGCCTGGACTGGCTCCACCGCTGAGCCTCTGTGGTTGTTCTTCTGCCCTCACACATGCCCCCATACCCGCGTGACTGCCTGGACTGCTTCCACCGCTGAGCCTCTGTGGCTGTTCTTCTGCCCTCACACATGCCCCCATACCCGCATGACTGCCTGGACTGGTTCCACCACTGAGCCTCTGTGGCTGTTCTTCTGCCCTCACACATGCCCCCATACCCGCGTGACTGCCTGGACTGCTTCCACCGCTGATCCTCTGTGGTTGTTCTTCTGCCCTCACACATGCCCCCATACCCCCGTGCCTGCCTGTACTGGTTCCACCGCCGAGCCTCTGTGGTTGTTCTTCTGCCCTCACACATGCCCCCATACCCGCGTGACTGCCTGGACTGCTTCCACCGCTGATCCTCTGTGGTTGTTCTTCTGCCCTCACACATGCCCCCATACCCGCGTGACTGCCTGGACTGGCTCCACCGCTGAGCCTCTGTGGTTGTTCTTCTGCCCTCACACATGCCCCCATAACCGCGTGACTGCCTGGACTGGGTCCACCGCCGAGCCTCTGTGGTTGTTCTTCGGCCCTCACACATGCCTCCATACCCGCGTGACTGCCTGTACTGGTTTCACCACCGAGCCTCTGTGGTTGTTCTACTGCCCTCACACATGCCCCCATACCCGCGTGAATGCCTGGACTGGCTCCACCGCTGAGCCTCTGTAGTTGTTCTTCTCCCCTCACACATGCCCCCATACCCGCGTGACTGCCTGGACTGGATCCACCGTTGAGCCTCTGTGGTTGTTCTTCTGCCCTCACACATGCCCCCATACCACCGTGACTGCCTGGACTGGCTCCACCGCTGAGCCTCTGTGGTTGTTCTACTGCCCTCACACATGCCCCCATACCCGCGTGACTGCCTGGACTGGCTCCACCGCTGAGCCTCTGTAGTTGTTCTTCTGCCCTCACACATGCGCCCATACCCGCGTGACTGCCTGGACTGGTTCCACCGCTGAGCCTCTGTGGCTGTTCTTCTGCCCTCACACATGCCCCCATACCCGCGTGACTGCCTGGACTGCTTCCACCACTGAGCCTCTGTGGCTGTTCTTCTGCCCTCACACTTGCCCCGTACCCGCGTGCCTGGCTGGACTGGCTCACCGCTGAGCCGCTGTGGCTGTTCTTCTGCCCTCACACATGCCCCTGTACCCACGTGCCTGCCTGGACTGGCTCTACCGCTGAGACTCTGTGGTTGTTCTTCTGCCCTCACACACGCCCCCATACTTGCGTGCCTGCCTGGACTGCTTCCACCGCTGAGCCTCTGTGGCTGTTCTTCTGCCCTCACACATGCCCCTGTACCCACGTGCCTGCCTGGACTGGCTCCACCGCTGAGACTCTGTGGTTGTTCTTCTGCCCTCACACACGCCCCCATACCCGCGTGCCTGCCTGGACTGCTTCCACCGCTGACCCTCTGCTGTGGCTGTTCTTCTGCCTCACACATGCCCCCGTACCCGCGTGGCTGCCTGGACTGGCTCCACCGCCGAGCCTCTGTGGTTGTTTTTCTGCCCTCACACATGCCCCCATACCCGCGTGCCTGCCTGGACTGGCTCTACCGCTGAGCCTCTGTGGTTGTTCTTCTGCCCTCGCACATGCCCCCATACCCGCGTGCCTGCCTGGACTAGCTCCACTGCTGAGCCTCTGTGGTTGTTCTTCTGCCCTCACACATGCCCCCATACCCACATGACTGCCAGGACTGCTTCCACCGCTGAGCCTCTATGGCTGTTCTTCTGCCCTCACACATGCCCCCATACCTGCGTGACTGCCTGGACTGGTTCTAACGCTGAGCCTCTGCTGTGGCTGTTCTTCTGCCTCACACATGCCCCCGTACCCGCGTGACTGCCTGGACTGGCTCCACCGCCGAACCTCTGTGGTTGTTTTTCTGCCCTCACACATGCCCCCATACCCGCGTGCCTGCCTGGACTGGCTCTACCGCTGAGCCTCTGTGGTTGTTCTTCTGCCCTCGCACATGCCCCCATACCCGCGTGCCTGCCTGGACTAGCTCCACTGCTGAGCCTCTGTGGTTGTTCTTCTGCCCTCACACATGCCCCCATACCCACATGACTGCCAGGACTGCTTCCACCGCTGAGCCTCTATGGCTGTTCTTCTGCCCTCACACATGCCCCCATACCTGCGTGACTGCCTGGACTGGTTCTAACGCTGAGCCTCTGTGGCTGTTCTTCTGCCCTCACACATGCCCCCATACCCGCGTGACTGCCTGGACTGCTTCCACCGCTGAGCCTCTGTGGTTGTTCTTCTGCCCTCACACATGCCCCCATACCAGCGTGCCTGCCTGCACTGGCTCTACCGCTGAGCCTCTGTGGTTGTTCTTCTGCCCTCACACATGCCCCCATACTCGCGTGCCTGCCTGGACTGGCTCCACCGCTGAGCCTCTGTGGTTGTTCTTCTGCCCTCACACATGCCCCCATACCCACGTGCCTGACCGGACTGCTTCCACCGCTGAGCCTCTGTGGCAGTTCTTCTGCCTCACACATGCCCCCGTACCCACGTGACTGCCTGGACTGGCTCCACCGCCGAGCCTCTGTGGTTGTTCTTCTGCCCTCACACAGGCCCCCATACACGCGTGCCTGCCTGGACTGGCTCTACCGCTGAGCCTCTGTGGTTGTTCTTCTGCCCTCTCACATGCCCCCATACCCGCGTGCCTGCCTGGACTGGCTCCACCGCTGAGCCTCTGTTGTTGTTCTTCTGCCCTCACACATGCCCCCATACCCGCGTGACTGCCTGGACTGCTTCCACCGCTGAGCCTCTGTGGCTGTTCTTCTGCCCTCACACATGCCCCCATACCCGCATGACTGCCTGGACTGGTTCCACCGCTGAGCCTCTGTGGCTGTTCTTCTGCCCTCACACATGCCCCTGTACCCACGTGCCTGCCTGGACTTGCTCTACCGCTGAGACTCAGTGGTTGTTCTTCTGCCCTCACACACGCCCCCATACCCGCGTGCCTGCCTGGACTGGTTCCACCGCTGACCCTCTGTGGCTGTTCTTCTGCCTCACACATGCCCCCATACCCGCGTGCCTGCCTGGACTGGCTCTACTGCTGAGCCTCTATGGTTGTTCTTCTGCCCTCACACACGCCCCCATACCCGTGTGCCTGCCTGGACTAGCTCCACCGCTGAGCCTCCATGGCTGTTCTTCTGCCCTCACACATGCCCCCATACCCGCGTGACTGCCTGGACTGGTTCTAACGCTGAGCCTCTGTGGCTGTTCTTCTGCCCTCACACATGCCCCCATACCCGCGTGACTGCCTGGAAGATTGGTATTTTCACACCTGCTAGAATCAGGACATCAGAATTCAGGGGTGCCATGCAATCGACTATTTCATTAATGAACAGGGAAAATAAGGTGGGAGCCATGGCGCACCCTTGATGTACCCCTCATCCTATTGGAAACGGGCTGGTTACCATGCCCTAGGTACCCCAATGGATTTAGACATAGTTATTCTTGTGCAGTCTCATTATGAGTGTAAAGCGTTCTTTAGTCAACCCCGTTTTCTGCAACTTCACCCACAAACAGGAGTGGAAAACTAGATCGAATGTGGACTTTAAATCTACAAAGGCAGCAAATATACTGCCTTTGCCCAGGACCGCTGTTTTCCACAATAATAAGATGAACCGGAACACCTGGTCGATGGTGCTGGTATAGGCCCTGAACCCAGCCTGCAGGGGGGTCAGTGTGTTGTGTTCATCTATCAAATCGTTGATCTTGTTGAGAATCATTTTGCCCACAATCTTTTGCAGTGCATCGATCAGACGAATGGTTTGGTAATTACCCGGCAATGATTTGTCTCCTTTCTTATACACAGGAATAATTTCGGCTCCTTTCCAGGAGTCCGGTACAGGGGCACCTTGGGCAACTGCGTTGGCTACTATGGCAATATATCTTCCCCATCTTGTTTTATCATATTTAAAAACATCAGCGGCAATGCCATCAGGGCCAGGCGCTCTCCGACCTGTTACTGCATCGAGAGCCAGCACCACATCATTAATGCTAAAGACGTCTTCTGTATAAAATGCATGACTGGGTTAGAAATAATGTTCGCTAACTGGCTTTGCTCATATTGTGGTTTGAAATTGTTGACCCAATCTTCCTTCAGGACATGGTTTTGGGGTTGTTCAGGTTGTCCCCCACGATCCCATTTTAAGATGCTCCAGAGCAGTTTGCTTTTGTTCTGGATGCTAGCCTCTTTGAGGTCCTGCCAGTGTTTCTCGTCCCAGGAGCGTTTGGCTTTGGACATTGCACTCTTATATGCCTGCCTGGCTGTACGTACCAACGCAAGGTCTCCATCTTTTATCACCTGCCCAAGGAGCACTCTTGCCTGTCTACATTCTTTGTTGTACCAGCGGCAGGGATTCTGGCCTACGGTTTTCTTTGGCTTGCAATGCTTAACAAAGTAGGTGCTTAGGTGCTTAAAGAAACTTTTGTGAGACTGGGTGACGAGCTCCATTGGGACTTTGGTGGGCAGAATCTTTCCTAGCTCTAATAGGAGACTGTCGACATCATTGGAAATACTACCCAGGGTCTCAGGATTTTCTGCTAGTCGTTCCCATTTAAGACGTCTCATGTCATTGGTGGGTACCATGTAATGAGGATGCAGTTCAACCTCGCCCCGTGCATTTACTTGTGCTTCCACCATCTGAAGGATGCACACTGGGGGTCATGGTCACTTTCAGGGCGGTCTCGAACATCCATGTCAAGGATTGTACGCCAGCATAATAGGTTCATAAGGATAAAGTCTATCCTACTCTTGCTATATCCATTGTTGAACGTATTCGCCCCTGTCCGTCTTGTTGCGTCCTGCCATTTAATGCCCTTAGCCCATACTCTAGGCAAATTGAGTTTGTCTGGACAACTATCTCCGACCACTTTTTTATAGAATCAAGGGGCATATTATCAAGGACCAGTGATACAATTATCGCCGTTTTATGGTCAGGAAACTGCCGATAAAACGGCGATAATGGGCTTGATAATACGCCCTTGTTAATTCCCATAGAAACCCATGTGATGGTGTTAACATGGGCTTCTATGGGAATTAACAAGGGCGTATTATCAAGCCCATTATCGCCGTTTTATCGTCAGTTTCCTGCCGATAAAACGGCGATAATTTTATCACTGGTCCTTGATAATATGTCCCCAAGTTCCTATTTCGGAATTTCCCACTGGGCATCTTCTTCGGCAGAGAGTTGCATTCTTCCTTAGCAAGTGGTTCGAAGGTTGAATTAAATTCACCCGCAGCCATGGCATTGGTGTCCAATGAGTTCGACTCTAAGAGTTCATCCAAAGCCGCTAAAACTTGGGATTTTCCTCCTCTGGTTCCCCTCACATAAATATTATAGACATCAATGCTCTCAAGCGGGTCTAATTTTAGCCTTCATGCCTGAATGGGATTGCTTTTTTTGAGGAGAGCTCCTTTATGCTAATGTTCAGGCCTTGGTGAACTCATATGATCAAGCCTCCTGATGGCCGAGCTTTCGCTCCTTTTATTGTTGGTATGTGATAGTTTAAATGACCTACACAATGTTGTGGTGCCAAGAGCCATGTCTCCTGAAAGAGACAAATATCGAAACAATTAATGAAAGCCAGTCAGTCTGGGGATGTGAATTTAGAACTCAACCCTGCAATGTTCCAAGATATCATTGAACATTGGCTAGCGGTGGGGTGAATACTCTTTAGGCCATGTGACTCCACTAATGAGATTTGGATTGGCTCTCTCTGGCCCGCTTGCTGAGGAGAAGGAGAAGCCTGCTCCGGAGGAACCCTATTAGGTGATCGGCAGGAGAGACCACAACTCAAAAGTTGGTGATGTAACGGTTCCCCTCCATCCGCCCAGCAGCAGATATTTGAGCCTAAATACTGATCAAATTATCAGCTTATGAAAGGACCCATACTACGGTCAGTCCTTCAAAAAACCTTTGTTTGCATATACAGTGCTCCTTAGCGTGAACACTAAAATGCATCACACGTGGTGAATTTTTACCACTCACTTTCACTTTAGATCACTTTATTGAGAGGTCCTGACAAAAGCCCCGCATATTTTTATTGAGGGCTGAAACATGTTGACCATAATTGGATACAAATATACAGCTACACATAGTACTGTTTATCCACTCTCTAGTTTTTAATATACCCAGGATCACCACGAATACATTCAGCAGGTAGTATCCGGAGGTATTTTTAACATTCACGTTTCACTTCATCACATCTGCGCACCTTGGTAATGTCTTATCTAATCACTGAACGACATCCCCTTACGTGGCGTATCCAGTGGATTGCCTTGTTGGTCAATGACTCAAAACTTTCTGAGCTTTTACTATGATCCAACTTTGGGACGTTCACCATATAAATTCTATGGGGCCGATTTACAATAACTGGCGCATCCCCAGGGATGCGCCAGTTATTGTGCGCCGCAGCTCCGCCACCCATGGTGCGCCGCATTTACAATGCGGCGCACCATGGGGCAAAAACGGCACAGATAAGTGACGCATCTGTGCCGTAAAGGCGGCGCATTGCTGGAGCTGCATCGCAAGCGCAACGCAGCTCCAGCAATGCTCTGGGGGGCCCTATCTGTCCAATGCTGCGTCAAGCCTTACGCCGGCTTCAAGCAGGCGCTGGGTTTTGACGCAGAATTGGCCTAAAAGTGCCTGCGTGAAATCTTGTAGATTTCACGCAGGCACTTTTGCGAGGTGCACCTGCCCCGGAACGCCCACCCTGCGCCGGAATGCCCACATGTGGCGCAGGGCTTTACAACGTGACGCATCTGCCTAGATGCGTCACGTTGTAAATGGGTCGCAGGGATGCGCCACGTTTACGCCGCCGTTGCGTGACGACATAAATCTGCCCCTATGTCTATTATATACTTTGGCAATACTCTGGACCCACCTCCCTTCTTGTGTACTGTGCTGATTGCTTTTGCGTAAAGGCATATTAATGTTAGTACTCCTATTAGTGCTCCGGTCGTGCAGTGGGCGCCCTTTTGGTGTTTCTGTATTACGGGGCCTGGTAGTTGTGCAAGTAAAAGTGGGTGCATTATTTGTGTTAGGACACAATGGTAGAGATGTTAGGGAAGTTTTCCGCTTAGCCACCTCACTGAACGATAGGATAGCTTTATTCTGGCTTGCAGTGTACAGCGAGGTGGTAAGTTTTGTCTGGGCAGATAATTGACTAGATGGTGGTGGGTTGGTAACTCCATTAGATGCATGGTTTGGTCCGGGCGGCCCTCCTTCAGACAAGAGCCCAACCACGCAGTCAGATTCTCCATCGTTAACCTCAAAGACCCAATTTCATCTCGGAGTGAGCATACCACTTTAAATATATCCTGCAGATCTGGTGTTTCATTGACGGTACACAGTCAAAATATCGAGTTGAAAATTTCGACCTACCAAAATATCGTGTTTAAAATTTCGAAGGTACAGAATATCGATGTCAAGAATATCGTCGGACAGAATATCGACCCTAAGGTAAGTAATATCGAATTCATTTATATCGATGTAAGTAATATCGAAGTTAGTAATATCGATAGCATATATATCAATGTAACTAATTTCGATGTTACTAATATCGATATTTGTATTATTTTTTTGATTTTTATTATGTATGTGTTATATGTTTTTGTTAAGTATTTAAATTAATTTATATTATATGTGTATTATTTTTATATATTAATACATTTATTTTTAAGTAAATTATATGTTTTAGTACCGGAGCGGGTTGTGGGTTTATAGGGGAATAGGGTGGGAAGTAATTTAATTGTAATTAATTAATTTTTTATTTAATTATTAATTGGCAGTTAATTTTTTTAATTGATAAATTAATTTTTTAATTGGTAATTAATGTTAATTTTGATTAAATGTTATGTTTTAGTACCAGAGCGGGTTGTGGGTTTATAGGGGAATAGGGTGGGAAGTAATTTAATTGTAAGTAATTAAACATTTTTATGTATAATATATTTTGTAAATATTTATTAATTGCCAATTAATTATTTTAATTGATAAATTAATTATGTAATTGGTAATTAATGTTAATTTTTATTAAATGTTATGTTTTAGTACCAGAGCGGGTTGTGGGTTTATAGGGGAATAGGGTGGGAAGTAATTTAATTGTAATTAATTAAAAAATGTTATGTATAATATATTTTGTAAATATTTTTTTATTGGCAATTAATTATTTTAATTGATAAATTAATTATTTAATTGGTAATTAATGTTAATTTTTATTAAATGTTATGTTTTAGTACCGGAACGTGTTGTGGGTTTATAGGGGTATTGGGTGGGAAGTAATTCAATTGTAAATATTTAATTATTTATACATTTTTTGTTAGGGATAATTAATGTATTAATTAATTATTAATTTGCAAATAATTTATTTAAAACATAATTAATTTATTTATTTGGCAATTAATATTTTTAATTCGTAGTTATTTTTTATTAACTAGAAAAATTCATTAATTAATTGTTAACATTTTTTTATTTTAATATTTAGTATATTGTTTCTTAAATTTTAATTGTGATTTAAATTAAAAAAAATGTGTTTTTATGATAAATAATTTATTTTTTATAGTTATTATTTGGTGATTAATATTTAATAATTATTACTTATTTGTGTTTGTTGTTAATTTATTGTCAATTAATTATTCAAATGTAATTGGTTTTATTAATTATTAATGGTTTATTATAGATGTTGATGTATATAAAAAATGTATTATACATTATTTCAAATAAAAACAATATTTATAAGTATGTTAAAATAAAATCCTACGCTATTAAACGCTTTCCCTACTGTTGCACCCTTTGGAGCTGGAATAGTAATTTTTCTCCCTACGCTATCCAACGCTTTCCCTACTGTTGCACTCTCTGGAGTGGGAATAGTATTTTTCCCCCAACGCTATCCAAAGTTTTCCCTACTGTTGCACCCTCTGGAGTTGGAATAGTAATTTTTACCCATACGCTATCCAACGCTTTCCCTACTGTTCCACTCACTGGAGTGGGAATAGTAATTTTTACCCACCCGCTATCTAACGCTTTCCATACTGTTGCACTCTCTGGAGTGGGAATAGTCATTTTCACATACCCGCGATCCAACGCTTTCCCTACTGTTGCACTCACTGGAGTGGGAATAGTAATTTTTTCCTCTACGCTATCCAACGCTTTCCCTACTATTGCACTCTCTGGAGTGGGAATAGTAATTTTTCCCTCTACGCTATCCAACGCTATCCCTACTGTTGCATCTTTTGGAGTTGGAATAGTAATTTTCCCTCTAGGCTATCCAACGCTTTCCCTACTGTTGCATCCTTTGGAGTTGGAATAGTAATTTTTCCCCCTACGCTATCCAAAGCTTTCCCTACTGTTGCACTCTTTGGAGTTGGAATAGTTATTTTTCCCCCTACGCTATCTAACCATTTCCCTACTGTTGCACCCTCTGGAGTTGGGATAGTAATTTTCACCCGTACTCTATCCAACGCTTTCACTACTGTTGCACCCTCTGGAGTTGGAATAGTAATTTATACCCATACGCTATCCAACGCTTTCCCTACTGTTGCACTCACTGAAGTAGGAATAGTAATTTTTCCCCCAACGCTATCCAACGCTTTCCCTACTGTTGAAGTCTCTGGAGTGGGAATAGTAATTTTTCCCCCTACGCTATCCAACGCTTTCCCTACTGTTGCACCCTTTGGAGTTGGAATAGTAATTTTTACCCTTTCGCTATCCAACACTTTCCCTAATGTTGCACTCATTGGAGTGGGAATAGTAATTTTTCTTCCTATGCTATCCAACTCTTTCTCTACTGTTGCACTCTCTGGAGTGGGAATAGTAATTTTTCCCCCTACGCTATCCAACGTTTTCCCTACTGTCTCACCCTCTGGAGTTGGAATAGTAATTTTCCAACCTACGCTATCCAACGCTTTCCATACTGTTGCACCCTTTGGAGTTGGAATATTAATTTTTATTTTTACGCTATCCATCGCTTTTCTTACTGTTGCACCCTTTGGAGTTGGAATAGTAATTTTTACCCATACGCTATCCAACGTTTTCCCTACTGTTCCACTCACTGGAGTGGGAATAGTAATTTTTACCCACCCCCTATCCAACGCTTTCCCTACTGTTGCACTCTCTGGAGTGGGAATAGTAATTTTAACCCCTACGCTATCCAACGCTTTTCCTAATGTTGCACTCATTGGAGTGGGAATAGTCATTTTTACATACCCGCTATCCAACGCTTTCCCTACTGTTCCACTCACTGGAGTTGGAATAGTAATTTTTACCCACCCGCTATCCAACGCTTTCCCTACTGTTGCACTCTCTGGAGTGGGAATAGTAATTTTTACTCTTACGCTATCCAACGCTTTCCCTAATGTTGCACTCATTGGAGTGGGAATAGTCATTTTTACATACCCGCGATCCAACGCTTTCCCTACTGTTGCACTCACTGGAGTTGGAATAGTAATTTTTACCCTTACGCTAACTAACACTTTCCCTACTGTTGCACCCTCTGGAGTTTGAATAGTAATTTTTACCCTTATGCTATTCAATATTATTTATATTTATTTATGTATTTAAGATGTTACATAATGTTGTATTTAATTAATTTTTAAAATATTGAAAGTATATTTAATTGTTGTTATTTATTAAATATAATTATTTATTAATATTTATGTTATTATTTTATGTGTGTTGATGTATTTTTAATTTGTAGTATTTGTCAATATTTTTTAATTATTTAAAAAATAATGTATATATTATAATTAATTAAGTATATATTATATATTGTATGTTTAATTTTAATTAAATGTTTAATAGTAAATATGTACTATTTATTCATTTTAAACATTATAACAAATTTTAAAATAAGTTTAAATTATATATAAGTATTATTTACTTAATTTTACCTTCTTTTTTTTAACAGAAAAAAACCCGATATTTTTAATTACGATATTTTTAACATCGATATTTTAGTTTCAATATTTTTGTACTTACCATGTTGTAGATAGGGTGTCGATATACTTGCCTTCGATATTCCAGCGTCGATATTTTGTCTGTCGATATTTTAAGCCTCGATATTCTGTCAGAGATTCTTCATTGACTACCGGCTCTGTCATGACACCTGGAATGAATATGGGGGATGCATAATTCCCTCCCCCTGGATATTTGACAATATGGCATACCTATTAGAACAAGATACTATGGGCTCAAGAATCTGGGGATGTCTGTCATCTAGCTCTAAGTGGCTAGGAGCGCTAACAGCGGAATCAACCTCCCTAGTTGTGTTTGGTTGACTCTCTTCCTTAGTATTGCGACTTTTTTGCGCGTTGTAAACATGGCAGGGATAGCAGGGCCCTTTACAGAATTAGTAAACAAAGTTTGGACATTACCGGAGGGAGATTTGAGCCTATGCATATTCGGGTTTGTGTCTGGTACTAAAATATCCTCACATTCTTTGAATAGCATATCTATACTGTCCATTACACAGTTATTACCAGGATGCTTGGTTACCTTCCTTGCCTTTTTCCTCTTAAGGCTTCTACCCACGTTCCCATCCTCCCATCCTCCCCCCCTCCTCCACTTTCCATCATCTTTCTTTTCCCCATAACAGGGAGGGTAGTTTACAATTGTGAGGGTTAGCTCTTCTACCTGTCCCCGTGCTAGATCAGTCAATGTACAGATGTTGAGTTCTGAGTGGCTGGGTAGTAAGCAAGGGAGATGGATGCCCAGTACCTCGCAATGCAGGAATAGACTCTTGTGACGTTCCAGCACTAGAGGGCAGATGACAGGGGGGAGGCCCTGCCCTGCCTTTTCCTGGCGAGGACGGGCTAGGACGGGTCCGCCCTTGGCCCAGGCTTCGCCTGCACGCGTCCCTCGCCGTGGGGGAGAGGCAGCGCTTTATGCACTGGATAGTCCGAGCGCCTCCCCCTCGTTCGCGGCAGCTGCAGATGGCGCTCTGCTCCCTGGGCTCGGTAGTCCACTTCTCAGGTCAGTTGGTGATAAGACCTGCAGTGGAGTTGAAGTCTGGCACGGTTCCCCTTAGTTGGAAGCGGGTGGTGGTTTCTCCCATTTTAAAGAAACCCTCATTAGACCCGGATAAGCCCGAAAACTATCGGCCTATCTCTTTGCTTCCCTGGCCTACCAAAGTAATGGAGGCCCATGTCAATAAAGTTCTCTCGGCCCACCTCACTCAGGTTAATATCTTGGACCCCACCCAGAATGGCTTCCGTGCTGGTCACAACACGGAGACCGCCCTTCTCTCCATGGCTGAACACCTTCGCACAGTGATGGATGCGGGGCAGACAGCGGCGCTCGTTTTATTAGACCTGAGCGCCGCGTTCGATACTGTGTCCCATCCTATCCTGTTGCATCGCCTGGAGGAGATCGGGCTGGGTGGTTCTGCCCTCCAGTGGTTTCGCTCCTTCCTGAACGATCGTTTCTTTAGCGTTGCTCTGCCACCGTTCCAGTCCCAATTCCATCCTCTGAGACAGGGGGTCCCGCAAGGCTCCTCGCTGAGTCCCACATTGTTCAATCTTTACGTGAGACCGCTGGCTGAGATCGTCAAGCAATGGGACATGACTATGGTCTCGTATGCTGACGATACTCAGCTAGCGGTTACGATCAGCGGGGATGCAGACCGGGATGCCCCCAGGTTTCAGAGTGGTCTCAGGGTGGTGGCAAGCTGGATGAAGAACAACTGTCTCCAGCTCAACGCAAAGAAAACAGAGATCATGATCGTCGGCAGGAGAACGGAACTCTGGGGGGACAAGTGGTGGCCCGTTGAACTGGGGCCGGTCCCTCTCCCGGTCACTGAACTAAAGAATTTGGGAGTTTGGATGGACCCTGCTCTTAGCTTTGTGTGGCATTCGAAGAAGATCGCGGCCTGCTGTTTTGGTATTCTGCGGGCGCTGCGTCCCATTTTGAAGTTCTTTGACCGTGGCACCAGGCAGCTGATAGTCCAGGCTACTGTGTTATCACGCCTGGACTATGCAAGCTCTCTCCTGGCAGGGACCAATGTTGCTGAGACTACCCGCCTCCAACGCGTGCAGAACGCTGCGGCGAGAGCCATTGTCGGCCTACCCCGAACGAGCTCTGTCTCTGGTGTCTTGAGATCACTGCACTGGCTCCCCATCAAATCACGCATCCAGTTTAAGGTGCTGTGTTTGGCGTTTAAGATCTTGAGGGGAGTAGGTCCGCCAATTCTTGCTGACCTTCTGTCGTGGTATGTTCCTTCCCGCTCTTTGAGATCTGGAGGTCAAGCCCTCGCCGTGGTCCCTCGATACAGATTGTGTCGGGTTGGTGGCCGTTCTTTCCGGGTCAGAGCGGCTGAGCTCTGGAACTCCCTCCCAGTGGATCTGCGGCTTTTAGATGATCTTTTGGCTTTCCGCAAAGCTTTGAAAACTTTCCTTTTTTAATAAAATAAAATACCTTTTCTGTTTCTGTGTTGTGTTTCCGGTAACTGTTGCACATTTCCTGCCATGCGCCAGGACGCCCCTTAGCTGGGGCAGCTGTGCGCAATATAAATGTGCATAACATAACATAACATAACATAACATTAGCAGCGTGGATGGATTTGCTCCGGTTCTCCCGGCACACCAGGGATCCCTTGAATGATGCAGGCAACAGCAGACACAGGCAGGAGAAGGTGATGCGTGCGCTGAACAGAAAGATTATGTGCATGAAGCGACACCTTCATACACATACACAATCTTCCCCTGCCCGCAGACACCTTTGCACTATGGTGAAAGGGTTGCTGCATTGGTGCTAGGCAGCTAAAATTAGCTGCAACGCATGGGGAAACGCAGACACGCAGCATATTCTTGAAAATATAGTGCAGTCCTGCATTTCTAAAGTGACAGAGCGTGTCGTTAGCCTTCTTGTACTAAGGGCACGCTTCACCACTTTACTAGTAAAGATGCCCCTTGATTTGCACCATCAGACCCTGCATTCTGACTGACTGCGCCGGCTGCATTATCTGGAACGAGAGCCTTTTGGATGCAGCTTGCTTCAAGAGGAATAAAGAGCAGGCTCCCTGCAAGCTACAGGTTAACAGAGCTCACCTACATCCATTGGACCTTTAGGGGGTTTGTCCAGGTGCATTGTGGGAATTGTGGTCCCAACCGTTCCAGGACCATCTTAGAGCTTCCAGATCCTTGGGTTGTGTTCTGGAGCTTTTGGACCTTCGAGAGGAACTTCAGGAAGAAGTTCCAGAAGTTTTAAGGTTTGAAGCAACTTTGTACAACAAACTCCATAAGGGTGACTAAGTGCTAGAAAGTGTTTATTCTTTAAAAATTCATATCTCCGGTTCCCTACATTGGATTTTTTTCCCCATTTTGGCGTCATTTTTAAGATCCAAATATTTCCCATTTTAGAGATTGGTGTTTGATTTTTATTGTGTGTTGTGTCTTTGGATTGGTGTTTTTAAATGCTTTATGTACCCGTCTCTGAAGTTAAGCCTGCCTTCTCGCAGCCAAGCTACCAAGGGTTGAGCGTGGGAATACTTATCTGAGACCTATTCTGTGTCCGTGTCCTTACTGCCTGTGGTAGATGGATATTTACCACTACTCATAATCCACTTTCCAACACTATCACTGTCACTCTCTGTGTCGTTCTATACTCTTCCTGTCTCTTTCTGTCTGCACACCGTCTCGCTCCCATGTCTTCTCTGCTGATCCCTTTGACTTCTCTGACTGCCCTGTCTTACGCTCTATTCACTCTCTCATCTCCACATCTCTCCCTATGTTTCTGTCTACTCCTGTCTTCAGGCTGCTCTAGTTTTCTTCCTCTGCCTCTTAATGTTCTCTCTCTAGCTTTCTCTGTCTTTCTCTGTTTTTCTAGGTCTCTCAATGCCTATTTCTTATTTCCCTCATTTGTCTGCTGTCTGTCCGTGTCTTTGTTTCATTTTCCTTGTCCGGCTCCTTTCACTCCGTGTCTCTTTCTTTCTTGCTTATGACCTTTGTTTCCATCTTCTCTTGTTCCTCCATGCTCATCTCTTCCTGTGTTTCTCTGACTTGGTTTTGGCTCTGTCCAAGAATTTCCCCGGATCTTTGGGGTGTTCCATTCAGTAGCGTAGCCAGTGCCCTGGTGCAAATAAAGACATGTCCCCTACTCCCCCCTCCATCCCACCCCTGCCCCCCAGTCACTGTTTGAATTACACAGCAATAATCAGGAGTTAGGGCTCAGTGGACCCCTCAGGCCTGTGAGTCCAGCTGCCACTGCACCCTCTGCATCATGGAAGCTACACCCAGTTGTGTCTTTGGAGACAGGGGGGACTTGCTGACAGTTTGGCGAGGTTGTTGCCTTTGCTCTGGAGATTAAACACATTAACACATTTGGGACTGAGTCTTGATTTAGCAATGGCAGAGTTCATACCAGCATGCCGGCATAATCGCAGACGGCATTCCCTCTCAGCCCCCGTGCCACTAAGTCTGTGACCCAACATTTATGGACACTCTCTGGTTTAACTTTGGTGGCGTCTGAGTCTATGGACTAGGTAGTAGTTTTCATCCTCATGTAGGTGATACCGAATTGGTGGTGGCAACGAGGCTGTCACTTTCCACTCCTCCATTTGCTGCTCCCGGATAACATCAGACCTTCCGCATCATGGCCTGGAGGACATCTTCCACTGTCCCCGCAACCCTATGCCACATTCACCTTCGACATCGATGAGGACTTGCTCAGTCTGCGTGGCCCTACCTCGGTGGACCCCAAGTCACCGTCCTGTGGCGGGGTTCCTGTGCCGGCCGCTGTGCATCCGGGATACTAACTCTGTGCCGGTCGAGTCCGGGACCCTTTCTTCTGTGATATTGGATGCCCTCTGAGGCGGTGGTCTTGGAGTTATCGACGCCATCTGTGAGGGACCTGGGCCATCGTACGCAGAGCCATTGTGGGTGTGTGACTAATATTTGCATGCCCCTGGGCCTGGTTCTGTACTGGGAATGTGCATCTGCATGTGTCTCTGTGGCAGTGTGGGCCACCTTTGTGGGGTGTAGGTGGTCCCTGAAGGATAATACACACCCACATATGTGATCTAGTTCACCTTCCATGGGTTCAGACCCCACCCGCACCTCTTCGGCCACCTCCCTTTGGTGTTCTGACACCTTGCATTGGGGTGCCATGTGTAGGTTGGTGAAGTGTTGTGAGCCAGCCATGCTTGCAGGTGCTTCCTGCTGTGTGGTCTGTTGCAGGGTCTGTGTTCTCTTCGAAGTAGCTTGGCTGCCCTGGTCCTGGTGGTGGGTTGCCTGGGATGTCCATGAGCTGTTGTAGGGCGTCGGTGTCGAAAGTGTGATGGTCCTCTCCAGCATCACTGATGAGTTGTCTGCTCTGCTCTGCTGGGGGTGGTGTTTGTCCCTCTGCAATGTGAAGGGGAGATGCATGTTGACATTGTGTTGACATGTATGTTGGTGCATTGTTCTTGTTTACATGCAAACTGTATGACAATGTACATTGTGAATGTTTGGGAGGTGCAGGATTTGAATGCGGAACGGTGTACATTTGGACTACATGACGGATGTGAGGGTGCACGCGTATATTTCAATTTCACATTTTCCAGCTCAGTCAGATGTAGTAGGCCTGTTTCTGCACGTGTGCGGAGCCAGTTGAGTCCTCTGTTCTGCAGTGTCGGGTTTGCGCATTGTACCACATTGTCGTCAATGTGGGTGTGCTGTTCTTGCTATGTGTGTGTGTTGGAGTGTGCAACGGGGGATCAGGAACATGATCCAAGGTCACTGTGGGTGTGCAGTGTGTTACACATTGTTATGCATGTGTGCTATTGTGCCCGTCTCCCCCGTCCCCCCAGTCCCTGGTCATTACTCACTCTGTTGATGTTGTGTCAGGTCTTCCCGAGCTGTGTCCGCACTCGCAAATCCTTGCACCATCTCCACACTGATGACTGTGGCCTCCATTTCCTCCAGATCCTCCTGTGACACAGGACTCCCACCTTCTGTCGCCGTTGCTGCCTTCCTGTTGGCAGTGGGTTTGTCCTTGGTTTGGTTTTCACATCATGCCAGCGCCTCTTGGCCTCCTCGATTGACCTCGTCGACACTCCAACTGCATTCCCAGTGGTCTACTTGTGGGTCAGTTGCTAGTTGTGTTCTGTCACCTCCGTGACGTAGATCTGGTTTTGCTGCGGACTGCACCCGGTCTTCCTCTCCCTCTTCTCCTTGGCCGTCCCCGTCCCCATTGTTCCTTGCTGGTGGTCTGAGGGGCTTGTGAGGTTCGTGTTGGCCTCTGTGCTCGGTCAGGGTGCACCCATGTTGCTACGCGGTTTGGATTGTTTCTGATGTGTTGTTTCTGTAGTTTTTATCGTGCATTTTCCCACCAGACATGTGGGATTTGCAGGCCTGTCGCTGGTTTTCGCTGCTTTTTGTACCGCGATTGGCCTCATCACAGGATTTCTTGCATTGGCGTTTTGCATTATTGAGGTGTGGTGTTGATTTAAATGCGGACATTTGACGCGTTATCTGGAGACTATCGCATTGTACCGCGGTGTTGAGAATGCTTCGTTAACAAAGCGTAATTTCCCCACGATAGACTGCAATGTTGGACGTTGCGTTAAGTTACTTTTGCAATGGTTATCACATGTTCTTGAGAATGTCTTCTTGGTGATATAGAAAATAACAAAATAAAATTAAAACACTTTTATCTCAACATGCTGCACAACAGCCACAATACTCTACGACATAGCTAACAAACATTGGAAAAACCAATAGCACTAGCTAAACATTTATAAGGTCCCAAAGGCGAGACCTATTTTCTATGCCATACTTGTTTTTATACTGTTCGGTTGTGCAAATTGACGAAGTGCCCACTGCATTTCTGCAATTGACAGCAGGTCTTTGTCCGAGACTCTTTTCCCACTGCTCAAAGTCTGCTGTTGCAAGGAGTAGGTGAACAGTTCAGGACCGATACTAAACCTTCTCAGCTATGTAAAGGTAGAAAGCCCTTCAAAATGTTTGGCGATACTGCAAGCTAGGATTTAGGTTAGTTATGAACTGACACCAACTAACATAACTTCTCAAACATCAGCGAAGGCACGTTTGCAAGGCCACTAATGTCTAAACAAAGCTGAACAAGGCCTTTATCCTTTTAAAGTGTTTATTTCCGTGATGTTGTTGGTTGAGCAAGGAACCCACACCCCAAAAAACTCCAGAAAGATTTATTTATATCTGTACACATGTACCTGTTTTAAGTCTTACATTTCAAAAAAACACAAGCAGTTTTCGCTCTTTAATCCTCACTATTTTTTACTTTAAAGAAAGCTGAATTTGGGTAGCTAGTAATAGTCTAATTTTGTTGATTTTTTAAAAATCTATCTACATATTATATATATTTTTTTCTTAAACCAAAATATTACAACTAGGAACATGTTTATATACAAATCAATTTGATACTTAAAACACACTTGCAAAGCCAATATTACTTGCATTGGCGAGACCTACTGGCTTTGCCAATGCTTGTTATTTAAAACCCTGCCACGAAAAAATTGACAACAAGTAGAAATGTGGCAGTAAATCTGTTCTGCTTAATTGGTTGCAAAGTCTGCATTTTAAAATAATTTATGGGCTTAAGGCACCTGCTGCAGAAATCTTTGTGTACAGACGGATTTAAATCTACCGTCATCCCGCCCCAGCGGCGGTTCAACGTACTGCATTGAGCTTTCTGCCCACCGTATTTAGAAGTTGTGGCAATAGACAGTGTCCCGTTGCGGTGGCGGTCTTCTCTGCTGGCTAACAGTACTCCGTTACTGTCAGGCCGACAAACTTGCGCCGAGCCAATTTAGATGTTCCTGTTGAGCTGGTGGTGTCCTGGCAGACACAAGGAGATGATGGACGGAGCGCTGAAACTTTTCAGACACTCCCCCCCCAGTCCCAGATCTGGGTTGAATCCATCAACGTTCTTTCGCTCACTTCACCAACCCAGTTCAGACACAGCTATATGCAAATCATTCTTGACCCTGTGCCTCATGGGAACAGTCCAGACCGAACTGCCAAGCCAAGTCTTCCCTGGACCAGAAACAAGCTTCCGAGGACCGGTTTCGGGGTAACACATCTCATCAGTCAGGCTAGCTTGAATCCAGTGGCAAAGTGAGCAAGGGACCCACGCCTGGGAATACCCTGCCAACTTAGGGTGAACAAAGCAAACACAATGAGATGATGGACAGAGTGCTGAAACTTTTCAGACACTCACCCCCAGTCACAGATCTAGGTTGAATCTATCATCGTTCTTTAGCTCGAAATCCACCCCAGTTCAGACCAGCCATATGCAAATCAGTCTTGACCCTGTGCCTCATGGGAACAGTCCAGACCGAACTGCCAAGCCAAGTCTTCCCAGGTCCTGTTGGTGGAGTCCTGACAGAGTGAGGCTATGGTGGTGTGGAGACAGGTAAGTACTACTCATTCTTATCTTACTACACATATATTTTATGTATTTATTTATAGAGTTTTATATAGCGCGAACGTGACCCACGAGGGTATCAGAGCGCTTTACAATAGAAGAATAACAATGGATGAGGTAGTCAACACAAACAAAATTGCCAATTTGTCATGATAGAAATAGAAATAAAAAGTATATACATAGAAAAAGTAGAGGACCAGCAATAGAATCTGCAAAACGTTGAACATTAGACAGTTACTGAACGTTAGGACATTGTGCTATCAGACAAACATACTATTCCTTTGATCAATTAAAAGTAGATATATAAAATTTTATATGATCAAGCAGATCTACATCCAGCCAAACATTAAGCTGCAAACAATTGTAGAGCAACAGGGGTTGTGATGAAAAGTCTTACACTCAATTACAACTCATACTTAAACTTAGGACATGAATTTGTTCATTAGTAGACTTTTTACTTCCTTTTTGAAAACAGTAAAGGAGGTGATTCCACGCACTAGTGGTGGTAGAGAGTTCCACATCTTTGATGCAATCCCTGAGAAAGCTCTGCAACCTGTTCTCTTCTTCCGGAAGTATTGGGGTTTCAGAAGTAAAGTGCTCGCAGATTGGCGAGAAGGTGTGCCAGGAGGCATTGTTTTTTGTGACTTCCCTTGGGTTATTAAAATGAGCTTCGGATAAAGTGCCCAATTTGGGATCTAGTACCATAGGTGGGGGGGGGGGCAACTTTGATTGGATGTCTAGCTCAATAGTTCTAGTCTTTTCAGGCAAGAAATTGGCAAGCATGTCACATGTAGGAGTAGCCAGGTCATTTAACTCACTATAGTTAGTTGTATTGCAAGATTGCTGCTTGACGATTTCAAAGAGTTTTTTTGGTTGGTTGCTAGCTTGGTTCAACTGAGTTTGGAAAAAGTCTGTGTTGCAATGTATAATGGTACTTATTTATGTAAATAGATCCAGTAGACATTGGTATTCTTAAGTTGGTATTTATTGGTTAAATTAGGTAAAAGGAAGGTAAGCAAGAGTAAGGAAGAAGGCCCCACCGGGAGCAGCATCCAGCTGCTCAGCCCACTCAATCAAACTGACCACACATTCAAACCATGCACACAGGAACATTCCAATGACATCATACATACACAGGCTGAGCAGCAGGGAAAGAGATGAACAGGATATAACACATCTCCCTCTTTTAAAACAATGAAAATAAAAGAGAGATGATGAAACTAAATACAGTAAGTCCTGATGATGACAAAATCAGGATTACAATTAAACAGTCAACATAGGAAATGAATAATTGTAAATAATATCATGAAATGAACAATCATCATAGAAAATGAATAACTGTAAATAATATTATGAAATAGCAATATATCATCATGAAAGATACATAGAGAGGAAAAATATCTTTTCGCACAAAACCAGGAATAATATCTTCTCGTACTAAACGGAGAGAGAAATCACATACAACCATCCCCCATCTCAAAGAAAAACCCTAAATATTACCAATCATGCCAGTTGGCCAGACTGTCACGAAAAGCAATACTAGGGAATCAAACTAAACAAAATAGCGTCCCAATAGAATAACAAATTTAGGACGTAGGAGTTACCACGTTGTCCAAAATCACTTAAATTAAGTATAAAGAACAAAACGCATAACACCTAGTACAAGGGTACATGGCTACCTAACGACTCTCAATAACTGAACACCTCTAGTAGAATAGAGCACTTGCGTGGTTCAGGAAAATAAACTTGAATAAACAGAGCTGAGGACTTTGCAGCCTCATAAAATTTGAACAACATATGTATCATAAAATTCCAAACTGGAGAACTAAACTTCAGGAAATACAGGAGCGCCTCAAACCATGAGCACTTATGTGGCTCCGCAGAATATATAAACTACAAATCCAAAAAATGCACACTAGCATTGAACTCCTCAAAGTTCAAGAAAACAACGTGAACTTCTCTATCTAAAATAGAGCACTGTTAATTAAGAGGTTCATCAAAATTCAGTATAATTAATCTCAACACTTAATGAACACCTCAAATTAATTGAGCACAATTGTGGTTCATTTTCATAAATAAATTCAAACATTGCCAGAACTCAGCATATCAAAACTTGACCATTAAAATTAACCTATAAATTAAAGTGTAAATAAATTAATTCATAAATTTTATGATATAACAGTTCTCAGTAGTGTAAGATAATAAGTAAATCACTCAGAACACAAATAAACCAATATCTCAATTTCAGTACATAACAGTTCCATAAATCACTTAGAACAGAACATGTACATCAATTTATATATAAATAGTGACTGATGTAAAATAAGAAACTAAAATAATAAAAGTAGTCACCGTTGTCATATCAGATGTTGTGAATTGCGAGACTTGAATAGAAAAACTGTACCTTGTCTCTTGGAATATAAATGAAAACTTTTCAGGTACTTGCAGGGTTTAAAAACAACATAGCGTGCCAGTCGCTGTGACACGATGATGAAACACGATGGCAGACATCCAGAAAGGCAAAGCATTATGACAGAAACGTTGTAGAAATGAAAGTGTTTGATCCAGGACGACATCAGCGCATTTAGTGTCTTTCACGTCAGGAGGCGCCTGATAAATGACGACAGCACGTAGCAAACATCACGCTGTCAATCACGTTTTCGCCTGATGGCTCACGGTGAAATTGCAGTTTAAAAGAAACGGTGACTCATCGACTGACATCAGCAGCGGCTTGAACAGAGGCGGTGACTCATTGAGTGACATCAGCATCAGAACGTGAGGAGAGCTTCACTTCGCCAACTCCTCGGAACCCTCAGAAGACGTCATCAAATAGCCTGAGGCAGGGAAAGGGTAAGGATCGCTGCGGACCAACTGACAACTCAACCGCCATCTCCAAACAGGACGGTGAGTGTCAGAGTTTTACTTCAAAGGGTCGGAGTTTTACATGACATGCTCCGTTAAATTGAGCGCGCTGGTACACAATTATCTCTGAACACTGCTGCAATTAACTTCTTAAATTTAATGAAAACGGAAGCTTCAGAGTTGAAAAAGGTCGCAGCTTGCAGGCAATGAATTGAAAAATTAAACTTCTTTTCCTTAAAAGCGTCGCTACAATCCACTTTGAAATAGGGCAGTTATCTGTTTATTTTATCTTCAAGGTTTTAGACAAAATGAAAACAGTCGCTTCAGATACATTGCAGAAAGGTTCATATGTTTGCCCTTGAAATATAAATGGTCATTTTAAATTGCTGAAAGGTTCATATCTTTGTTCTTGAAAAATAAATAGTCATTTTTAACTTGGGCTCTGAACATCGCAGCACGAAAGATATATAATTTTTCTACTGTTTTACTCTGACAGCAGTCCTAAGTTGAAATTTTTGCACTCTTGTAAATAAGTCTGTAATTATAAAATTCAAATAAGCTACACAAAGTCCAACGCTTGAAACATACCTCTTTATAGATGTTTCCTGTAGGCTGTCAGATGTGACATGACACCGGTGGGGCATTAAAAGCGTTGTTTGTCTTCTTTTAAAGTTTTCATTATCCATCTCTTCAATTCCATGTTTCAAAAGTAATTTCTGCACACGTAGTTCTTTCTCGCTCGTCGCCATTGTTGCAATGTATAATGGTACTTATTTATGTAAATAGATCCAGTAGACATTGGTATTCTTAAGTTGGTATTTATTGGTTAAATTAGGTAAAAGGAAGGTAAGCAAGAGTAAGGAAGAAGGCCCCACCGGGAGCAGCATCCAGCTGCTCAGCCCACTCAATCAAACTGACCACACATTCAAACCATGCACACAGGAACATTCCAATGACATCATACATACACAGGCTGAGCAGCAGGGAAAGAGATGAACAGGATATAACAGTCTGCCTTTGCCTTGAGAATCTAACTATTGTAAGAATTCCTTAACTTTCTAAGGGGCATATCAGCAAGGAACGGCGATGAATAACACAAAGCGCGCTTAGCGCTTTGTTATTCATTGCCGTCAAACTCTGGAATTCATCGCCCTAGTAGCGCGTTATCAACAATGCGTTTCCCCTGGGCGATAAAAATTCCAGAGATAGTTGGGGAAATCACAGTTTTGCAGGGAACATCGCTGGTTTTCCAGCGATGTTTCCTGCAAAAGGGCGATAACCTTGCTGATACGACCCTGTGGTCGTATCAGCAGAATCTACACCCTATGTTAGGGGTGGCTAAGTCAAGAATTCAGCAGACGTTAGTTATTGAAGAAAACAGAAGTTTTCTCCAAAAACTAACATCTGCTAAAATGCTAGGGCATCCTTGCCGATTGATGTCCTGACATGTAGTGTATGTCAGGAACGCCCACTTTGCATCTCATTAGAGATGCAAAGGTAGGCGTAGTGCAAAAGGGTGCAAACATGCAAATATGCATGTTAGCACCCTCTTGCTGAAAGGGCGATGGTTTTATCTCCGCTTTTCTGGCTTTTAAAGCCAAAAAAAGCAGAGATAAAGCCCTTGCTGATATGCCCCTAAGATGCTCCAGGTTGAGAGTGTTAGGAGCCGATTTCCAAAGACGTTCAGCAGCTCTTAGCTGTCTACGCTCCAAGTTCAGATCTTCATTGAACCAAGGCTTGGAAATCTTAGAGGAGATTTTTTTTTCCTGTAGCGGGGCTGTGGAGACCAGCGTTTCGAGTTTTGTGTCAATGTAGAAGGTTGTAAGCTCATGTACATCAGTTATGTCCGTCGTGAGGGTCAGAGCGGAGTTGCACTGGTTTACCAAGGAGATGGGATTGATATTTTGTAGATTCCGTTTCCATTGCTTTGACTTTGAGGGTTGTCCCCTTTTATGAATAACTTCGGTATTGATGGAGAAGAGGATGCAGTAATGATCAGACCAATCGCAAGGTGTGATGGATTCAAGTAGGACGATGTTAGATTTTGCAATGATGAGGTCCAAAGTCTCTCCCTTGTTATGCGTTGGGCTGGCACAGAATTGGGATAACTCCTGCTCTGACAAAAATTCTTTCTAACAGCCAACAATATGATCACTTGCATTGTTCAAATGGAGGTTGAAATCACATAAGAAAATATGAGGAACTAGGGAGTTAGAGTTGGATGCCAAGATCTCCATAATCTCATCAATACAAGTCAAATTATCACCTGGGGGGTGGTAAAATATGTGTAACTTACAGGTGATACGCTTAGAAAACTGAGATATTGATGCAAAGATAATCGCACGAAGATAGCTCAATGGAGTCCGCTTGTTTGACTGATAGTGAGTTACGATAAATGCAAGCTACCCCTCCACCAAGTTTCCCAATACTATCAACTCGGATTAGCTCATGGGAAGGATGAACCAGTAAATAGAGAATGGGAGATAAGGAGCTATTTAGCCAAGTTTCTGTGAGGACCATAATGTCTAAATCATCATCTAAAATGAGATTGAATATATCAGTAGCATGTTTGCTGGCAGATCTGCAGTTTAAAAGCTCACACTTAAGCTTGTTAATCGAGGGGATTAAGGTAGGCTGTTCTAAATTGATGTTTGTGAGGTTATATCTATTAACATCTCCGTTATTAAGTGTAGGTTCTCTGAGGGGGTTGGTTACAATGGTTTGAATAGTGTCACAATGAGACTTACTATTGTCAGAATCCAGTCGCTGTCTAAAAGATGATTGTTTGATCTCTTTGGCCCGAGAGGGAGGATAAACTACCAGGAGTGGTGTTTATAGGGAGTGAGACATTGGGTATAAGTCTACCAGGTTGGGCATAGTTTTGGTTGTGTTGAATAGTGTTGTCAATGGGAGCATTCGTGGGGCAATAATTTCTCATTTGGAGACTGATTTGATTCACTGTGTCATTGGTGGCTCTGTGTAGGATAAGAAGATCTTTTGTGATGGTTGAAAGATTAAGCATATCGTCCTTAAGATGAGATAGGCCAGTAGCTAACTCATTGATTTGATCGATCAGGACAGAGATGGGAGAGAATGTAATAGGTGTTGGCGTATGAACTGTTTGGGAAGGCAAACTATCCATAGTATCAATATGCATGTCCATTGTAGGAGTGGTATAGTAGCTGGGCAAACAGGTACGGTCTCCCCCTTGAGGTTGGGGAAGGGTCACTGAGTTCAGTGATTGGAAAGGCGAGATGAGTGAAGCCACTGTAGGAGTTCCCTCAGATACTGTGTGTTGGACTTGGCCCTCTCTGCAGGGTCAATCCTGAACTTTGTGCCTTCCTCCAATATTCTCTCTGACCTGGTTTAGGACTCTGGGCACTTTACCACTGCTGACCAGTGCTAAAGTGCATATGCTCTCCCTACTGTAAATTGCTATATGTGATTGGTTTCCATGATTGGTTCATTGGATTTACTGTCAGTCCCTAGTCAAGTGCACCAGGAGTGCCAGGGCTTGTAAATACAAATGCTGCTGGTGGGCTTGCAGCACTGGTTGTGCCACCCACAGAAGCGGCCTAGTAAAATGTGCCTAAGGTCTGTCATTGCAGACCCTGCGTGCAGTCTGGTACTGTCATGCTGACTGCGCAAGTACACCTACTTGCCAGTCCCTAAACCTTCCCTTAACTTCATATTAGTCACCCCTATGGTAGGCCCAAGGGCAGGGTGCATTTTAAGCATAAGGTAGGGCAAGCCCTGATGTGTGTGGCATGTCCTAATAGTGAATTACAGCCATTTTCGATTTTCACTATAGTAAGGCTACCTGTTCTCATAGACCAGAATGGGCTGCTGGAATTATTACACACTATAATCCCAGCAGGCTCAGGGAACATGGTAGAAAGTCGAGTTTAGTATGCCTGAACTCAGAATAATAAAATACTTCTTTTAGTAAAGTTTATTTTAATATCCTGTGTTTGCAAATGCTACTTTTAGAAAGTTAGCATTTGCTTGCCTAACCATTTCAGCCCGCCTCTGCTAGGATGTGTATCTGCTGTCTGGTTTCTGTGAGTGACAGGGCTGGGGGATTCCAGGAGACAGTCTGGGCTGCCAGGTGGTGAATAGAGGGATTACACCAGGATGGATGGTGGGAGTGCCCCTTGACTCTGAATAGGGCTGTGCTCTGCCACCACAATGGTGGCTCCATCTCCTGCAGAGCGTCTGATGTCTCTGCCCTGCACCCTGAAAGAAGACGCAGAGTCTCCAAAACAAAGTGCTCCAAAACCGGGTTGAACTTGGCACATGCCCCCCTTGCCTGCAAAGACAAAAGAAGTGGTGTATAAAAGTAGGAGCCCTGCTCCCAAGAAATTAGATCCTCTTTGCGGTAAGAAGAAACTCTGCCCGAAGAAAAGGACCTGGGAAAGCTGCATGGAGGACTACTGTCTCTAGCCTGAGAGACTGGCCTGTGGTGGGAGCCTTGCTGCAAGAAGGAGAGAAGACAAAGACTGAGAAAGACTTTTATTTCAACTTGTGCAAATCTCTGAAACAGATCTCCAAGGGCTTGCATGTGAGCCTGCCCCCTGTACTGCCCCCCAGGAACATTGCGCGCTACCCCCCTGAAGGAGAAGCTGCTGCTGGTGCTGCCAGTCCCTGCAGCGCTGCCCACGGAAAGTTGAGTGTGCTGTGCCCCGTCATCGCGCACCCTGAAGAGCCTGTGCACACCCCTGTCCTGCCGAGCAACGCGACTTCTGCTTGGTCGCATGACCGTTTGCAAAGTAAAGGTCAGCCCCGCCTGACCCGAGCGTCGTGACTGTGCCACTCCGATCCGTAGCTCGCAACGCACGAAAGGACCCGTCAGGTCCGAGCACCGCGACCCTGTGGCCCCTGCGGCGTAGCTCACAACGTAAAGACTGATTCCTGCCCACGGTTCGCTCCCCCCATGTGGCATCCTGCTGAATGCGCCCAGCTGCTGTGATTGAGCAGCTGCGGCGCGTAGTGCGGCTGGTGGCCGCCCCGTACTTGGGATCGCACCGGACCCTGCTTCACCGTCGGCCGCTTCCCCCTTCAGGATCGGAGCGGACTCTGAAATCTAAAAGCCTGCCTCTACAACGCATCGCTGCCCTGAGAAGTGCGTGACTATCAAGCCCCCGAGCTGTAGCTCGCATCGCATCAGGAAGGCACCATGACGTAGGACGCTTGGGCCTTGCATTGTTCGCACCGAACCCTCAAGATCAACAAAGAAGGTACTATGAACTACACGCTGCGAACTGTATGCCGTGCGAGTCTCGCTACAGCCTACGACTCGCACCGCCTCTTTGTTAAACAAGCCCCTGGTACGTCTGCATCATACGCCGCGCCCCGGACTGCAGTGTCCACGAGGCGCGTACTACTTAATAACAATACTGAGCTTATAAAGCGCCTGGTTACCCTTGACAGTGTGTCCCCGCGCTATACATGGTCTAAGCATCATTCAAACAGTAGCCCTAGACAGGCAGCATTTAACACTTTGGGAACAGAAAAGTTTTAAGTTCCCACCGGAACACCCTCTCTGAGGTCTCCGTATGGATTCTGACTGGAAAAGTGTTCCATCTACGGGCAGCCAGGGAGCGGAAGGATCTTCCCCCCATTCTAGCCCTGCTAAACCTGGGGACATGCATCCCGCCCGCACCCTGAGACCGCAGAAGCCGAGTAGGAGTATACGGTGTAAGCAGGTTGCGCAGAAAGCCAGGGCACTTCCCCTGAACGATCCTATGGCTAACACAGACAGCTTTAAACTGGATACGTTCCTTAATGGGGAGCCAATGTAGTGCCTCCAAGGCCCTTTTAGGGGAAGCTCTCCTAGGCAACCGCAGCACCAGACGCGCAGCAGCATTCTGGATATGCTGCAGTCTCTGGAGACACCTAGTATTTGCTCCCAGGTAGAGGACATTCCCATAGTCAAGCCTGGAAGTAACCAGGGCATGGACCAGGGCCCTCCTAGCTGACATGGGGAGCAAATCAAGTGTCTTCCTCAGGCAGCGAAGAATACCAAAACACATCCCAGCAACACGCTGGGTGTGATAGTCAAAGGAGATATTAGAATCAATCCATATGCCGAGGTTCTTAACCTGATCCTTAGGAATAGGTAGGGGGCCCAACGTGTGAGGCCACCACGCCGAGGTCCAAACTGACGGGGACTTACCAACAATTAACACCTCAGTTTTGTCCCCATTCAGTCTGAGACAGTTGTTGGCCATCCATCCTGCCAGATCCTGATGGCAAGATGCAAATCTGCTGGCTGCGTGCTCAGCTGGCTGTGTCAGAGCCACAACCAGCTGAGTATCATCGGCATACATTACTACCTCCACCCCATACTGTTCGGTTATTAAGGCTACTGGCGCCACATAAAGATTGAAAAAGGTGGGGCTGAGGCTAGAACCCTGGGGAACTCCCTGCTTAAGGTCGAAAACCTCTGACCTATGAGAGCCCTGCTCAACATAGAAGGTACGGTCATGAAGGAAAGATTCCAAACAAGTCCATGCCTTCCCAGTCACTCCACTCCTCCTCAGACACTGCAGCAAGGTGTGATGCGCCACAGTGTCGAATGCGGCACTAAGATCAAGAAGAATCAGTGCCGCTGTCTGACCCTCATCTACATGCTTCCGCATAGCCTCTGTCAAGAAGAGAAGGGCAGATTCAGTAGAGTGGTAAGTATGGAAACCCGCCTGGGAGGGATGAAGGAGCCCGTGTGCCTCAATGTGTGCCGAGAGCTGTAGATTAACCAGTTTCTCTGCTATTTTGGAAAAATAGGGGAGGAGAGAAATGGGCCGCAGATTGTTCAGTTGT
Source organism: Lissotriton helveticus (assembly GCF_964261635.1). Taxonomy (NCBI): domain Eukaryota; kingdom Metazoa; phylum Chordata; class Amphibia; order Caudata; family Salamandridae; genus Lissotriton; species Lissotriton helveticus. The sequence goes on along the minus strand of NC_136069.1, from coordinate 1,730,351,580 downwards.
GTTATACTAATCTGCGGCTTTTTCTTGAGAGGAAGCACCACTGCTTGTTTCCAGGTTATCGGCACCCTGCCGGTCTCGACAGATAAAGTCAGTAGGTGCTTAACATAAGGTGCTATCATTTCAATGTTCCCTCTCAGGATTTTAGCGGGAGCTGGATTACTAGGAGAAACCGTTTTCACCCCCTTGGCTACCTTAATTAATTAACAACTCCTCCTCTGGAACCAAAAAGGCCCTTAGGCCATCCTTTTCCAAAATTCCCTCCTCCAGCCGCCATTCACCACTGGACCCGGCCCTGGCTTCCCTAGGAAATGTGGAATAAATGTCCTGCACTTTTTTGTAGAAATATTCCGCTATCTGGTTGCAGGATTGCACAGAGGAAACCACCTGTTCTCCAACTGAGGCCAGTGAGGATACCTCTTTATACACCACAAAGAGTTCCTTAGCCGAGCACTCCGCTTTATAAATTCGTGCAGTAAAATAGGCCGAACGAGTTTTCCTTATTAAAGCATGATATCCCTTAAGGCTTGTTTTATAAGCCCTTTCGGTGTCCGGCAGATAACCTTTCCTCCAGGATCTTTCCATGTGCTTGCAGGCTGTCCTAGCTTCTTTCAATTCCGCATTGAACCAGGCTGCAGATTTAATACGCCGCACAGGACAAGTGCTAGCCCATGGGGCCGAAATGTCTAGGGCCAACTGAATGCGGTGGTGCAGGGCATCACATGGCCCATCAATTGAAGTGCCCAGTCCTTCCGGGGGACCCCCCTGAACCAGACTAGCACCGAAATTTTCAGGGGAAAACTTAGCCCATTTCCGCTGTCTCCTATTGGTGTCCCTTCCTTTCCAAATCTTACTGTCCATCATGTACTTAATGCGGAAAGGCACCAAGGAGTGGTCCGTCCACACCATCGGGAGCGGAGGATCGATCACAATGCCTTCCCAATTGCAGAATATTGGGTCCAGCAAGTGACCTAGCCGGTGGGTAGGTAACGCCGACTGTAACACCAGTTGTATAGTAAGCAGATCTTGGCAAACCTCTTGGGCCGCCATATTAGCCACATCATCAAAATGCAAGTTAAAATCACCCAACAATAAGAGTTTGTTGTAGCGCAGGGCTGGAGACACTAAATTCTGTATCAGACTGCCAGAGAATTGGCTACTGCCTCCCGGGGGCTGTACACCAAAAATCCTTTGATAGTGTCATTAGTGGGAACTGTTATCGAGAAAGCACCTGTCTCGCTGTCCAATATACTTGCAGGCTCCATGCTACATTTGACGTGGCCCCTGTGGATCACTGCAATCCCTCCCCCCCTTCCGCTTGGTCTATCCTGTCTGCATATCTCATATCCCTGGGGAAGGGCATCCAACACTTCAGGATCCAACTCCCCGTCTAACCACGTTTCTGTTAGGAAGAGTAGATCTAATTTACTGTCCCATAGTAGGTCGCATATGTCCGGGGAGTGCTTCTTCAGTGACCTGCAATTGAGCAGAGCGCAACTGAGCTCCCCGGTCCTTCCACCTGAGCAGGCAGCCTGGCTGAGCGAATAGCCACAGTGTCTGCGCTCTTTAATGAGATCGCCTCTCGTGGGATCCAGACTGTGGTAGCAATCTAACCCAATTCCCGTGCGTAAATTAATCAGATCTTGCTGAGTATATCCCGCACCTCCCCGAGCTTCTCCAGGGGTTCTGGCCCTGGGCCCCGGCCGGCCGCGGATGGGCGCAGACGGGCTTGCCTTTGGCGCGCCGCCAGCGCGCCCGCTGCGCGGTCGCTGGGGCATGTGGAATTTGTTCAGGATTCTCCCCTGCAGGCTAGAGCGCTGAACCTCCAAGCCGAAAGTGCCTGACTCTGTCTACCACGCCCTCCGCACAACGGTACTAATTACCGCGTCGGACCGGGGCGGGTAGACCAGGTCACCGAGTACAGGCAAGCACCTTCCTGGTAGGACTTGGCGCTGAGAAGCGCGAGAATGTTATCAGTAGCCCAGACAAAGATTAAAATGTCCCCCAACACAGTTAAAACACAGTTAAAAGCAGCGTTCACACTGAGATTAAAATGCAGCCCAAATTCCAGAGCAGCTAAATGAATCACCTTAGCCACGAAAACGAGCGCGGGAGGAAGCTGCCACCGACCCCCTCTGCTCGCAGCGCCGCTGCCGTGCCAAGCGGTATTTATGCAGAATTCTCCCCTGCAGGCTAGAGCGCTGACCCTCCAAGCCGGAAGTGCCTGACTCTGTCTACCACGCCCTCCGCGCAACGGTACTAATTACCGACAGACATAATATCGACCACAAAAATATCGAGGTAGCTAAATATCGAGTTATAAATATCGATTAGACAGAATATCGATAAGACAAAATATAGACTACAAAAATATTGAATAGAATGACAATAATATCGAATCAAAAATATAGAATGGACAGAATATCGAATGGACAGAATATAGAAAACAAAAATATCGAGGGACAGAATATAGACAGCAAAAATATCGAGGGACAGAATATAGACAGTAAAAATATTGAGGGACAGAATATAGACAGTAAAAATATCGAGGGACAGAATATAGACAGCAAAAATATCGAATTTTAGGTAAGTAAGTAAGTAAATTTATGTTATTTAATTTTTTTGTAATATAATTCTGGAGCGGGTTGTGGGTTTATAGGGGAATAGGGTGGGAAGTAATTTAATTATAATTAATTAAATATGTTAATTTATTGGTATTTATTTACAATTCATTCTTAATTAATTTTTAATTGACAATTAATTAAAATATAATTGGCAATATTTTTTTTTAAATTGATTAATTGATAATTATGTTCATTTTATTTATTTATTTTCTGGAGCGGGTTGTGGGTTTATAGGGGAATAGGGTGGGAAGTAATTTAATTATAATTAATTAAATATGTTAAATTATTTATTGCTACTTATTAACAATTAATTGTTAATTAAGTTTTTTAATTGGTAGTAAATTAATATATAATCGGTAATTAATTTTTATTAATTGATTAATTGATAATTCTGTGAATTTTATTTATTTAATTTTTGTAGTATGTTGTGGGTTTATAGGGGAATTGGATGTGAAGTTATTTAATTGTAATTAAGTAAAAAAATTAATATATAAATTGGTAATTATTTTGAATTAATTGTTAATTATTTTCAATTTGTATAATAATGTATTGTCATTTGTAAATATTTTGTATTAATTGGTAATTATTTTTTAGTAATTAAATTACTTTTATTATTTTTAATTGAATAATTATTATAATATCTTAAATTGGGAATTAATTTTAAATAATTTGTAATTGGTATTAATATTTAATTTATTTTTAATTATTTATTAAGTATTTACTTTCTCTACTGTTGCTCTATTTGGAGTGGGAATAGTAATTTTAACTTCCTGCTATCCAACGCTTTCCCTACTGTTGCACTCATTGGAGTGGGAATAGTAATTTTTACCCTTCCGCTATCCAACTCTTTCTCTACTATTGCACTCACTGGAGTGGGAATAGTAATTTTTACCCCTACGCTATCCATCGCTTTCTTTACTGTTGCACTCACTGGAGTGGGAATAGTAATTTTTACCCCTACGCTATCCAACGCTTTCCCTACTGATGCACTCTCTGGAGTGGGAATAGTGATTTTTACCCTGACGCTATCCAACGCTTTCCCTACTGTTGCACTCACTGGAGTGGGAATAGTAATTTTTACCCCTACGCTATCCAACGCTTTCCCTACTGATGCACTGTCCGGAGTGGGAATAGTAATTTTTACCCCTACGCTATCCAATGCTTTCCTTACTGTTGCACTCACTGGAGTGGGAATAGTAATTTTTACCCCTACGCTATCCAACGCTTTCCCTACTGTTGCACTCATTGGAGTGGGAATAGTAATTTTTACCCCTACGCTATCCAACGCTTTCTCTACTGTTGCACTCACTGGAGTGGGAATAGTAATTTTTACCCCTACGCTATCTAACGCTTTCCCTACTGAAGCACTCTCTGGAGTGGGAGTAGTAATTTTTACCCCTACGCTATCCAATGCTTTCCCTACTGATGTACTGTCTGGAGTGGGAATAGTAATTTTTACCCCTACGCTATCCAACGCTCTCCCTACTATTGCACTCATTGGAGTGGGAATAGTAATTTTTAATATTCCGCTATCCAACGCTTTCCCTACTGTTGCACTCTCTGGAGTGGGAATAGTAATTTTTAATATTCCGCTATCCAACCCTTTCCCTACTGTTGCACTTACTGGAGTGGGAATAGTAAATTTAACCCTCTCGCTATCGTAAAAACATTATTTTTATTTATATTTATTATTTATTTATTTTAATGTTATTAAAGTATTTTAAGTATGTTTAAGTTAGTTATATTTATTATTTCATTAATTTAAAATGACTTTTGACTATTTAAAAAATTCGATATTTTGACTATCTATATTTTTGTAGGTCGATATTTTTGATTCGATATTTTTGTACTTACCTGTTTGAAGATAGGAAGTCGATATTTTGGCATTCTATATTTTTTATTCGATATTTTTGTAGGTCGATATTTTTGCAATCGATATTGTTTCAGTGATCCGACCAGGTCACCTAGTACAGGCAAGCACCTTCCAGGTAGGACTTGGCACTGAGAAGCGCGAGAATGTTATCAGTAGCCCAGACAAAGATTAAAATGTCCCCCAACACAGTTAAAACACAGTTAAAAGCAGCGTTCAGACTGAGATTAAAATGCAGCCCAAATTCCAGAGCAGCTAAATGAATCACCTTAGCCACGAAAACGAGCGCGGGAGAAAGGTGCCACCGACCCCCTCTGCTTGCTTTGTGTCAACGAGGTACTAGTCGCACAGGAGTGCTACGACTCGTACCCCTTGTGTACGCCAGCCGCGCCGTTCGCGTCGTAACGCGAGGCGCGTGGGGCTTAGCTAGGTCTTGCTTGCTGAACCGAACGAAGCGTACAGGAGCGCTACGAAGCGCACAGCCTTGATAAACATTGCAACAAAGACCTGAATATTGCCTCGAGCATTGTGGAGCTATTTTTCAAGTTATTGGAACCGTTTGAAAGCTATTGAAACCTGTAAATTAAGCCTGCTTAAGCCAGAATATAAAGAACTATATTTTTACAGAAAATCTGCCTGCTGTTCATCTGTGATGTGTCAATTGGCTGCTGTGTGTATTATTACAAATGCTTAACCCTACATGCTCTGGAGATTAGCCTTGTCTGCTCGCGCCACACCGCCTGTAGGGTGAGCAGGGGTTATTTCTAGGAGTAGTCCTTTGCCCTGACTAGAGGAGAGGGTCCCTGCTTGTCACAAGTGCATACCTGTGCCAACCAGAGACCCCCAATTCTAACATTGGAGGCAGCGGTGAGGATCCAGAATTTGCATTTGTGATATATATACAGCAATTATTGAGCATTACATTGTGAGTCAGTCCAATAACACAGCCACATACTCTTTTTATTTTTTATTTTGCCAAGAGATCTCCATCTTTTTGTGAAAAGTCATGCCTGGTTCAGTGAGAATGGAAAAGGCAGCACCCATTTCATCTATTGACTGTGATTGGGAGAAACTAGAAAACTACACCAAAAAACAGCTCAGGAGCTTCTGCAAAAATTTGAAAATTTCCATGACCGGACTCTCCAGAAGGGAGCAGTTCCAAAAGACGCTGAGGGCCTGGGTCGAGGCAAGAAATGCCCCTGGAAAGGATATTGAATTTGAGGATGCAGAGCAGCAGCTAGAGGGACCACTGGGTCCAGGAGGGAGGGGTGCAACCTCCCCGTTGGGTAGCAGTGTTTCTGCCCGATGTCTGTCGCCAGAGGAGCTGGCAGACAGACAGGCAACCCGAGACCACGAAATAGAGATGGCAAAACTGGAAATAAATGGGCAACTGGAGCTAGAAGCTAGGAAGTTAGCCCTGGAAGAAAAGAAAATGCAGCTTGTGCATGACTTGAGAATGAGGAAACTTGATTTGGAGCTCGAGGGGCTTGAGGCCATGAGGGCTTCAGCCCAGCAACAAGAAATGTGTGTAGCTCAGAGATTGAGCTTTGCTGAGTTGGAGGTGGAGTCCAGCTCAGATGGTGGCAGCAACATTCAGTTATCTAGTGCTGGGAGAGTAGTACACACCCCCAGAGATGTGGCACCTCACTTGGAGGGGGTTAACATACACCAGGAGGTTCAAGGACGTGAGGTAACTCCAGTAGTGCCCAGTGTCCCTGAAGGGAATATGGTAACTGGCGTAGGGGTTCATGGTCCTAGTAGTGGGAGGGACACTCTACTGACTCTAGATGAGAGGTACAGGAAGAGGGGATACCCCAAAGTTGAGGTCCTGGAATGTGAGTATGGAGACCGCCCAGAAGAGTGTGGGTTGTGTGACAGAGACAGTCAGATACTGTCTTGCCAGTCTCAGGAGAATGGTTTGGAGTATGTATGTGAGCCACTGGATGGTGAGGTGAAGGATAGTTTGGTTAACCCTTGTAGGGCGCTGTGTGATCCAATTCTGGGAGAGCATATTTTAAGTCCCTGTTTTCCAGAGCTATGCTATCACCTGTTAGAGAGTGAGTTCTCTGACCCCAGGGAACTCACATTGGAGGCGGACCTTTTGGTGGATTCCAGAGGGTTTGAAGAAGCATTGGGGAGTAATTCCAACAAGAGTGGCTCAGGTAACTTTGAGTCCTGTGGGATGGAAGTCAAGTCAAGTCATAAAATTTGTATAGCGCACTACATACCCAGCGGGTTTCAAGGCGCTTAGGAGGGGAGGAGGATTATTTGTCAAATATCCACGTTTTAAGCTGCTTTCTGAACGCTAGGTGGTTCTGGGTGAGGCGAAGGTAAGCGGGGAGTGAGTTCCATGTCTTAGCAGCCAGGTATGAAAAGGATCTGCCTCCCATGGTGGTCTTGTTAATGCGAGGTATCGTGGCGAGGGCTTGGCTGGAAGAGCGTAGTTGGCGGGAGGGGGTGTAGAAGGACAGTCGAGAGTTGAGGCAATCTGGTCCGATGTCGTAGAGTGATTTGTGTGCGTGGGTAAGCAGACGGAAAGTGATCCTCTTATTGACGGGTAGCCAGTGGAGGTCTTTAAGGTGACCAGAGATGTGTTCGTTGCGTGGGATGTCTAATATGAGCCTGGCTGAGGCGTTTTGGATTCGTTGGAGTTTCTTCTGGAGTTTAGCGGTGGTGCCAGCGTAGAGGGTGTTTCCGTAGTCCAGCCGGCTCGTGACCAGAGCGTGGGTGACTGTTTTCCTTGTTTCGGAGGGGATCCAGCGAAATGTTTTTCTGAGCATGCGAAGAATGTTGAAGCAGGAAGAGGATACGGCGCTGACTTGTCTGTTCATTGAGAGTGAAGAATCCAGGATGACGCCAAGGTTCCGTGCGTGGTCTGTCGGGATGGGTGCTTTTCCAAGGGCTTCCGGCCACCAAGAGTCGTCCCATGCAGAGGGGGATGTACCTAAGATGAGGACTTCTGTTTTGTCTGAGTTCAGTTTCAGACGACTTTGTTTCATCCATTCGGCAACTTCTTTCATTCCTTCGTGTAGGTTAGTTTTGGCGGTGCTGGGGTCATTGGTGAGAGAAAGGATCAGTTGAGTGTCGTCCGCGTAAGAGATGATGTTGAGGTTGTGTTGGCGTGCGATGGCCGCGAGGGGGCTCATGTATACGTTGAAGAGGGTGGGGCTGAGTGAGGATCCTTGTGGTACGCCGCAAATGACTTCAGAGGCCTCGGACTTGAATGGAGGAAGGCGGACTCTCTGGGTTCTTCCGGTGAGGAACGAGGTGATCCATTCAAGTGCTTTTCCTTGAATTCCGATGTTATTGAGGCGTTGTAAGAGGGTGCTGTGGCAGACTGTGTCGAATGCTGCAGAGAGGTCGAGGAGGATGAGGGCGACTGTGTCTCCATTGTCCCCCTCCCTCCAGGTCAGGTAACCCCTGTACCCGGCTTCCCAACTCAGGGACCCAACCCTGCAGTTGAACACTTGCCTGGCGCACCAGGACTTCCTTGGGAGCACGCATGCCCCCTCTGAGGGTAACACATAACTCCTGTGTTGTGGCTCTTCCCATGGAAGAGGTTCAGTGTAGCCCAGCTAGGTCCCAGTATAGCGGGAGGGGTATAGGGGCTCACGTCCTGTCTCAGAGGAGGAGTGAGTGTGTGTTCCTTCCCAAGGCACCCGAAACCCGGTCTTAGGGCCTGGATGGTTTCTTAAGGGAACATCAGGTCGGGGCCTAGGCTGTACTTGTAGGCCATTTGAGGACGTGGAGACTCTGTAAGCAGAGCTCCAGTAGTTCTGGTATCTGGCAGTACCCCTCCAGTTGGGAGGGTGCAGAAGTCCAGGCGGAGGGGTGAGAGGGGGAAAGAGTCCCCAGTGGAAGAACCAGTGGGACAGCGGCCAGTCAGCAGGGCTGCGTCCCCAGGGAATGACCATGGTGACACCACTTCTGTCCAGGGGGGATCTTCGCGCACTGTCATATGGACAGGGGACAGGAGATCTGCGCCAGGCAGACTGTCACACAACACAGGAGTTATGTGTTACCCTCAGAGGGGGCATGCGTGCTCCCAAGGAAGTCCTGGTGCGCCAGGCAAGTGTTCAACTGCAGGGTTGGGTCCCTGAGTTGGGAAGCCGGGTACAGGGGTTACCGGACCTGGAGGGAGGGACATCTGTAATCAGTGTCCCTACCAGTCTGTCTTTTTGGTGTACTACTCCAGGTGGGAGGGTACAGCCATCTGGAAGTGGGTGCAGAGGGAGGGAGTCCTCGCCTCTGACCCTGGTGCAGCTTGAGAGTTTAGACCCTTGGTTAGAGGGCCAGGTGCAGGGTAGCACCCCTGAACTGGAGGGCGAATTATGCAGGTCACCTGACCCAGGTGCCATGACCATTCTGGAAGGGGGTACCACTCCAAGTGAGAGGGTACAGAGCCCCAAGGAGGAGGACCGGGTGTGGGAGAGCCCACCCCAGTCTTTTGCCCAGCCGCAGGGTGCAGGCCTGGGGCTGGTGGGTCAGTGCCAGGATGTCATACCTGACCTAACAGGAGGGAGAGTGGACAAGGGGTGCCAAGCACCTGGGGCTACTGCCCCCCGCTCTCTAACGCCACAGAGGTTTGAGAGCCCTGGGAGGCATAAGGCCTGGGTCTCATCCCTGACTACTGTCAGTGGCCACTGTGACTTGATGTCTGTCTGTTGGGACACACCTGTGAGCAAGTTACGGGTAGGTGCTACAGAGGCAGTGTCCACAGGTGAAGAGACGGGTTCCCCATGGATTAGCTTGGTGGACCCTGAGAGTATGGAGAGAGGATTTGAAATAGGTACAGATTGGTGTAGAACTGGAATATCCCCCTGCTGTTGCGGACCAGGTCCATGTTCTATCGCCCTAAGCAGGGAAGCCCATCACTGTAGCGATTGGTCTACCCTGTGTTTTGGCTGGAAGGGGGTTGTGTTGGACTTGGCCCTCTAGGCAGGGTCATCCCTGAACTTTTTGCCTTCCTCCAATATTCTCTCTGACCTGTTTTTGTTGGTTTAATGACTCTGGGCACTTTACCACTGCTGACCAGTGCTAAAGTGCATATGCTCTCCCTGTGCAAAATGTATATGTGATTGATTTCCATGATTGGTTCATTGGATTTACTGTCAGTCCCCAGTAATGTGCACCAGGAGTGCCAGGGCTTGTAAATACAAATGCTGCTGGTGGGCCTGCAGCACTGGCTGTGCCACCCACAGAAGCGGCCTAGTAAAATGTGCCTAAGGTATGCCATTGCAGAACCTGCATGCAGTCTGGTACTGTCATGCTGACTGCGCAAGTACACCTACTTGCCAGTCCCTAAACCTTCCCTTAACTTCATATTAGTCACCCCTGTGGTAGGCCCAAGGGCAGGGTGCATTGTAAGAATGAGGTAAGACAAGCCCTGATGTGTGTGGCATGTCCTAATAGTGAATTACAGCCATTTTCGTTTTTCACTATTGTAAGGCTACCTGTTATCATAACCAGAATGGGCTGCTGGAATTATTACACACTATAATCCCAGCAGGCTCAGGGAACATGGTTGAAAGTCGAGTTTAGTATGCCTGAACTCAGAATAATAAAATACTTCTTTTAGTAAAGTTTATTTTAATATCCTGTGTTTGCAAATGCTACTTTTAGAAAGTTAGCATTTGCTTACCCTACCATTTCAGCCCGCCTCTGCTAGGATGTGTATCTGCTTTCTGGTTTCTATGAGTGACAGGGCTGGGGGATTCCAGGAGACAATCTGGGCTGCCAGGTGGTGAATAGAGAGATTACACCAGGATGGATGGTGGGAGTGCCCCTTGACTCTGAATAGGGCTGTGCTCTGCCACCACAATGCTGGCTCCACCTCCTGCAGAGCGTCTGATGTCTCTGCCCTGCACCCTGAAAGAAGACGCAGAGTCTCCAAAGCAAAGTGCTCCAAAACCGGGTTGAACTAGGCACATGCCCCCCTTGCCTGCAAAGACAAAAGAAGTGGTGTATAAAAGTAGGAGCCCTGCTCCCAAGAAATTAGATCCTGTTTGCGCTAAGAAGAAACTCTGCCCGAAGAAAAGGACCTAGGAAAGCTGCATGGAGGACTACTGTCTCTAGCCTGAGAGACTGGCCTGTGGTAGGTGCCTTGCTGCAAGAAGGAGAGAAGACAAAGACTGAGAAAGACTTTTATTTCAACTTGTGCAAATCTCTGAAACAGATCTCCAAGGGCTTGCATGTGAGCCTGCCCCCTGAACTGCCCCCCAGGAACATTGCGCGCTACCCCCCTGAAGGAGAAGCTGCTGCTGGTGCTGCCAGTCCCTGCAGCGCTGCCCACGGAAAGTTGAGTGTGCTGTGCCCCGTCATCGCGCACCCTGAAGAGCCTGTGCACACCCCTGTCCTGCCGAGCAACGCGACTTCTGCTTGGTCGCATGACCGTTCGCAAAGTAAAGGTCAGCCCCGCCTGACCCGAGCGTCGTGACTGTGTCTATGTAGTGCGGCATGTCATCTATGTATTGTGTCATGTGGGAGGGGAGCTCTACGCTGCCCCTCCCTGCTTGAGGCATGTGCAGCCTGTCATCTATGTATTGTGTCATGTGTGAGAGGAGCTCTACGCTGCCCCTCCCTGCTTCAGGCGTGTGTAGCATGTCATGTGTGAGGGAAGCTGTACGCTGCCCTCCCTGCTTCAGGTGTGTGCAGCATTGTCATTTATGCATTGTGTCTTGTTTGAGGGGAGCTCTATGCTGCCCCTCCATGCTTCAGGCCTGTGCAGCATGTCATCTATGTATTGTGTCATGTGTGAGGGGAGCTCTACGCTGCCCCTCCCTGCTTCAGGCGTGTGCAGCATGTCATGTGTGAGGGAAGCTGTACGCTGCCCTCCCTGCTTCAGGTGTGTGCAGCATTGTCATCTATGCATTGTGTCTTGTTTGAGGGGAGCTCTATGCTGCCCCTCCATGCTTCAGGCGTGTGCAGCATGTCATCTATGTATTGTGTCATATGGGAGGTAACTCTATGCTGCCCCTCCCTGCTTAAGGCGTGTGCAGCATTTCATCTATGTATTGTGTCATATGGGAGGTAACTCTATGCTGCCCCTCCCTGCTTAAGGCGTGTGCAGCATTTCATCTATGTATTGTGTCATGTGGGAGGGGAGCTCTATGCTACCCCTCCCTGCTTCAGGCATGTGCAGCATGTCATGTGTGAGGGGAGCTCTACACTGCCCCTCCCTGCCTGAGGTGTGTGCAGCATGTCATCTATGTATTGTGTCATGTGTGAGGGGAGCTCTACGCTACCCCTCCCTGCTTGAGTCGTGTGGTGCATGTCATGTGTGACGGGAGCACTACGCTGCCCCTCCCTGCTTCAGGCGTGTGCAGCATGTCATCTATGCATTGTGTCATGTGTGTGGGGAGGTCTATGCTGCCCCTCCCTGCTTCAGGTGTGTGCAGCATGTCATGTGTGAGGGGAACTCTACGCTCCCCCTCCCTGCTTCAGGTGTGTGCAGCATGTCATCTATGTATTGTGTCATGTGTGAGGGGAGCTCTATGCTGCCCCTCCCTGCTTCAGGCATGTGCAGCATGTCATCTGTGTATTGTGTCATGTGTGAGGGGAGCTGTACGCTGCCCCTCCCTGCTGCAGGCATGTGCAGCATGTCATCTATGTATTGTGTCATATGTGAGGGGAGCTCTACGCTGCCCCTCCCTGCTTCAGGCGTGTGCAGCATGTCATCTATGTATTGTGTCATATGTGAGGAGAGCCCTACGCTGCCCCTCCCTGCTTCAGGAGTGTGCAGCATGTCATGTGTGAGGGGAGCTCTACGCTGCGCTCCCTGATTCAGGTGTGTGCAGCATGTTATGTGGGAGGGGAGCTCTATGCTGCCCCTCCATGCTTCAGGCCTGTGCAGCATGTCATCTATGTATTGTGTCATGTGTGAGGGGAGCTCTACGCTGCCCCTCCCTGCTTGAGGCGTGTGCAGCATGGCATGTGTGAGGGGAGCTCTACGCTGCCCCTCCCTGCTTCAGGCGTGTGCAGCATGTCATCTATGTATTGTGTCAGGTGTGAGGGGAGCTCTTGGCTGCCCCTTCCTGTTCAGGCATGTGCAGCATTGTCATCTATGTATTGTGTCATGTGTGAGGGGAGCATTACGCTGCCCCTCCCTGCTTCAGGCATGTGCAGCATCTATGTATTGTGTCATGTGTGAGGCGAGCTCTACGCTGCCCCTCCCTGATTCAGGCGTGTGCAGCATGTCATCTATGTATTGTGTCATGTGGGAGGTGAGCTCTACGCTGCCCCTCCCTGCTTCAGGCATGTGCAGCATGTCATCTATGTATTGTGTCATATGTGAGGAGAGCCCTACGCTGCCCCTCCCTGCTTCAGGAGTGTGCAGCATGTCATGTGTGAGGGGAGCTCTACGCTGCCCTCCCTGATTCAGGTGTGTGCAGCATGTTATGTGGGAGGGGAGCTCTATGCTGCCCCTCCATGCTTCAGGCCTGTGCAGCATGTCATCTATGTATTGTGTCATGTGTGAGGGGAGCTCTACGCTGCCCCCTCCCTGCTTCAGGCCTGTGCAGCATGTCATCTATGTATTGTGTCATGTGTGAGGGGAGCTCTACACTGCCCCTCCCTGCTTGAGGCGTGTGCAGCATGGCATGTGTGAGGGGAGCTCTACGCTGCCCCTCCCTGCTTCAGGCGTGTGCAGCATGTCATCTATGTATTGTGTCAGGTGTGAGGGGAGCTCTTGGCTGCCCCTTCCTGTTCAGGCATGTGCAGCATTGTCATCTATGTATTGTGTCATGTGTGAGGGGAGCACTACGCTGCCCCTCCCTGCTTCAGGCATGTGCAGCATCTATGTATTGTGTCATGTGTGAGGCGAGCTCTACGCTGCCCCTCCCTGATTCAGGCGTGTGCAGCATGTCATCTATGTATTGTGTCATGTGGGGGGTGAGCTCTACGCTGCCCCTCCCTGCTTCAGGCATGTGCAGCATGTCATCTATGTATTGAGTCATGTGGGAGGGGAGCTCTAAGCTGCCCCTCCCTGCTTCAGGCGTGTGCAGCATGTCATGTGTGAGGGGAGCTCTACGCGGATGTATGTCGTTACAACGCGATGTTTTACATCGCAGTACTTTAGGAAGCATGTTTTACAACGCAAGTCGTTACCACGACTTGCGTTGTTGGGGGCTGGATAGTGAATAATTTAATTTACTATTCCAACTCCAGTCCCCGTGGATAGTAGGGAAAGAGTTGGATAGTAAATTAAACTATTTACTATCCTGGAGCGCCCCCCAGCGCAATTGGTTGTTACAACTTGCGTTGTAACAGTTGCGTCGTAAGGGAACTGTGGTGTAAAATTCGCGTTCTAAAGGATGTTCCCCGCTCTACGCTGCCCCTCCCTGCCTGAGGCGTGTGCAGCATGTCATCTATGTATTGTGTCATGTGTAAGGGGAGCTCTACGCTGCCCCTCCCTGCTTCCGGCGTGTGCAGCATGTCATCTATGTATTGTGTCCGGGCTCCCCTGGTGAGGCTCTCCCTCATGGCCTACATGATGTTAAACCTGTGAGATACAAAGAAACAATCCACACAGTTTTCATGTAAAAGCCTCTAGACATTGAGTAATTAGTTCAGAGAGAGATGGTCGATGTATTGGTGTGGCGGTGCCCAGGTGTCTCCTATTCACCAGCTGCCATGGGGGCCTCTCAAAGCCGATGGGTAGAGTTGGTCATGGCATCCTGATGTCTCCTATTGGCCAGCTGCTATGGGTACATCCCCAAGGCTGCTGGGAAGTGTCGCCCATGCTCGGCCCACCATAAAAGTAACAGAGTATTTCATGAGTGCCTCTTCAGAACTGCCAGCTCCAAATCTATGGTCCCGGTTCACAAAGCATCCTTTGATGAGTCGCGGTCACTCACTCCGGGGAGATTAGAAGTAAGATGAGAGTAAGGGGCTGATTTAGATGTTGGCGGACCTGGTCGCTCTGTTGCTTTTTTGTACCACTGCCGCCTACCTGGCCGTCTGCCCACTTGATTTAGATGTCAGCACTTCCATGAACAAAAGGCCGACTAGTCCCGCCGACTCCGCCAGCATTTCAGCTTTCAATGTGTGAAAGGGAGAGAGCAGGAGAGTGCCAGATTCACAGAGATATGAAAGGAAATGAAATTGTAATTCATAAAGCACACTACTACCCATGGGTGTCTAGGCGCTAAGACCTTCTGGCAGATAAGAACAGCCAAAACAGTAGTTTAACCAAACATAGGAAAAGGGAGCCATGAAAGAAAGGAAGAAAAAAATGAAGACCCTACTATAGCCTTATAGCCTGCCGTACCGGGTCATACCGGCTATTAAAGGCCCGCTCCAGCGTTAAAGGCTCGACAGAGCGGGACTTTATTAGCCGGTAAAGCCCAGCTACGAAGGGCTAAAAGGCAATTCGAACATTCTGCCTCTAGATTGCAGAATGTTCTAACAAATAAAAGAAAGGCTTCAGGGATTGGACTCCCCTCAGGCTCCCTGAAGCCTTTGTTCACAGGCAGAGCTGTGAACTAAGAAGCATTGGAATGTTGGAGCTCCGGGTTTATACCAGCCATTATAAGCCCGGAGCACTCCATTGTTTTTCAATGGAGCTCCCAACATTCCAATGTTCTAATAATTATTAAACAGCCATGTTTTAAGAGTCTTGCAAAAGGTAAGTAGGTTGTTAATGCATTTTAGCTTGAGGGGCATGAGTTCCAGAGTTTGGCAGTAGCCACAGCAAACCTCTTGCACTTCCAAGTGGCTTTTTTGATTTTAGGCACAACCAAATTAGCCAGAGAGGATGATCTCAAAGTCTGGATGGGGTGCACCATTGTCTGATAGATTCTGGACCCTCGAGGTGAAGGGCCTTAAAGGCTATTTCGCCGGGAGCCAGTAAAGTGAGGACAGAGATTGGGAGACCGACTGATGGTTGGGTATCCCAAGAAGTCATCTTGCTGCTGCATTTTGGACCATCGGAAGCTTATCCAATGCTTTCTTATGAGCGGTAAGAAACAATCCATCGCAATAGTCAGTTTTTGAGGAGACGAGTGCAATGATAACTGCCTTACGCAAAACTAGAGGAATGAAGGGAAGAACCTTCCTGAGTGACTTGAACAAGAAGAAAGAGGAGGAGGTGATAGCATTAGCTTGTCCCACAAAGGAAAGCTACTCGTCAAATTGGACTCCCAAATATTTCACTTTGGGAACAGGAGAGCTCTCATTTCCCGAGGCCATCTTTGGGAGACCAGAAGGATGGATGATTACCCAAGAGAAAAACCTCATTTTGTCTGAATTCAGCTTCAGACAGCTGTTAGACATCCAGCCCCCCATGTGTTGCATGCAGTCATGGAAGCACTTGGTCGTCCTACCTAAATCTTTGATGAACGTCACAATCTTGGTGTCTTTAGCATATGTGACAACGATCCCAAAACTTTTAACGTAAAGATTAAAAAGAGTTGGACTCAGTGCCGATCCTTGTGGGACACCACAGGGAAGTGTAAAAGATGACGAGCTGTAGCCGCTGGATTCCACAAACTGAACTCTAACTGTGAGTAAAGATTGCAAGAGCTTGAGGGCAACGCCCCTGATTCCCAACTCATGCAGACGGTTGATGAGAACTCCATGGTTAATGGTGTCAAACTTTGGCGAGAGGTCTAACAAAATTAAGGCAGCGTTGCCTCCCTTGTCCAAGTTTATGGCATTCTTCGCCACTCTACTTAGCGGCGGTGCTGCTTTCAGCTGCCGTGTGCCAGGCACACACCTTTGTGCCGTAATGCTGAGGTGCATGCCTGAATCCAGCAGAGGTTTTATACAGGAAGGGGACCCTTCCTGCACAAAGTACTATGCCTAAGCAAGTTTGAATCCTTTCCCTACTTTGAATGTGCGCCGTGCAGTGCAGCACGCATGCAAAGTAGGAAAAGAGAGGAGAAATTAAAACGTTTCTACTTTTAACGCCAGCTTTCCAGTGGCATTAATTTTGGGCACTAAACCCTGTCTACTAATGTTAGTAGATTTGGGTTTAGTCGTAAAAATAGTAAATACATGGGTGGTTGCATGTTAGCGCCCATGTACCACACATGTAACGCCCCATTACCTCAAAGTAATGCAAAGCAGCGTTTCGCGGTGCTTTGCGTTACTTTTCCATTACAAACCAATGCTAATACCAATTAGCGTTGGGTTGTTAATCTTCAAATATGTTTAGCGTCAGGTTAGGGTTACAAAAGTAACGCTTACCTGACCCTAAACCTTTGTGAATCTGGGCCTGTGTATGTTGTTGGTGTGCAATGAAAAAAAAGGGCATTACTCGTCTCCTACATATACATAAACATATACATATACATGTACATATACATATACATATACATATACATATTGACAGTTTCTCAACATGTGTAGAGAGATAATGATAAGTAGTACCTACCTGTCTACACACCACCATGACCTCACTCTGTCAGGACTTTGCCAACAGGACATCGCCAGCACAACTGGAAGAACTAAATATGCTCAGTGCAAACCTGCCGGTATGACGTTGACAGAGTACTGGTAGCCAGCAGAAAAGACCAATCAATCAATCAAACCGTTTGTATAGCGCACTACTCACCCGGGAGGGTCTCAAGGCGCTTGGGGGAGGGGGTATGCTACTGCTCGAATAGCCAGGTCTTGAGTTGTTTCCTGAAGGCGAGATGGTCCTGGGTCAGCCGAAGGTGGATGGGGAGGGAGTTCCACGACTTGGCAGCCAGGTAAGAAAAGGATCTTCCTCCGGCGGTTGCTCTTCGGATGCGTGGTACGGCTGCGAGGGCGAGGCTGGTGGACCGTAGCTGGCGGGTGGGCGTGTAGAAGGACAGGCGGTCGTTGAGGTACTTGGGGCCCAGGTCATGGAGAGACTTGTGTGCGTGGGTGAGGAGCCGGAACGTGATCCTCTTGTCGACGGGGAGCCAGTGCAGGTTCCTCAGGTGGCTGGAGATGTGGCTGCGTCGGGGGACATCCTGGATGATTCGGGCGGAGGCGTTCTGGATGCGCTGGAGTCTTTTCTGTAGCTTGGCTGTGGTTCCGGCGTAGAGGGCGTTTCCGTAGTCCAGTCGGCTGGTGACGAGTGCATGGGTGACAGTCTTCCTGGTCTCGGTCGGGATCCAGCGGAAGATTTTGCGAAGCATACGCAGGGTGTTGAAACACGATGAGGAGACGGCGTTGACTTGTCTGGTCATCGAGAGGGAGGAGTCCAGGATGAAGCCCAGGTTGTGTGCGTGGTCGGTTGGCTTGGGTGCGCTGCCCAGGGCTGGGGGCCACCAGGAGTCGTCCCAGGCGGAGGGCGAAGATCCCAGGATGAGGAATTCCGTCTTGTCCGAGTTCAGTTTCAGGCGGCTGTCCTTCATCCACTCGGCGACGTCTTTCATCCCTTCATGTAGTGGAGTTCTGGACTTTTTGGTTCCGTCCAGAGGTGTCAGGGATAACACCCGAAGACCCCGGAGTTCCACCTGTCTCGGTGCACAAACAAACAGAAACACGGGCTTCTCGATGGTGGCGTCAAAGACCAAAGGTTTATTACTGCAGGGACACAGAAGTCACAGAAACTACACATGGGCAGTATCTAGGAGCCTGTTCAATTTGTACAAAGAGGGTTGCTCCTTATATACTAAATATTGGGCTTCAGGCAAATTCTTTACATGTTACTACAGTTCTAAACATTCGTGTCTTAAACAATAAATATTTGGCGTTGCACAGGAATCGTCAACAGTATCTGATGTCAAAACATTACAAATGAGGGGTTCCCACTAGTCCATCATAATCCCATGTCAATTCTTCATTCAAGACCCGGACCGCCTCATCGTAAATTTCGTTACCTCCCCCTAATAAAGGCCCAGAAGGAAAGGAGCAGAGCCAGGTGCAGAAGATAGAAAGACAGGATAAGAAATGTTTGTGGGTCGTAAATGGGCACGGTTACCAGCTTCGGCCGCCTAATCATGATCAGGCCAACGAACACAAGAACCAGTATAGCAGGACTGGCCTCAGGCTGGGGAGGCAGTTCTTGCCGAGTCATGCTGCCACAGCGTTGCTGGCCTAAGGTGCACGTGTCACTAGCAAGGTGAATCGCCGGTTAAGGCCTACGTGTCCTTAAATAAAAAGAAGTCATTGCGTGTCCATTGACTATGTGAGGGCAAGGAATACAAAATGGCTTCCGTGTTCTAAGATGGATGCCATGGGTAAATCACAAATGTGTTGGTAACAGGAGTGCTCTTGCTCGTAGCATAGCGAAAACACCAGGATATACTAAATGGATCATTTGCGGTTCACTGATACCAAAATTATGTATTTACGACAATGTTAAAAACACGAGTCAAATCGTCACGGAACCTCAGACCCTCCTTTTGCCCTTACATAGGCAATTACTCAGTCTATATCAGAGTCTAATTCTATGCTCATTAGGTCAGTGACATGTTGTTGTATCATCATCCTGTCTCGTGTCTTTTCTCTTAATGCAGGTGGTTTTCTGAAACAGGTTGCAGCACAGAGGCTACACAGAGCGGGACCACATTGGATAATAAGACAGCACGAGAACAGAAATACTAGGATGACACCAATGACCATCAGAACCTTCCATCCCCACGCTGATACCAGAGTCCAAAACCACTCCATGAAGGACCAGTTTCCCTTATCTACGTGTATAGAGTCGGAAATCTTATGTAGCTTAGAGATTGCTTCATAGACTGTTGGAGCATTATTTGGAATAAAGACACAGCAGCTCGATTGGATCATTCTGCATACCCCACCTCGATCTGCAAGTATTACGTCTAGAACCATACGGTTCTGCAACGTCATGAGACGATCCGCCTGAAGCTCAGCTGTTAAGTTACTAAGGGCACCTGCAGTTTCTGTAATTGTAGATTCAACTACCCGTGTTAGTTGACGAAGATTTCTACTATTGGCCATAGGCCCCCAAAACGGAAGGAAACCTTTGAAAAAGTCTCCAGCTTCTTGACCAGCGGTATCTTCCTTGCTGAAGACACCTCTTGCTACTCTGGTTTTGTGATAATCTGAAGAAGCAGTGTATGTCGGGGGTAACAATCGAGCAATATAACATGAACCTGAAAAGTCAGCAGGCAGCCATGTATATGCTCTGTCCTGACAAATGAAGTAGGTACCCCTAGCAGTCAGAAAGGCAGGGGAGGAGTTAGACGGAAATACGTAAGTCTCAACGCACTCACTCCTCCCTAGCTGAGCTCTCGGATTTCTCCCATTTCCTTGCAAACAGACCTGACCTCGGTGAGGCACGACCCAAACTGAAGTGGAGCTTTTACGCTTGCTTTCTCCCAAACTAAGGCGATACTCTGTAGAGTTCCAACTCAAATACACCAGTAATTCATCTCTAGGATAAGATGGAGTATTATTGACGTCTTTAATCATGTCAATAATTCCCTGGACTAAAGCTTTGTTGGCTGAGTTGTATTTAGTGGACCGTGGTGGACGCGGAGGATAGGTCTCAAGGGCATATGAAAAAATGGTCTGAAAGGCCTGAAATGATCCATTATAGCTGAAAGGCAAGACTAGATAGGGAATGCCTTTATCCATAGTGTGAGGTATCAAGCCACACACCCAGCAGTCTGTAGTATTAACTATCAGTTGGTGTTGATGCAAGAGCTGTACAAATGTATTGTTAATAAATTCTGAGCGTCGAGCTTGTTCATGTTCAGGAAATGAGTGAAAAGAATGCATAGAAGAAACCGTAGAAGTAGTAGGATCAAGGGGAGGTACTGTAGTTACTGGCATAAAAATCAAATGTACACCAAAGACGATTCCACCCACCAACGTTATCAAAACAATTAAAAATGTAACTGCACATTGCATTAGAAAGCATTTGCTGTGTAGTATTCTGTACAGTCTATTTCTGCGAACATAAATTACATTTTCTCGTTGTAGCTCAGGAAGCTCCATCTTCTACGACCGTTCGCGACCACTGATGATGTGTACGTAGATGAAAATGCCTCTATCAGCCCTGGGAGTTCCCAGAACTAACAGAAAGATCGACCTTGTGTCTGACCCCCGCAGATTCAACTAGGTACACAGCCACGACCCTACGGCTACCCAGACGGCAAGGCAATTTTAAAACAAAAAGAAACAATACAAAGTATTAGCAAACTTCCTGGCTGGAGGCAATGTATAGCAAATTCAAATCTGAAAATAGGCAGTTTCCTGCTTTATTTGTCCATATTGCGAGAACGTAAGTTGTATCTCAGTTTTGCAGGAGCTGTCTGATCTGGAAACAATGTATTTTCAGCTGACGTTGCAATGTTCACGTTCGCAGATGGCAAATGTTCATTGGGTGTAGATGACAAATGTTCAGGGTTCAAAAGAGCAGTTTCAGGAGGAGAGTCAGAATTTGGTGAATCCGTGATCAGTTCTGCATCGCTGAAAGGTATGAACCTGGGGACTTGTTCCGTTTCAGAGGCACCGATTCCTTTCTTTACCCAGTTGTCGTAAGGAAGTGGCAGAGGCACACGTTTAGCATGTGTCGTATGGATCCAATTTTTCCTTCCGGCCACACGAATAGCAGTTCTCGTTGCTAGCAGGACTTGGAAAGGGCCAATGAATCTGGGCTGAAGATTTTTTGTTCTTGCAAAATTTCTGATGACCACCTGATCACCCGGTTTCAGCTGATGGCCTGGACTCTCCGGTGGCTTTGGCAATGCATCCAAAACCTGTTGGTGAATAAGACTCAATTTAGCAGTTAAGTCGAAAAGGTAATCAATTAACATTGGGTATTCCAGCTGCTTAAATTCTTTCGGTCTAGGTACCCCCCAAACATTTGCAGGACGGCCAAAAACTATTTCGTAAGGACTAAGCCCTACTCTAGAATGTACAGTTGCTCTTGTTGATAGCAAAGCCAAAGGCAATGCGTCTGGCCAGGACAAACCCGTGGATGCTTGTATCTTAGCGAGTTTCAGTTTAAGGGTGCCATTGTAACCCTCGACTAAACCCGCGGACTGGGAATGAATCGCACTATGAAATTTCTGTCTAATCCCTAGGCCGGCACACACACTCTGCATAACTTTCCCTACGAACTCACTTCCGTTGTCTGACCATACAATCCGTGGCATTCCGTATCTGGGGAAGTATTCTTTAAGAAGAATTTTGGCAGTGGATAAGGCAGTATTGTCCTTCAGTGGGTATGCTTCGATCCATCTGGAGAAAGCACAAACTACCACTAGGACCTATTTCAGATTATTGCAACGATCCATGTGAATGAAGTCTAGCTGGATCACCTCAAAGGGGCAGGAAGGAGGAGCGAAGTGACCTGCAGGTGTGGGGATTCCCTTGCCAGGATTATGCATCAAGCATACCATACAATTTCTCACCACTCTCTCTGCACACTTACTAATCCCGTCATTCTTCCAGACCGGAGCCAACATCTTACAAATCCCTTTTGAACTGATGTGCGCTGTTCCATGTGCCATCGTTACTACTGCAAGCACATACGCATCAGGCAACATCCAACGCTGTTGTTCCGACAAGTCAATCCAACACCCACTCGAGTCCAATTTACCCGTGCTCTCTCTCCATGCAAGTTTTTCCTCCTCAGTCGCCTCTTTCTGAATTTCCTTCACGCTTTCCACTGTGTTCTCACACATTCCAGACTCAGAAATCCATCTTGCAGACGTTGCAACATACATTCTACTCATCATATTTCTAGCTGTCTGTTTTGCAATCTCATCAGCAAAAGCATTCCCACGACCAACATCATCCGTGATTGCTTTATGAGCACTGCATTTCACAATCGCAACTTCAGTCGGCAAGGTTAGAGATTCCAACAAGTCATTAACTAGCTGACCATGTTGAATCTTAGTCCCATGGGACGTAATGAAACCTCTTTCTTTCCACAAACGGCCAAAACTATGGGCCACGCCGAACGCGTACTGACTATCTGTGAACACATTCACTCTCTTTCCCTTAGCTAAAACGCACGCTCTTGTTAGCGCGATCAATTCTGCAGCCTGGGCAGAATTCTGACTCACTCTTGCAGTCTCCACAATCGTACTCAAAGTTGTTACTGCATAAGCAGCAGTCACATCACCATTCTCCAATTTGAAGCAAGACCCGTCAACATACAACGTGCCATCTGGTTCTGACAACGGAGTGTCTTTTAGATCGATTCGTCCTTTTGTTTCTTCCTCAGTTTTGAAACAACAGTCGTGTGGTTCGGAATCACTCGACTCTTGGCTAGTCGGCAACAATGTTGCTGGATTCAATACATTGCATCTTTTGATCTGAATATGACTAGCTAACAGTGTCAGTTCATAACCTGATAATCTAGCACTGGTAAGGTGTTGCGTCTTGGTTCGGTTCATGAGTGTATCCACAGCATGAGGAACCATAACTACTAGCATGTTGTTCATTACTAAACCAGCAGATTGTCGAATGGAAGCTGCAGCTGCGGCTGTAGCTCTCAAGCAACTAGGCAATGCTCTAGCTACTGGATCTAATGTTGATGAAAAATACGCACAAGGGCGTTGTTTATCACCAAATTTCTGCGTCAAAACACTCAATGCACAACCTTCTCTCTCGTGGACATAGAGCGTGAATGGCTTACTGTAGTCGGGTGTACCCAATACAGGTGCTGAACACAGTGCATTTCGTAACTCAGAAAAACTCTGCTGACATTCAGCAGACCATGGTACCGGACTCGGAACACCTTTCCCAGTCAAGGCTACCAATGGTTTTGCTAGAAGAGAAAAATTTGGGATCCATTGCCTACAATATGAGGTAATACCTAAAAAGGCACGTACTTCTCTCTGCGTGCTAGGAACGTTCATCTGTGTAATTGCTTTTATTCTCTCTGGGGTCAACTTCCTTCCCTCCTTTGACAAGAGATGACCTAGGTAGGTCACTTCTTGGCAGCAGTATTGCATTTTTGAAGGTGACACCTTGTGATTCAAATCTGACAAGTGATGCAATAAAGGAATCGTAGCTGTTTTGCAAGTTTCCTTGTCATCGGCAGCCACTAGAAGATCATCGACATACTGTACTAAAGCAGAACCACGAGGAAGTACGAAGGAATCTAACTGGCTTTTTAATGCTTGACTGTAAATGGATGGGCTTTCACAATAACCTTGTGGAGCGCGTTTAAATCTAAAACTTCGTCCTCCTAGAGAGAAACCGAAGATATCTCTGCTTTCCTCGGCTATCGGAATGCTGAAAAAGGCATTTTTCAAGTCGACAACTGAAAACCATGCTGCTGTAGCAGGAATCAACGTTAACAATGCAGTAATGTCTGGAACCACAGGAAACTGTGGGATCACAATTTTATTAACCTCTCTAAGATCAATTACAAACCTATATACTGGAGGCTTTGTAGGGTCAGTTCGTTTCAAAATAGGCAGTACAGGACTATTACAGACATTACCTCTAGTCTCTTCTACAACATCTTTCTTGATCAGGTCTTGTACTATCTGTAGGAGTGCTCGCTCACCTTCATTAGAGATTCTGTATTGTGGAATTCGTGGAAGTTTAACATTTGCTTTCAAAGTTACTACATAGGGTGGAATTTCCAATAGACCTACATCATTAGGACCAGTCGCCCAAAGAGTATCAGGGAGTGAACGCAGCTCTGGTGGGAGCGCATCCATCGACAAGTACATCGGGGAGATTATTCTTTTACCCAACGTAAGCTGTACTCCTGCTGGAGAACAGTACAATGTCGCGTACAGGCGTTTTAACAAGTCTAAACCAAGCAGATTTTCGTTACAACCTGTAGTCAAAATCAGGGGTGCTTTCAATTGACGGGGTCCAACTGAAATAGACAAAGGACCAGAAACAGGGTTGTGAAC
Organism: Lissotriton helveticus; assembly: GCF_964261635.1. Taxonomy (NCBI): domain Eukaryota; kingdom Metazoa; phylum Chordata; class Amphibia; order Caudata; family Salamandridae; genus Lissotriton; species Lissotriton helveticus. The sequence goes on along the minus strand of NC_136069.1, from coordinate 1,730,327,317 downwards.
AGGGGCGCCCGAAAAACCTACTGAAACGTTTGTTGAGCCAGACAAAGGTGCGCCAGGGAGTTTCGCATGTATGATAGAACTTTTTGCTGCACCAGTATCCAACAGAAACGGTTCGACTATACCTGATGTTGCTACTGCGACATAAGGCCCACTCTGATCTACTGGAACTGATACTACTCCCTCTCTTTGTCCATGGCTGTCCTAGTACTCGCTTTGCTGAACTTCCTCACTAGCTTCATAATAGTCTTCGACATGATACTGTGGAGACCTATTCTGTTGGGCAGATTGTCCATTTCGCTGGTCGAAATAATTAGAGGGGCGATCACTTGTCTGTGGAGGCATAGCACCTCGTCCTCGACCTCTAGAGTTTTGCATAGAACTACCACGACCTCTCTGAGCTGCCGCAGCATTATTTTGCGTTCGAACTGGACATTCACTTTTGTAATGACCTTCCTTTTTGCAATAAGCACATTGATTCCATTGGTATTGTGGCCTTTGAAAATTATAATCCGTTCTTTGATATGACCCTTGCTGCATATTCGTTTGATTCATGCGAGGCGGATAAGCTTGCTGTAAAAGTACTTTAGTTTTTAAATCTTTCGTCTTTTTATCTGATTTTTCCTTCTCTTCTTTATCCCTATTTTCATAGTACTGAGCAGTCGCAAGTATTTGCGCAGTCGTAGAGACAGCCCACGCACTTTCAGAATTCTTTAATTTACCACTAAGTTCTGGCAACAGATCGTGCACAAATTTATCAACAAATAATCTCTGACCTCCTTCTGTGCTCATATCCTGGCCACTATGATCCACGAAAGTCTCTTCGAATCTTGTGAAAAAGTCGGAGACGCTTTCGTCTTTCTTCTGTTTGCACGCGGACAATTTGTCCCAGTTAACGCGCAATGCTGGCATCAAGGTTTTCATTAAATCGATTATTCTACCAGGCAAATTAGCAATTAAAGGTTCAGGTTTGGAACCACCTATTTGTTGACCATCCGCTGCAATTATAGCTGCCCAGTCACCACCTAGGGCAACTGGATGATTCTCTTTACGAATTTTAGCCCAAATTGGCTGCGGTACTACATTACCAAATAGCAGATCTATGTCAGCAAGATTCAATACACAAGCGTCAACTGTTTGAGCCAACTCTTTGTAGTACCCTGCAGGATTTTTACGCGGATCTGGCAAGGCCTGTTTCACTGCTAATACTTCAGCTCGCTTCCATGGAATATGTATCCAGACTCTCTGGAATTGGGCCGGAGCGGCTGCAATACCAAGGTTTGCATTAGCTTGCACAGCTTCACGCCAAATTGGTGGAACCTCTCTCATTGGATATTGACGATTTTGTTTCGTACTACGTTTCTCTAATTCTCTCGGTGAACGAAGGGATGAGTCATTCCTATAACTTAAAATCAGTTCCATCGCTTCTTTTATATTTTGTCCAACTATCATACCTGCAGCAAACTCTTTCTGAACATTAATTAATTCTCCTAGATTTGATTCAGGGTCATCCTCTTTCAATTCCTCACGTAGAAGGAAACACATTTCATCGAACACATATCGTTGTGTCGGTTCATTCCATTGCATAAATGTATCTAATACATTTTGTACATTATATCTTCCAACTTTCGAAACCCATCTAAGAGCAGTGGAATCTAATATTCCTCTTTCTTCAGTACTGGGAAGCTGACTACGTCTCTGCACAGAGTCAGAGGTAGGAGTCTTAATCAGAGTTTTATAGAAGGGAGATAGAATATTAGAGACAGAATCAGTGATTCTTCGACGAACAGAAAGCGGAGTCATAATATTAGCAGAGGCAGAAAATAGAGTAGCAGTTGGAACAGATAGATCAGGAACAGTAGGAGTAGCAGGCAAAATAGCTTGTGAAGTAGCAGGTGTGAGCGACACAGGCATAGGTAAAGAAGCCGGCAACCCTAGAAGAGGGGTTGTCGAAGGAACATTAATATTGACCACAGGAGGTACAGGAACTTGATTCAGGGGAGCGGGAACAGGGACACCAGGTTGTCCAGCAACCGGTAATTGAACATTCGGTATAGGTGGAGCCGTAGCACCCTGTGCATACGGTGGGGGTGATCGTAACAAGTAAGACAACAGGGGATCCTTTTCAGGGTCCTCTACTATCTTAGCCGTACTCGATGGCAAAGCAGGATAGCACTTGTCTATCGCTAAATTACGCTCTCTATCGGCCACCTCCATCGCTTTCTCAGACTCGTCGAGTTGCAGCTGCCTAGCAGACTGTTCTAAAGTCAACTCTTGCTCTTTCTGTTCTTTCTTCAACTTTTTAATTTCTCTCTGTTTAGATTCTTTTCGCCAATAACGGAAAGAATCAAACATTGCCGGCCGGGCTTTTTTCTTAAACAACCTTCTTTCTAGATTATCGAGAACTTCAGGTTCAAAACTACCATGTAGTGGCCAACTAAGGACACCATCTTTCTCTGTGTAGTGGATCCATATCTCGTTATAAGAGATAGGGCCCACACCAAACTTGCAATAAAGATCATAAAGGGGAGTTCCAATCGGAGGAACCAAACACGAGTCCTCCAACTGGGAATCACTGTTGCAACTAAAACAAGACAACATACAATTTTTCCGACTTACCATTTTATAATCCGGAACACAAAACAAACAAGACACAAACAGAAAAGATGCGCACTCGAATCAAGAACTTAGGCCTACCAGAACTGACAAATGTATCGATACCTGAACTGAACAGAATGATTATCGTAACCAGAATAACCAGTGATAACCTTACAGAACTGAACTGAACTGAGAACTAAAAGGATTATCCAAATAGGAGCAACCCTTACAAAATAACCAACTAGCAACCACTGAATACTTAACTGAGGCACTGAAGACGTCACCAAGGAGAAACCCGTCGCGTTTCGCCGTACTGAGGACTGCACCTCGGGTCCAAGACAGGGCGACGGTCAAGGCAACGGACCACTGCAGCCGTCTGAACGGGAACCCTCGTGGAAGAGAACGTCGGGGCCACTTTTGCGATATGCCGGGATCGATGAAGTGGGGCGCCTCCCTCTGAAATCTTCACACGAAGCTCCTCGAACTCTTCAGGCTTTTGGACCGGTACCGAATGACGTCGCCCCACGTTGGGCGCCAATTGGAGTTCTGGACTTTTTGGTTCCGTCCAGAGGTGTCAGGGATAACACCCGAAGACCCCGGAGTTCCACCTGTCTCGGTGCACAAACAAATAGAAACACGGGCTTCTCGATGGTGGCGTCAAAGACCAAAGGTTTATTACTGCAGGGACACAGAAGTCACAGAAACTACACATGGGCAGTATCTAGGAGCCTGTTCAATTTGTACAAAGAGGGTTGCTCCTTATATACTAAATATTGGGCTTCAGGCAAATTCTTTACATGTTACTACAGTTCTAAACATTCGTGTCTTAAACAATAAATATTTGGCGTTGCACAGGAATCGTCAACAGTATCTGATGTCAAAACATTACAAATGAGGGGTTCCCACTAGTCCATCATAATCCCATGTCAATTCTTCATTCAAGACCCGGACCGCCTCATCGTAAATTTCGTTACCTCCCCCTAATAAAGGCCCAGAAGGAAAGGAGCAGAGCCAGGTGCAGAAGATAGAAAGACAGGATAAGAAATGTTTGTGGGTCGTAAATGGGCACGGTTACCAGCTTCGGCCGCCTAATCATGATCAGGCCAACGAACACAAGAACCAGTATAGCAGGACTGGCCTCAGGCTGGGGAGGCAGTTCTTGCCGAGTCATGCTGCCACAGCGTTGCTGGCCTAAGGTGCACGTGTCACTAGCAAGGTGAATCGCCGGTTAAGGCCTACGTGTCCTTAAATAAAAAGAAGTCATTGCGTGTCCATTGACTATGTGAGGGCAAGGAATACAAAATGGCTTCCGTGTTCTAAGATGGATGCCATGGGTAAATCACAAATGTGTTGGTAACAGGAGTGCTCTTGCTCGTAGCATAGCGAAAACACCAGGATATACTAAATGGATCATTTGCGGTTCACTGATACCAAAATTATGTATTTACGACAATGTTAAAAACACGAGTCAAATCGTCACGGAACCTCAGTAGGCAGGTTCTGGCGGTGTCGGGGTCTCTGGTGAGGGAGAGGATCAGCTGAGTGTCGTCGGCATAAGAGATGATGTTGAGGTTGTGCTGGCGTGCGATGCCTGCAAGCGGTCTCATGTAGACGTTGAAGAGAGTGGGGCTGAGTGAAGATCCTTGCGGGACGCCGCAGATGACTTCGGTGGCCTCGGAGCGAAACGGGGGGAGGCGGACTCTTTGTGTTCTTCCGGTGAGGAACGAGATGATCCACTCCAGTGCCTTCTCTTGGATACCGATGCTGCTGAGGCGCTGGACTAGGGTGCGGTGGCAGACAGCGTCGAACGCCGCGGAGAGGTCCAGGAGGATGAGGGCCACTGTTTCCCCTTTGTCGAGCAGGGTCCGGATGTCGTCGGTGGCTGCGATGAGGGCGGTCTCGGTGCTGTGGTTGGCTCTGAATCCGGACTGCGAGGGGTCAAGAGATCCGTTCGTCTCGAGGAAGGCGGTCAGCTGTCTGTTGACGATCTTCTCGATGACTTTAGCAGGAAAAGGGAGGAGCGAGATGGGGCGGAAGTTCTTGAGGTCGGTGGGGTCCGCTGTAGGTTTCTTCAGGAGGGCGCTGAGCTCGGCGTGCTTCCAGCTCTCTGGGAAGGTGGCGGTGTTGAATGAGGTGTTGATGATGTTCCGGAGTTGGGGTGCGATGGTGGAGTCGGCCTTGTTGAAGACGTGGTGTGGGCAGGGGTCGGTCGGTGATCCGGAGTGGATGGTGTTCATCGTGCGGGCTGTGTCTTCGGTGGTCACCGTGGTCCAGGTGCGGAGGGTGGCGGTGGGGGGCGTTGGTTCGACGGTTGGGTGCGTGGGTGGTGCGCCGAAGCTGTTGTGGATGTCGGCGATCTTGCGGTGGAAGAACGAGGCGAGGGAGTTGCAGAGGTCTTGTGACGGAGTGATGTTGTTGGTGCCGGTGCTGGGGTTGGAGAACTCCTTGACGATGGTGAAGAGCTCTTTGCTGTCGTGGGCGTTGTTGTCCAGTCGTTCCTTCAGTGATTTCTTCTTGGTGGTGCGGATGAGCTGGTGGTGCTTGCAGGTAGCGTGTTTGAGGGCGATCATGTTGTCGGTGGTCCGGTCGAGGAGTCAGGCTTTCTCGAGGGTGCGGCAGGTCTTCTTGGAGTCCTTGAGTTCATCGTGAACCAGGATGCCTTCTTGCTTCTGGGTCTGCTGGGAGGGTTCTTTAGTGGCGCGAGGTCGTCGGCGCAGGCGGTCAGCCACTGTGTGAAGTTGCGGGCTGCTTCGTTGGGGTCCGTTGTGTTGGCGGGTGGGCTCTGGCTGAGGGAGGGGGTGAGCTGGTCCGCGGTAATCTTGCTCCAATTCCTGTGATGTACCTGTTGCGGGTGGTGGTGGGTCATGGATCTTTTTTAGCTGAAGTGGACGCAGCTGTGGTCGGTCCAGTGGAGTCCGGCGGCGTGGCTGAAGGTGATGTACTTGCTGGGAGAGAAGACGGGATCAAGCATGTGGCCGGCGTAGTGGGTGGGGGTGTTGACCAGTTGCTTGAGTCCGAGGTTGGCGAGGTTGTCCAGCAGGGTGGTGGTGTTGTGGTCCTTGTTGTTCTCCAGGTGGAAGTTGAGGTCCCCTAGTAGGATGTAGTCAGCGGAGGGGAGGGCGTGTGGGCTGATGAAGTCCGCGATGTCTTCGCTGAATTGTGTGCGTGGTCCCGGGGGTCTGTAGACGAGGGTGCCTCTGAGGGTCGTCTTAGGGTCGGTGTGAATCTGGAAGTGGAGATGTTCGGCTGCGGTGAAGGAGTCGCTGGCGTCGGTCGTGATGCGTATGGTGTTCCGGTGGATGATGGCGATGCCTCCTCCGGTCTGGTTGATGCGGTCCTTCCTGATGATCTTTTACCCGTCCGGGATGGCGATGGCGATGTCGGGTGCAGAGGAGGCGTTCATCCAGGGCTCCGTGAGGAAGGCGACGTCCGGTGAAGTAGCGTCGAGGAGGTTCCAGAGTTACACGGTGTGTCTGTGGACGAAGCGGGTGTTGAGCAGGATGCACTTGAGGTGGTTGCTGCTGGTGTTGGTCTTGGCGGGTGCGGGGCAGGTTCAGAGGCAGGTGAACTTGCAGGTGCGGCAGGTGAAGGGTCCGTGGGTGCGTCTCGGGGTGGCTCGGCAGCAGGCGTGGGTTCGGCTGGCATTGAGTGCGTTGAGAGTGGCGGCGTCGTAGGTCAGTCGGGTCGTCTTGCATCGGCGGGGGGGAGGGCCAGGGGTCCTAGCGCTGGGCGCGGTCCAGGCGCGGACGGGCGCAGACGGGCTTACCTTTGGCTCACCTTCGGCGCTCATTCGGTGCTCCCGCTGCACGCGTCCGCTGCGCGGTCGCTCTGGGGGCGTCATAAGAAGGGAGCCAGGAGGGAGGGTCCGCTGGGAGGCGGGAGCGTGGGATCCTATCGGCTGGCGGGGGGGCAGGGCCGCAGGCAGCGGCGGGAAAAGCGAATGCGGGCTGGCGGGCGGCCCTGCGGCGGCTGGGGTGCTGGAAAGAAGAAGCAGTCGGCATAGGCGTAGGCGAGCAGGAAGGCACAGGCAGCAGGAGGCAGGTAAGGCACAGGGAGCAGGAGGCACGAGGAGCGTGGGGGCGACCAGGCCGGTGTAGGCGCAGTGGTCGCTCCAGAAGAGGAGTCTGGGTCCCCTTAAGAAGGGAGCCGGGAGGGAGGGTCCGCTGGGAGGCGGGAGCGTGGGATCCTATCGGCTGGCGGGGGGGCGGGGCCGCAGGCAGCGGCGGGAAAAGCGAGTGCGGGCTGGCGGGCGGCCCTGTGGCGGCTGGGGCGCTGGAAAGAAGAAGCAGTCGCGTAGGCGTAGGCGAGCAGGAAGGCACAGGCAGCAGGAGGCAGGTAAGGCACAGGGAGCAGGAGGCACGAGGAGCATGGGGGCGACCAGGCCGCGCCGATTACCCAGTCTATTGATTCCACATCTAAATATGGCAGATGGAACGCCGTCCGCTTGACAGAGTACTTGGAACCACCGCCACGGAACGACTGTCATACTGGTAATATCTAAACCAGGCCCCAAGTCAAAAGTAAGTCACACAAACTCACTGGAAAATCTTTATTAACTGAGCCCATGTCTTATCGCACAAATGATTTGAAATGTTTGTGGCAAAATTCATAACAACCCTTTTTTTTGTAAAATGTGTTTGGTGGAGAAGTAAACTTTGCTGGTTGGGTGCGCTTGCTTCGCTCTCTTGCCTGATACGATTCAAAGCGCCTCTTTTCCCCCCACCACTTTCATTGTTCACCAGTTACCCCAGTGCTATAGAATCCCAGCCCAGCTCAAGTTCAACTTAAATTAATTCCGCATTATTGGATTCAGCGGCAGTAAATCTTTCATGCACAATGAGGTTGTACCCTGGGTGGCAGAAACCAGAATATTGAGATCTAAATGTGGTACACAAATCTGGTGTCCTTACATAATTTACAACAGCCTCGCCCCATTGGAGTTAATAATAGAAAAGCTACATGGAGTAGAGCAATATTTTTGTAAATGAGGTCACTGTGGAAGAGGTTTTCAAAAAATTCTAAACCAAAAAAGCTCAAGCCCTTGGTTACGTCTTCCTGAACCAGAGGGCTGGATGTGCATTTCAGGCATGTGTTGTATCATTAGAGCAGAGGAAGACAGGGCACTGAGTATGAACTTGGGTGCATAATATAAGCAATAATTCGAGCATCATTATTGTACAGCAACAGAGGATGGACACCAGTAACAAGGGGATGCAGTCGCTTTTATTAACGGGTAATATTTTGGACAAACTGTAACCTCTGCAGTACTTACATAACCCTAAGTTGGTACTGTCAGCACCATCTGGACAGGATCAAGGACCAGGACCCTAAGCTGGAAAGAAACAGGACCTTCATCGAAGCTAACACCGTCCTGGACATCTCCCAATTTGGATCCCGCAAGAACCACAGCACTGAGACTGCCCTACTTGCCGCCACCGATGACATCCGCTCTCTCCTCGACCAGGGCGAAAAGACAGCCCTCATCCTCTTACACCTCTCGGATGCTTTCAACCCCGTCTCCCACCACACCCTAGCCACCAGACTCCACGATGCCGGCATCCGTAGCAAGGCCCTCAACGGCAGAACTCAGTGGGTCAGACTCCATCTCTACCTCTCAGAACCGAGAGAGACCAACTGTGGAGTGCCCCAAGCCTCTTCCCTCCACCCCACCCTCTTCAATGTCTACATGGTGCCCCTCACAACCATCATCAGGAACCATGGGCTCAGCATCGTCTCCTAAGCCAATGACACCCAGCTGATCCTCTCCCTTACCAACGAACCCAACTTCACCAAACACAACTTCCAAAAATGGATGAAAGCTGTTACCACTTGGATAGAGAACAGCTGCCTGAAACTCAACTCAGAGAAAACAGAAGTCTTCATCCTTGGCTCCACCCCCTCCACATGGGACGACTCCTGGTGGCCCCCCACATATGGGAATCCCCCTACCCCGATGGACCACGCACAAAACTTCGGCATCATACTAGACTGATCACTCACACTGAACCGCCAGATAAACGCCATATCCGTGACCTGCTTCAACATCCTCCGCATGATTCAAAAGATCTTCAGATGGATCCCAACCGAATCCAGAAAAACTGCCACACACACTCTCATCAGCAGCAGACTGGACTCCGGCAATGCTCTCTACGTCGGAATCAACAAGAAACTCCTTCACAAACTCCAGACCGTCCAGAATGCCGCAGCCAGACTGACCCTCAACAGCCCCATCTAAGCCACATCACCCAACACCTCCACGATCTCCACTGGCTCCCAGTCGAAAGAAGAATAACTTTCAAACTCCTCACGCATGCATACAAGGCCCTTCACAACACCGGACCTACATACCTGACCAACTGCCTCTGCTTCCACGAGCCAAAAAGACACCTTCGATCAGCCGATCCCTCTCTGGCCACCGTCCCACGTATCTACAAGACCAGAACAGGAGGAAAGTCCCTCTCCTTCATTGCAGCCAAAGCCTGGAACGACCTACCCCTCCACCTCTGGCAAGCTCCCACATTACCCCAGCTCAGGAAAGACCTCAAAACGTGGCTCTTTCGATAACCCAGCACTCAACAGACCCACACCCCTTCCCCCCCCAGCGCCTTGAGACCCTCACGAGTGAGTAGTTGTGCTTTAACAACACTGATTGATTGATTTGGCATGGCTAGGAAATAGACCTTTTATCAGGTGCTCGAAGTTAACACATGTATGTTAACAACATGTTGAGCTCGTTCTGGATCACATGCTCGGGTGGGTGACCATTCTGAGTAGCCAAAGCCACAGTCATGTCCCAGGCGTCAACGACCCCAACATTGAGGCCCTTGAACACTTGCTTCATGACGAGGTACTGGACGTAGCCGTGGAAGTCGCTGTTGGTCTCCACATCCGTATGAAGCTCCCTGGTGTTCTCCGTCTTCACTATGACTTTCGTTTGAGGACTTCGTCGCAATAAGCGCTCCACGGCTAAGCGGACTCTGACTACTCGCCTGATGAAGACCTCTAACGGGAACCCCCGGAAGTGGAGGGCCAGGGTTATGACGACTGCAGTGTAGGAGTTTCCGATCAGCTCATTGATCTGATTAACGAGACACGCATCATTGGGGATGGGGAAATCACTCATGCTGATAAAAGGGTGTCCATGCTTCTTCCAGAGGATTCTGAGGTTTCTCTCCGTGTCCACAGCCAGGTAGTTCCTGTGCCATTCACCGCCATTATGGAGGTCGAAAAACCTTAGACCTGAGCAGGGGAACAGAACATTCAAGCATTAGACAAAGGATGGATGAACGACTTTCAATGGATGTTCTGCATTAACATAACATAACGCGTAAATGTATAGCGCGAGTTAACGCGACAGGTAACTTGGCGCTGAATATCAGATGTTTATTGCATTAGGTAGCTGGCGTGTATATGGGATGAGTATTCAATATTAACTAAATCAAAGTAAGTGCGACCATCGTTACCAAGACCTAGGGTAAGTTGAAGATCCATAGACAATGTGTTTTATGTTTAAAGTATTTCAGCCCCTCCCCAAAGGTAGGCTAGTGATGCTACACAGTAACATAAAAAAAGTAAGGTATTTGCATTACAGACTGCATTACCACCATTCATTTCAGCATAAAAATGAGATCAAATCGAAACCAGAAAAGATAAAACAGCCAATGGCAAAGCCAGCAGTGCTCGATTATTGGCCTTTCCAATGCTTTAGACCCATGCTGTTCTGCCCAGGCAAAAAAAGCTCTAGTGTGATGATGTAAACATGTGCATGTGTTATGATGCATCTACTCATACGTGTGCATTAGTTATCATGCATGTATGCATACATGTGCATGTATTACAATTCATGTATTCATTCATGTGCATTAGTTATCATGCATGTATGCAAACATGTGCATGTGTTACAATGCATGTATTCATTCATGTGCTTTCATTATGATACATGTACTCATACATGTATTATGATGTATGTATTCATACATGTACATCCGTTATCATGCAGGTGCTCATACATGTGCATGAGTTATGATGCATGTACTCATATGTCAGCATTTGTTATCATGCATGTGCTCATACGCCTAATGCCGCTATGGCAGCCCCAGCATGATGATGTATATGCGTCTGTGCATCATCACGCATGTGGAAGTATGCATCATGATGAGGCAGCAGCCTTTTATTCTTTAAATTAACCATCAAAATATAGCAGACACCCGCCTTGAAGCAATAAAGGAGATTAAAATAGAACACAAGTGCATAATTTAGAAAGGAGCAGCCTGGTTGCAAATGTCAGCTGCCTGACCTTCCAAACAAGGAAAAAGGTGAGAAAAAAGAAGCAATGGTGAGCACAGGACAGCAATGATGGAGCAGTCTGGCAATGGTGAGCACAGGACAGCAATGATGGAGCAGTCTGGCAACGGTGAGCAAAAAGGACAGCAATAATGGAGCAGTCTGGCAATGGTAAGTGGCAGGATAGGAATAGCAATGATGGAGCAGTCTGGCAACTGTGAGCGGCAGGACAGCAATAATGGAGCAGTCTGGCAATGGTGAGTGGAGGACAGCAATGATGGAGCAGTCTGGCAACTGTGAGCGGCAGGACAGCAATAATGGAGCAGTCTGGCAATGGTGATTGGGAGACAACAATGATGGAGTAGTCTGGCAATGGTGAGCGGGTGTCAGGGTTTGTTGGTACTCACTATGCCGACACTCCCAGGAGCAGAATGAAGAGATTTTCCTAATTCCCACCACAGACCTTCCCACTGCCACCAAACGAAACTAGTGGCCGTGTGACCCCAGTCGGGGGAAAGGGGAATGGGACAAAGAAGAGACTGCCTAGCTTCCCTGGTATTTCCAAACTGCTTTCTTCTTCTTCTTCCTTCTGTAAGCTCTTTTCTTTCTTACTCTCTCTCTCTTCTTGCACTAATGCGGAAATTACTGTGACAGAAAGAACACCGTTATTACTTCCCTTGCAATCCCTCCCGCGCTCTCTCTCTCCTAACACCTTTTCTCTCCTTCTTCCTTACCCAGATTTTCCTTAGGCTTAATCTCCTCTTCTATTATTTTATGCACAATAGTAACGTCTGCGTCCTGTATTTACAAACAAAAGCTTAGTATTCTCAAATACTAGTAACGTTCTTTCTATATATGTATATATGTATCTTTCAAACACTCTCTCTCTTACATGCTTTCTTCTGAATTCTTCCTTTCATTTTCTTCGAGAGTCTCCCCCGCCGACTGGCCAGCAGAGGAGAACAGAAACTGAAGTACCGGTTTGTGAGTACTGAACTATAGTTTTTCTTTTAACTATTTCCTATTTATTAAACTATTGAGAAATTCCTATTTAAATGTCCTAAAAACCTATTTAACTATCCGACGCTATGAGGCACTCTATCCTACGCCTAAGCCTGGCTTAAAAACTCTATTCTATTTCCTGACTAACTGAATACTAAATATCTAACGTCTTCTCTCTGAAATTCTGTTGGTGAAGTGCGCGGTTTGGAAATCAACCAACACACTTCAGAGCTGGTCTAGATCTCATGTGCAGGTGCATGAAACTTGACCGGCAACTGCCAATGCTGTTCTCCCTTTTGAGAGTACTCAGTAGACTGCTTTGTTGCGTGCTACGATCACCCACAATTTATTTCGAGCGGGTGATCTTTTCAGGACTGGCTCACTCAAAGATAAGGAGGCGCATTGGAATTTGTGAACTCCTTTTCTCAGAACCCTGACAGTGGGGGACAGCAATGATGGAGCGGTCTGGCAATGGTGAGCGCAGGACAGCAATGATGGAGCAGTCTGGCAATGGTGGCGCAGGACAGCAATGATGGAGCAGTCTGGTAATGGTGAGCAGGGGACAGCAATGATGGAGCAGTCTGGCGACGGTGAGCGGTAGAACAGCAATGATTGAGCACTGTTGCAATGGTGAGAGACTAGAAGGCAATGATGGAGAAGTCTGGCAATGGTGAGCGGCAGGACAGGAATAATTGAGCAGTCTGGCAATGGTGATCGGCAGGACAGGAATGATTGAGCAGTCTGGCAATGGTGATCGGCAGGACAGCAATGTTGGACAGTCTGGCAATGGTGAGCAGCAGGACAGGAATGATTGATCAGTCTGGCAATGGTGAGCGGCAGGAAAGCAATGATGGACAGTCTGGCAATGGTGAACGGCAGGACAGCAATGATGGAGCAGTCTAGCAATGGTGAACGGCAGGCCAGCAATGATGGAGCAGTCTGGCAATGGTGAACGGCAGGCCAGCAATGATGGAGCAGTCTGGCAATGGTGAGAGACAGGATAGTACTGATGGAATAGTCTGGCAATGGTGAGAGACAGGACAGCAATGATGGAGCAGTCTGGCAACAGTGAGAGACAGGACAGCAATGGTGAGCGCAGGGCAGCAATGATGGAGCAGTCTGGCAATGGTGAGCGCAGGACAGCAATGATGGAGCCGTCTGGCAATGGTGAGAGGGGGACGGCAATGATGGAGCAGTCTGGCAATGGTCGGCTTCTCTACTGAGGGCCGGCTTCTCTACTGAGACCACTCTTCTTGGTGTATCTGAGACCATTAGAAGACAGGTAGACAGCGGGGAGACAGTGGCACTCATTCTGTTAGACTTGAGTGCCGCATTTGACACCGTCTCCCACTCCATCCTGCTGTCCACCTTGAAATCTGTGGGTATTGATGGTCCTGCCCTGGCCTGGATTGTTAGCTTCCTGTCTAATCGCACTTTCCAAGTCTTCTCTTCTTCGTCTGTTTCCTCCATCTTTTCTTCCCCTCATGGTGTGCCCCAAGGGTCTATCCTTAGCCCTCTTTTTTTCAATCTCCATGTGAGACCTCTTGCTTTCCTGGCAGAGCAAGCAGGCCTCACGATTTATTCATATGCAGACGATACACAAATCGTCTACTCTCTATCCACTAATAAATATCTCCCCACGTCCTCGCTGCAGTACGGGTTGGAACAAATCTCCAACTGGATGCACAGTCATAAATTAAAATTGAATGGTGACAAAACAGAGCTACTTCTATTCGGCCCTCTCACCTCGCTCTGGGGTCCTCAACATTGGCCTCATCAGATGGGCCCAACTCCTACCCCTTCAGCCTCAGTCCGCAACCTCGGGGTCCTTTTTGACAACCAGCTGTCATTTAAGCAACACGTTGTAAAATTCTCAGCCACCTGTACCTCCATCATAAGGTGGCTGAGAAAAATCACGTGGATGCTTCCAGCTGACACCCTGAGGACAGTAGTCCAGGCCCTTGTTACATCTCGCATGGACTACGGGAACATTCTGCTGCTGGGTGCCTGTAAGGAGGTAACAAAGAAATTGCAGGTGGTTCAGAATATGGCAGTCCGCCTTCTCTGTAACTTGCCCGCCAGATCATCGGCCTCTATCCATCTGCGCAAGCTGCATTGGCTGCGCATTGAGAACCGAGTAAAATTCAAAGCTCTGTGCATAATGCACCATATTAAAATGGGTAAATCTCCTAAATATCTGTCCTCTTTAGTGCAGCATTATGCTCCCTCCCGTACGCTGAGATCCTCCACACAAAACAAGTTCCAGATTCCTCGGGTCAATAGAGCTAAAATGGGCGGCCGCTCATTTTCTCTACTTGCACCCTCCCTATGGAATTCGATGCCTCTAACCTTGCGATCGGAAATCTGTTACTTGAGATTCCGTAAAGGAATTAAGACCTGGCTTTTTAACACTTAATATGAGTGCTTATTCCCTCTCAAAACTTAACTTACCTTCTGTTTGCTTTAGCGCCGGGAAACCTCCGGGTAGCTGAAATAAATGTAATTATAATAATAATAATAATGGTGAGAGACAGGACAGTACTGATGAACAGTCTGGCAATGGTGAGAGACAGGACAGCAATGATGGAGCAGTCTGGCAACGGTGAGCGGCAGTACAGCAATGATGGACAGTCTGGCAATGGTGAGAGACAGGACAGCAATGATGGAGCAGTCTGGCAATGGTGAGAGACAGGACAGTACTGATGGAACAGTCTGGCAATGGTGAGAGACAGGACAGCAATGGTAAGCGCAGGACAGCAGTGATGGAGCAGTCTGGCAATGGTGAGCGCAGGACAGCAATGATGGAGCTGTCTGGCAATGGTGAGAGACAGGACAGTACTGATGGAACAGTCTGGCAATGGTGAGCAGCAGTACAGCAATGATGAACAGTCTGGCAATGGTGAGAGACAGGACAGCAATGATGGAGCCGTATGGCAATGGTGAGAGGGGGCTGGCAATGATGGAGCAGTCTGGCAATGGTGAGCGCAGGACAGCAGTGATGGAGCTGTCTGGCAACGCTGAGCGGCAGGACAGCAATGATGCAGCAGTCTGGCAATGGTGAGAGGGGGACGGCAATGATGGAGTGTTCTGGCAATGGTGAGCGCAGGACAGCAATGATGGAGCAGTCTGGCAATGGTGAGTGGGGGACGGCAATGATGTGGCAGTCTGGCAATGCTGAGAGGGGGACGGCAATGATGGAACAGTCTGGCAACGGTGAGCGCAGGACAGCAATGATGGAGCAGTCTGGTGCAATGTTGAGCGCAGGACAGCAATGATGGAGCCATCTGGGGCAATGGTGAGGGCAGGACAGCAATGATGGAGCAGTCTGGCAATGGTGAGAGACAGGACAGCAATGATGGACAGTCTGGCAATGGTAAACGGCAGGACAGCAATGATGCAGCAGTCTGTCAATGGTGAGCGGAAGGACAGCAATGATGCAGCAGGCGGCCAATGGTGAGCGCAGGACAGCAATGATGCAGCAGTCTGTCAATGGTGAGCGGAAGGACAGCAATGATGCAGCAGGCGGCCAATGGTAAGCGTAGGACAGCAATGATGGCGCAGTCTAGCAATGGTGAGCGCAGGACAACCATGATGCAACAGTCTGGCGACGATGAGCGGCAGGACAGCAATGATGGAGCAGTTTGGCAATGGTGAGAGGGGGATGGCAATGATGGAGCAGTGTGGCAATGGTGAACGGCAGGACAGCAATAATGGAGCAGTCTGGGGCAATGTTGAGCGCAGGACAGCAATGATGGAGCCATCTGGGGCAATGGTGACGGCAGGACAGCAATGATGGAGCAGTCTGGCAATGGTGAGCGCAGGACAGCAATGATGCAGCAGTCTGGCAATGGTGAGCGCAGGACAGCAATGTTGCAGCAGTCTGGCAATGGTTAGTGGGGGACGGCAATGATGTAGCAGTCTGGCAATGGTGAGCGCAGGACAGCAATGATGCCGCAATCTGGCAATGGTGAACGCAGGTCAGCAATGATGGTGCAGTCTGGCAATGGTGAGTGGGGGACGGCAATGATGGAGCAGTGTGGCAATGGTGAGCGAAGGACAACAATGATGGACGCGCTTTGCCATTATTTGCTGCCACTTATTGGATCTCACTGCCAGCACACCGGGAGAGTCAGCTTTTGCCAAGGGGAACCGCTCGTCCACACGCGGTGAATCTACTCGCTACCCTCCGTGTCCGGGACTACAATACCCAGAAGTCCTGTGGGCGCAGGCCTAGCGCATCACATGGAGCGTCGTGAGGTGCTCAAAAACACCCAAGCCCGCACGCGGCACGGGACATGCACGGGCGTTCCCGGGCAAAGCCCGGGTCAAGGGCAGGGCCGTCTGCGGCAGGACGAGACAGGGCTGGGCCACCCCACCGTCATCTTCATTTCTGAACTGTAAGCTCTGCACACTTTGGACTGTCTCTATCGGTAGCAGTGGGTTTGAAAGGGAATAATTGTACCTGTCTGAATTCTCCTGTCATGAGCAAAAGGAAAGTGGGGGATAAGGTGGTGGGCACCCTTGATGCCTTCCTCATAAGAGCGGAATCGGTGTTAATCCACGAGATTGAGGCTACTGTACGTAGACTCCCACTTGATCCAAGGCTCTTGGGGGGGGTTCACTGCCATGTGCCCAGATACCTGCCATCCAGTTATCACCAGATGCAGATGTATCTATCGCTCTCCCCCTGTCCATGTCTCCAAGCTTGTTCCCCATTAGCCCAGATCCACCAACTTCTCAGCCCCAGAGTAATGTGAGTAGCCTGGCCATGGTTAGGACAAGAGGGACGAAGGCCCTGGGCGGTACAAATAAAGAACCACCAAACAAACAAGCATTGGAAATGCAATAGGTCTCGCATTAGAAAAGTAGGAGCTATTGGTCTTGTAAATGATTTTTTTTTTGGTGTGTAGTTTCTCCAAATAGCTACATTGATAGATTTGTCATTTACAATGCCAATAGTTGTAATTTTTGTGAATGTGACACCTATAGCATTTGGAATGCCACATGATTTG
This sequence comes from Lissotriton helveticus, assembly GCF_964261635.1. NCBI lineage: Eukaryota > Metazoa > Chordata > Amphibia > Caudata > Salamandridae > Lissotriton > Lissotriton helveticus. The sequence goes on along the minus strand of NC_136069.1, from coordinate 1,730,310,425 downwards.
TATTGACGTGATTTTGATGGCAGCTTTTGTTGTTATGCCACCTTTTAGAGAGCAGGAGAGTGCAGCAGGGGATAGAAGCACAGCCCTGCAAGCTGAGCGTCCTCCCATCGCACACCCATTTGTGGCTTGAGTGGTGTGAGGGTGAGGGGTGTGAGAGTGAGGGATGTGAGGGTGAGGGGTGTGAGCGTGAGTGTTGTGAGTGTGAGGGAGTGTGAGTGTGAGGGGGTGTGAGTGTGTGTGATGGTGAAGTTGAGTGAGTGTTTGTGAGGCTGAGTGTGTGTGACGGTGTGTGTTGGTGAGGCTGTGTGAGGGTGAGTGAGGGTGTTTGATGTTGATTGAGGGAGTGTGAGTGTGTGGGTGTGTGACGGTGTGAGGGTGAGGGTGTGTGAGGGTGAGTTAGGGAGTGTGATTGTGTGTGAGTGGTTAAGTCTGAGAGTTAGGTGTTGTGATGTTGATTGAGTGTGAATGAGGGTGAGGGGATGATGGTAAGGGTGTGTGAGGGTGAGGCGTGTTGATTGTGACAAGTTGCAAGGCTGAGGGTGGGTGAGTGTGTGGGAGGGTGTTTGATGGTGATGGATAGGGTGTGAGGTGTAGTGAGTGTGAGAGTGTTGTGAGGCGTGTGAGGGTGTGAGGGGAGTGAGCGTGTGTGAGGGTGATGGGATGTGAGGGTGAGGGGGTGTGAGTGTGTGTGAGGGTGAGGGTGAGTGAGGTTGTTTGCGGCTTAGAGTGTGTGAGGTGTAGTGAGTGTGAGAGTGTTGTGATGGGTGTGAGGGGAGCGTGGGTGTGTGAGTGTAAGGTGTTTGAGGGTGAGGGTGTGTGTGTGTGAGTGTGAGGGTGAGTGAGGTGGTGTGAGGCTTTGGGTGTGTGACGGTGTGTGAGTGTGAGTGTGTTTGAGGGTGAGAGAGGTGTTGTTAGGCAGAGGGTGTGTGACGGTGTGTGAGGGTGTGTGAGGGTGAGTGTGATTCATTGTGAGTGAGTGTGAGTGAGTGTGAGTGAGTGTGAGTGAGGGGGTGTGAGGGGGTGGTTGTGTGACATTGTGTGAGTGTGAGTGTGTCTGAGGGTGAGTGAGGGAGTGTGAGGTTGTGTGAGTGGGTGAGGGTGTGTGAGTGTGAGGGTGTGAGGGTGACTGAGGGTGTGTGAGGGTGACTGAATGAGTGTAAGGGTGTGTGAGTCTGAGGGAGTTAATGTTGAGAGAGGGTGAGTGTGGTGAGTCTGTAAGGGTGAGGGTGTGCGGTGTAGTGAGTGTGAGAGTGTTGTGAGGGGTGTGAGGTTGTGAGTGTAGCGATGTTGTGTGACGGTGTGTGAGGGTGAGTGTGTGTGTTTGATGGTGAATGATTGAGTGTGAGTGTGTGGGTGTGTGATGGTGTGAGGGTGAGGGTGTGCGAGGGTGAGTTACGGAGTGTGAGGGTGTGCGAGTGGGTGAGTTTGAGAGTTAGGGTGTTTGAGGGTGACTAAGGGTGAATGTGGTTGAGGGGATGAGGGTAAGGGTGTGTGAGGGGGAGGGGTGTTGATGTTGATATTTTGCAAGGCTGAGGGTGGCTGAGTGTGTGTGAGGGTGTTTGAGGGTGATTGTGTGAGGTGTAGTGAGTGTGAGAGTGTTGTGAGGGGTGTGAGGTTGTGAGGGGAGTGAGGGTGTGTGAGGGTGATGGGGTGTGAGTGTGAGGGGGTGTGAGTGTGTGTGAGGGTGAGGGTGAGCGAGGGAGTGTGAGTGTGTGTGAGTTGTTGAGGGTGAGAGTTATGGTGTGTGAGGGTGATGGTGTGAGGGTGATTGAGGGTGTGTGAGGGTGAGGGGATGAGGGTAAGGGTGTGTGAGGCTGAGGGGTGTAGATGGTGAGAGAGTGTGAGGGGGTGAGTGTGTGAGGGTGAGTCTGTGCGGTGTAGTGAGTGTGAGCTTGTTGTGAGGGGTGTGAGTTTTTGAGGGGAGTGAGGGTGTGTGAGTGTGTTTGAGTGTGAGGGGGTGTGATTGTGTGTGTGTGTGAGTGTGAGTGAGTGTGTGTGAGGCTGAAGGTGTGTGATGGTGTGTGAGGGTGATGTTGTGTGAGGGTGATTGAGGGTGTGTGAAGGTGTGTGAGAGTTTTGGGGTGTGAGGGTGATGTTATGAGTGTGTGTATGTTAATAAGAATTTTTTAATATGTGTCGTGTGGAAAAACGCGTGATCGAGCTTCCCTTTGTAATTGTCCTGCCTTATGTGTATTTTTTTATGTAATTTAACTGTGTGTGTGTTTTAATTAATGTGTGGTGTTATGTGTGTTTTTTGTGTGAGTGGAGTCCCGTATTAATAGTATTATTTTTAAAATGGCCGACGCAATGCGTCACCTTGACGTTGTGAGGTTCCGTAAAAATTATTACGATGTTCTGGGCATTGCCGAATATGGACGAGTTTGGTATCTACGAACCGCAAATGACGAGTTCGGCAAGTGTGCGAAATTTCGCTACACTACCTGCCAGGGTTCGTCTAATATTACGCGTTCTTCATCTGAACCCTCGGGTTCCATTTTAGATACGGCATCCATTTTGTTTCTTGCCCTCACGTAGTCAGCGAGCAGATAACTGTTCGCCCCCTGACCCTCTAGTTCCCAAGCCTTGCGGAAGACGCATATTCCTTTCATGCGTCTTTATGGCCGGAGGAATGACACAGCAAAGGCAAATGGCTCAGCTTGAGGGTAATCTGGTCGTGCCGGCTTATTGTGACAGCCTTGCAGGCGATCGATCCAACTCTTTGATCCTACGATCATGCTTCCGATATTACCCCCACACTCTTTTCTCTACACGTGTCTGACTTCCTTGCAGCTGTTCTTGTCTCTTCTTCTTTGTCATTTACAACTCTAATGGGTGTGCCTAATGGTGGGAAGATGTACTTTTACAGTTGGGAACCGGCATGGCTATTGTAATGATGTTCCGGGATTCTGAACACATGAAAGCGACCCTTTTGAAGCCTACTGTGGGAACCGGATTGTAATCTTTTGTCCACATGTTATGCAATGGTAACACTCTGTATAAAAGAGAGCGACGTACAAACTCAATTTGAAGCAGACTCGCAGAACTACTCCATGTACTTCTTATGACTCTTGTTTCCCTGCAGTAATAAAAGCTGATCTTTGACGCCGAAGGAAGATTCCCGTGTCTCTGTAAATTGTGCGCCGAAACAGGTATCCCATGAAGGTTATAGGTGTTGTTCCCTGGCACCGCTGGTACTGTTAAAAGTCCAGTCCTTCAGTTGGCGCCCAACGTGGGGCGACTTCAGCGGTACCGGTCCAAAGCCTGATGATCGTGAGGAACTTCGTGTGAAATCTCCGAGGGAAGGTGCACCCCGCTTCATCGATCCTGTTGTCGAAATAAGTGGCCCGACGATTTTCCCTGCGAAGATTCCCGCCTCCTGACGGCTGCGACGGACCGATGCCCTGACTGTCGACCTGTCTTCGACGCCCGGTGCAGACCTTACGTACAAGCGAGACGATAGACGGGCCTTCCTGGTGACGCCATTGAAGTTCTGAGTTAAGTATTTGTGGGTCGCTCCCAGTCCTTAGTGGTTGTTCTAGCTTTTTGAAAGCTTTGTTATAGCCTTTAAGGCTTTGTTGTAATAGCTCACCGAGCTTTGTAATAGCCTCCTCAGGCTTTGTGGTTAGCTCTCCGAGCTTTGTGATAGCCTTAAGGCTTTGTTGTATTGCATGGTTCCATTGCATTTGTGGTTCTTAGTATTGGTCCTTAGTATTATTTGACAGTTGCAATTGCCAAAAACCGAGGGTTTTGACTTACACGAGGTTTAATTACTTCGGTAATCCTTGAAGTTTGATACTAGGTTAGTGTGCACGATGCCTAGCCATAGTGGTTTGTTTCGTATTTTCAAATGTTGCGCAATGGATTCCCGGTTGGAGGACTCGTGTCCGATACCTCCAGTTGGAACTCCGATACATGATCTTTATAGTCGACATGGGGTGGGTCCTATAATATATAATGATTACTGGGTCCGCTATACAAAGAAAGACGGTGACCTTAGATGGCCACCACATGGAACTTTTGAACTTTCAATTTTAGATAATCTTGAGGCTAAATTATTTTTAAAGAAAGCTAGGCCAGCTATGTTTGATTCTTTTCGGATATGGCGTAAAGAGGCCAAGCAGAAAGAAATCAAACAACTTAAAAAGGAACAAAAGCAAGGGTTCGTTCCGATAATGCAAGCTATACGAGAATGTAAACAGGACAAAGAAGAAAAGGAAATGGAAATTTCTACTAGATTGCATCACATGAAAATAGATAAATGTTACCCAGTTTTACCGAATAATCTAGAAAAGAAAGAAGAAGATTTAAAAGAGGATTCCTTGTTATCATATTTGATGAAATCACCACCTCCTTATGTACAGGGTGCTACTGCTCCTGTAGCTGCTCCTGTAGTACCTCCTGTTGTACCCCTTGTTGCTCCAGTGGCTGCGGGCCAGCCCGTTGTTAACCCTACGTTTGTTTCACCACCTGTCCTTGTTCCTACTGCTCCTGTACCTGTACCTTCGCAGACTGTTGTTTCTGCTACTCCAGCTATCTTGTCAGTTCCTACTATGCCTTCTTTCACTTCCAGTGTTGTTGCCCCTGTTTTTCTTTCCCCTTCTGTTCGTAAGCGTGTTCCTAACTCTGTTGCTACCCTTTATTCACCTCTTTCTGGTCCGTTATTTTCGTCTGATTCATCTGAAACTCCTCAGAGACGGAGTCAGATCCCTAGTGGTAGGGAGAAAGAGACATTAATAACCATGGCACATAGGTGGATAAGACATCCTGCCAACTACACTCCTCGTGTGGTCTTTGATACATTTTCTCAGTTTAATGAGCCTACGCAGAGATTCGTGTTTGAGGAGATGTGTAACTTTTTGAGGGAAGAATGGTATAATGATGATGTAGATAATGTACCGTCCGACATAATTGAACTTCAGAGTCACTTTTCCAACGGTATGATCATAGGTGAAGATGTACGACGTGCCGTGGAACGCTTATTAGCGTTCAGATCCACAGCACCTTTTCGGGTGTCATCAGATGATACCACTGAGAACTGGAAAGCGGTTCCTGGTCAGTATCCTATGAGAGAGGTTCCGCCACTTTGGGTGCCTGGTGACCCTGCTGCTAACCCTGCGGTTTTACCGCATTTTCGAAGAGTGTGGATACATCTTCCATGGAAACGATCGGAAGTTTTGCAAGTGAAGCAATCCTTGCCCGATCCGCGTAAAAATCCGGCTGGTTATTATAAGGAGTTATCACAACTGGTGGAAGCTTCTATTATGAACCTTGCCGACATCGACATGTTGTTTGGCAATGTTGTACCGCAACCAGTTTGGGCCAAAATTCGTCAAGCCAACCACGCAGTTGAATTAGGGGGTGATTGGGCTGCACTGCTAGCGGCTGATGCATTACAAGTTGGTGGGGCTAAGCCTGACCAGCTAATCTTAGACTTGCCGCAGAAAATCATTACGCTCATGAAAACTATCATGCCAGCGATGAAGGTGAACTGGGATAAGTTATCAGCTTGTAAGCAAAAGAAAGACGAGAGTGTCTCGGATTTCTTTACAAGGTTTGAGGAAGCGTTTGTCGACCACAGCGGTCAGGACATGGGAGCTGAGGGAGGCCAGCGGTTATTTGTTGACAAATTTGTGTCGAATTTGTTGCCTGAATTAAGCAACAAATTGAAGAATTCAGAGAGTGCGTGGGCAGTTTCAACCCCTGCGCAAATACTAGCAACGGCCCAGTATTATGAGAATAGGGAAAAGGAAGAAAGTGATCGTGTAGAAAAGAAAACGAAGGAGCTCAAAACAAAGGTTTTGTTGCAGCAAGCATACCCTCCACGATCAAACCAAACTGATTCACAACAGCAGTATCGACCACGAGCACAGCCCGATAGGACACAGCCACGTTCTGACAACTTTGATTATAGATCTTCACTTGGGTATAATCAGTGCGCATATTGTAGGAAAGAGGGACACCTAAAATATGATTGTCTTGCCTTACGGGACCGCCTAAATGGTGTGTCGACACGAGGAAACCGCGGTAGTGGTCCCCAACAGGCATCACGAGGTAGAGGTCGTGGTTCATCCCACAATCAGAGTGATCGTTATCAAAATCAATCAGATGCAAATAATTGTTTTGACCAGCGAAATGCAGGGTCAGTCCGATCTGCACAGTATAATGTGGACGATTATTACGTAGAGCATGAGACTGTTGTAAATGACCATTACTAGGACAGCCAACGACAAAGAGAGGGAGTAGTGTCAATTCCGGTCGATCAGAGTGGGCCTTACGTTGCAGTGGCTACATCGGGTGTAGTTGAGCCTTTTCTGTTAGACACTGGTGCGACAAAAAGTTCCATCATGCATTCGAAACTCCCTGGCGCACCTTTGTCTGGCTTAACGAACGTTTCCGTTGGATTCCCTGGCGCCCCTGTTAGTAACCCAGTCTCTAGTCCTTTGCCTCTTATGATTGGACCTCGTGAGCTAACGGCTCCACTGATTCTATCTACAGGGTGTGGTGAGAATCTTTTGGGCCTGGATTTGTTGAAACGACTATATGCAACATTGTATTGTTCCCCCGAAGGGGTGGAGCTTACGTTGGGACGGAGAGTGATCTCTCCCATGTATTTGTCGGTCGATAAATTCCCACCGGAATTGAGTTCCCTCCCTGCGTCCTTATGGGCCACAGGTCCCAATGATGTGGGCCTGTTAGACATTCCACCCTATGTGATTCAATTGAAACCAAATGCGCGATTACCGCGTTTACCTCAATATCGTATTTCTCTTGAGGGCGAACGAGCGCTGTTAGCAATCGTTCATGATCTCATTGGAAAAGGTGTTGTTGAAGAAACTCGTGGAAATGTGTGTAACAGCCCTGTATTACCAATTCTGAAACAAACTGACCCAACTAAACCTCCTGTGTATCGTTTCGTTATAGATTTGAGAGAGGTAAATAAAATAGTGGTTCCACAATTTCCTGTGGTTCCCGACATTACGGCTTTACTAACAATGATTCCGGCATCTGCCTCCTGGTTCACAGTGATCGATCTAAAGAATGCTTTCTTTAGCATTCCGATTGCCGAGGAAAGCAGAGACCTATTCGGATTCTCATTAGGTGGTCGCAGTTTTAGGCTAAAACGCGCTCCACAGGGCTACTGTGAGAGTCCGTCAATCTACAGCCAAGCACTTAAAGGTCAGCTTGATGCCTTTGTTTTACCGACGGGCGCAGCTTTGATTCAATACGTTGATGATCTTTTAGTGGCAGCTGATACAGAGGCTATTTGCAAAACGTCTACAGTATCATTATTGCATTATCTACATGACTTACATCACAAGGTATCGCCTTCAAAACTACAGTATTGTTGTCAAGAAGTTACCTATCTAGGTCACTTATTGTCAAGAGAAGGGAGAAGGTTGACCCCAGAAAGAATTGCAGCGATTTCCCGAATGACTGTGCCAAAAACCCAGAGAGATGTTCGCGCCTTTTTAGGTATTACGTCCTATTGTAGACAATGGATTCCAAATTTTTCATTGTTGGCGAAACCATTGATAGCTCTTACGTGCAAAGATGTTCCATCCCCATTGCCTTGGTCTGAAGAGTGTCGGAAAAGTTTTTCGGAATTGCGTGATGCGTTGTGTTCGGCTCCTGTGTTGGGCACTCCTGACTACAGTAAGCCGTTTACACTATATGTTCACGAGAGGGATGGTTGCGCGTTGAGTGTTCTGACACAACCTTTTGGTGGCAAACAACGCCCATGTGCCTATTTTTCTTCGACTTTAGACCCAGTAGCAAGAGCCTTGCCAAGTTGTTTAAGGGCAACGGCGGCAGCTGCGGCGTCCATTCGACAGTCCGCAGGTTTAGTCATGGATAATATGCTCACGGTAATGGTTCCGCATGCAGTTGACACTCTATTGAATCGAACGAAAACTCAACATCTGACGAGCGCAAGATTGTCTGGATATGAGTTAACATTGCTGGCCAGTCACATACGGATAAAACGATGTAATGTGTTGAATCCAGCAACATTGCTGCCGATCGACACAGAATCAAATGGTGAAGCAGTACATGACTGCTATCTCAGAACTGAGGAGGAAACTAAGGGTCGTATTGACTTAAAAGATACTCCATTGACAGATCCCGATGGTACTTTGTATGTGGATGGTTCCTGTTTCAAGTTGCCGAACGGTGATGTGACGACTGCATATGCTGTAGTTACATTGAGAACGATTGTGGAAAGCGAAAGACTAAGTCAGAATTCGGCTCAGGCTGCCGAGTTAATCGCATTGACGAGAGCGTGTGTGTTGTCTAAAGATAAACGGGTGAATGTGTTTACAGATAGCCAGTATGTGTTTGGCGTGGCACATAGTTTTGGACGACTGTGGAGAGAGAGAGGATTCCTTACGTCGCATGGCACGAAGATTCAACATGGTCAGCTTGTAAATGATCTTTTAGATGCACTCACATTGCCTAAACAAGTGGCCATAGTCAAATGTAGCGCACATCAGAAAGTAACAGATGATGTGGGTCGTGGTAATGCGTTTGCAGATGAAACGGCTAAAGAGACGGCTAAAGATTTGACGAACAGAATGTATGTTACGAGCTCAGTGAGATGGCCAACAGAGACTGGTATGTGTGAAGACACATTTGAAAGTGTGAAAGGAATACAGAATGAAGCCACTGAGACGGAAAGGACAAAATGGAGAGAGAGCACGGGAAGATTGGATGAGAATGGATGTTGGGTTGATCTATCAGAGAAGCAGAGATGGATGTTACCGGATGCGTATGTCCTCGCTGTTGTTACAATGGCTCATGGTATGGCGCACATCAACACGAAAGGTATATGCAAGTTGTTGTCTCATGTATGGAAGAATGATGGGATTACTAAGTGCGCCGAGAGAGTGGTTAAGAATTGTATGGTGTGTTTGATGCACAATCCTGGTAAGGGCACCCCCACTCCACCTGGTCATTTTGCCCCTCCTACGTACCCTTTCGAAGTTATCCAGTTGGACTTTATCCACATGGACCGATGTAATAACTTGAAGTATGTGTTGGTTGTGGTGTGTGCATTCTCTAGATGGATTGAGGCCTACCCCCTTAAGGATAATACGGCTTTATCCACGGCAAAAATTTTGCTCAAAGAGTATTTTCCCCGCTACGGAATGCCTCGGGTCGTATGGTCGGACAACGGAAGTGAGTTTGTTGGGAGTGTGATGAAGAGTGTGTGTTGCGGTTTAGGGATAGTACAAAAATTTCATAGTGCAAACCATCCACAATCAGCAGGCTTGGTGGAAGGATATAATGGCACTCTAAAATTGAAATTGGCTAAAATTCAGGCAACAACTGGTTTATCATGGCCCGACGCTTTGCCTCTGGCTCTCCTGTCTACCAGGGCAACTGTACACTCTCGAGCAGGGCTCAGCCCATATGAGATTGTGTTCGGTCGTCCTACTAATATATGGGGAGTCCCAAGACCTAAGGAAGTTGACAGAATTGAATACCCTATGTTGATTGATTATCTCTATGATCTGACTGCTAAATTGAGTTTGATTCATCAACAGGTCTTTGAGTCTCTGCCATCACAAACAGAGGGTCCTGGTCATCGACTTCAACCAGGGGACTGGGTCCTCGTCAGAAACTACGGATGAAAACGAAACCTTGAACCAAGATTTGTGGGCCCGTTTCAGGTACAGCTGGCTACGAGGACGGCGGTTCGACTACACGGACGTCGGAACTGGGTACATGCTACCCACACAAAGAGAGTCCCTCTTCCTTTGCCATCGGACACCTGGATAAGAAGAGGTCTTTCTTCATCTGAGACCGACACTGCACCACGTTTCGTTCCATTCAGCGAAGCTCGGCTTGTATCTGACACCGTTGCTGACTCCTCTCAAACAATTTCTTCCACGTCAACCTTGGAAAATTTGACTGTTGAACAATTGCCTGAACAATTGAACACTCTTTTGCCGTCCAATCCATTGTTTGAAGATCAGACTCGCCCTGGAAGTAGCCGATATTTTCTTCGTCCACGAACAAGCCATAAATAAAAAGATTTTTTTGTTTATAGGTTCTACATTGCTCTGAAAACAGTGGACATTATATATTGTGTATCTTTTTCTTTTTCGTACAGCCAAGAACATTATCTAGCTAGAACCTACCATCCAGGTTGACCGTAAGGCCGTGCGGGTACTTCCTTCTGTTTAGCAGCTATCGACACAAGGTTGGTTTCTATTATCAATTTCTGGGAACTCCTGGGAATTGATAACCGCTACTCAGAACGAAGTGCGTCAAGAACGTCGCGGACGGTCGTTAGGGGATGGAATCATCATTGTCTGAGCTGTCGAAAAGAGAAGAAATGTTGGCGCAAAGATCTACATTGCAGAAAATATGTCATACAAAATGGTTTTTCTCACAAGTAATCATACTGTTTCTCACCATATCTATGCTATTGGTAGGAGGAATATATTATGGGTCTCAATTCTTATTGTCTTCTGCTACACCTACTCTTCCATCTCATGATCAATATTTCGTTTCTACTGTTTCTCCACATTCCTTTTATCCTCTGCCTCAACACGAACAAATCAGACGTGCGGAATTCAGAAACAACTCTTTTATCCAAATCCTGCATCAGCATCAGTTAGTGGTAAACACTACCAATTGTTGGGTGTGTGGGTTAATGCCACATACCATGGATAAAGGTATTCCGTACTTAGTTCTGCCTTATAGTGCACAAGGGTCAGCTCGAGCATTACAAACTATGTTCCGTAGCGCACTAGATTCCTACCCCCATCGAGAACCACGCTCAGCAAACTCTGGTCCTGGCCCGTACCACAAGACTCTGGCGAGAGCTATTGCAGACTTAGATAGAGATATTTTTGACGCATCGCTCATCCCAGAGGAAGAGGTGCGAGCATATAAGGAACTAAGTGAAGCTGAGTACAGCTTATCAGTGGGTGAGAGGCAGCTTAAAAGCTCGCCACCGATATGGATTGCACCTCACCTTGGTAATTTCTGCTTGAAAGGTCTTGGTCGAAATCCGAGAGCTCAGTTTGGGGAGAGTGCTTGTACCGAGACATATGTCTTACCGACACTCTCCTCCCCTGTCTTCCTGCCTGCCAAGGGTACCTACTTTGTATGTTATGATCGAGCCTATACGTGGTTACCTCATGACTTCTCGGGTACCTGCTATATTGCAAATCTTTTGCCTCCAACCTTCACTGTGGCCTCTGATTATCACAGAAATAGAATTGTAAGAGGTGTGATTAGCAAAGAAGATACTTCCGGACAAGAAGCGGGAGACTTCTTTAAGGGTTTCCTACCGTTCTGGGGACCGATGGTTAATAGCAGGAACCTGAGACAGTTAACTCGTGTAGTAGAATCAACTGCCAACATAACTGCAAATGCCCTTGGTAATTTAACAGCCGAAGTTCAGGCGGATAGACTGATGACGTTGCAGAACCGTATGGTTCTAGATATCGTTCTAGCAGATAGAGGTGGAGTTTGTAAAGTCATCCATTCGAGCTGCTGCATATTCATACCTGATAACGCTCCAACGGTTTATCAGGCCATCTCTAAGTTGCACAAAATTTCGGAGTCCATACACGTGGACGAAGGAAATTGGACGCTTCTGGGATGGTTTTGGGGTCTGATATCGACTTGGGGTTGGAAGATTCTGATGATCATAGGGGTTGTTGTGACATTTCTGTTCTCATGTTGTCTTTGTGTGCAATGTGGTCCTGCCTTATGTGGCCTTTGTGCTACGACGTGTATAAGACAGCCTGTTGTCACCAAAGAGGCATTGAAGAATAGAATAATGTACCAACAACATCTGAGTGATCTGATGAGTATCGAAATCGATTATGATTCCGACTAGTGCTTGCCTACATGAGGGCAAAAGGACCGTCTGAGGTTCCGTAAAAATTATTACGATGTTCTGGGCATTGCCGAATATGGACGAGTTTGGTATCTACGAACCGCAAATGACGAGTTCGGCAAGTGTGCGAAATTTCGCTACACTACCTGCCAGGGTTCGTCTAATATTACGCGTTCTTCATCTGAACCCTCGGGTTCCATTTTAGATACGGCATCCATTTTGTTTCTTGCCCTCACGTAGTCAGCGAGCAGATAACTGTTCGCCCCCTGACCCTCTAGTTCCCAAGCCTTGCGGAAGACGCATATTCCTTTCATGCGTCTTTATGGCCGGAGGAATGACACAGCAAAGGCAAATGGCTCAGCTTGAGGGTAATCTGGTCGTGCCGGCTTATTGTGACAGCCTTGCAGGCGATCGATCCAACTCTTTGATCCTACGATCATGCTTCCGATATTACCCCCACACTCTTTTCTCTACACGTGTCTGACTTCCTTGCAGCTGTTCTTGTCTCTTCTTCTTTGTCATTTACAACTCTAATGGGTGTGCCTAATGGTGGGAAGATGTACTTTTACAGTTGGGAACCGGCATGGCTATTGTAATGATGTTCCGGGATTCTGAACACATGAAAGCGACCCTTTTGAAGCCTACTGTGGGAACCGGATTGTAATCTTTTGTCCACATGTTATGCAATGGTAACACTCTGTATAAAAGAGAGCGACGTACAAACTCAATTTGAAGCAGACTCGCAGAACTACTCCATGTACTTCTTATGACTCTTGTTTCCCTGCAGTAATAAAAGCTGATCTTTGACGCCGAAGGAAGATTCCCGTGTCTCTGTAAATTGTGCGCCGAAACAGGTATCCCATGAAGGTTATAGGTGTTGTTCCCTGGCACCGCTGGTACTGTTAAAAGTCCAGTCCTTCAGTTGCCTACGTTAGCGTTCTAGTTTTTTTTGTGTTGTGAGTGTTTACGTTTCCTTGACGTTTATTTGTAGCCAATCGGAACGCGACATTTTTGACGTTGCGTTCTGATTTGCTTACGTCAACGGTGGAATTCCCCAGAAGATCGAGAATGTTGATGCGCGGAAGGCGTGTTCTTGTTCCTGTGCTGTTGCTGCCTCGTTTGACAGGTAAGAATGTATTCCAAAATTTTTTTTTAAGTAATGTAATGTAGTATCTATAGTATGTTTAACTTAACGAATGAATAGGAGTGTATTTTTATAAATGTTGACATTGTTTGTTTTCGATCGCAATATTTGTATATGATTATTATGTAATGTAAATTAAAGTCTTGTTTTTATTCGTCGATATGTAATGTATATGTTTTCGTAAAGTGTAATGTAATGTATTTTTAGCTGGTGTTTGTTATTTGACGTACAAGAGCTGTTGTTTGAATTTCTAAGTACTATTTAGTTGCTATTATATTTATGTATGTTGTGTTTGCATTGTTTTTTTCCTGTGATGCTGAATTAGCCTGATTATATGTTATTGAGGTAATCGATGTATTAAAGGAAACTTTTTGTATTTGCAGAATTTATGTTCCCTATCAATGTATTAAGAGGATGCACAGTGATGTAATGTGTGTATTTTATGCGTTTTGTGAAAGAACTGTTTTATTTTCCAATCCCTGTTTGCATATTTGTGTATTAATAGCTGCACTCTCCTTGCGTTGCTTTAAGTTTGCATTTTGGAATAGGTGCAAGTGTGTAATCCGCGTTGTACGTGTATATGAAATAGTTACTTAACAATTTTTATGTGGACAGTTGGAGGCTGGAGTTGTATTTGGAGGGTAGAGTTGTAGAGTGGTATTGTAGTTATAGGGTGTAGTTTGAGGCTGGACTTTGACGGTGTGAGTGTGAGGGTGAGTGCATGTGAGCCTTTTGGAGTTTGCCACAGTATGTGTGACTTTGTAGTAGTGTATGCAGTCTATTTTTTTCCCAAGCGTTTTTTGTGTTTTTTAGCTTTCTATGTGTTAGATCAGAATGTGTATGTGAACTATCTTTGATGTATGCAATAGTGAGAATAAGGGTGTTGCTTCCAATTTATGGGCATAAGGGGAGACGTCTTTGGATGTTTTTGTATTTTCTGTACTTTCCTAGATGTTTGTGAACAGCTGCGTGTGCAAGGGGCGTTGGCTGTTGTGTTGTTGAGTTGTGGTCTTTTGATGCTGTTTGATGCTGTTTTGGTGTCTGGTGTTCCTGTGGTTGTGCACTTAGCACCACCAAAACACTTCGTGCAACAGCAGCATCAGTCAGAGCAACACCAGAGTCTCTTTTTTTTGTGATTACGCACTTTATTTGTGTTTTTGTTTTTTTCTTGCATTGTTTAATGGTTTATTTTCCCTTACTTTAGTAAGTGCTTTCTGTAGTGAATTTTATTTCCTTTAGCTCGCTTTATCCACTTTTAAATTGTTGCCTTATTTGCTGTGTATTCAGATGTTTGCATATTTAGTGTGCATTTATGATCTTTGTGAAAGAAATGTTTTATTTTACAATCCCTTTCTTCATTTTTGTGTATTAATTGGTGCACTGTCTTTGCGTTGCATTAAGTTTTAATTTTTGAATAGCTACAATTGTGTAATCCGATTTTTAAGTATTAAAATAAATGTTGGCTAACGTTATTTATGTGTGGAGTTGGAGGGTGGAGTTGTAGTTGGAGGGTAGAGTTGTAGGGTTGTATTGTAGTTATAGTGTGTAGTTGGAGGGTGGACTTGGGCGGTGTGAGGGTGAGTGGATGTGAGTCTTTAGGTGTTTGAGGGTGCGTGATGGTGTGTGAGAGTGATTGAGGGTGACTGTTTTAGTATGAGTGAGGGTGTGAGTGTTGTGAGTGTGTGTGTGAGGATGAGGGGGTGAGGGTAAATGTTGCGTAACGCTATTTATGTGTGGAGTTGGAGGGTGGAGTTGTAGTTGGAGGGTAGAGTTGTAGTGTGGTATTTTATTTTTAGAGTGTAGTTGGAGGTTGAACTTGGACGGTGTGAGTGTGAGGGTGGAGTTCTGGACTTTTCGGTTCTGTCCAGAGGTGTCAGGGATAACACCCGAAGACCCCGGAGTTCTACCTGTCTCGGTGCACAAACAAACAGAAACACGGGCTTCTCGATGGTGGCGTCAAAGACCAAAGGTTTATTACTGCAGGGACACAGAAGTCACAGAAACTGCACACGGGCAGTGTCTAGGAGCCTGTTCAATTTGTACAAAGAGGGTTGCTCCTTATATACTAAATATTGGGCTTCAGGCAAATTCTTTACATGTTACCACAGTTCTAAACATTCGTGTCTTAAACAATAAATATTTGGTGTTGCACAGGAATCGTCAACAGTATCTGATGTCAAAACATTACGAATGAGGGGTTCCCACTATTCCATCATAATCCCATGTCAATTTCTCATTCAAGACCCGGACCGCCTCATCGTAAATTTCGTTACCTCCCCCTAATAAAGGCCCAGAAGGAAAGGAGCAGAGCCAGGTGCAGAAGATAGAAAGACAGGATAAGAGATGTTTGTGGGTCGTAAATGGGCACGGCTACCAGCTTCGGCCGCCTAATCATGATCAGGCCAACGAACACAAGAACCAGTATAGCAGGACTGGCCTCAGGCTGGGGAGGCAGTTCTTGCCGAGTCATGCTGCCACAGCGTTGCTGGCCTAAGGTGCACGTGTCACTCGCAAGGTGAATCGCCGGCTAAAGCCTACGTGTCCTTAATTGAAAAGAGGTCATTGCGTGTCCATTGACTATGTGAGGGCAAGGAATACAAAATGGCTTCCGTGTTCTAAGATGGATGCCACGGGTAGATCAGAAATGTGTTCATAACAGGAGTGCTCTTGCTCGTAGCATAGCGAAAACACCAGGATATACTAAATGGATCATTTGCGGTTCACTGATACCAAAATTATGTATTTACGACAATGATGAAAACACGGGTTCAAATCGTCACGGAACCTCAAGGGTGAGTGGATGTGAGTGTCTGATGGTTTGAGGTTGTGAGTGAGGCTGGGCGTGTGTTGGTGAGTGATGGTGTGTGAGGGTATGAGTGTGATTGAGGGTGTGATGATGTGAGAGTGTGAGGGTGTGATGTAGGGTGAGGATGAGTGAGAGTGTGTGAGGCTGAGGGTGAGGGTGTGAGTGGTTGTGATGATGCCTATAAGTGATCATTTTTTCTCCGTGAATATTGTACACTTCAAATGTATTGATATTGTGAAGCGTTGTTTTAGAAGCGAATCAAGACCTATGTAATGTTGATTGATGCTGTTGTTAACGCTGAATTAAAAAACAAACACATCAGTAACGTTTTTTATGTAATGCATGTAAAAAGTTTTCATTTTTTGAAAGGTACACATAAATTGGGAGGGTGGGGAAATAGTAGGCCTGCTGAATGGGGGTGAGTCTGTGTCTTTTATTTCGTTTATACATAAGTATTTTGAAAGTAAAGCTAGCCATCCCTCCTGTGCCTCTAACTTGCTCTCATTTTTCTGTTTTTGGTGTGGCGAAGTGGTAAATTTACGTAGCACGCTGTAGAGGGAGGGGGGGGAATAGTAGGCCTGCTGAATGTGGTGAGTCTGTGTCTTTTATTTCGTTTACACATAAGTATTTTGAAAGTAAAGCTAGCCATCCCTCCTGTGCCTCGAACTTGCTCTCATTTTTCTGTTTTTGGTGTGGCGAAGTGGTATGAGCTGATGTATGCTGATGAATGGGACAGAGGCTGGATGAATAGTAATTAAAATAATGTATCCAATGTATGATGTTGAATGAGAGAGATGCTGGATGATTTGTGTGTAAAGACCGAAATGTAGACACAGGTGTGGCAAAATGGTATGAGCTGATGTATGCTGCAGAATGGGACAGAGGCTGTATGATTAAGATTGTAAATAATGTATTCAATATATGATGTTGAGTGAGAGAGATGGTGATTGATTTGTGTGTAAACTGCAAAATGTATACGGCGATTTAGATTGTAATTCGTCTGTGAATTTTTTTTTTTTTTGACAACGATTTCAGTTTCAAGTCTTTCGTTTATTGTGTTGTGTGAGCCTGGCTGTGTGCAGGGAGAGAGAGGGGAGGTGCTGGCGTCTGGGGAGGGGGAGTCGAATTGCGAGCCTGGCTGTGTCCGGGGAGAGAGAGGGGAGGTGCTGGCGTTTGTGGGCTGGGGAACAGATGTCGAAGGCTGGTGAATTTTGTTTACAAAATGGTCTGTTTCAGTGTCCCAAAAATGATTTGTGCAGGTTAGGGTTTAAGACGAGACAAGGTTTAAGGGTTTAAGAGGAGAGAAAGCCGTGATACTGCAGGGAGAGAGAGGGGAGGTGCTGTCGGATGGGGGCAATAGGTCTTGTATTGGTAAGAGTTTAAGCTTTTGTCATTGTAAATGACAATGCCTTTAATTTATCAGTTTAGATAATTAACAATAAATTACAATGCCAATAGCCACCCTGGTCTTAAGTATGCACCCTCGGCACTCAATACAAACTAAGTATCAGCAGAAAGGAAGGGGCTGCAACTTGGAGACACGGCCGTGATACTGCAGGGAGAGAGAGGGGAGGTGCTGGCGGATGGGGAGGGGGAGGAGAATTGCGAGCCTGGCTGTGTCCAGGGAGAGAGAGGGGAGGTTCTGGCGGCTGGGGGCTGGGGAACAGATGTCGAAGGCTGACGAATTTTGTTTTAAAAATAGTGTGTTTCAGTGTGTGAGTTGTGCATGTTTAAGGGTTTAAGACGAGACACGTCCGTGAAACTGCAGGGAGAGAGAGGGGAGGAGCAAATGACAATGCCTTTAATTTATCAGTTTAGATAATTAACAATAAATTACAATGCCAATAGCCAGCGTTCAAATGCTGGTGAGCCCAACAAAATCAAAATACAATGGCAGCCCTATATCTGTTTTGTGTGGCTTGATGGTGTGGGTGGCTGAGGGGGCTTTCAATGCGGCTTCCCTTTGCAGGCTCAGTTTGAAGCCCTGGTCTTAAGTATGCAGCCTCGGCACTCGATACAAACTAAGTATCAGCAGAAAGGAAGGGGCTGCAACTTGGAGACACGGCCGTGATACTGCAGGGAGAGAGAGGGGAAGTGCTGGCGGATGGGGAGGGGGAGGAGATTTGCGAGCCTGGCTGTGTCCGGGGAGAGAGAGGGGAGGTTCTGGCGGCTGGGGGCTGGGGAACAGATGTCGAAGGCTGCCGAATTTTGTTTTAAAAATAGTGTGTTTCAGTGTGTGAGTTGTGCATGTTTAAGGGTTTAAGACGAGACACGTCCGTGAAACTGCAGGGAGAGAGAGGGGAGGAGCTGGTGGCTGGGGAGGGGGGTGAGAAATGGCAGCCTGGCTGTGGAGGAATGCGAGCCTGTCTGTGTGCGGGGAGAGAGAGGGGAGGTGCTGGTGGCTGGGGGTGGGTATTGCCGTGGGAGGGAGCCTTGTAGCTTTCATGTGCGAGAGAGAGGGGAGGTGCTGGCGGATGGGGTTTGGGATTGCCGTGGGAGGGAGCCTTGTCGCTTTCATGTGCACGCGCTTTTAATGTCAGTGCGCTTGCGCATTGAGCTTCAATTTGACGGGCACTGCAAGGAATCGCCATGGAATCGCAAGTTGGTTAAAGTCTGTTTAAGCCCCCATAGTCTCGCAAGCTCAATGCGCATGCGCATTGACAGGCGAGACCTAAAAAAGGAAGGGGCGTGGCGCTAAGACACAAAAGCCACCACCTGCTTCCAGTGGCTCGAGCGGGGTATTTGTTTTTGGCAACTCAAGCCCTCCTAC
This sequence comes from Lissotriton helveticus, assembly GCF_964261635.1. Lineage (NCBI taxonomy): Eukaryota > Metazoa > Chordata > Amphibia > Caudata > Salamandridae > Lissotriton > Lissotriton helveticus. The sequence continues at coordinate 1,730,291,851 of NC_136069.1, read as the reverse complement.
TACGGATAATCCCCCCTTGGTTCTGACCAACCCCCGTTGAATAAAAGTGACATTTGCTCTATATTAAAGGAGCAACTAGCAGTCCTTCTTGAGCCGCTCCTAAAAAGATTAGATTCCATTGATCTTAGGCTGTCCAAGATTGAAGTCGCATTGGCAGGCCCATCCCAAACGATCCCGGCCCAGCCTAGTAAGCAGGCTTCAGCAGGTGTCACTTTAGCCAGTGTGGGGGACATTCACAGGAATCAGGGTGGCGCGAAGGTGAGTGCTCAGATACTAGTGGGAGGGGCCCAAACAGCTGAGAGCGCCAGGAGTACTCCACCCACTGTTGTTAGTAACGATAAGCTTTTGCCCAACCAAAAGCCCTTGGGGACAGAGAGATCATGGAGGCAGGATGACATCTGCAATGATGCACGGCCAAAGAAGCACCCCTACCTGCACTTGCCACCCGAAGCAACCCCTTATACCGTTATTGTAGCAAATGTCCCCCCCCCCGCCTTAGGATTCACATGAGCACTGGTCGACCCATAAAAACAAGGCCCTTCAATATTTGAACAAAAGACCGGTATTGGGGATGGCTTATTTCAGGAATTTAAAATGGTAAGACGTATTGAATGGGTCGGACACTCCACCAAAACCATACCGGGTGACTGTGTGGTTTTGAGCTTCAGGTCACCGGGTCTGGTCCGTTATATTCTTGAGATGGTGGATTATGCTCCATTCGATAAGGCTGCCATTGGCATCCTCCCGCTGGGTTTTTTCTACAAACATCACATGCCCCCCAGACCGAGGGATGTTCGAGGTGCACAGGGAGACTACCTTAGGCCTGATTTCTCTATCCAGCTGAGTAACCGCTTTGAGGCCTTCTCCACACTCGAAGAAATCGACTGAATGGGGGTGGACGTACAGGGAGGATCCGCAAAAGGAGGAACCAAGGCGGATGTAGGAGTCTTTAGGACAACCAATTGCCCCTCTCAAGTTGCACTTAACGCACAAATCTCGACCCCCACTGCCGTGCCATTGGTGCCCGTTAGTTCCTCATTGGTAACTGCAGACGCCCCTGGTTGTTCTGACTCCGCACCGCAGTGGAAACCCCTGGCAATATCTTCATGGAATATAGCGGGCTTGGAATCAAAGGGTGTATCAGCCGACTGGTCATCTTATATTGATGGCGTAGACATTTGGGCCTTTCAAGAAACATGGTCAACTGATGACGTGTTCCATGCTGGTTACTTAAATTTCTCCAAACCAGAGGGGCGTGGCTAGCAGCCGATCATGGCGGCAGCATAAGGGACAAGCTCCGCGGCTGAAGCAGTCTCTTCGTCGATCCGACATATTATCCGTCACTTTTGCAAGCCCCTCAGGCGGGTGCCTGAGCCCAGGACCGGACGGTGTGAGTAGTGACAAGCGGCGACAAGATCCGACGTTCGCTGCCCGAGATACGTCGGAGCCTCGGATCGGCCTGCCGCAATCTCTTGAGCCGGGACCTCCCCTGGTCGTGGACCCAGCAGGAAGTGCGTGCTGACCGGGGGACCTGGACCGGAAGTGCCCGCGAGGTGACGGAGCTGTCAGACTGGGTGCGAGTTGGAGGGTCGGAGGTGAGGACCCGTAAGGACCGGGGGAGCGGTGACTGGTGGCGCGCTCTCTGAAGCCCCGACCATCTCTGGGATCGTTACTGGCGGCTCCGGGGGCCGGAGAGACGGGGACGGAGAGGACGTCCGCCATCTTCTTGCCTGCAGTAGTAGCAAAGCGCCCGGCGCTGAACGGGCGCCTCTCGCTCTCTGGACTGCGCATTTAGGGCCAGATCTTTAAAGAGTTGGACTAAACCAGGGTGTCCACACCGCTCTGCACATCCTGGAGCGTAGGGGCACGAGAAGCGCGACACTTCACAACATGGCGGGGAGAGGCCCCAAGGGCGGCGTCACAGAGACCCGCATTGAACGTTATACCTCCGACAAACACACCGTCTCCCCAATGGGGAAAGAGCAGGGTGGTAAGACGACCGATACCCCGGGAGTAAAGAAAGCGACGTTGGATGATGTCATGCTCGCCCTGGCCCAATTACAGACGACTGTTGGCGCCATATCCACGGATGTCTCCCTACTCAGAGCTGACCTCCACAAAATGTCGGAGAAAGTTAAGGACATGGAGGTGGTCACGAAATCTCTTGTGGAGGACGTATCGGAGCTTCAGCGGGAAATGGGGAGGATGGCGCAGGACAATAGACTGCTCCGAGAGAAGCTGGATGAGCAGGAGGGGCGCTCGAGGCGCAACAACATCCGCCTTATAGGTGAGCCGGAGTCGGAGGGCGTAAAGGCCATGGATCTTTTTGTAGAGAGCCTGATCACGGAGGGACTGAAGCCGAAGGGCCTGTCAAAATTTTTTTCAGTGGAACGGGCCCATCGGGTCCCGGGGGGTCAACCAAAACCGGGGGCTTCCCCACGACCCATAGTGGCACGTTTGTTCAATTTCCAGGACCGGGACGAGGTCCTACAGGCGGCCAGAACCTCCCCTCCTCTCAAAATCCAAAACGCTAAGGTCGCCATCTTCCCCGACTACACTGCGGAGGTCGCACGTCGGCGACGAACGTTCTTTGAGGTGAAGAAAGAACTGAGGTCCAGGGAGCTGCCATATTCGATGCTCTTTCCTGCGAGACTACGGGTGGTGGCGGAGAACAAAACGTGGTTCTTCGACAACCCTGAAAGCGTACTGGAGTGGCTGGAGGGCTGGAGACCGGGACAGAGCCAAAGGCGGGCGAATCGTCCCAAAAAAGATCGAACTGGAGGCCACCGCCAGGAATCCCAGGCCTCGGGAGGTGGACCAGACGCCGGTGACTCTTTGGGAGCAGAAGGCGGTAGGGAGGAAATCGAGGAACAATGAACATCTGACAATTATTTTTGCCGAGGAGACCTTAATGCTGCGTAAGCGCTTCCCGCCATTGGACACTGGGTGAAGGGCCTCCGAGGGTGTGAATGAGAGACTGCCAGCGGCGGAGAGTCCCTCACCCCAACGCGCAAGTACACTGTTTTGGGGATGGGGTATGCACTCTGCTCAGTTGGGGGGGCGGGCAGTTTTGAGTCCGTGCAGCAGGGGGGCAGGGAGGGGGGGGGAACGGGTGTTGGGTAAGTTTGCATCACGGGTCTTAGTGGGCCTGCAGGTTATTGTTCTAAGCACACGTAGGTCTATAGGCATGTTTCACGTCACTGAGGAATTCTGGTCTAGTCGGGACACTGTGAGAATGATGTGTTGGTTGCGGTCACGCCTGCCTTACACTTGCCTCCGCAGGCCGCCTCGCCAATGGCGGAGGGTCCCTGTGGCTGCTCACTGTTTTTTTTATGGCTGGAACAGATAGTCGCATTGCACCGAGCCCCTTGCTTGTCATGTCATGGAATGTCAGAGGTCTCGGGGATAAGATTAAGAGGGGGTTGGTGCTGCAGGGGATTAGAAGACAGGGGCCTGCTCTCATTCTTCTACAAGAGACACACTTGACTTGGGCGGCCACGAAGGCCCTGGATAGGAGGGGGTACCACATGATAGTGCACGCTGAGTTTACCTCGGGGTCCCGTGGCACGGGTATCCTGCAGAAAAAATCGTCCCAGTTTATTGTTAAGTCCACAGCTACCGATACTCATGGCCGCTTTGCTGCAGTTCATGGTCAGTGGGAGGGGAAACAGTTCAACATAGTTTCTGTGTACATACCACCAGCGTTACACTCTGAGGCATTGACGGATCTTGGTAAATTTTTGCTGACACTCCCTGAAGGGGACTTACTCATAGGGGGGGATTTCAACATGGCACTCACGGACACCTTGGACCTGTTCCCCGCGCGCACGCGCAGGGATGGGCCCAGCAGGCTCCAGACCTTTTTAGATGCACAGGGGTTGGTGGACATATGGCGCACGCTACACCCTAACCAGCGGCAATACTCGTACTATTCGGCCACACACAAGAGCCTTTCTAGGATAAATTATTTCTACCCCCTGAGCAACGGGCATCTTACTGTGGACGACACGAATATTCAGCCACGGGGCGTCTCTGATCACTCACCACTCACTTTGACAATTACTACCATGGACACGAAACAGCAAAGGGTATTTCCGATCTTCCCTGGTTATCTTAAAGTTCCCCAGATCACCAAAGACCTGAAGGAGGTTACGCGGCTCTACTTCGAGGAAAACCGATCCTCAGTGGACTCTCCCTCTACGTTATGGGAAGCGTATAAGACCGTATTTAGGGGTCAGGCCATTGCCGTGATTGCGAATCATAAAAAGACACACAGACGCGAGGCCCTGGACTTGGGGTTGGGCCTCGAGAGGGCCAATACCGCCCATATGGCGAACCCCTCGGAGGACACACTCCATGATCTCCAGGTCCATCAGCGCCGCCTCACTGACCACATGAGGAGGATTACGGTGTCGGACATTGCGGCAACGCAACACAGGGTCTACGACATCGGGGACAAAGCCAGCAAACTTTTGGCGTGGCTGGACAAGAGGCATGGGGGGGGTAGGAACATCCTCCAACTTACTGACCCGAGTGGCAACGTCCACACCCGCCCCGGCGAGATAGTGGACGTCCTCGCGGATTATTTTGCTGGGGTTTACACCCCTGAGACTGTGGTGGGGGAGGACGAGGTTCGGGTTGCCCTGGAGCACGTCCCCCTGCCGGAATTGACGGCAGAGACATCAAAAGACATGGACGCGCCTCTAACGGTGGAAGAGATTCAGCTGGCTATCGGCGCCCTTCATCCGGGTAAGGCTATGGGACCCAATGGGATCCCCATTGAATGGTTTAAAATTATGGCTGAGTCCCTGAGCACGCCCCTACTTAATATGTACGAAGAATCTAGAATAAAGGGTAGGTTGCCACCGGATCAACGGATGGCATCCATCATAGCAATCCCGAAACCAGGTAAACCCCCCAGCGAATGCTCGTCGTATAGACCTATTTCCCTGCTTAACCCGGAGGCCAAGGTAATTGCTAAGGTGTTGGCGGGCAGGCTCTTGCCGTGCTTACCTCAACTGATCCACCTGGACCAATCCGGCTTCATGCCACATCGTAGTACTGCTTTAAATCTCCGTAGGGTACATGGGGTAATGGCACGAATTCCTCTGCTACAGGATCCGGCTGCGATCCTTTCATTGGACGCCAAGATGGCGTTCGATATGGTGGAGTGGGACTATCTCTTTGCAGTGCTCGCGCGCATGGGTTTTGGCCCGGTATTTATCTCCTGGATACGCATGCTATACAAAGACCCCATAGCCAAAGTGGTGGCGAACGGCCACATTTCCAGGACTATATCTCTAGGCCGTGGCACGAGGCAGGGGTGCCCGCTTTCACCCCTCCTTTTCGCTTTGGTTTTGGAACCGTTGGCGGTTACGATTCGCACCACGCAACTCCTGAAAGGTATTCAATGGGCCCCGCACTGGGAGGATAGAGTGTCCCTTTATGCGGACGATATGCTAATTTACCTTACGGACCTGGGGGTCAGCCTTCCTAACCTCATGGACCTCTGTACTGCACATGGGCGAGTCTCGGGCTACACCATCAACTGGGCGAAGTCTATAATTTTCGAACTATGGGGACCACTCCCGCCACTCCCGGACTCCTGTCCGCTGGCACTAGCGCACTCGTCCTTCAAGTATCTGGGGATTCACATCACCCGGGACGAGGCGGAGTTCGCACGACTGAACTTGCAGCCCCCCTTACTCCGCCTCCGTAGTAATGTGCAACATTGGAAAGAACTCCCCTTAACGTTACTAGGAAGGGCAGCGCTCTTTAAAATGATGGCTCTGCCACGCTTCCTATATGTCCTTGAAAATGCTCCGTATTTGGTGCCGGATAGCTTCCTCCAGAAAGTAACGGCACAACTCTCAGGCCTGCTCTGGGGCAGCCAGCCAGCCCGAATCTCCCACTCAAAGTTGAACAGGGGATGGTACGACGGCGGCATTGCGCTACCCAACGTACGGCTGTACTACTGGGCGGCCCAGCTGAAAATCCTTAACCAGTGGATACACGCCCCGCAAGAGGACCCGGCGTTTAAGGCGGACAGGGAGCAACTGGGTACGAACAGTTTGTTGACCCCTCTGTACCACCGTGGTGTAGCGGCAAAGCTGATTGGGCCTACGAAGCACACAGTGCGTCTCTGGTATAAGGCACTAGCGAAGTTGAAATGGGATGGAATCATCACTAAACTTACACCTCTATGGGACGCGAAGGCGTTGGGCCACTTGCGGCGCTCCAAGGGCTTCGCGCAGTGGGATAGTATCGGCATCTCCACAGTGGGGGATATGTGGACAGGGGAAGGTGTAATCTCCTTTGCCACCCTACAGGAGCAATATGACTTAAGGGGAACTGAGCTCTACAGATACACTCAGATCAGACATGCGCTGCAAGCGGCGATCCCGCCTCACACATCCCCACCCGAATCCTCCCCTCTAGAAGACCGTCTGCTCACGGATTACTTGCAGGAGGGGGCGACTTCGATGACGTACCGTAAATTAGTGAACAACATGCCTGATCCGCTGGGTAAACTGAGAGACAATGGGGTGTTGGAGGTGGGCGATCTAGACGAAACCGAGTGGAACGCAGCCATGGCGTCCCCACGCGAAGCAGGCGTATCCTCCAAATTCCGCCTGGTACAGTTAAAAATCCTACACCGGGTTTACTACACTCGCACGACATTACACAAGCTGCACAGGGCTGAGCATCCTTATTGTCTCAGGGGTTGCGGAGCGGAAGGCTCGTTCATACACACGATCTGGGAATGTCCACTGATGGTTAGTTACTGGCAAAGAATATTGCGCACCATGGCCCAAGCACTACACACTACACTCACTCTAGATCCGCGAATGTGCCTGCTGAATGTCTGGGGGCCGACTGACCTCGCCTTTTACGCAAGAACTTGGGTAACGGTGGGGTTGGTGACGGCGAAACGAGATATAGCGCAGAAATGGGGGTCGGCTGAACTCCCCACACTGGCCCAGTGGATCCGCAACATGGATATGCTCATGCTGACTGAGAGGGCGGTTTATAAACTGAGGGGTAACCCGCGTAAGTGGAACGGGGTGTGGCAGACCTGGAACTCCTACAGGGGGGACATATGTGAACCACTGGAAGAGGATGATCTTGAGGGCTCAGAGAGTGGGGAAGACCACTGATTGAATGTGGGGATGACTATTGGGTGCTTTACACGGGAGCGGGTTGGACTTGCCTAAGGGAGGGCGGCGTGGAGGGGTGAAATGAGGCGGGGGGCACAGGAACGCTTGATAGGTCCCTCTAAGGATAGACTGGGATACAGGATATTGATGATACTGCCTCACCTACTTGCCGAACTATGTGTGCAGTTTTTATTGTTTAAGTTGTTTATGTGCAAACCACGATCGAGAAACAGAAAAAGCAAACTGTATTTTTCACGATACAAGTATATTCCTTGTCACCATGTCACTCGATTTGCCGAATTTTCACTTGGAACTCGGGGGACTGATACACATTGTGTAATTCTCCGTTTCATATGTTCTCCATAGGGACCCTACGAATGTATATGAACATGTGACTGGTGAAGTTAATTATATTATTTGTGTTTTGCACCAAAAATAAAAATTTAAAAAAAAAAAAATTCTCCAAACCAGCATTAAGGGGCCATAGGGGGAGACCAGTGGGAGGGTTGACATGCTGGGTAAGACAAGCCGAGGGGATAACCGTGGATGGGGTCTATTTAGATAGTCCAGATATTCTTGTCATTTGAGTTAGATCTACAACAGGTCTTGACCTATTTTTGCTCAATATTTATGCCAGGGGCCAACCGGGTGGTAGGAGTTCACAGGTCATTTCAGCTCTCGAGACCTTTCTGTGCGAGGGCACTCCTAATGCAAATTTGATTATTGCAAGAGATTTTAATACCTGCTTCGAGCCTTTGGACACTGAAGATGGTAGGCTCAGCGACGAGGTGGATGCCATACGGGTTGTGCCACAGCTGGACCTTAAGCCCATAAAAAAATGGACCGAGGCAGCCCTTCAGGTTAAAGGGTTGTGCTTGGAATGGGGTCTCAGGGCAGTAAACGGAAGGACTAAGTCCGATGCCATGGGAGTGGTGACTTTTGATAACGGGCGCTCCAAAAGGCGCATAGATTACATCTTAGTGAATGTGGAAATATGGCCCCTAGTACTTGATATGGAAGTTCATCCCCGCCCCGAGAGTGATCACAACCCCCTGGTCCTCACGCTGAATGATAGGAGTTTTTGGGGCACAGACACTACGGTGGTTGATACCAGGCCCAACCAAGTCATTCTGGCAAACGACTTGAGAAGGGTACGATGGGCCAAGGTGGCTCTCGATGAAAGGAAGGTGCTAGAAATTAGGGAACTAGTATCAGGGTCATTAAGGAAACTTAACGAATGCGGCTCACAAGAGGTCCTTAATATCGAACTACCTGGGATCCACAATGAGCTCTTTAGTGGGCTGAAAAGGTTCTTCATTAACACCAAGCCATCAAGGAAGAACTTAAAGCTTAAACCCAATTCATGGTATAACGACTCATGTAGGCTGGCACATAAAGCCCTTGTGGTATCCATCAAATCAAGGATTCACCCCAACATTCAACAGGCCAGAGCATCCTACAAGTCGACCCTAAGGAAAGCAAAGAGAGACTGGGATCAGGAGCGATGGCAGGACCTGCTATTAGCATGTAAAGGCAGGAATATGACTCAGTTTTGGGACCTAATAAAGTGGGGTAATGGGCAGAGGTCGATCGTTCCAAATAACAATGTGGACCCACAGCACTAGGTCGCATTTTTTTATGCCCAATTTCAGCAGGGCACGGAAAGTGAAGCCCTTGCCCCGCACATTAATATAGATACTGCCTTGTTATTTAGTACCAAAGAGGTCGAGGCAGTCTTAAAGATCATCCCAAGTGGTAAGTCGCCCGGGCCTAATTGTATTCCAGGTGACCTATTTAAGCAGGACTCTGACCTTTGGATCCCATACATTACGAATCTAATTAACTCATTAGCGGGGGGAGCCCCTATCCCCACATCTTGGTCCGGAGCGGAAATTATCCCAATCTATAATAAGGGCGATCGTTCCACTCCGGCCAACTATAGACCCATTAGCCTCATCGACGCACTACAAAAAAACATAGCACGAGTGCTACTGGGTAGGATCCAGAGCTGGATGGTTGAAGAGAACATCTTATCCCCACTACAGGCAGGGTTTCGGGCTTACATGGGGACCCTGGATCAAGTCTTCAGATTCGTCCTGCTTTACTGGAAGGAGGTCCTCTTGGGTAGGGGAATGATCTTCGCTGCCTTCGTGGGTTTAAAATCCGCGTTTGACCTAGTCCCGAGGTCGAAATTGTGGGATGTTCTCCTAGGATTAGGGATGCCCAAGGAACTATTGGCCTTTGTGGTCAGACTTCATAATTCCAACTATGCCCAGGTCCGATGGGGGAAACCGGGGGAGGTCACCGAGAAATTTAAAGTTGGGAAGGGCGTTCGCCAAGGGTGTGTGCTGGCGCCCACCCTATTTTCACTATTCATAAATGGGGTGGTGCGGTACTTTGATAATTACTCTACAGACGCGCCCATGCTTGCCGGTCAAAGGGTGCCACTGCTCATGTTCGCAGATGACACCTTGATTCTATCTAAAACGAGAGAGGGGCTTCAGCTGGCACTGTCCGCTTTGAGGAGTTCTGCTGCGACCATGAACTAGTGGTCAACGTGGAGAAAACTAAATTTATGGTTCTCCACGGGGCCAGGCCTGTTACATCAAGAGTTTTCATGAGCGGGAAGCTCTTGGAGCAGACCAATGTCTTTACTTATCTAGGTGTCACCTTTGGCGAAAAACTGAGCTGGACTCCCCAGGTGAAGTTACTTGCGTTGAAACATTCACAGCTTGCGGGAGCACTGATAAAGGAACATAGGCTGTCACAAACTAAGCCTATAGCTCCTGCAGTCAAAATGTATTCCACGAAAATTATCCCAGCAATTTTATACGGCGCTGAGATCTGGGGATCTAGTAACTTAACCCTCCTAGCACTAGCCCAGAATAAATTTCTAAGATCACTTGTGGGCCTCCCCAAATTCACCCCCGTATCCCTATACTGTTAGATCTTGGATGCCAATGCCATTGAGGATATTGCACGGTATAGGATGCTGGTTTTCTGGAGAAGGCTTTGGACAACCCAAGAATTACATTTATACGCAAGGGGATTGACTGAAGTAAGGGGAATGGTCTGCTCGAATAAGAGTCCATGGCTATCCAGCATCAAAACTATGCTCATTGATATGGGGATGAGGGACCTGTGGGACAGTCCAGCGTCCGATAAATTCCCACCAAAAGCAATCTATAAAGCAGCCTATTGGAATCATATTAAAATCAGGAGATTCTCCTCTTTGACTAGCCCATCCCTGACTTGTGTTTTCTGGGAATTCAAAGATGAAACATGTCTGGAAGGCTATTGGGATAAAATAGCGAAACCTAGAGATCGCAAGCTTTACCACCAGTTCCGAGTTGAAACACTTCCGCTTAGGAAGTTTACACGTAAATGGAAACCCGATACTGGTGATAAATGCTTTTTCTGCCCGGATTGTATAGAAGACACTGACCACCTATTATATGTTTACCCTGCCTACCACCAACCGCGGAGCACGTGGCTCAAACCCCTATGTAGATCCCTGGGAACCAGTTCTGCGCTAATTTCTAAAAGGCTATTGAAAACTAGTTGCAATGACACCGCAGTTATAGGGGTAGCTATGTTCCTGAGCTGGTCTGGGGCCATTCGGGGAAAAAATGGAGGCCCTAATAGCTAGTCACGACACTCCTAGGCTTGGCATGTTACAAATTGGATTTTTAAGGGTTTCATCCCATTGTTTTGTAGATTTATGTAAAGTCTTATGCGTATGATAAATATAATTCTGTTTTGATTAATTTTATCTTAATACAGATATTTATACTTTTAACAGTAATTTGCAATAACAATTTTAAGGTGTATTTATGACTGTCCATAGCTGTATTTTGTATTTTATTAATTTTCTGTCTTTTTATGATGAGTAATCATAATAAAGACTTTTTTTTAATTGAATTGAATTGAATTGGTGAGCGGCAGGAAAGCAATGATGGAGCCGTCTGGCAATGGTGAGTTGGGGGCGGCAATGATGGAGCAGTCTGGCAATGGTGAGTGGGGGGCGGCAATGATGCAGCAGTCTGGCAACGGTGAGAGGGGGACGGCAATGAGGGAGCAGTCTGGCAATGGTGAGTGGGGGGCGGCAATGATGGAGCAGTCTGGCAATGGTGAGTGGGGGGCGGCAATGATGCAGCAGTCTGGCAACGGTGAGAGGGGGACGGCAATGATGCAGCAGTCTGGCCATGGTGAGAGGGGGACGGCAATGATGCAGCAGTCTGGCCATGGTGAGAGGGGGACGGCAATGATGCAGCAGTCTGGCAATGGTGAGAGACAGGACAGCAATGAAGGAGCAGTCTGGTAATGGTGAGAGGGGGATAGCAATGATGGAGCAGTCAGGCAATGGTGAGAGGGGGACAGCAATGATGGAGCAGTCTGGCAACGGTGAGCGCAGGACAGCAATGATGGAGCAGTCTGGCCATGGTGAGAGGGGGACGGCAATGATGCAGCAGTCTGGCAATGGTGAGAGGGGGACAGCAATGATGGAGCAGTCTGGCAATGGTGAGAGGGGGACAGCAATGATGGAGCAGTCTGGCAATGGTGAGAGGGGGACGGCAATGATGGAGCAGTCTGGCAATGGTGAGAGGGGGACAGCAATGATGGAGCAGTCTGGCAATGGTGAGAGGGAGACGGCACTGATGGAGCAGTCTGGCAATGGTGAGAGACAGGACAGCAATGAAGGAGCAGTCTGGCAATGGTGAGAGGGGGACGGCAATGATGCAGCAGTCTGGCAATGGTGAGAGGGGGACAGCAATGATGGAGCAGTCTGGCAATGGTGAGAGGGGGACGGCAATGATGGAGCAGTCTGGCAATGGTGAGAGGGAGACGGCACTGATGGAGCAGTCTGGCAATGGTGAGAGACAGGACAGCAATGAAGGAGCAGTCTGGCAATGGTGAGAAGGGGACGGCAATGATGCAGCAGTCTGGCAATGGTGGGAGGGGGACAGCAATGATGGAGCAGTCTGGCAATGGTGAGAGGGGGACGGCAATGATGGAGCAGTCTGGCAATGGTGAGAGGGGGACAGCAATGATGGAGCAGTCTGGCAATGGCGAGAGGGGGACGGCAATGATGCAGCAGTCTGGCAATGGTGAGAGGGGGACGGCAATGATGCAGCAGTCTGGCAATGGTGAGAGACAGGACAGCAATGAAGGAGCAGTCTGGTAATGGTGAGAGGGGGATAGCAATGATGGAGCAGTCAGGCAATGGTGAGAGGGGGACAGCAATGATGGAGCAGTCTGGCAACGGTGAGCGCAGGACAGCAATGATGGAGCAGTCTGGCCATGGTGAGAGGGGGACGGCAATGATGCAGCAGTCTGGCAATGGTGAGAGGGGGACAGCAATGATGGAGCAGTCTGGCAATGGTGAGAGGGGGACAGCAATGATGGAGCAGTCTGGCAATGGTGAGAGGGGGACAGCAATGATGGAGCAGTCTGGCAACGGTGAGCGCAGGACAGCAATGATGGAGCAGTCTGGCCATGGTGAGAGGGGGACGGCAATGATGCAGCAGTCTGGCAATGGTGAGAGGGGGACAGCAATGATGGAGCAGTCTGACAATGGTGAGAGGGGGACAGCAATGATGGAGCAGTCTGGCAATGGTGAGAGGGGGACGGCAATGATGGAGCAGTCTGGCAATGGTGAGAGGGGGACAGCAATGATGGAGCAGTCTGGCAATGGTGAGAGGGAGACGGCACTGATGGAGCAGTCTGGCAATGGTGAGAGACAGGACAGCAATGAAGGAGCAGTCTGGCAATGGTGAGAGGGGGACGGCAATGATGCAGCAGTCTGGCAATGGTGAGAGGGGGACAGCAATGATGGAGCAGTCTGGCAATGGTGAGAGGGGGACGGCAATGATGGAGCAGTCTGGCAATGGTGAGAGGGAGACGGCACTGATGGAGCAGTCTGGCAATGGTGAGAGACAGGACAGCAATGAAGGAGCAGTCTGGCAATGGTGAGAGGGGGACGGCAATGATGCAGCAGTCTGGCAATGGTGAGAGGGGGACAGCAATGATGGATCAGTCTGGCAATGGTGAGAGGGGGACGGCAATGATGGAGCAGTCTGGCAATGGTGAGAGGGGGACAGCAATGATGGAGCAGTCTGGCAATGGTGAGAGGGAGACGGCAATGATGGAGCAGTCTGGCAATGGTGAGAGACAGGACAGCAATGAAGGAGCAGTCTGGCAATGATGAGAGGGGGACGGCAATGAAGGAGGAGTCTGGCAATGGTGAGCGCAGGACAGCAATGATGGAGCAGTCTGGCAATGGTGAGAGGGGGACAGCAATGATGGAGCAGTCTGGCAATGATGAGAGGGGGACGGCAATGAAGGAGCAGTCTGGCGATGGTGAGAGGGGGACGGCAATGATGGAGCAGACTGGCAATGGTGAGAGGGGGACAGCAATGATGGAGCAGTCTGGCAATGATGAGAGGGGACGGCAATGAAGGAGCAGTCTGGCGATGGTGAGAGGGGGACGGCAATGATGGAGCAGACTGGCAATGGTGAGAGGGGGACATCAATGATGGGGCAGTCTGGAGTTGTTGGGTTGGAAGAAAATGTTGCAAAGGAGACAAATTAACTTGGAACCGGGAGGGGTGGGGGCAATGGTGGTGGTGGGTATTTTATTTTTAAAGCCAAGTGAGATAGTTGGCTTCAGGGGTAGCAATGTACAAGGCTTGCAGGTGTGGAGCTAATCAAAATGAACTGGACGGGATGGACTTATTTAAGTGAAATATAATCTGCTGGTTGCACGCGCATCTCTGTGACCGGTGCATTCACTCGCTGACCCTGAGGTCTGAGGTTGCACGTGCATCTCTTTCATCGGTGCCTTCACATGCTGAAGCTGTGGTCTGCCGGTCCACGCACATCTCTGACCGGTGCATTCACTCGATGCCCTGAGGTCTGAGGGTTGCACGCACATCTCTCTGACCAATGCATTCACATGCTGACCCTGAGGTCTGAGGTTGCACGCGCATCTCTGGCCGGTGCATTCACTCGCTGACCCTGAGGTCTGAGTGTTGCACGCACATCACTGACCGGTGCATTCACTCGTTGACTCTGAGGTCTGAGGGTTGCATGCACATCACTGACCGGTGCATTCACTCGCTGACCCTGAGGTCTGAGGGTTGCACGCACATCACTGACCGGTGCATTCACTTGCTGACCCTGAGGTCTGAGGGTTGCACGCACATCACTGACCGGTGCATTCACTCGATGACCCTGAGGTCTGAGGGTTGCACGCGCATCTCTTTCACCGGTGCATTCACATACTGAAGCTGAGGTCTGAGGGTTGCACGTGCATCTCTGTGACCGGTGCATTCACATGCTGACCCTGAGATCTGAGGGTTGCACTCGCATCTCTCTGACCGGTGCCTTCACTCGCTGACCCTTTGGTCTGAGGGTTGCATGCGCATCTCTGACCGGTGCGTTCACTCGCTGACCCTGAGGTCTGAGGGTTGCACTTGCATCTCTCTGACCGGTGCCTTCACTCGCTGACCCTGAGGTCTGAGGGTTGCACTCGCATCTCTCTGACCGGTGCCTTCACTCGCTGACCCTGAGGTCTGAGGGTTGCATGCGCATCTCTGACTGGTGCATTCACTCGCTGACCCTGAGATCTGAGGGTTGCATGTGGATCTCTGACCGGTGCATTCAATCGCTGACCCTGAGGTCTGAGGGGTGCACGCGCATCTTTCTGGCCGGTGCATTCACATGCTGAAGCTGAGGTCTGCCGGTTGCACGCGCATCTCTGACCGGTGCATTCACTCGCTGACCCTGAGGTCTGAGGGTTGCACGCGCATCTCTCTGACCGGTGCATCCACTCGCTGACCCTGAGGTCTGAGGGTTGCACGCGCATCTCTGACCAGTGCATTCTCTCGCTGACCCTGAAGTCAGAGGGTTGTACGCGCATCTCTCTGACCGGTGCAGTCACTCGCTGACCCTGAGGTCTGAGGGTTGCACGCGCACCTATGACCGGTGCATTCACTCGCTGACCCTGAGGTCTGAGGGTTGCATGCGCATCTCTCTGACCAGTGCATTCCCTCGCTGACTCTGAGGGTTGCACGCGCATCTCTCTGACCGGTGCATTAACTCGCTGACCCTGAGGTCTGAGTGTTGCACGTGCATCTCTGACCGGTGCATTCACATGCTGACCCTGAGGTCTATGGGTTGCACGCACATCTCTTTGACCGGTGCATTCACATGCTGACCCTGAGGTCTGAGGGTTGCACGTGCATCTCTCTGACCGGTGCATTCACTCGCTGACCCTGAGGTCTGAGGGTTGCATGCGCATCTCTGACCGGTGCATTCACATGCTGACCCTGAGGTCTATGGGTTGCACACACATCTCTTTGACCGGTGCATTCACATGCTGACCCTGAGGTCTGAGGTTGCATGCACATCTCTGACCGGTGCGTTCACATGCTGACCCTGAGGTCTGAGGTTGCATGTGCATCTCTGTGACCGGTGCATTCACATGCTGACCCTGAGGTCTGAAGGTTGCACGTGCATCTCTCTGACCGGTGCATTCACTCGCTGACCCTGAGGTCTGAGGGTTGCATGCACATCTCATTGACTGGTGCATTCACTCGCTGACCCTGAGGTCTGAGGGTTGCATGTGCATCTCTGTGACCGGTGCATTCACATGCTGACCCTGAGGTCTGAGGGTTGAACGCGCATCTCTCTGACCGGTGCATTCACTCGCTGACCCTGAGGTCTGAGGGTTGCATGTGCATCTCTGTGACCGGTGCATTCACATGCTGACCCTGAGGTCTGAGGGTTGCACGCGCATCTCTCTGACCGGTGCATTCACATGCTGACCCTGAGGTCTATGGGTTGCACGCACATCTCTCTGACTGGTGCATTCACTCGCTGACCCTGGGGTCTGAGGTTGCACACGCATCTCTCTGACCGGTACATTCACATGCTGACCCTGAGATCTGAGGGTTGCACTTGCATCTCTCTGACCGGTGCCTTCACTCGCTGACCCTTTGGTCTGAGGGTTGCATGCGCATCTCTGACCGGTGCGTTCACTCGCTGACCCTGAGGTCTGAGGGTTGCACTCGCATCTCTCTGACCGGTGCCTTCACTCGGTGACCCTGAGGTCTGAGGGTTGCACTCGCATCTCTCTGACCGGTGCCTTCACTCGCTGACCCTGAGGTCTGAGGGTTGCATGCGCATCTCTGACTGGTGCATTCACTCGCTGACCCTGAGATCTGAGGGTTGCATGCGGATCTCTGACCGGTGCATTCACTCGCTGACCCTGAGGTCTGAGGGGTGCAGGCGCATCTCTCTGGCCGGTGCATTCACATGCTGAAGCTGAGGTCTGCCGGTTGCACGCGCATCTCTGACCGGTGAATTCACTCGCTGACCCTGAGGTCTGAGGGTTGCACGCGCATCTCTCTGACCGGTGCATTCACTCGTTGACTCTGAGGTCTGAGGGTTCCACGCGCATCTCTGACCGGTGCATTCACTCGCTGACCCTGAGGTCTGAGGGTTGCACGCGCATCTCTGACCGGTGCATTCACTCGCTGACCCGGAGGTCTGAGGGTTGCACGCGCATCTCTCTGACCGGTGCATTCACTCGATGACCCTGAGGTCTGAGGGTTGCATGCGCATCTCTGACCGGTGCATTCACATGCTGACCCTGAGGTCTATGGGTTGCACGCACATCTCTTTGACCGGTGCATTCACATGCTGACCCTGAGGTCTGAGGTTGCACGCACATCTCTGACCGGTGCATTCACATGCTGACCCTGAGGTCTGAGGGTTGCAGGTGCATCTCTCTGACCGGTGCATTCACTCGCTGACCCTGAGGTCTGAGGGTTGCATGCGCATCTCTGACCGGTGCGTTCACTCGCTGACCCTGAGGTCTGAGGGTTGCACGCGCATCTCTCTGACCGGTGCATTCACTCGTTGACTCTGAGGTCTGAGGGTTCCACGCGCATCTCTGACCGGTGCATTCACTCGCTGACCCTGAGGTCTGAGGGTTGCACGCGCATCTCTGACCGGTGCATTCACTCGCTGACCCGGAGGTCTGAGGGTTGCACGCGCATCTCTCTGACCGGTGCATTCACTCGATGACCCTGAGGTCTGAGGGTTGCACGCGCATCTCTGACCGGTGCATTCACATGCTGACCCTGAGGTCTATGGGTTGCACGCACATCTCTTTGACCGGTGCATTCACATGCTGACCCTGAGGTCTGAGGTTGCACGCACATCTCTGACCGGTGCATTCACATGCTGACCCTGAGGTCTGAGGGTTGCAGGTGCATCTCTCTGACCGGTGCATTCACTCGCTGACCCTGAGGTCTGAGGGTTGCATGCGCATCTCTGACCGGTGCATTCACATGCTGACCCTGAGGTCTATGGGTTGCACGCACATCTCTTTGACCGGTGCATTCACATGCTGACCCTGAGGTCTGAGGTTGCACGCACATCTCTCTGACTAGTGCATTCACTCGCTGACCCTGAGGTCTGAGGTTGCATGTGCATCTCTGTGACCGGTGCATTCACATGCTGACCCTGAGGTCTGAGGGTTGCACGCGCATCTCTCTGACCGGTGCATTCACTCGCTGACCCTGAGGTCTGAGGGTTGCACGCACATCTCTCTGACTGGTGCATTCACTCGCTGACCCTGAGGTCTCAGGGTTGCATGTGCATCTCTGTGACCGGTGCATTCACATGCTGACCCTGAGGTCTGAGGGTTGCACGCGCATCTCTCTGACCGGTGCATTCACTCGCTGACCTTGAGGTCTGAGGGTTGCATGTGCATCTCTGTGACCGGTGCATTCACATGCTGACCCTGAGGTCTGAGGGTTGCACGCGCATCTCTCTGACCGGTGCATTCACATGCTGACCCTGAGGTCTATGGGTTGCACGCACATCTCTCTGACCGGTGCATTCACATGCTGACCCTGAGATCTGAGGGTTGCACTTGCATCTCTCTGACCGGTGCCTTCACTTGCTGACCCTTTGGTCTGAGGGTTGCATGCGCATCTCTGACCGGTGCGTTCACTCGCTGACCCTGAGGTCTGAGGGTTGCATGCGCATCTCTAACTGGTGCATTCACTCGCTGACCCTGAGATCTGAGGGTTGCACGGGCATCTCTCTGGCCGGTGCATTCACATGCTGACCCTGAGGTCTGAGGGTTGCATGCGCATCTCTGACCGGTGCATTCACTCGCTGACCCTGAGGTCTGAGGGGTGCACGCGCATCTCTCTGGCCGGTGCATTCACTCGATGACCCTGAGGTCTGAGGGTTGCACGCGCATCTCTCTGACCGGTACCTTCACTCGCTGACCCTGAGGTCTGAGGGTTGCATGCGCATCTCTAACTGGTGCATTCACTCGCTGACCCTGAGATCTGAGGGTTGCATGCGGATCTCTGACCGGTGCATTCACTCGCTGACCCTGAGGTCTGAGGGGTGCACGGGCATCTCTCTGGCCGGTGCATTCACTCGATGACCCTGAGGTCTGAGGGTTGCATGCGCATCTCTGACCGGTGCATTCACTCGCTGACCCTGAGGTCTGAGGGTTGCATGCGCATCTCTGACCGGTGCATTCACTCGCTGACCCTGAGGTCTGAGGGGTGCACGCGCATCTCTCTGGCCGGTGCATTCACTCGATGACCCTGAGGTCTGAGGGTTGCACGCGCATCTCTCTGACCGGTACCTTCACTCGCTGACCCTGAGGTCTGAGGGTTGCATGCGCATCTCTAACTGGTGCATTCACTCGCTGACCCTGAGATCTGAGGGTTGCATGCGGATCTCTGACCGGTGCATTCACTCGCTGACCCTGAGGTCTGAGGGGTGCACGGGCATCTCTCTGGCCGGTGCATTCACTCGATGACCCTGAGGTCTGAGGGTTGCACGCACATCTCTCTGACTGGTGCATTCACTCGCTGACCCTGAGGTCTGAGGGTTGCATGCGCATCTCTGACCGGTGCATTCACTCGCTGACCCTGGGGTCTGAGGGGTGCACGCGCATCTCTCTGGCCGGTGCATTCACTCGATGACCCTGAGGTCTGAGGGTTGCACGCGCATCTCTCTGACCGGTGCATTCACTCGTTGACTCTGAGGTCTGAGGGTTGCATGTGCATCTCCGACTGGTGCATTCACTCGCTGACCCTGAGGTCTGAGGGTTGCACGCATCTCTGACCGGTGCATTCACTCGCTGACCCTGAGGTCTGAGGGTTGCACGTGCATCTCTCTGACCGGTGCATTCACTCGCTGACCCTGAGGTCTGAGGGTTGCACGCGCACCTATGACCGGTGCATTCACTCGCTGACCCTGAGGTCTGAGGGTTGCATGCGCATCTCTCTGACCGGTGCATTCCCTCGCTGACCCTGAGGTCTGAGGGTTGCATGCTCATCTCTTTGACTGGTCCAGTCACTCGCTGACCCTGAGGTCTGCCGGTTGCATGCGTATCTCTCTGACTGGTGCATTCACATGCTGACCCTGAGGTCTGAGGGTTGGATACAGATCTTTGCAGCCGGTGCATTAACGGCCTGAGCGTTCTGATTTGGGCTTCCGTCGACTGCCTGCAGGTTGCAAACTCCGCTGCTTCACAGGGAATGAAGTTTACAGCTTTCATGTTGGCCACAGATTGCTGCAAGAGAACCCAGAGAACCCCAAGAACCAAGAGTACCAAGAGGACCCAAGAGAACCCCGAGAACCAAGAGAACCAAGAAAACCCCGAGAACCCTGAGAACCAAGAGAACCAAGAGAACCCTGAGAACCCCAAGAACCAAGAGAACCAAGAAAACCCCGAGAACCCTGAGAACCAAGAGAACCACGAGAACCCAAGGACCTCCGAGAACCCTGAGAGCCCAGAGAACCCTGATAACCCCGAGAACCCACAGAACCCCGAGAACCCTGAGAACCTAGAGAACCCAGAGAACCCTGATAACCCCGAGAACCAAGAGAACCAAGAGAACCCAAGGACCTCCGAGAACCCTGAGAGCCCAGAGAACCCCAGAGAACCACAAGAACCCAGAGACCCTAGAGAACCCAAGAACCCAGAGAACCCCGAGAACCCCAAGAACCAAGAGAACCCCAGAGAACCCACAGAACCCAGAGACCCTAGAGAACCCAAGAACCCAGAGAACCCCAAGAACCCAGAGAACCCCAAGAACCAAGAGAACCCCGAGAACCCAGAGAACTTCAAGAACCCAGAGACCCAGAGAACCCTGAGAACCAAGAGAACCCCAGAGAAAACAGAGAACCCCAGAGAACCCCAAGAACGCCGAGAACCCTGAGAACCCAGAGAACCCAGAGAACCCTGAGAACCCAGAGAACCCTGAGAACCCAGAGAACCCCGAGAACTCAAAGAAACCAAAGCACCCAGAGAACCCCAAGAACCCCAATAACCCAGAGAACCCAGGGACCCCCGAGAAACCTGAGAACCCCGAGAACACAGAGACCCCCGAGAACTTAGAGAACCAAGAGAACCCAGAGACCCCTGAGAACCCATAGAACCCAGGGACCCCCGGGTACCAGAGAACCCCGAGAACCCCAAGAACCCAGAGAACCCAGAGACTCCCGAGAACCTACAGAACCCAGGGACCCCCGAGAACCTAGAGAACCCCAAGAACCCAGAGAACCCAGGGACCCCCGAGAACCCCAAGAACCCTGAGAACCCAGGGACTCCAGAGAACCTAGAGAATACAGAGAACCCAGGGACCCCCCGAGAACCCCGAGAACCCCAAGAACCCAGAGAACCTAGGGACCCGCGAGAACCCCAAGAACCTAGAGAACCCTGAGAACCCCGAGAAGCCAGAGAACCCCGAGAACCCCGAGAAGCCAGAGAACCCCAAGAACCCCGAGAACCCCAAGAACCAAGAGAACCGCAGAGAACCCCGAGAACCCAGAGAACCCTAAGAACCCAGAGAACCCAGAGAACCCTGAGAACCTAGAGAACCCCAAGAACCCCAAGAACCCAGAGAACTCCAAGAACCCAGAGACCCAGAGAACCCCGAGAACCAAGAGAACCCCAGAGAAAACAGAGAACCCCAGAGAACCCCAAGAACGCCGAGAACCCTGAGAACCGTGAGCACCCAAAGAACCCTGAGAACCCAGAGAACCCCGAGAACCCAAAGAAACCAAAGCACCCAGAGAACCCCAAGAACCCCAATAACCCAGAGAACCCAGGGACCCCCGAGAACCCTGAGAACCCCGAGAACACAGAGGACCCCGTGAACACAGAGAACCCCGAGAACCCAGAGACCCCCGAGAACCCCGAGAACTTAGAGAACCAAGAGAACCCAGAGACCCCTGAGAACCCATAGAACCCAGGGACCCCCGGGTACCAGAGAACCCCGAGAACCCCAAGAACCCAGAGAACCCAGAGACTCCCGAGAACCTACAGAACCCAGGGACCCCCGAGAACCTAGAGAACCCCAAGAACCCAGAGAACCCAGGGACCCCCGAGAACCCCAAGAACCCTGAGAACCCAGGGACTCCAGAGAACCTAGAGAATACAGAGAACCCAGGGACCCCCGAGAACCCCGAGAACCCCAAGAACCCAGAGAACCCAGGGACCCGCGAGAACCCCAAGAACCTAGAGAACCCTGAGAACCCAGAGAACCCCGAGAACCCAGAGAACCCAGAGACCCCCGAGAACCAAGAGAATCGCAGAGAACCCCAGGAACCCAGAGAACCGCAGAGAACCCCGAGAACCCAGAGAATCCCAAGAACCCAGAGAACCCAGAGAACCCTGAGAACCCTGAGAACCCCAAGAACCCAGAGAACCCAGAGAACCCTGAGAACCCTGAGAACCCTGAGAACCCCGAGAAGCCAGAGAACCCCGAGAACCCCGAGAAGCCAGAGAACCCCGAGAACCCCGAGAACCCCAAGAACCAAGAGAACCGCAGAGAGCCCCGAGAACCCAGAGAACCCCAAGAACCCAGAGAACCCAGAGAACCCTAGGAACCCTGAGAACCCCAAGAAGCCAGAGAACCCCGAGAACCCAGAGAACCCTGAGAACCCCGAGAACCCAGAGAACCCCGAGAACCAAGAGAACTCTGATAACCCAGAGAACCCCGAGAACCCACAGAACCCAGAGAACCCACAGAACCCTGATAACTAAGAGAACCAAGAGAACCATAGAGAACCCCGAGAACCCAGAGAACCCTGAGAACCCCGGGAACCCCAGCAAGAGGAGCAAGTGAGGCTCAATAAAGACTGACAGGTGAGGAAGAGAAGAGCAGACAATTGTGGGCTGGAAAAAAACAGGGACCGAGCACAGCAGGGTGAATACTGAGAAGTAGATCTTATTCTGGGGGCAAATGGAGTAGGAGAGCGTGGTGAGGGGAAGAAGAGAAAAGTACCCCTGCTAGTGGAGGAAAGGAGGAGTAAGAAGTACCGAGGGGAATGAAGAAAAGGAGGAGCGCGCGGCCCTGAGGTCAGTGATGAAACATGAACGGGAGCAGAGGAGGAGCAGGGGAAAGAATGGGTGCACAAAACGAGGAGCAGAGACCACAGAGGAGAGCAGGACAGCAGGAGACGTTGCTTCACCCTTTATATACCACCAGCATCTCAAATGCTACACCTAAAAAACATACAGAGAGAAACCATGTCCAAATCAGGCAGCAAACATGTGCGCTTGTCCTAGAGTTGCCTGAACAGCAAAACACACAAGATGATGGACAGAAGGTTGGACAGTGGCAAAACATTCACCCCCAGTCACAGATCTGGGTTAAATCCATCGTCATTTTGCTCACCAAGCCACCCCAGTTCAGACATAGCCATATGCAAATCAGTCTTGACCCTGTGCCTCATGGGAACAGTCCTGCCCGAACTGCCAAGCCATGTCTTCCCTGGACCGGAATCAAGCTTTCTAGGACCGGTTTTTGGCTATCAGCCGTCTTCAGCTAGGATAGCTTGACTCCAGTGGCTCAGTGAGCACGGGACCCACGTCTGGGCATACCCGTCCATCACCACCCACTTTTGGATTCAAGCAAGCCTGGCAGAAGACGGCTGAAATGCCAGAAACTGGTCCTAGGAAGCTTGTTTCCGTCCAGGGAAGGCATGGCTTGGCAGTTCGGGCTGGACTGTTCCCATGAGGCACAGGGTCAGACTGATTTGCATATGGCCATGTCTGAACTGGGGTGGCAGAGTGGGCTAAAGAACGGTGATGGATTAAACCCAGATCTTTTGACTGGGTGTGAGTGTTTGATTGGTTCAGATGCTCCGTCCATCACCACCCCCTTTTGTACCGCTTTTGGCCACCATAAGTTGGCAGGGTATGCTCCGACGTGAGTCCCTTGCTCACTTTGCCACTGGATTCAAGCAAGCCTTGCTGAAGACGGCTGAAATGCCAGAAACCGGTCCTAGGAAGCTTCTTTCCGTCCAGGGAAGGCATGGCTTGGCAGTTTGGGCTGGACTGTTCCCATGAGGCACAGGGTCAGACTGATTTGCATATGGCCATGTCTGAACTGGGGCGACAGAGTGGGCTAAAAAACGGTGATGGAATAAACCCAGATCTTTTGACTGGGTGTGAGTGTTTGATTGGTTCAGATGCTCCGTCCATCACCACCCCCTTTCGTACCGCTTTGGTCACCATAAGTTGGCAGGGTATGCTCCGACGTGAGTCCCTTGCTCACTTTGCCACTGGATTCAAGCAAGCCTGGCTGAAGACGGCTGAAATGCCACAAACCGGTCCTAGGAAGCTTGTTTCCGGTCCAGGGAAGTCATGGCTTGGCAGTTCGGGCTGGACTGTTCCCATGAGGCACAGGGTCAGACTGATTTGCATATGGCCATGTCCGAAATGGGGTGGCAGAGTGGGCTAAAGAACGGTGATGGATTAAACCCAGATCTTTGTGAGTGTGCGTGTTTGATTGGTTCAGATGCTCCGTCCATCACCACCCCCTTTTGTACCGCTTTGTCCTAGAGTTGGAGCACATCTGAGAAGATGCAGAGATAAACAAGACTCTAAAATACCCAGAGTTCAAGAGTGCAGCTGTTGGACTTGGCCCTTTTGGCAGGTTCACCCCTGAACTTTTTGCCTTTTAATATTACATAATTATTAGTGATTTCTGGTCTTTGCGCTCTTTAGCACTATGGTCCAGTGTAAACTGAGTGCACTCTCTGAGTGCGTGTGGTGAGATTGGCCTGCCCTCCCACAGGAATGCATGGGAGATATGTGTGTCCATGGTAGTTCCTGATGTGTGGGGAGTGCAGGGGCGAGTCTGGTATGGACGAACTTGTGAGATTAAATTCTGCGCGATGATGTGCGCAGATTTAATGTGTCTAGTGTGGAAGTTATAAGGAGGAGGCGTGGGGAATCCCCACACGGAATCCTGAGGAGCTCCTGAAAGGTCTTGGCCTTAGAGATTTCAAAAATTAATCAGGTACAAATCCTTATGCACTCAACGTTCACCACCTGGGGCATTTTTTTGTTTCAGCCGTTCTTTGCTTTCTAATTTTTCTAATTTTTCAATATATTGAGGACAGGGCCCCCCCCTAAAACGATGTATATTTCCTCTACAGATCCCCTGATGAAGGGACGTTTGTCCCGAAATGCATAGGGACTTTTTGCATTTCGAAATCTACATGTTGAACTTACCGAATCATCCACGTTTGTCTATATGAATTTCAATATAAGACGATGACTATATGGATTAAATCCGTACAGAAACTTTGGATTTGTACCTGATTAATTTTTGAAATCTCTAAGGCCAAGACCTTTCAGGAGCTCCTCAGGATTCCGTGTGGGGTTTCCCCACGCCTCCTCCTTATAGTTTTCAAGTGCGTCTCCACTAGCCGGAAGAGACGCATTCCTGAGGCGCCCATAAAAATCGCACACAATAGCGTGTTTGCATTACCTGTTTTTTGAACACACGTTAAACCCTAGGTGTGCCACACCACCTTTCATTTCATCTAGTGTGGAAGTGCCACACAAGACACGCCGAGGGAATCCCTTCGTAGGGATTTCCCCCCTCCTTGTGGGCTTATTGCGGGTGCCATCCCACTTATTTAACTATTTTGTGCACGGGTGCCCACCCCGTTTATGGGAGCCTAAGCGGGTGCCCACCCCACTCCTAAATTTATTCTGTTGACTGAGGGAGCCTACCCCTCAATGGCAGCCCCAAAAGAGTCACCGGTCCATGGCCTGCCTGACTGTGGGCGGGGGCGCCGGACAAAAGTGACGTGTGAGGCCGGAAGTGCGGCCGGAAGCTGGTGCTGCGTGGGGAGGACGGGAGCCTACCCCGCCTCCCCAAGTGGCCACGAGGAGTCCCGGGTCCCAGGAGTGGGCCCGGGTGAAGAACGAGCGCTGCACCTAGGAAGGATGCTGGCGCCTGCCCGTGCAGGGCTCCCAATGCTGAGGGAGAGCCCCGCGGGCGCCAGCCAGCAGCGGTAACCAGCGGAGGGGGTGCGAGGCACATTGCCGGTGCCTGCCCCCACCGCGAGCATAGAAGATATCCTGCCGCCTGCCTGGAGGATCCCCGCCAGAGGAGAGCAGCCCGGTAAGTGGAAACGGGCTTAGGAATCCAGGCGGGTGTTGGCGCCGGTGCGGTACACAGTGGCAGAGGTGCATTTAGGGTGGCCCCAGGATGGCAGTGGGCCTCCCCAACGTTTTTAACGAGCCCAGGCGTGGCTCCAATAGTGCGGGCATCTTTATTTCAAGAGCCAGATGGCTCCAGAGGCCCCCAGTTATTTCCAAAGGCCCCGTGGGCCCGTGCTGCCCATGAGGGGCATTTGTCACCCACCTTATTCCCAGAGATACCTTCTTCAGTTATTGAGCCCCGTGTGGCTCCAACGTTGGCGCATTATTTCTTTTAGAGCCTAGATGGCTCCAACGCTGGGCACATTTGTTTTCAGAGCCTAGAGGGCTCCAATGTGCGCAATATTTGTTCCAGAGCCTAGAGGGCTCCAAACCTGTGGCGCAGTTCGTTCGAAGGGCCAGTGAAAGCCCATGCCGCAATTTACTTTCCAGCTGTCCAGCAAGTAGTGGGCAGCTGCACCGTTTAGGTATTTCTTTTCAGGGGACCTGTTCTTGGTGAACCAAGGAGTGAGACGCACTCCCTTCGCCCCTACCTTGGCCTTCCACAGCTGCGCAGCACTTAGTGCCAGCTTCACCGTTTAGGCCCCAGTTCACTGTTCTCAGCTGCCCAGCAAGTAGTGGGCAGCTGCAACGTTTAGGTTTTGCGCAGTGGCGCAACCTTGACTTTCGCTGCCTAGGCAGCAGCCCTGACTCTCTGGACATAGGGCATTTGAGCCCCCTTATTTGAGATGGCCAGTTGGCCAGGGGATGGTTACTTTCATATGCCACCAGGCCCTAATGTGATTTATACACTAATGCTTTTGGTGCTAGGAAATGTATTGTGTATAGTATGTTTTGTGCACCCTGTTTTGATCAATCAATCAATCAATCAATCAAATCATTTGTATAGCGCACTACTCACCCGGGGGGTCTCAAGGCGCTGGGGGGGGGGAGGGGGTCCGCTACTGCTCGAACAGCCTGGTCTTGAGCTGCTTCCTGAAGGCCAGGTGGTCTTGGGTCAGGCGGAGGTGGGTCGGAAGGGAGTTCCAAGTCTTGGCGGCCAGGTAGGAGAAGGACCTTCCTCCCGTGTTGGCTCTTCGGATGCGGGGGACGGCGGCGAGGGCGTGGCTGGTCGATCGAAGCTGGCGTTTGGGAGCGTAGAAGTTGAGGCGACTGTTGAGGTATCCTGGGCCTTGGTTGTGTAGGGCTTTGTGTGCGTGGGTGAGGAGCCGGAAGGTGATTCTCTTGTTGACCGGGAGCCAGTGCAGGTCTCTCAGGTGTCCGGAGATGTGGCTGCGGCGGGGGATGTCCAGGATGAGTCGTGCTGAGGTGTTCTGGATCCGCTGGAGTCTCTTCTGGAGTTTGGCGGTGGTTCCGGCGTAGAGGGAGTTGCCGTAGTCCAGACGGCTGGTGACGAAGGCTTGGGTGACCGGCTTCCTGGTCTCGGTGGGGATCCATCGGAAGATCTTACGTAGCATGCGAAGGATGTTGAAGCACGACGAGGAGACGGCGTTGACTTGTCTGGTCATGGAGAGGGAGGAGTCCAGGATGAAGCCCAGATTGCGTGCGTGGTCTGTGGGTTTGGGTGCGCTGCCCAGGGCGGGGGGCCACCAGGAGTCGTCCCAGGCGGAGGGTGATGATCCCAGGATGAGGACTTCCGTCTTGTCCGAGTTCAGTTTCAGGCGGCTGCTCGACATCCATTTGGCTACGTCTGTCATCCCTTCGTGCAGGTTGGCTCTGGCGGTGGCGGGGTCGTTGGTGAGGGAGAGGATCAGCTGGGTGTCGTCGGCGTAGGAGATGATGTTGAGGTTGTGCTGGTGTGCGATGGCTTCGAGGGGGCTCATGTAGACGTTGAAGAGTGTTGGGCTGAGCGAGGAGCCTTGAGGCTGAGCGAGGAGCCTTGAGGTATCTGATACCTCTAGATATGGTTTATGCATAGGAGGATGTTTTACCTGTGTAGGTTTGTGTTAGGGAGATTATCCTTCCCTGTGTGATTTACGCCCCTAGTGTAATGTTTACTTAGGTGGTGAGGGTCTAAGGTAGTTAGACTTGTGGGATGCGGTGTGTTGGACTTGGCCCTTCTGGCAGGTTCACCCCTGAACTTTTTGCCTTTTAATGTTACATCATTATAGTGATTTCTGGTCTTTGCGCACTTTAGCACTGTGTAAAGTGCGTGCGCTCTCTGAGTGCATGTGAGTGGCCTGCCCTCCCATAAGAATGCATGGTGAATATGTGTGTCCATGGTAATTCCTGATGCGTGGGGAGTGCAAGGTTGAGTTTGATATGTGCAAACTCGTGAGATTAAATGCTGCGCGATGATGTGTGCGGCATAAATGTGTCTTGTGTGGAAGTGCCACTTCTAGAAGTTGGCCTGCCTGTGCAGTGAATGTGAATTAGCTGTCTGGCTTGTGATTGGCTGGAGCTGGCTGGTGAGCCTGGCTCCAGGAGTCAGGCTGGGTCTGCCCCGGTGGTGAGTGGAGAGATCTGCATGTTGATGTGAGGGAGGAGTGCACCTGAGACCTGAATAGGACTGGGCTTTCCCTACACAATGCTGGCTCCGCCCCCTGTGGTACGACTGATGACCCTAGCCTGGCCAGTGAATGGGGAGAGGGGCTGAGCAACAGAATGCTCCAGAACTAGCTGTGTCTGGTTTTTGCCCCACCCTGCACCCTAGAGACAAAGGGATTTTGTATATAAAAAGAGGCTGTGACCTCATGTTAAATGTTCTTGTTTTTGCAACTTGAAACTACCAGGGGCTTGCTGCTGCTGGGGCCCAGGGGAATGCTTGCCTCCCTGGGCCCTGCCCAGCCCCTGGATGCCTTGGATCTCTTGTTTGGGGTCCCCTTTTGCTTCCCCTGATGCCTCCAGGACTGCTGGGACCATTGGCTCTACAGGATTGATCTTACCAAGGCTTGTGGGAGCCTAGGCTCCTTGGGAGCGCTGTATTTTAAGGCCTTAGGGAAGGAGGAATGAGTGGGTTTGGCGGCGCGGCAACGCTGCCTAGAAAGGAAAGGGAATCCCTGGCGAGGGATTCCCCCGAGATTGCCTGCGTGTTAAATAGCAGGAGCCCACCCTGCTTTATCGCCAAATTTGGAGGATGCCTACCCCTCATGGCGCTTTTTAACTTATTTAAAATTACGGGTGCCCACTCTGTCTATGCCGCCATGAAATCACCGCCGCAGCCCGAGCTGTTGTGCACAACGTTGCCAGGCCGCTGCCTACCACGACCCGGAAGCCAGACAAACCCGGGTTGTGACGTGGGCGGGGCTTCCGGGACAGAAGGGAAGCCCAGCG
This sequence comes from Lissotriton helveticus, assembly GCF_964261635.1. Lineage (NCBI taxonomy): Eukaryota > Metazoa > Chordata > Amphibia > Caudata > Salamandridae > Lissotriton > Lissotriton helveticus. Next base: position 1,730,262,910 of record NC_136069.1, on the reverse strand, counting down.
AGAGAGAGGAAGCCTGAGCGATGCCCAGGAGAAGTGCTGACCATGGTGAGGCCGGTACTGCGGCTCTCGTGATGGAGAGAGAGCCCCGTGTTGTGAGGGCACAAGACGAGCCCCGGGCCCCAGGAAGGGGCCCTGGTGAAGGAGGAGTGCGGCCGTGAGTAGCGGAGCACCCCCCCCGGGGGGAGGAGAGCTCCGTGTTCCCAGCATGGCGTTGAAGCCCCGGGTCCCAGGAGGGGGCCCAGGGGAAGAAGGGAGAGGCGTCTTCTCAAGCAGGGCTCCCGTGTGTCGTTGAGGAGCCCTGCGTGTGCGAGTGCTGCAGCCAGAGAGGAGACGGGGAGAAGGATTGTTGACCGTCTCCCCCGCGAGGAAGAGCCCGGTGAGTGACGGGCTGAGGGGGAAGCTCCGGGCGGATGTTGCATTGCCTGTTGAGGGCACACACTGGAGCGGCCCCGTTTGGCAGTGGGCTGCTCCCCGTGTACTGGCAGTATCTCTCTGAGCCCCGTGTGGCTCCATGGGGGCAGGGTGATTGCCAGAGCCAGTGTTCGCCCTCGGGGCATACTTCTTTTAGAGCCCGTGTTGGCTCCAACGACCCGCATATTTGTTGTTAGGGTGGCACGGGATGGCAGTGGGCCACCCCACCGTTTTACCGAGCCAGGTGGCTCCCGCGGGGCTATATATCCTTTTAAAGGCCTATGTCCTACCCTACAGTTGTACCTCATGCTTTTAAGAGCCAGATGCCTCCACGTTGGTGCATGTTTTGATCTAGAGCCTAGAGGCTCCAGGGGACACGGTTGTTCATTTCTTTCGAGCCACGGGGCTCCAACAGTTGGCGCAGTTTTGCTCCAGGGCCCCTATGTGTTTTTAGAGCCTAGAGGGCTCAAAACCTGTGGCTCAGTACTTTTCCTAGGGCCAGTGAGAGTCCATGTCCTTCGCCCCTACCTTGGCTATCCCCAGCTGTGCAGCACTTAGTGCCAGCTGCAGCGTTTAGGCCCCTTGTTCTTGTCCTCAGCTGCCCAGCAAGTAGTGGGCAGCTGCTACGTTTAGGTTTTGGCGCAGTGGCGCCACCTGGACCCTAATGTAATTTATGTGCTGTTATGATTCATGTGCTATTGCTCTTTGGGTGTTAGGAAATGTACTGTGTGTAGTATGTTTTGCGCACCCTGTGTTCTGATACCTCTAGAAATGATTTATGCATAGAAGGTTGTTTTACCTGTTTAGGTTTGTGTTAGGAAGATTATGCTTCCCGGTGTGATTTACGCCCCTAGTGTAAGGTGATGAGGGTCTAATGTACTGTGCATGATGGATTTCATGTCACAGACTGTTGCAAAGTACAGTAATTATCAGTGTTTACTGGCTGTACGTTCTATGACCCATTTTACTTGTATGTTCTAGTTCCCTTTTACCAAGTTCCCTTTGTAATGATCCTGACAGTGGTCCATGTGGCCCTGTCAGGTGTACATAATCCCTTGTTAATATTGCCTGTGCCAGTTGGCACAATGTATATTGTGTGATTACTATCTGATGTGTTTTGAGAATACAAAGGCTATTTTTGATATAACCTTGTGTGGAGTTCCGTTTGTGGGGGGCCTGTGATGTTGCTGCTGCGTGGGTGCGTGCGCAAATGCTTTACACATTGCCTCCGGGATAAGCCTTACTGCTCGTGTCATGTTGCCAAGGGGGTGAGCCGGGGTTATCCTTGGTGTGTAACTCCCCTGCCCTGACTAGAGTGGTGGTTTCTGACTGGCTTTGGCGCAAGCCTCAGCCAACCAAAAATCACATTTCTAACAGCAGCCATAAACAAGACACTATAATACCCAAAGTTCAAGACTGCAGCCATAAACAAGACACTGAAATACCCAGAGTTCAAGAGTGCAGCCATAAACAAGACACTGAAATACCCAGAGTTTAAGACTGCAGCCATAAACAAGACACTGAAATGCCCAGAGTTCAAGAGTGCAGCCATAAACAAGACACTGAAATACCCAGAGTTCAAGAGTGCAGTCTGCCATGGCTCCCACGCATGCCATATTTCCACCCTGCATACTTCTTGGTATGCCTGGGATAGTGAGTGAAGTGAGTGAGTTAAAAAATTCCCATTGCTCTAGGGCCGTTAATAATGACAGAGAGGCCCTCCTCGAAGTAAAGGAGAGATCCAAATCAGAGGCAATCACATGTGTGACTACATTTATGCCCAACTCGAATAAAACCCAGAAAGTTATAAGGAAACACTGGGGCATCCTGGAAACAGGTACCTTTACCTCTGGACCACCGCCATTATTTGCATTCAAACGCACCCAGGACCTAAGAGATCTGTTGGTCCATACATGTCCAAGAACACCTTCTACTACACAACCGACACTTTGGGCTCGACCACCGGTGCAAGGCCACTTCCCCAGAGGTTCCTGCTCCGTACGTCTACTCACTTCAGCCTCCAAACAGATTGACCTCGGTCTGGCTAGATCTTGGCATCAGACGAAACACACAAAGTGTAACACAAAAAACTGAAAACTGTATCTACGCTATCATGCGCCCTTGTGGTGAAAGATATGTGGGTATGACCACCAGACCAGTTAAGATCAGAATTGGGGAGCACAAGAGCACCATATGATGCAAAAAAGCCACTAAATGACTGAGCCATTTTTTGTCAAAAATCATAATCCAGAAAGTATAAGATGGATAATTATTGAGTCCAACCCCTAATGGACAGACAGCACTTTATTCAGACAGGAACAACGCTGGGTCCGGAGACTAAAGACCAACACAAATTGATGAGATACCGTGGGTGGAATGAATGCCTTAGGAACGATGGACATTCTTAGACCCGTTCTCTGTCATCTCTCACGCTAACCTCTAGGTATGCTCTCTTCCAAAAACATGAATTAGCATGTGGTGCACCTCAGCGATTCGTGCTGAGATCCACACCACTCTAATGTTCAGTGGGACACTCCTTCCTTTGTGGAAAATGGTTATTTTTCGTAGTTTATGTCCCATTATACACCCTCTCTTTCATGTCCTGAGCTCATCATGTCGGTAACTAGAAAACCCGGTCAAGCAAACATAAAGTCGTACACATGCACTTCTTCCTCTAATTACAACCGTACATTCCTATGGTCAGGCCGATTCCGAGAACAAGCCCCTCATTTTCAACCACATCCCTATGGTCGGGCCGATTCCGAGAAATAAGCCCCGTTTGTTAAGACACGACAACCAATTCTGAGAAGCAAAGCCCCCGATTGCTGAAACATGACAACAGACATCCTGTCACGACCATCTCTCTCTCTTATCTAAGGAACCAGCCTAGGGTTATTTCTCAACATTCTGCTTCTCTCGTGACTTCCTCTTTTATCATGACGCAGCTTCATCTCCTCTGCCATGACTTCTGTTTAATTGCAACATAAGACACGTGCCTTCATTAAAGGTAAGCTCCTTCCTCTTTTTCTATGTCAGAAATGTATAAATACCATGTTTTCATTGAATAAAGTAGAGACCATTCCCGAGCCTCCTTAGGTGACGGAGCTCTCCCTTAACTCGAGTTACTGAATAAAGACCCTGAATTCGAACCACCACGGACTCTGCTCTTCATACTTGACCTTATTGATATTATAGAAATTCCGATCAAGTTAAATTACTAGAAAATTTACCACAGTAAATTGGCGCCCGAATAGGAACTTCCCTTTCTCCCCACACGCCAGTGATGCGGACAGGAACCTGTCTCTTCAAGACATCGACGGACTTCAAAGAGTGCACGCTGCAGGGTGTTCCTGCATGAACTCCAAGAGAGGCTGTACCGAGGTCTGAGCATCCACACGAGGCGGTGAGGACGACAGCGGAAGTCTCGACCCAGAGCCCGAAACTTGTGAAGATTGCCGAGTCCGAGGTCTTCAGAACCCCGACAAGTCCCTGACCAAGAGCGCTGCGTAACCGGTGACCAGATCTTCAAGGTCTTCAAGTTCTCTGCACCTCGGTGAGTACTGCTGGGGGTGTATCAAGACGGGTTCTGATTTTCAGAACACGGTCTAGACGGGTTCTAGGTTTCTAGAAAACGGTATGTTTGTACTCTGATACTCAGGGTATATCAAGTTTATCGAGTGTAAATTTTTATTTGTAGTTGACACAATGCCTCTGTTTTCTAAATTGTGTAAACTGGGTACCCGGAAGGGGTTACTGGAACAACATGTACCAGTCCCCCCAAAGGATACTCCTGGTTACTTCATGTATACGAAATATGGAATTGATGCCATCTTGTACTTAGATCTTTGGGAAGATTACACTCAAGATTTAAACATTGGGATCTGATGGCCAAAAAGTGGCACATGGGATTTGAATTGTATCATGGCAGTTGAAAAGAAATGTTGGGAAAAAAAAGCAAGACCCTCGATGTTAGAGAGTGTAGAAATATGGCAAAAGGAAGCACATCGAAAGGAACAGAAAGAGCAAGGGAAAGTGGAGAATGCAAAGAGAAGGTCAGAAGAAAGTAAGATGAAAAAGTTACAGGATCAGAATGATGATATTAATCTTGAACAAAAGAAAAGGGAGGTCTCGGCCTCCATAACGGGTATATATCCTGTCCTCTCGCAAAAGACAGGGTCCGAGGATAGTTCAGACCCTAATATCCCCACAGCACCTCCACGTCCCAAGGTTCCTCCCATAACTGAAGATTTCATTACCACCTATTTAATGGAACCGCCTCCTGCTTATACTAACCAAATAACAGCCAGACTAGTAGTTACCCAGACGGAACCCATCCCTGACACTTCGGGTGGAGTTCCACCCATGTTAGAATGTGAATACGACCCGATTCCAGGGGAAGGTTCACAAGCAGATGTCTCCTATCGCTTACGAGAAGCCCTAGAAGGCATACGGGAGGTACCAAATATCACAAATTGTCTGAACAAAATTTACGAGGCTCTCCGAACAGGAGAGAATTTAGAAGCCCTACAAGAAGCTATTAAAAATAGACCCATTGCTCATAGAAAATGCCTCTCACGATTTATGATTACTTGTTTTATCCGAATGATATCTAGTGCTGGGAAGAAGGTTCCTGACGATCTACTTCAGCTAGATCAAGCGGTGGTTACAGGAAGTTATAATAAAATAAAAGAAATAAATCTCTTTATCCCTCTCTTTACCAGTAAGGTTTCCGATTCACACCAAAAAGACGCCCCTACCCAGGAAACAGAGAATGAGAGTACAGACAGGGAAGAAGAAACTGCTTTTCAAGGAGCAGTACGTTCCCGTATCCCTCGTTCCCAAAGTAGCGGACAATACAGAAACAAGACAAAAAAATTGTCAGCTTCTTCAGATAGGTTATTCCAACAAACACAAGAAGCTCTGGATGATTGGATGGACGACGATCCTTCACTCACCACACAAGAAAAAGAACTTGCTCGATCAAGCACCCATTGGGTATCCCAATACTCTATATATGGCCCTGATATAGTCGCTCAAATGTTTTTATCAATCCCTCTGGCATCTCAAAGACTAGCTAGCATCTATATGGTTCAACACCTCATTACAATGTACGAATACACTGGCTACCCGCCCAAAAAGTTACATCCTCTCTTACGAGACTGCCTAGAAGGGAGGTGGGTGGCAAGGGGACAAGAACTCCTTAATATTTTCCTAGATCTACAACAACGATATGTCCAATACTTTTCTGATATTTATGACGCAAATCCCATCACTATGACCAAGGTCAATTCCCCCTCCAAGAAGTACACCCTGTTGTAGACTCTGCAGGAAAGTTACAGCAAACATTTGTCTACACTCCCTTGACAAAATTAGAAATATTAGAAATTAAGAAAATGGTCCCTTCTCACGAAAAAGATCCTACCGGTTTCCATAGGGAACTCAAGGATATTCTTCAAATGGGTTCCTTTACTTATAAGGATCTCAATATTCTTCTCAAAGTCCTACTACCTCAAGGAACATACAATAAATTAAAAGGAAAGGATTGGGAGGTTGAAGGGAAAAAGGTAGCATGGGCAGCTTTGGAGGCAGAAGAAAATACCCGTGATCCTGGACAAGGCCTGGGATCTCTAGTTCTGGAACTCCCTCGCCTTCTCCCTAAAATACTCTCCCAGTTGTTGGCCACTAAAAAGGAAGATTGGGATGCTATCTCTGCATGTAAACAGAAACCAGATGAGGATATAGGGGACTATTATACCAGATTAGAGAAATGTTTTCTTATCAACAGCGGTCTCTCCTCAGGTGGAGACGCCTATAGTCGATTGTTTGTTTCAAAATTTGTAGAGAATGCCTTGCCTACGATCAGAAATAGAGTACTAAAGGTTGAAAGTACTTGGCAAGCAAGCTCCCCTTCACAAGCACTTCAGATGCTCCAATACCACCAAAATAGAATTAGGGATGAACAGGAACAGGAGAAAAGAAGGACAAAGGATACTAAAATGAAGGTATTGGTAGCACAGACTAATACAATTCAACATACCCCTAAACAACCTCAAGCATCACAAGAAAAAGTTACCTGCAATTATTGCAAAAAGCCAGGCCACTTTGTGCGTGACTGTCCAGTAATACAACACAATATTGCCACTGGGAAGACACAACCTCGCACCTATCCCCCTCGACCCTCTGCTCCCACATCAGCTCCTCCAGCTGATACTAAACCAGCCACGCAACTCTATCAGTACCCAGTGTCATCCTATCCCGAATTCCCCACAATTTCATGAGACAGCTGGGAGGAACACAATAGTCGTCCACTGGTCCCGGTCGACCAAAAGGGTCCCTATGTAAATGCTAAACTCTTAGGTAAGGAAACAAAATTTCTGATAGACACCGGGGCCAGTAGCACGACAGTACTACACAACGAAGTTCCCAAGGTACCCTTCTCTGGCTCAAATAGTATTTCCTTGGGTTTTTCAGGTACACCAGTCATCAACAAGGTTTCTGAACCAGTATCACTTCAGGTTGGCCCTCTTACACCTTCCACCGATTTGGTACTTACCAAGTCTTGTCCCGAAAATGTACTTGCCATCCAGACACTAAAGGAACTGGGTGCTGTGATAAGCTGCTCCCCGGAAGGAATACGACTATTCCTCCGAGATTTCAAAGGTCATTTCACCACACGAGAATTAGACGTCAGATTAAGGGACATTCCTGTTACATTATGGGCTACTGATCCAACCGATGTAGGGTTCATGGATATTACACCACACATGGTCACATTGAAAGAAGGTGTTGTCCTACCTCGTGTCCGACAATACAAGTTACCTCCAGATGCGGAATAAGCCCTTATTCAGATTATCGATGACTTGATACAAAAAGGAGTAGTCAGAGAAGTACCTTCCAACATATGTAATTCGCCAGTTTTGCCAGTACGAAAGAAAACAGATGACGGTGCACCACCAGTTTACAGACTCGTGGTTGACTTACGTGTACTCAATAAATGTGTGGTACCACAATACCCTGTGGTCTCTGACATCAGTACTCTGCTAACAGCTATAGATCCTGATGCCACACATTTTACAGTAATAGACCTTAAGAATGCTTTCTTTAGTATACCCATTCACCCAGGCAGTCAGTACCTATTTGGATTCTCACTACAAGGTCGTAGTTTCTGTTTCACAAGAGCTCCTCAAGGATACACAGAAAGTCCCAGTATTTACAGTCAGGCACTTAAAAGACAGTTAGACGATATTGTTCTGCCCTCCAATACAACATTGTTACAATACGTCAATGACTTACTGATCACTGCACGTTCCGAACCAGAATGTGAACAAGCATCGCAAATTGTCCTAATGTTCCTTGCACAGCACGGCCACAAGGTGTCACCCTCGAAATTGCAATTGTGTTTACAGCTGGTGGCATACTTAGGACACCTGCTGTCAAAGGAGGGTAGGGCACTCACACCTGAAAGAATCCAACTCATTTTTAACATTCCTGTCCCCAAGACACAGAAAGAAGTCCGTGCCTTCATTGGCCTCACTTCCTACTGTAGGCAGTGGATTCCCCAGTTCGCATACTTGGCCAAACCCCTGATACAACTAACGACCTCCAATTTTACAACCTCTTCCCCATTGCCATGGACACCTGACCATACTCTTGCTTTTGACACCCTTAAACAAGCATTATGCTCTGCACCTGTCCTAGCTACACCTGATTATGCCAAACCTTTTGTCCTCTTTGTCACAGAACGGGAAGGTACAGCCTTGTCAGTACTCACACAAACACAGGCCAACAAACATCGTCCCTGTGCTTATTTCTCCAGTACTCTCGACCCTGTGTCACATGGCGTGCCTGCCTGTTTAAAATCCGTCGCAGCTACGGCTCTGGCAATACGACGAAGTGATTCCATAGTACTAGGACTCCCTCTTGAAGTACAAGTTCCACATGCATTAGAATTACTTTTGAATAGGACACAGACACAACACTTGACCATAGCTCGCCTCACAGGTTATGAAGTCACATTATTCCAACCCCACATCATCATCAAACGATGCAATATCCTCAACCCAGCTACGCTGCTGCCTGCTGTTCCAGTTGACAACCAGACTCACGACTGCTTAGAGATAGTTGAACTAGTCACAAAGCCCCGGTCTGATCTTGTAGATGTTCCTTTAAGTAAACCAGAACACACCCTATTTGTAGATGGTTCCTGTATGCGCCTCCAATCAGGCGAACTTTCAGCAGCCTATGCTGGTACTACAGAAAACACGGTCCTCCTAGCAGCCATAATACCCGTGCATTCAGCCCAAGCAGCAGAACTAATAGCTCTCACACAAGCATGCGAGTTGTCAAAGGGGAAACGAGTGAATATCTACACCGATTCGCAATACGCGTTCGGGGTAGTCCATAATTTTGGAATCCTATGTAGGGAGAGAGTTTTTTTAACCTCTCATGGAACAAAAATTCAACATGGGGATCTTATCCTTCAGCTACTAGAATCAATACACAGACCCGCAGAAGTAGCTATACTGAAATGCAAAGCACACACCAAAGTCATGGACTCTGTCACTAGAGGTAATGCTCTGGCGGACGCCACAGCTAAACATGCTGCTAAGACAGGAACACTAAATACTGAAACTACTATTAAGACTATTTGTCCAGTTATCGATCCTACCAAGGATGTAGTAGACATCCAAAACCAAGCTACAGAGACCAAAAAGAGAAAATGGGAGGAAGAGGGAGGTTCTCACACAGATCAGGGCTGGATAAAAAAAGACAAGTCCAAATGGTTTCTCCCTGACTTAATGGTTCCCGTAATCATAGAAACTGCCCATGGTCCCACATATCTAGGAGAAAAAGGAATGTTAGACAGTCTAAACTTGGTATGGCACAACAAGCATCTGCGTTCAGCAGCCAAACAAAAAGTACGAACCTGTATGATTTGCTGTCAGTTCAATCCTGGGAAAAGTGTCTCAGTTGAACAAGGAGGTTCCATCCTCCAAATCACCCCTTTGAAGTCCTCCAAATGGATTACATCCAAATGGAAAGATGTCGAGGATATAAATATGTCCTCGTAGTAGTCTGTACCTTAACCCGATGGACTGAAGCATACCCCGTCCCAGACTACGGTGCCCAGATGACAGCTAAACAATTGGTGAGGGAATTTTTCCCCCGATATGGGTTGCCAAGAGTCATCTACTCTGACAATGGACAACCATTCCCCTCTAAATTAATGGAAGCAGTCTCCTTACTGTTAGGATACACCTGGAAATTCCACTGTGTTCGACATCCCCAAGCAGCAGGTCTAGTCGAACGACATAACCAGACACTAAAAACAAAATTAGCTAAAATATGTGCTGACAAACAAATAGACTGGGTTACAGCCCTTCCGGTTGCTCTTTTCTACATGCGAATGGTGGCACATTCCCGGACGGGTCTGTCACCCTATGAGGTCACATATGGGAGACCTCCGAATATCTGGGTGTCCCATCTCCTAAAAAGCTAACTGATATTGATTCAAATGTACTGACAGATTACCTAGCTTCTTTGATGTCTGCACTACGTTCTTGCCGTTCACAGGTGGCTGCAGCTTTTCCAGACAAGACAACGCCCGAGGAGCACGTCATCCAACCTGGACACTGGGTCCTGGTCAGGAACTTCGACCGCACCAGTCCCCTGGAAAGAAGGTGGACGTCTCCCAAGCTGGTACTACTCATGACGAGGACTGCAATCAAAGTAGAAGGCCGGAAAGGTTGGCTACACGCAAGTCACTGCAAAAGATTCTTCGGACACTGCTGCTGTCCCCGAGAATAAGAACACTGAAACAACAGACTTTATTTCACCTCTTCCAGAACTTTTACCCCAGGAAGAGTACAAATCGCGGCTGCGATCCTATCAGAAACAGACTAGAGACATTGCATCTGACCTCGACCTACCGGTGGCTAATTAAGCCCAAGACGGAGTCTTGGTGAAGCGGTTGCTGGGAAGTGTCCGGTCACGTATGCAAAATTGACTCAGACTAGCAGCCGAATCATGAAGAAAAGGACTCATTGTGCAAAATTATTACAGAACAAGTTTCAATCTTCCTCTCTATAATGATTCTTATTTTCTGCATCATGGCTTGCCTAGGTTGGTTCCTTCATCTAGCTTTTCCATCTTCTTCCCCCACGCTTTTGAACAACACAGCTTTACACATGTAGATCTTCCTCCGCATCTCGAAAATAGAAGAAAATAATTTTTCAATAACACATTCATCTCCACACTCCATCAACACCAACTGGTTATTAACAAAACCAACTGTTGGGTCTGTGGTTTAATGCCACATTCCGTACACGGAGGAATGCCTTTCATCCCTCTCCCTTTCGGCTATGCTGGATCTACCTATACTCTCTCTATGATATTCTCCGCTTCTGTTAGAAACATCCCTGAGACCAAGACCAAAAACACCAGTACCTGGAACAAGATAAAAACCAAGACAATGCGCGCTGTTCAAAAGATGGTAGATTTCACCGCGACATGGGGACGAGCAGATAATAGTGAAAATACCAGTTATTCCCTCTTTAACGACACTACCTCCTTTAGGGAAACATTTTCAGTCCAAAAGAGACAGACAGAGCAGGGAGGATGGGCTGTGCCCCATAAGGGCCTATTCTGTGTAAGAGAAAAGGGCAAGGGTCAGAAAATGGGAGACAGTGAGTGTAATAAGACATACACTCTACCTGATCTGAACTTCCCAACGATGACCACCGCCCCCAACACTTACTTTATTTGTGGACCTCACGCACGTACTTGGCTACCCCAAGGCTGGTCCGGGAAGTGCTACATTGCATTTCTCCTCCCCCCTACCTACACCGCCCCAGCAGATTATCATCTAAGTGACCCTACGACCGTAATTAATAGACGGCGAAGGGGGGCCATAGATGCCGAAGACACAGCGGATCAAGAGGCTGGCGATTTCTTCAAGGGAATCATCCCTTTCTGGGGGCCCATGATCAACAGCCGCCACATAAGACAACTGACTCGTGTAGTCCAGGGAGTCATAAACGAAACAGCCGGTGCATTAAGCAACATCACTGCTGAGATGGCTGCCGATAGACTCATGACGTTGCAGAACCGCATGGTCCTAGATATTATATTGGCAGACCGTGGTGGCGTATTTGAACTGATCGGATTCAGCTGCTGTATATATTTCAGATAATGCACCCTCAGTGTATTCTGCCATTTCCTGCATTCATGTACTTTCCAAGAAACTAGACGCAGACACGGCTGCCTGGTCCCTGACGGGATGGCTCTGGGGCCTCCTGTCCTCATGGGGATGGAAGATCCTTACAATAGTAGGTCTTGCTCTAGCCATTCTCTTCACCTGTTGCCTCTGTATTCAGTGTGGCCCAGCCCTCTATAGTTTCTGTATCACTGCCTGCATTCCCAGACCCCATTCCAGAAAGAAAGAGAAGGAAAGGATCATGTTACAGGAACAAGTGGACAACCTAATGAGTATAGAGGTAGATTAAGAGAAAAAGAATCTTAAAAGGGTATATTATGGGACAAGGAGGGAATGTGTTAAATGGTTATTTTTCGTAGTTTATGTCCCATTATACACCCTCTCTTTCACGTCCCGAGCTCATCATGTCGGTAACTAGAAAACCCGGTCACGCAAACATAAAGTTGCACACACGCACTTCTTCCTCTAATTACAACCGTACATTCCTATGGTCAGGCCAATTCCGAGAACAAGCCCCCCATTTTCAACCACATCCCTATGGTCGAGCCGATTCCGAGAAATAAGCCCCGTTTGCTAAGACACGACAACCAATTCCGAGAAGCAAAGCCCCCGATTGATGAAACGTGACAACAGACATCCTGTCACGACCATCTCTCTCTCTTATCTAAGGAACCAGCCTAGGGTTATTTCTCAACATTCTGCTTCTCTCGTGACTTCCTCTTTTATCATGACACAGCTTCATCTCCTCTGACATGACTTCTGTTTAATTGCAACATAAGACACGTGCCTTCATTAAAGGGAAGCTCCTTCCTCTTTTTCTATGTCAGAAATGTATAAATACCATGTTTTCATTGAATAAAGTAGAGACCATTCCCGAGCCTCCTTAGGTGACGGAGCTCTCCCTTAACTCGAGTTACTGAATAAAGACCCTGAATTCGAACCACCACGGACTCTGCTCTTCATACTTGACCTTATTGATATTATAGAAATTCCGATCAAGGTAAATTACTAAAATATTTACCACACCTTCCCCTTCTGCACTTGACTGGGCACACCATAGATGATATCAGGATTGAGGCCCTCTCAACATGGTCATCTCCTATCTACCTACTCGGTAGACTCCACTAGACATGTCAATCCCTGTGACATGACCTCTTCGTCTATTTTTACCAGCTATAGATCTCCTAGATTCCACAGCGGTACTCCCACACCACCTCCATCTAGATGAACAGCATGCCACCTCGAACATGTCAACTCAGTGCACAGCCTCATTGTTGTAATGAACTACAACTGGGCATAGAGACCCGTCAGTACCCCTGAAGTTAATAGATTCATTAAACAATGTGTTCACTTTCTTCTTTTCATTATGTTTACACCTGTTAAATCCAAGGTGCTTCTCTTACACTCCAAGATCTGATGTAAAGGGATCATGACAACAAGGGTAGGATGGGAATTCCAGGACTTAACTGTTATTTTCTCTCTTTTTCTCCCCCCCACTCTTCAGATACTCTCCCTCACAGCCGCAGTGAACAGCAACGCGGCCCTCCACATCTAATTTGGGGGTAGGTCTTCCATTTTAATTTCATGACATCACAATTTGTAGCGTTTCCAACACCATGTGCTACAACTAACACAGCGTTTCTGCCTTACTGGTTAGACATGAGACGTGGCTGTTTGACACATCAATCACGAGCTATCCCACACACCCCCCTCACAAATTCGGTGCCTTGAACAACCGGCCTCACACTGACCGACCTGCATGTGAAATTTGCATGTACGTCGAAAGTACAGCTCAAAAGTCCCCGCTTTAATTTCGTATCAGTAGTACCTGATACATAGATGTTGTCTATCATCACCATCACTGCACTGTCCAAGCCACAAGATAAATATATCAGTAGTGTTTGTGCCTTAACTCCCACGCATTTGACACTGCACAGCTAACTGATATTGACACCACCCCTTGTGACTTTCACCGCACAGGGAGCTGCGCAGCTTATGCGGGTTTGTTTGCTCATTGGCAATATGTCTACCTGGGCATTCCTCACTAAGCATGCACACCGGTATACGTGTGGACGGGAATATCATACCACGAGCACATTTGAGTCCTAGTGAGTGCCAGCATTAAAATGTGTTCCACATTGGAATTTTACATGGTTGCATGTCTTTCTCTTTTTTTATATCACTAGGTTGGGCAAAGGAACTTGAAGTACATGTTCTTCTAGCGCTGAGACGCATCAACACCTGATTATAGGTATTACAGGTGTACAGGGGTCCTTTTTGTACCTGATCCCTGGTCATTTTCTACTCTATATATTTTTTATTCACCCTTTTTGGTCCTGACGAAGTGCCCTTGGATCCCTTATGGACCGTTCCAATGCACGGAACATGTTGACCCTATTCTTTTTCATACACCCTCACGGATACTGAGAGCAGCGGGAAGACATGTATCCCCCTCTACATTTGTTTCCAAGAGGAGCTCCACATCTGTTCTATTTTTAACCTTATCATCCGGACCCCCGAATAAAACTAGGTTCTAGGTACTGGCTGGAAAATTTAACTCACTCACTGTTCCAGGCGCACACACCTGCATGCACAACTGCGGCGTCTCCTTAAAAGATCTCTGATAAAGACCCCTCTTGCAGGGCCCGCGGGGGACAGCAGCGCCACCCCCACGAGGAGCAACGCCAGATGATGAAGCATGACACTCGCAAGGGTGTGTGAAGGCACTATGTTCAAAAGGAGGTGTTAGAAATGGGATCCCTGGCTGGCCAGGGCTTGCGCCAAAGTCAGTCAGAGACCACCACTCCCAAGTCAGGGCAAGGGAGTTACACGCCAAGATAACCCCTGCTCACCCTCTAGGTAACGTGGCGCGAGCAGCAAGGCTAAACTTGGAGGCGATGTGAGTTAAGTATTTGCGCACGCACCCCAGCAACAACCCCCAAGGTCCACCACAAAGGAAACTCTACACAAGGTCATCCCGCTGCTTAAGAAGCCTGGCCTGGACCCTAAGGCCCCTGTCAACTATCGGCCTATCTCTCTGCTGCCGGCTCTTACGAAGGTTGTTGAGAAGCACGTGCAGACGGTGCTCTCCAACTTTCTAGAGTCGAATGAGATTCTGCATGCCACCCAGTCAGGTTTTCGCCCGGGTCTTAGTACGGAGACTGCGCTCCTCGAGGTCTCCGAAACAATCACGGGGATCTTGGATTCAGGGGGCAAAGCCATGCTGGTGATGTTGGACTTGTCGGCGGCTTTTGACACCGTTCCCCATGATGGTCTTCTCACAAGACTCCATGAGATAGGACTTCGGGGAACGGTGTTCAGCTGGTTTTCTTCTTTTCTAGCTGGCCGCCGGCAAACGGTCTGGGCCGCTCCAGATTCCGCCGTGATGCCGCCTCTGGGAGTCGGGGTCCCTCAGGGCTCTATCTTGAGCCCGACCCTCTTTAATATCTTCATGACCCCTTTGGCGGCATTGGCGGAGTCGTTTGGGGCCCGGATCGTATCTTATGCCGACGATACCCAGCTCCTCTTCTCTTGTAAGAGAGGAGAGGACTTTGAGGGGGAGAGTATCCGGGATTGCCTTGGGGCTGTGTTTCAATGGTTCCATCTACACAGCCTCAAGTGCAATCCCGATAAGTCTGAGGTACTCTTCTTCGGGTGCGATATGGAACCAGAGTGGCAGGCCTGGTGGCCCATTAATATGTCCCCCCCTTTGTGTTCATCCCAACTGGCTAAGAACTTGGGTGTGAAGATGGACACGGGGTTAACAATGAAGGCCCAGATTCTCGGAGTGTCGGGTATGTGTTTCGGCCTCCTGAGGATGCTACGGAGGTTTCTTCCCCTACTATCGGAGGAGCACAGGAGGCTGACCGTGCAGGCCCTGATAGGCTCCAGGTTGGATTATTCTAACGTTCTATACCTGGGCCTGCCAGAGTACCTGTTACAGCGGCTGCAAGTTGTGCAGAACGCTGCGGCGCGAGCAATCTACGGATTGAACAGACGTGCCAGTGCCACGGCTCTGCTCCAGACCTTGCACTGGCTTCCAATCCGTAAGCGGATCGCCTTTAAGACCTTAACTCTGACTTACAAAGCTCTTCATGCGACGGGGGCTAAGTATCTCCAGAGGAGACTCGCCTTCTACCAACCGGCGCGCTCTCTGAGGTCAGAATCCTTACTTCTGGCGACCGTTCCACGAGTGAAGCGAGCACGCCTGGGAGGTCGCTCCTTTGGATTGCTGGCGCCCCAACTGTGGAACTCTCTGCCCCTGTCACTTCGGGGAGCCACTAGTTTATTAGCCTTCAGAAAGGACCTTAAAACGTGGTTATTCTCACAGTAGGCCCCCTGTGTGTTTTTTTTTTTCTCTGTATCTGTAATTCTCTCTTTTTAATGTGTTATGTTAGTTTTACTGCAGCCTTCGTTAATTAAAAGCGCCGGGACACTCTTTTTGAGTAGCCGTGCGCTCTACAAGAGCCATTTTAACATAACATAACATAACATAAAAATAGCCTTTGTATTACACCAAAACACATTAGATGAAAACACACACTTTACAATGTGCCAGAGGCACGGGCAGAATTTACAGGGGATATGTACAAGACAGGGCCACCTGGACCACTGTCAGGGATCAGCACTTTTAGAAGTAACACTTTTTGAATATAAAACATAGAATGTAAAATCACTGTAGCACAAAATAGCACACAACCAGTAATCACTGGTAACCAGGACCTCACTAGCACCACCTGCACTAGGAGAAAAACAACCACCTAAGTATCACAATACCTGTAGGGGTGTAAGAACATGGCACATGACGCATTAAAACACATTCAGAGGTGCAGGAGGGGAAAACACATGATGCATCAACAATACATTTAGAGGTGTAGCAATAACAATTGCGCAGTAATCACATTGGCACATAAATCATAAATGCGCCAGAATCACTTTAGCCACAACCTGTGGCAGTCCCTAGGCCAACTGGCCTCTCTGGGGCTAGGACGCCCTGTGTCCCAGTGTCAGGGTCCTAAACGTGGCAGCTGTCCATGAAGTGCTGGGCAGCTGGAGATAAATTGGTGGGGCCAATGTTGGAGCCTCCCAAGCTCTGAACAATTACACTGTCCCCCTGAGCCTCTCAGGGCTCTAAACAAATGTGGCACCAACGTTGGAGTCCCCCCTCTGGGGACTTGAAATCAATGAATGCCCCTTGAGCCTCTCTGGGCTCCTGAACAACCGTGGCGCTTTTGAGCCTCTCTGGGCTCGTGAAACAAGTAGCGCCTGGAGCCTTCTGTGGAGTACTCCCTCTGGGGACTCAAGAGAAACAACTGCCCCCGGAGATGCTGGAGTGGCCCTCTGCCAACTGGAGCCTCTCAACGGTGAAAGGAAAACTGCCCCCGGAGCCTCGTGGCTCCAACAAACAAATGCCGCCTTGGATCGTGGAGCCTCGACAGGCTCTGGCAGCAACTGCGGCGTGGGTGGGGGCCCCTCTCTCTGGGGAACTCAAGGGGGGAAAGTGCCTCGGAGACCTCGAGGGCTCTGCCTCTCAGCGTGCTCCCTCCCGGTCACTCACCGGCTGTCTTCTGGTGCTGCTCTTCTGCAAAGGCGGCGTCCTCCTTCTCACCGGCAGCTGCGGAGCTTCTCTTTACCGGTTACCACGGGGCTCTCCCTCAGTCCTGGGAGCCCCGTGGAAGGCGCCGGCAGCAGGACTCTTCCTCCCTCCTTCTCAGGGCGAGTGCACCGGGGCGCAGGGTAGTCTCCTGCCTGCTCCGGTGCTCAGAACAGCCACGGCTCTTCCGTGGGAGGCGGGGTAGGCTCCCCCCCTACTTCCGGTTCCGGTCATCCCAGAGGCCCGCCCCGGGCCCGCCTGACTTCCTGGTCGGGCGTTGGGCGGCGGCAGGGACGATTTTGCGCTATTTACGGGGCAAATGCCAGGTGGGCACCGGCTCCTTTAAAATGACAATAAATCGAGGTGGGCACTCGATATTAGGCCGGCAAAGTCCCTGGCAGGGTGGGCACCTGCCAGGGGACTTTAAGATCGGCAAAAACTGGTCAAACGCCGGGTGGGCACCGGCGAAGCACCAGGGAGGCGCTCTCAAGCACTACAAGCCAAATAAAGCGCTCTTAAGCGCTAGAAGCAAAACAAAGCGCTCTCAAGCGCTAGGGGGCAAGAACAGAGCTCCAGCAAAGTTCTGCAGGTGGGCAGGGGGGCAAGGCTGGGCCCAGAGCCAGCTCACTGGGTCTCCAGGCAGGGATACAGTCCAAGTGGCGGTCCTCCTGGCCCCAGCAACAGCAGCAGCCCCCTCAGGCAGGATCCTGGCAGAGAACATTTTGTTAGGGGACACAGCCCCTTCTTATACTAGTAAATCCTTTGTCTGTAGGTGCAGGGTGGGGGAGAAACCAGTCACAGCTGGTTTTGGAGCACCCTTGATGGGCCCAACCACCCTTTTCATTCACTGGCAGGGCTAGGGTCATTAGACGCACCACAGGGGGGCGGAGCCAGCATTATGTGGGGGAAACCCAGCCCCATCAGGAACCAGGTGCAGCCCTCCCCTCACATCAGCATGCTGATCTCAGCACTCACCACTGGGCAGACCCATCCAGACATCCTGGAGCCTGGCATCCCAGCCAGCTCCAGCAAATCACACTCTAGCACCCTCACAGCACACCTACAGCCATGTCTAGAAGTGGTACTTCAACACTAGACACATTCATGCCGCATACATCATCTCGCAGCATTCAATCACACGAGTCCGCACATACCAGACTCGAGCCTGTACATCCCACGCATCAGAATTTACCAGGGACACATACATTCCCCATGCATTCCTATGGGAGGGCAGGCCTATCTCACCACATTCACTCAAAGTGCGCACGCAATTTCCACTGGGACACAGTGAAAGTGCGCAGAGACCCAAAAATTACCATCACCAGGTCACCATTAAAAGCAAAAAGTCTAGGGGTGAACCTGCCAGAAGGGCCAAGTCCAACAGGAGGAATTCCCCCACACTCTAGAACATCCCAACTCTACTTAGACAGACAACTCTAACACATATGTGCAAACCAGAATAGGTTGCCACTCGCTTTTTCTTTAGGAACAGTTACCCCTCAGTGTATACCGCGTCAGTTCTTGGGAGCAATGGTACTGGACCTGTTTTCTTTCTAATAGCTCCCCGTCCCCTCTCTCTACAGTGTGTTGTGCTGCCAGGCTCGACCTAAAAATGTAGTTCACTAATGTGGAGCCGTGAAAGGATACAAAGGAAAACAATAACGTTACTTTTTATCGTTTTGTTTTCACACTGCTCGCAAAGCAGTGGGGTGACGCTCCTCCGTGTTAGCAGGGAGCCACCACTGAGCAGGTCACTGACAACAGACAGATACTAGCTGACCATAGATGTGACCTAAAGAGCCGCCATCCTTTCTGTAAGAGGTGTGGGCTAGAGTGGAAGCTAACAGGCCCCATGCCAAGCCGGGTTGGAGGAATTAGTAGCCCATCAGGCACATACCGTCGTGGCCAGAGGTAACGCAGGAGTCTCGAGGGGATAGCCGGCTCGGCCTCACATCCTACTGTGCTTTGTAGGTGACAGACACTTCACTGGATGCAAGATCACAGCGGGTCTCTGTACAGGCTGCAGTGAAACTATCAATGTCTCATCGTCAGAGAAGCGGGATCTTCACAACCGTCCGGGGGCATCACTGCACCTACAGTCTTCTCCACAGTCAAACAGCACATTCATCAATGCGTGGGCCAATGGTTTACATTTCCTGACCGGTCTCACTGTGAGTAAGACCCTCAGCCGAGCTGAGGCTTCCTTATTTGGGGCAGACCTAGTCTCGTCTGATCAGACCCCTTCTCCAGCCCTGGATTTGCGCGAGAGTGGTTTTATAAACATGCCAGATGGGAACAAACAGAGCTCAGATTGGCCTCCTTCCTGCTAATTGGACTTTCTTCTATTAAATACATTGATATTTTTTGAGGTTTAGTTTTATTAGAGGCCATACCTTCATTGTGAAGGTGGGTGGCAGATTCCAAGTGATCCTTTGACCTTTCGGAAGGTGTACTGCAACGACTCATTTATGACGGTGGTGAGGGGTGGAGATGCAGTTCCGTCCTATGGTCGTCCATTGGTATCATATGCCGATGACACCCAATTTATCACCTCGGTAGCCGCGGAACATCCTTCTAAAGTGGCATGCCTTATACCATGCCTCTTGGCAGTGTCCACTTGGATTTACAACTGCTTTCCTTCACTGGATGGCTGTAAAACCGAGGCCATGATCATAGGTGACAACCCTCGTTGTCAGGCACCAAACTACAGGCCTGATAGCTTTGGAGCCCGGCCGAAGCCTAAATCCTCGGTCAAGAACTTAGGGATCTGCGTTGATGGCAAATTGTCTTTTGAAGAACAAGTCAGGAAACCAGCAGCAGGCTGTTTAACATCTTGAGATCCATCAGAAAGTTATTGGGAATTCTACTTATTACTTCCCAAGGAACTGTTGTTCATGCTTTAGTGACCTCGCGTCTGGGCTACAGTAACGCACTTTACTTAGGTGCCTCACGATCCACGCTACAAAGGTTACAGTTTGCCCAAAACATGGCAGTAGGCCCGCTGAAGAGGGAGCCTAAGCATCCCTCCACCTTCAAGTTATTTGGCAAACTCCGTTGGCTCACAGTAAAAAAGTGTTCAATTAAAAGTGCTGCGTAGCACATATTGTATATTCCACAGCACAGGCCCAATCTTACTATGCCGTCGTGTTCAGCCTTATGAGCCATTAAGATCCGTAAGACCCTCTAATGCACTGCATGCAAAGATTACGAAAATTCATAAAAGACATTGTAGGCAGTCTTTTATTTACCCGGCAGTCAACCTTTGGAATTCCCTTCTCATAAAAACTTTTCAGTTCCCCTGATGAACTCCGCTTCAGGAAGTCCCTCAAGACCTGGCTGCTCAAAAGAGACTGCGGCCGCCCGCGGCGCACACAGTGGGACCCTTAAGAGGGCGGCCCCCTGGTGCCGCTTCAGGCACCCCCTTCCACTTGTCGCTTGGACCTCTTCCTCTGGGATCCCCCCCCCCCCTTGGGTCTGGCGCCTCTACGGCGTCATTTCTGGTGCGCTGTGGGATGGAGACAGGTATTTATACCTGCCCCCACCCACAAGCCACCCTCTTTGTCCCCCGCTGGACACGCTGCCGGCGTGAGGGCTGGGCTAGTGAATTGAAATTATTAATGTATTCATTTGTGTTGCAGGCGGAGTTACAGGGCGATACGGAGGCTGATTGTTATGAGGAGTATCCTTTCAGCAGCACAATAAGGTGTATTATGGCAAAATCCCAGGAGTCTTTACAGCAGGACCCTGGTCGAGAACGACGGCGCGCGCGCTAGTCCTTCGGGCGGTTGTGAGCCTGAGCAACCGGGGGCTTGCCTGGTTACACTCCGCCCCTAAATAGGCATGAGTAAAAGGTATGGACTAGGGGTCTATGGTATGTAAGGGGGATACCCCCCATATAAATGTTAGCACCGACTGGGTTGGCCACAGTGCAGTTTGCCTCATCAGATGGGCACGGCAGCTTAGGTTAGTCACTGCTGCCTGCCCTTGGATTGCCCATAAGTTAACCCACCAAGATGGCGGACTCCTTGTATGTAATAAACCTGCAGCAAACTTTCTCCAACAAAAAACTTGTGTGGACTGTTTATTTTGCACAGTGCGACTAATTGCTGCTGAGCCGGGGGGTTGCCGGTATCGGCACTATGGGTCGGGACGTTGGAATCTGGTTCATCTCTCTGCCTTCTAGCGCCAGGAAATCCTGGGCAGCTGTGTGCTTTAGAAATGCCAATAGACAACAAGCAGTTGCAATGCAATAGGTCTCGCATTAGGAAAGTGTGAGCTATTGGTATTGTAAATGACTTTTTTTTATATGTGTTGGCTTTAAAAATATATAAATTAATATCATTGTTATTCACAAAGCCAATAGCTTACACTTTCCTAATGTGAGTCCTATTGGCTATGGCAATGCTTGTTGGTAGCAAGCAAGGACAGTGCTGTTGTGGTGCTGAGTGATGCTGTTGTGGTGATGAGTAATGATGTGGTTGGGCTGAGTGATATGGTGGTGGTGTATTAGAGTGATGTGGTGGTGTCCCTGAGTGATGATGTTGTTGGGCTGAGTGATGTGGTGGTGTATTAGAGTGATGTGGTGGTGTCCCAGTGTGATGTGGTGGTGTCCCAGTGTGATGTGGTGGTGTCCCAGAGTGATGTGGTGGTGTCCCCGAGTGATGTGGTGGTGTCCCCGAGTGATGTGGTGGTGTCCCCAAGTGATGTGGTGGTGTTCCGGAGTGATGTGGTGGTGCCCCTGAGTGATGTGGTGGTGCCCCTGAGTGATGTGGTGGTGCCCCTGAGTGATGTGGTGGTGTTCCTGAGTGATGTGGTGGTGTCCCTGAGTGATGTGGTGGTGTCCCTGAGTGATGTTGGGGTGTCCCTGAGTGATGTGGTGGTGTTCCTGAGTGATGTGGTGGTGCCCCTGAGTGATGTGGTGGTGTCCCTGAGTGATGTGGCGGGGTCCCTGAGTGATGTGGTGGTGTTCCTGAGTGATGTGGTAGTGTCCCTTAGTGATGTGGTGGTGTCCCTGAGTGATGTGGTGGTGCCCCTGAGTGGTACCCCTGAGTGATGTGGTGGTGTCCCCGAGTAATGTGGTGGTGTCCCCGAGTGTTGTGGTGGTGTCCCTGAGTGATGTGGTGGTGTCTCCGAGTGATGTGGTGCTGCCCTTGAGTGATGCAGTGGTGTTCCTGAGTGATGTGGTGGTGTCTCCGAGTGACGTGGTGGTGTCCCCGAGTGATGTGGTGGTGCCCCTGAGTGATGTGGTGGTGTTCCTGAGTGATGTGGTGGAGTCCCTGAGTGATGATGTGGTTGGGCTGAGTGATGTGGTGGTGTATTAGAGTTATATGGTGGTGTCCCAGAGTGATGTGGTGGTGCCCCAGTGTGATGTGGTGGTGTCCCAGAGTGATGTGGTGGTGTCTCTCAGAGTGATGTGGTGGTATCCCAGAGTTATGTGGGTGTCCCATAGTGATGTTGGTGTCCCAGAGTGATGTTGTGGTGTCCCCGAGTGATAAAAGGATGGTGTCTCAGTGATGTGGTTGTGTCCCCGAGTGATGTGGTGGTGTCCCTGAGTGATGTGGTGGTGTTCCGGAGTGATGTGGTGGTGCCCCTGAGTGATGTGGTGGTGCCCCTGAGTGATGTGGTGGTGTTTCTGAGTGAAGTGGTGGTGTCCCTGAGTGATGTTGTGGTGTCCCTGAGTGATGTTGGGGTGTCCCTGAGTGATGTGGTGGTGTCCCTGAGTGATGTGGTGGTGCCCCTGAGTAATGTGGTGGTGTCCCTGAGTGATGTGGTAGAGTCCCTGAGTGATGTGGTGGTGTTCCTGAGTGATGTGGTAGTGTCCCTTAGTGATGTGGTGGTGCCCCTGAGTGGTGCCCCTGAGTGATGTGGTGGTGTCCCCGAGTAATGTGGTGGTGTCCCCGAGTGATGTGGTGGTGTCCCTGAGTGATGTGGTGGTGTCTCGGAGTGATGTGGTGGTGCCCCTGAGTGATGTGGTGGTGTTCCTGAGTGATGTGGTGGTGCCCCTTAGTGATGTGGTGGTGTTCCTGAGTGATGTGGTGGTGTCCCTGAGTGATGTGGTGGTGCCCCTAAGTGATGTGCTGGTCTCCCTCAGTGATGTGGCGGTGTCCCTGAGTGATGTGGTGGTGTCCCTGAGTGATGTGGTGGTGTCCCTGAGTGGTGTGATGGTGTCCCGAGTGATGTGGTGGTGTCCCCGAGTGATGTGATGGTGTCCCCAAGTGATGTGGTGGTGTCTACGAATGATGTGGTGGTGTCCTAGAGTGATGTGGTGGTGCCCCTGAGTGATGTGGTGGTGTCCCTGAGTGATGTGGTGGTGTCCCTGAGTGATGTGGTGGTGTCCTAGAGTGATGTGGTGGTGTACCTGAGTGATGTGGTGGTGCCCCTGAGTGGTGTCTCTGAGTGATGTGGTGGTGTTCCTGAGTGATGTGGTGGTGCCCCTGAGTGGTGTGATGGTGTCCCCGAGTGATGTGATGGTGTCCCCGAGTGATGTGGTGGTGTCCCCGAGTGATGTGGTGGTGTCCCAGAGTGATGTGGTGGTGCCCCTGAGTGATGTGGTGGTGTCCCTGAGTGATGTGGTGGTGTCCCTGAGTGATGTGGTGGTGTCCCTGAGTGGTGTGATGGTGTCCCCGAGTGATGTGGTGGTGTCCCCGAGTGATGTGATGGTGTCCCCAAGTGATGTGGTGGTGTCTACGAATGATGTGGTGGTGTCCCAGAGTGATGTGGTGGTGCCCCTGAGTGATGTGGTGGTGTCCCTGAGTGATGTGGTGGTGTCCCTGAGTGATGTGGTGGTGTCTCTGAGTGATGTGGTGGTGTACCTGAGTGATGTGGTGGTGCCCCTGAGTGGTGTCTCTGAGTGATGTGGTGGTGTTCCTGAGTGATGTGGTGGTGCCCCTGAGTGGTGTGATGGTGTCCCCGAGTGATGTGGTGGTGTCCCAGAGTGATGTGGTGGTGCCCCTGAGTGATGTGGTGGTGTTCCTGAGTGATGTGGTGGTGTCCCTGAGTGGTGTGATGGTGTCCCAGTGGGATGTGGTGATGCCCCTGAGTGGTGTAATGGTGTCCCCGAGTGATGTGGTGGTGTCCCCAAGTGATGTGGTGGGGTCCCCGAGTGATGTGGTGATGTCCCAGAGTGATGTTGTGGTGTCCCTTTATGGTGTGATGGTGCCCCCGAGGGATGTGGTGGTGCCCCTGAGTGATGTGGTGGTGTCCCTGAGTGATGTGGTGGTGTACCTGAGTGATGTGGTGGTGCCCCTGAGTGGTGTCTTTGAGTGATGTGGTGGTGTTCCTGAGTGATGTGGTGGTGCCCCTGAGTGGTGTGATGGTGTCCCTGAGTGATGTGATGGTGTCCCGGAGTGATGTGGTGGTGTCCCGAGTGATGTGGTGGTGTTCCAGAGTGATGTGGTGGTGCCCCTGAGTGATGTGGTGGTGTCCCTGAGTGATGTGGTGGTGTCCCTGAGTGATGTGGTGGTACCCCTGAGTGGTGTCTCTGAGTGATGTGGTGGTGTTCCTGAGTGATGTGGTGGTGTCCCTGATTGGTGTGATGGTGTCCCAGTGGGATGCGGTGATGCCCCTGAGTGGTGTGATGGTGTCCCCGAGTGATGTGGTGGTGTCCCCGAGTGATGTGGTGGTGTCCCCGAGTGATGTGGTGATGTCCCAGAGTGATGTTGTGGTGTCCCTTTATGGTGTGATGGTGCCCCCGAGGGATGTGGTGGTGCCCCTGAGTGGTGTCCCCGAGTGATGTGGTGGTGCCCCTGAGTGGTGTCCCTGAGTGATGTGGTGGTGTTCCTGAGTGATGTGGTGGTGTCCCTGAGTGATGTGGTGGTGTCCCCGAGTGATGTTGTGGTGTCCCTGAGTGATGTGGTGGTGCCCTTGAGTGGTGTCTCTGAGTGATGTGGTGGTGTCCCTGAATGATGTGGTGGTGTCCCTGAGTGGTGTGATGGTGTCCCCGAGGGATGTGGTGGTGCCCCTGAGTAATGTGATGGTGTCCCAGAGTGATGTGGTGGTGTCCCCGAGTGATGTGGTGGTGTCCCCGAGTGATGTGGTGGTGTCCCAGAGTGATGTGGTGGTGTCCCTGAGTGGTGTGGTGGTGTCCCAGAGTGATGTGGTGGTGTTCCTGAGTGATGTGGTGGTGTCCCTGAGTGGTGTGATGGTCTCCCCGAGGGATGTGGTGGTGCCCCTGAGTGGTGTCCCCGAGGGATGTGGTGGTGCCCCTGAGTGGTGTCCCTGAGTGATGTGGTGGTGTTCCTGAGTGATGTGGTGGTGTCCCCGAGTGATGTGGTGGTGCCCCTGAGTGATGTGGCGGTGCCCCTGAGAGAGTGGGAGAGAAGAGAGCGAGAGAGAAAGCTGGAGAGACTAAGGGAGAGAGAAAGCTTGGGAGAATGGGATGGAGAACATGAGAGAGAAAGAGAGTGAGATAGGAGAGAACGAGAGAGAGGGAGAGAGGAGAGGAAATGAGAGAAAGAAAGAAAATGTGAGAGGGAGACAGGGTAAAAGTGAAAACGATGGAATAATTCTAAGGCTGAGTGAAGAAGTGACAGAAAGGGGGGGCAGTGAGAGAAGGAGAGATAAAGTGAGAGTGGACTGCGAGAGCAAGAAGGAAAGTGGCGAATAATTCAGAGGCTGTGGAATTGAGCAAGAAAGAGACAGATAGAGGCGCACAAAGACAGCACAGGACATCAAAGGAAGGGTGGGAGGGAACCAGCATATGGGGTGTGAGCGATAACGAAAGTTAATTGCTGTAAAAGGGGGAACAGGAAGTGAGGCCGAGCGCGCGCTGGCGAAAGCAGTCTGCTGCTTTCAAGTCCATGTCAGATGCCAGCTTCTTGCTTGAATGCCTCACATGCACTGGCCATAAACCGCATTCCAGAGGTCTTTGTTGGTAGACTTTTCTTTTCCCCTTACTATAATCTAGCATAGCGATTGCTTACGCAATAGCTAGGCTCGACCTAAAAATAGAAATAGGATGCTGTGTCACCCTTTAACCTTTCAGGCAGTGAACAGCAATGACTCACAGATGATGATGCCTGTGATGGAAGGTGGTGGATTCTTTGTGACCTTTGAACTTTCTGGCAGTGAAATGCAGTAATAACAATGACGGTGATGCGAGGTGGAGAATTACGTGTGACCCTATGACCTTTTTAGACAGGGCTGCAGTGACTGACGACTGCTCTGAGAGATGGAGGATCCCTTTGAACTTTCAAGCAGAAAACCGCAGCTATTCACGTTTGACTGCGATGAGAACACATGAGCCTTGCTACCTAGGGTTCCCATGCGTCCCGGATTTGCCCAACTGTCCCAGTTTTTCAACAGTTGTCCCGGCAGATTCCGGAAAAAATTAGCTCATGTCCCGGTTAAGGCACTTTTTTAGTTGTTCTAAAGCAGGGCTAGTAAACAGCTATTATGAGTGAGCAATTGAATTAACAGGTATGATGCTGGTTTAAAAATTACATTTTGTATATTTTCTTAGTGCCACTTCTCTGTTTCTATGAAGATGGGAGCTGTCATTCTTTGCCACTTTATGGATGGAAATCTGTAGTCCTGCCTCTATTTTCGCAAAATGGCCCAGTTTTCGGGTCGCACTATCGAGCCACCCTATTTCGACCTCAATTTGTATGATTCACAAACCTCAACTTTTGTGGAACACAGACCCATTTTAGAGAAAACTAGCCCCTCCCCTTCCTGCTTTAAGAGCCTGCCCCCCTTTCCTGCTGTAAGAGCCGGCCCCTCCCCTTCCTGCTTTAAGAGCCAGCCCCTCCCCTTCCTGCTGTAAGAGTCAGCCCCTCCCTTTAGTGCTGTGATTTCTGGCCCCTCCCCTTCCTGCTGTAAGAGCCAGCCCCTCCCTCTAGTGCTGTAATGGCTGCCCCCCCTTCCTGCTGTAAGAGCCAGTCCCTCCCTTTCCTGCTATAAGAGCTAGTCCCTCCCTTTCCTGCTGTGAGAGCCAGCCCCTCCCCTTCCTGCTGCCCCCCCCTTTCCTGCTGTAAGAGCCGGCCTCATCCCCTCCTGCTCTAAGTGCAGCTCCTCCGCTTCCTGCTCTAAGAGCTAGCCCCTCCCTTTCCTGCTATGAGAGCCTGCCCCCCCCCTTTCCTGCTGTAAGAGTTGGCCTCTTTCTCTCCTGCTGTAAGTGCCGCTCCTCCCCTTTCTGCTCTAAGAGCTAGCCCCTCCCCTTCCTACTATAAAAGACAGCCCCTCCCTTTAGTGCTGTAATAGCTGGCCCCTCCCCTTCCTGCTGTAAGAGCCAGTCCCTCCCCTTCCTGCTGCAAGAGCCGGCCACTTCATGCTGTGAAACTTAGCTCCACCCCTTCCTGCTGTAACTCTCTGTTAGCACTTTGGCCAATCGCTGCTCTTCCTCAGCCCCCCTACTTTATCCATTTGTAGGTGCAGTTTCCTGAACAGAGAGCGCTTTATACAATTTGAGGAGTGGAGGAGGCTTCTGATAAACCTTTCAGTCTCAAGCTGGTGACCATTCTTAACAATACCTACCACAAGGTGGCGCTATAAGTGGGGGTCACATACTGGCCAACATTATACGACCAAGGAGAAGGGATTTCAGGGTTCAACACGATATGAAGCTTAATGATGTCACCACGTAAATATTAAAGAAACACTGAGGCGATCATCATGAGTGGACGTGAAGGTGGCACAGAGCTTCGTAACCGGGGGCGTCAGTAACTCAAAGGGTGGGGAAACATGGGCCACTGCAAGTTGGACCCTGAAGGTACCTTTAAAAATGGGGAATTACGTCTAGGCCCGGCTTCCTGGTAATTACTCATCTTCCTCCAGATTTTAACGAGTTGCTGGCATTGCTCCACCCTTCACAGGCATGTAAAAATTGTTGGGAAGAAAAGCTGAAATCTGTACATGGTAGAGGGCTTCATCTGAAGTGGTGGCCTACTGCCTGAATGGGTAGGGTTGGCCAACATGGAAATGCGCACGTCTCAGGTCCTTCTAATGCACTCCACTTACCTTGCCACCACAAGTCACGATAGACAGAGGCACGCTACTCACCTTGCTACCACAAGTCATGATAGACAGGTGAACGCCACTCACCTCGCCACCACCAATCGCAATAGACAGAGGCACGCAACTCACTTCGCCACCACCAGTCGTAATAGACAGATACACCCCACTCACCTCACCACCACCAGTCGCAATAGACAGATACACACCACTCAGCTCGCCACCCCAAGCCGAGATAGACAGAGGCACACCACTCACCTTGCCACCGCGAGTTGTGATAGACAGGTACACACCACTCACCTCGCCACCACAAGTCGCGATAGACAGGTGAACGCCACTCACCTCGCCACCACCAGTCGCGATAGACAGAGGCACGCCACTCACTTTGACACCACCAGTCGCAATAGACAGATACACACCACTCACGTCGCCACCACCAGTCGCACTAGACAGATACACACCACTCACCTCGCCACCACAAGCAGAGATAGATAGAGGCACACCACTCACCTCGCCACCACAAGTCGTGATAGACAGAGGCACGCCACCCAACTCGCCACCACCAGTCAAGAGGGACAGAGGCATGCCACTCACCTCACTACCACCAGTCATGATAGACAGAGGCACGCCACTCACCTCGCCACCACAGGTTGTGATGGACAGAGGCACACCACTCACCTCGCCACCACCAGGCAAGAGGGACAGAGGCACACCACTCACCTCACCACCACCAGTCAAGAGGGACAGAGGCACGCCACTCACCTCACCACCACCAGTCGCGATAGACAAAGGCACGCCACTCACCTCACCACCACCAGTCGCGATAGACAGAGGCAAGCCACTCACCTCGCCACCACCAGTCGCGATAGACAGAGGCACACCACTCACCTCGCCACCACAAGTAGCGCTAGACAGAGCCACACCACTCACCTCGCCACCACCAGTCGCGATAGACAGAGGCACACCACTCACCTCGCCACCACCAGTCACGATAGACAAAGGCACACCACTCACCTCGCCACCAAAAGTAGCGATAGACACAGGCATGCCACTCACCTCGCCACCACCAGTCGCGATAGACAGAGGCACGCCACTCACCTCACCACCACCAGTCGCTGATAGACAGAGGCAAGCCACTCACCTCGCCACCACCAGTCGCGATAGACAGAGGCACACCACTCACCTCGCCACCACAAGTAGTGCTAGACAGAGGCACTCCACTCACCTCGCCACCACCAGTCGCGATAGACAAAGGCACACCACTCACCTCGCCACCAAAAGTAGCGATAGACACAGGCATGCCACTCACCTCGCCACCACCAGTCGCGATAGACAGAGGCATGCCACTTACCTCACAACCACCAGTCGCGATAGACAGAGGAAAGCCACTCACCTCGCCACCACCAGTCGCGATAGACAGAGGCACACCACTCACCTCGCCACCACCAGTCGCGATAGACAGAGGCACGCCACTCACCTCGCCACCACCAGTCAAGAGAGACAGAGGTACACAACTCATCTCGCCACCACAGGTCGTGATGGACAGAGGCTCGCCACTCATCTTGGCACCACAGGTCGTGATGGACAGAGGCACACCACTCACCTCGCCATCACCAGTCAAGAGGAACAGAGGCACGCCACTCACCTCACCACCACCAGTCGCGATAGACAGAGGCATGCCACTCACCTCGCCACCACAGGTCGTGATGGACAGAGACATGCCACTCACCTTGCCACCATAGGTCGTGATGGACAGATGCATGCCACTCACCTCGCCACCACCAGTCGCGATAGACAGAGGCCCACCACTCACCTCGCCGCCACAAGTAGCGATAGACACAGGCATGCCACTCACCTTGCCACCACCAGTCAAGAGGGACAGAGGCACGCCACTCACCTCGCCACCACAAGTAGCGATAGACACAGGCACGCCACTCACCTCGCCACCACCAGTCAAGAGGGACAGAGGCACACCACTCACCTCGCCACCACAGGTCGTGATGGACAGAGGCATGCCACTCACCTCACCACCACCAGTCGCGATAGACAGAGGCACGCCACTCACCTCGCCACCACCAGTCGCGATAGACAGAGGCACACCACTCACCTCGCCACCACCAGTCAAGAGGGACAGAAGCACGCCACTCACCTCGCCACCACCAGTCAAGAGGGACAGAGGCATGCCACTCACCTCACCACCACCTCGCCACTCACCTCGCCACCACAAGTCGCAATAGACATAGGCACCTACCGGGCACAAGTTTTGGGAAGTGTAAGATCCACTGGCGCAGGGTGGAGTCGCCCATGAGGTAGATCAGCTTCCCCTTCACGCACGGGTCCAGCTCCTCCGCCCGCTCATAAGAAGACATATTGCAGAAGAGCGGCCGCCACACGTTCTGCAAGAAGAAGCCGCTGGGGAATGGAGAGCTCATCCCGGTCCTACATTTGTCTTGAGAAAGCTTTAAAGTTCCTGTTAAAAATCACAACAAAAATGAGAAAATGAAACAATCATGCATTGAAGTTACTGAAAATGTGAGAAACCAGCCCTCCCTCTGTAGGGTGATGGCAGAATATTGTCCAACATAAATATTGTTCCCTAAATATGATCTATAGAACTATTATCCATTGGCAGTAAGAACTGAATATCTATTTGTGTAGATGGGCTCAGGCACACAATATTTGGGTGCGGTGACATGCATGTGTAATTTATTTTTACATTCACTCCACTCCACAGTACCACTGTGCAGGGGCCACTTAAACCTAAATCACCCAGAAACCGCCATAGGATTCCATTATCTGCTGTTTCTTTAGAAAGGTGACGGCCACTCTCAAGGCCCTCATCAGCCAGATGGTAGGTGGGGCTGCAGAGACCCCCTCTGGTGATGGACCGCTCAGGGGTCACTCTCCCTATCTCAAGACTCTGTTCCCTGTATTCTTAGGTAATGCACATCTCACAGGATGGAGAAGGACTGGCAAGGCTCACCTGATGCCATGAACCCGTCACAGTCTTCAGCCTTCTGCTGCTCTTCTCAATGTGTTTCCATGGTCACATATGGGAGCTGTACATCCTCCCACAGGATAGAGGAAGCATGGCAGAGGTCACAGTGTGTTCCTATGGTCACGTATGGGAGGTGTACAGCATCTCCCCGGATGGAGCAAGCATGGCCCAAGTGTAGGATGCTGTCTCTCTATATAGTGGACAAAAACAAAGTACACCACACCTAACACACATACAGCACCACAGCAGCTTTCTTCCAACCACCTCCTATCCATTAGACAATTTAGAACCTTACTGTATGACCCACATGCTGCACCACCACCTCTAACTCATACACCTTCCGCCCTAAACAGACACAAACCAAATAATCAACATGCCACTCTTCAGAGCTTCGCATCTCCATGTCTACTGTACAACAAGGTTACACTACAAAAACAAACCAGTGAACCAACTTACTCTCAAACACCGTCTCCACCACCTACACACGCAGACCCATCCAAATGCCTTCTTAGCCTGCTGGACGAGGAACACAATACAGAACAGCTACACGATTGCTATCCTCATACATCTAATACCAACACTAAGGACACACCTACTACAAGCCCACAAAACACTGCTCACTCTTCTACAAGACAAAGTCACACTACCCCCAAAGCACGTCTCTAAACTGTCTACTAAAATGCTCGATCACTCGCTAAAAACAAACATCCCATCTGCGACCTTCTCGCTGATGCAAAAACAGAGTTCACAGACAAACTGGCAAATCATTACACGGACAAAGCAGACACATTGGAGTCGTACTTAAAACAGAGACAAAGCATCAGCACTAACCCTTTTGCGAAGCTAGAATCCAAGAATACTCTAACCCAGCCTCTCTGTTCCTTCCAACACATCTCACATGATGAATTTATGGACAAAGCAAGCAGGCCTGCCAGCAGCCCTTCTGACCCGTGTCCACCACAAACCTTCAAGACAATTCTTCTAACTACCTCTGCTGCCACTGCAGTAAGAAGAATCATCAACAATTCCTTAGGTACTGAAATATTTCCAGAAGGGCTCAAAAAGTCATACAAACACCCATTAAGGAAGAAAACAAACTTGGACCCACTGAACCCTGACAACTACAGACCCATTACAAATGGACTTTTCCTGGGCAACTGATATAAGGAGCAGTGTTCGCCCAGATGTCACAAGTCATTGAAGAGAATGACATACTCTCAGACTTCCAAACAGGATTCCGTCCGGGAAGAGGCACTGAATCTGCCCTACTTGCCATCTGGTATGACCTGAAGAATACAGTTGACCTCAACGGGGTTGCTGCGCTACTCCTATTGGACCTCTCAGCTGCCTTTGACACGGTTGACAATGACACTCTGAAACAAAGACTCTATGAAGCCGGCATAGAGGGAACTGCTCTAGACTGGACCGTGTTCTAAATTCACAACAGAACTAATGTCATCCACACCCCACCTTTCTCGTCCAAACTATACTCCACAAAAGCAGGGGTCCCTCAAGGTTCTATCATCTCGCCCATGCTTTTCAACATTTACATGAAGTCTTTACCAGCACTGATCAATCAATTTCACCTCACGTGCTATAACTATGCAGATGACACACAAATACTCCTTCAACTGGAATGCCTCAAAGACATTGGAAAATCCCCAATTTTCAGTTGGCCCAGAGCCGTGGATCAGTGGATGACTTGGAGCCATCTCAAATTGAATTCTTCCATAGCAAAAATACTCATGTGTGGGGATTGGAAAAATGATGACCCGCTCGCCGTATAGTTTGATGATCTGGGATCACCGCCTAAAGTATTGAAGGAAGTATTGGGAGAGAAGTTGGCCTACCGGCTAGGGCAATCGACTTTTAATCTGGGGAACTGGGTTTGAGTCTCGGAAACGACGCTGAACATTCTGTGATTCTGGGCAAATCACTTAATCTCCCAGTGCCTAACAAAAATTAATGCGTCCTCATGTAATGCAACTGGTGTTATGTAAAGGGCTCTGATACCTGATTTGGGTCGAGATTGCCCAATATAAAACGCTGTTAAATAAAATAAAATAAATAAGTAAGAAACCTCGGAATGACCCTGGACTCCAAGCTGTCGATGAATGCCCAAGTGGACAAACTAGCAAGATCAAGCTTTGTTATTATAAAAACTCTGCGACAACTCTTCCCCCATCTGGGATTTTCACTTAAGGTCCAGGCTACCATCTCCCTTGTCGATTATGCCGATAGCCTCTAGCACGGATCAACTTTAACGACTATGAAAATACTACAATGGATTCAGAACTCGGCTTCCAGACTACTCTTACATATAAAGCCACAAGCCCACATCTCCACTGCATTGAAAGCCCTGCATTGGTTACCGGTTGCCCGAAGATCCACGTTCAAGCTGCTTTGTATCACTGAGGTTCCGTGACGATTTGAACCCGTGTTTGTAACATTGTCGCAAATACATAATTTTGGTATCAGTGAACCGCAAATGATCCATTTAGTATATCCTGGTGTTTTGGCTATGCTACGAGCAAGAGCACTCCTGTTATGAACACATTTCTGATCTACCCGTGGCATCCATCTTAGAACACGGAAGCCATTTTGTATTCCTTGCCCTCACATAGTCAATGGACACGCAATGACCTCTTTCAATTAAGGACACGTAGGCTTTAACAGGCAATTCACCTTGCTAGTGACACGTGCACCTTAGGCAAGCAACACTGTGGCACCATGACTCAGCAAGAGCTGCCTCCCCAGCCTGAGGCCAGTCCTGCTATACTGGTTCTCGTGTCCGTTGGCCTGATCATGATTAGGCGGCCGAAGCTGGTAGCCTTGCCCATTTACGACCCACAAACATCTCTTATCCTACTGTTCTATCTTCTACACCTGGCTCTGCTCCTTTCCTTCTGGGCCTTTATTAGGGGGAGGTAACGAAATTTACGATGAGGCGGTCCGGGTCTTGAATGAAAAGTTGACATGGGATTATGATGGAATAGTGGGAACCCCTCGTTCGTAATGTTTTGACATCAGATATTGTTGACGATTCCTGTGCAACGCCAAATATTTATTGTTTAAGATACAAAGGTTTTGGAATGTGCTAACATGTAAAGAATTTGCCTGAAGCCCAATATTCCGTATATAAGGAGCAACCCTCTTTGTACAAATTGAGCCGGCTCCTAGATACTGCCCATGTGTAGTTTCTGTAACTTCTGTGTCCCTGCAGTAATAAACCTTTGGTCTTTGACGCCACCATCGAGAAGCCCGTGTTTCTGTTTGTTTGTGCACCGAGGCAGGTAGAACTCCGGGGTCTTCGGGTGTTATCCCTGACACCTCTGGACGGAACCAAAAAGTCCAGAACTCCAATTGGCGCCCAACGTGGGGCGACGTCATTCGGTACCGGTCCAAAAGCCTGAAGAGTTCGAGAAACTTCGTGTGAAGATTCCAGAGGGAGGCGCCCCACTTCATCGATCCCGGCATATCGCAAAAGTGGCCCGACGTTCTCTTCCACGAGGGTTCCCGTTCGGATGGCTACAGTGGTCCGTTGCTTTGACCGTCGCCCTGTCTTGGACCCGAGGTGCAGTCCTTAGTACGGCGAGACGTGACGGGTTTCTCCTTGGTGACGTCTTCTGTGCCTCAGTTAAGTATTAAGTGGTTGCTAGTTGGTTACTTCGTAAGGGTTGCTCCTGTTTGGATAATCCCTTTTAGTTTTTGGTTTGGTTTGGTTTCGTAAGATTATCACTGGTTGTTCTGGTTAAGATAATCATTTGGTTCAGTTTGGGTATCGATATATTTGTTCGTTTTGGTAGGCCTAAGTTCTTGGTTCGAGTGCGCACCTTTTGTTTGTGTTTTGTCTGTTCTGTGTTCCGGATTATAAAATGGTAAGTCGGAAAAATTGTATGTTGTCTTGTTTTAGTTGCAACAGTGATTCCCAGTTGGAGGACTCGTGTCCGGTTCCTCCGATTGGAACTCCCCTTTATGATCTATATTGCAAATTTGTTGTGGGCCCTATCTCTTATAACGAGGTATGGATCCACTACACAGAGAAAGATGGTGTCCTTAGTTGGCCACTGCATGGTAGTTTTGAACCCCAAGTTCTTGATAATTTAGAAACGAAATTATTCAAGAAGAAAGCCCGGCCGGCAATGTTTGATTCTTTCCGTTATTGGCGAAAAGAATCTAAACAGAGAGAAATTAAAAAGTTGAAGAAAGAACAGAAAGAGCAAGAGTTGACTTTAGAACAGTCTGCTAAGCAGCTGCAACTCAACGAGTCTGAGAAGGCGATGGAGGTGGCCAATAGAGAGCGTAATTTAGCGATAGACAAGTGCTATCCTGCTTTGCCATCAAGTACAGCTAAGATAGTAGAGGACCCCGAAAAGGATCCCCTGTTGTCTTACTTGTTACGGTCACCCCCACCGTATGCACAGGGTGCTACGGCTCCACCTATACCGAATGTTCAATTACCGGTTGCTGGACAACCTGGTGTTCCTGCTCCTCTGAATCAAGTTCCTGTACCTCCTATGGTCAATATTAATGTTCCTTCGACACCCCCTCTTCCAGGGTTGCCGGCTTCTTTACCTATACCTGTATCGCTCACACCTGCTAGTTCACAAGCTGTTTTGCCCGCTACTCCTACTGTCCCTGTTCTATCTGTTCCAACTGCTACTCTATTTACTGCTTCTGCTAATATTATGACTCCGCTTTCTGTTCGTCGGAGAATCACTGATTCTGTCTCTAATATTTTATCTCCCTTCTATAAAACTCTGATTAAGACTCCTACCTCTGACTCTGTGCAGAGACGTAGTCAGCTTCCCAGTACTGAAGAAAGAGGAATATTAGATTCCACTGCTCTTAGATGGGTTTCGAAAGTTGGAAGATATAATGTACAAGATGTATTAGATACATTTATGCAATGGAACGAACCGACACAACGATATGTGTTCGATGAAATGTGCTTCCTTCTACGTGAGGAATTGGAAGAGGATGACTCTGAATCAAATAGGGAAGAATTAATTAATGTTCAGAAAGAGTTTGCTGCGGGTATGATAGTTGGTCAAAATATAAAAGAAGCGATGGAACAGATTTTAAGTTATAGGAATGACCCATCCCTTCGTTCACCGAGGGAGTTAGAGAAACGTAGTACGAAACAAAGTCGTCAATACCCAATGAGGGAGGTTCCACCAATTTGGCGTGAAGCTGTGCAAGCTAATGTAAACCTTGGTATTGCAGCCGCTCCAGCCCAATTCCAGAGAGTATGGATACATATTCCATGGAAGCGAGCTGAAGTATTAGCAGTGAAACAGGCCTTGCCAGATCCACGTAAAAATCCTGCAGGATACTACAAAGAGTTGGCTCAGACAGTTGACGCTTGTGTATTGAATCTAGCTGACATAGATCTGCTATTTGGTAATGTAGTACCGCAACCAATTTGGGCTAAAATTCGGAAAGAGAATCATCCAGTTGCCCTAGGTGGTGATTGGGCAGCTATAATTGCGGCGGATGGTCAGCAAACAGGTGGTTCCAAACCTGAACCTGTAATTGCTAATTTGCCTGGTAGAATAATCGATTTAATGAAAACCCTAATGCCAGCATTACGCGTTAACTGGGACAAATTGTCCGCGTGCAAACAGAAGAAAGACGAAAGCGTCTCTGACTTTTTCACAAGATTCGAGGAGACTTTTGTGGATCATAGTGGTCAGGATATGAGCACAGAAGGAGGCCAGAGATTATTTGTTGATAAATTTGTGCACAATCTGTTGCCCGAACTTAGTGGTAAATTAAAGAATTCTGAAAGTGCGTGGGCTGTCTCTACGACTGCGCAAATACTTGCGACTGCCCAGTACTATGAAAATAGGGATAAAGAGGAGAAAGAAAAATCAGATAAAAAGACGAAAGATTTAAAAACTAAAGTTCTTTTACAGCAAGCATATCCGCCTCGCTCGAATCAGACTAATACACAGCAAGGGTCATATCAAAAGACGGAGTATAATTTTCAGAGGCCACAGTACCAATGAAATCAGTGTGCTTATTGCAAAATGGAAGGCCATTATAAGACTGAGTGTCCAGTCTTAGCGCAAAATAATGCTGCGACAGCTCAGAGAGGTCGTGGTAGTTCTATACAAAACTCTAGAGGTCGAGGACGAGGTGCTATGCCTCCACAGACAAGTGATCGCCCTTCTAATCATTTCGATCAGCGAAATGGACAATCTGCCCAACAAAATAGGTCTCAACAGTATCATGTTGAAGACTACTATGAAGCTAGTGAGGAAGTTCAGCCAAGGGAGTACTAGGACAGCCATGGACAAAGAGAGGGAGTAGTATCAGTTCCAGTAGATCAGAGTGGGCCTTATGTCGCAGTAGCAACATCAGGTATAGTCGAACCGTTTCTGTTGGATACTGGTGCAGCAAAAAGTTCTATCATACATGCGAAACTCCCTGGCGCACCTTTGTCTGGCTCAACAAACGTTTTAGTAGGTTTTTCAGGCGCCCCTGTTCACAACCCTGTTTCTGGTCCTTTGTCTATTTCTGTTGGACCCCGCCACTTGAAAGCACCCCTGATTTTGACGACAGGTTGTAATGAAAATCTGCTTGGTTTAGACTTGTTAAAACGCCTATATGCGACATTGTACTGTTCTCCAGAAGGAGTACAGCTTAC
Organism: Lissotriton helveticus; assembly: GCF_964261635.1. NCBI lineage: Eukaryota > Metazoa > Chordata > Amphibia > Caudata > Salamandridae > Lissotriton > Lissotriton helveticus. The sequence goes on along the minus strand of NC_136069.1, from coordinate 1,730,225,091 downwards.
GTTGGGTAAAAGAATCACCTCTCCAATGTACTTGTCGATGGATGCGCTCCCACCAGAGCTGCGTTCTCTCCCTGATACTCTTTGGGCGACTGGTCCTAATGATGTAGGTCTTTTAGAAATCCCACCATATGTAGTAACTTTGAAAGCGAATGTAAAATTTCCACGAATTCCACAATACAGAATCTCTAGTGAAGGTGAGCGTGCGCTCCTACTGATAGTACAAGATCTGATTAAGAAAGACGTTGTAGAAGAAACTAGAGGTAATGTCTGTAATAGTCCTGTACTGCCTATTCTGAAACGAACTGACCCAACAAAACCTCCAGTATATAGGTTTGTAATTGATCTTAGAGAGGTTAATAAAATTGTGATTCCACAGTTTCCTGTGGTTCCAGACATTACTGCATTGTTAACGTTGATTCCTGCTACAGCAGCATGGTTTTCGGTTATCGACTTGAAAAATGCCTTTTTCAGCATTCCGATAGCCGAGGAAAGCAGAGATATCTTCGGTTTCTCTTTAGGAGGACGAAGCTTCAGGTTTAAACGTGCTCCACAAGGTTATTGTGAAAGCCCGTCCATTTATAGTCAAGCATTAAAAAGCCAGTTAGACTCATTTGTACTTCCTCCTGGTTCTGCTTTAGTACAATATGTCGATGATCTTCTAATGGCTGCCGATGACAAGGAAACTTGCAAAACAGCTACAATTTCTTTATTGCATCATTTGTCAAATTTGAATCACAAGGTGTCACCTTCAAAAATGCAATACTGTTGCCAAGAAGTGACCTACCTAGGTCATCTCTTGTCAAAGGAGGGAAGGAAGTTGACCCCAGAGAGAATAAAAGCAATTACACAGATGAATGTTCCTAGCACGCAGAGAGAAGTACGTGCCTTTTTAGGTATTACCTCATATTGTAGGCAATGGATCCCGAATTTTTCTCTTTTGGCAAAGCCATTGGTAGCTTTGACTGGGAAAAATGTTTCGAGTCCAGTGCCATGGTCTGCCGAATGTCAGGAGAGTTTTTCTGAATTACGAAATGCACTGTGTTCAGCTCCTGTATTGGGTACACCCGATTACAGTAAGCCATTCACGCTCTATGTCCATGAGAGAGAAGGTTGTGCGTTGAGTGTTTTGACACAGAAATTTGGTGATAAACAACGCCCTTGTGCGTATTTTTCATCAACATTAGATCCGGTAGCTAGAGCGTTGCCCAGTTGCTTGAGAGCTACGGCCGCAGCTGCAGCCTCCATTCGACAATCTGCTGGTTTAGTAATGAACAACATGCTAGTGGTTATGGTTCCTCATGCTGTGGATACACTCATGAACCGAACCAAGACGCAGCACCTTACCAGTGCTAGATTATCAGGTTACGAACTGACACTGCTAGTGAGGTTCCGTGACGATTTTATTCGTGTTTGTAAACATTGTCGTAAATACATAATTTTGGTATCAGTGAACCGCAAATGATCCATTTAGTATATCCTGGTGTTTTCGCTATGCTACGAGCAAGAGCACTCCAGTTACAAACACATTTCTGTTCTACCCATGGCATCCATCTTAGAACACGGAAGCCATTTTGTATTCCTTGCCCTCACATAGTCAATGGACACGCAATGACCTCTTTTCATTTAAGGACACGTAGGCTTTAGCCGGCGATTCACCTTGCGAGTGACACGTGCACCTTAGGCCAGCAACGCTGTGGCAGCATGACTCGGCAAGAACTGCCTCCCCAGCCTGAGGCCAGCCCTGCTATACTGGTTCTTGTGTTCGTTGACCTGATCATGATTAGGCGGCCGAAGCTGGTAACCATGCCCATTTACGACCCACAAACATCTCTTATCCTGTCTTTCTATCTTCTACACCTGGCTCTGCTCCTTTCCTTCTGGGCCTTTATTAGGGGGAGGTAACGAAATTTACGATGAGGCGGTCCGGGTCTTGAATGAGAAATTGACATGGGATTATGATGGACTAGTGGGAACCCCTCATTCGTAATGTTTTGACATCAGATACTGTTGACGATTCCTGTACGACGCCAAATATTTATTGTTTAAGACACGAATGTTTAGAACTGTGGAAACATGTAAAGAATTTGCCCTGAGCAGAATATTTAGTATATAAGGAACAACCCTCTTTGTACAAATTGAACAGGCTCCTAGACACTGCCCGTGTGCAGTTTCTGTGACTTCTGTGTCCCTGCAGTAATAAACCTTTGGTCTTTGACGCCACCATCGAGAAGCCCGTGTTTCTGTTTGTTTGTGCACCGAGACAGGTTGAACTCCGGGGTCTTCGGGTGTTTTCCCCGACACCTCTGGACGGAACCAAAAAGTCCAGAACTCCAATTGGCGCCCAACGTGGGGCGACGTCATTCGGTACCGGTCCAAAAGCCTGAAGAGTTCGAGGAGCTTCGTGTGAAGATTTCAGAGGGAGGCGCCCCACTTCATCGATCCCGGCATATCGCAAAAGTGGCCCCGACGTTCTCTTCCACGAGGGTTCCCGTTCAGACGGCTGCAGTGGTCCGTTGCCTTGACCGTCGCCCTGTCTTGGACCCGAGGTGCAGTCCTCAGTACGGCGAGACGTGACGGGTTTCTCCTTGGTGACGTCTTCAGTGCCTCAGTTAAGTATTCAGTGGTAGCTAGTTGGTTATTTTGTGAGGGTTGCTCCTGTTTGGATAAACCTTTTAGTTCTCAGTTCAGTTCAGTTCTGTAAGATTATCACGATAATCATTCTGTTCAGTTCAGGTATCGATACATTTGTCAGTTCTGGTAGGCCTAAGTTCTTGGTTCGAGTGCGCATCTTTTCTGTTTGTGTCTTGTTTGTTTTGTGTTCCGGATTATAAAATGGTAAGTCGGAAAAATTGTATGTTGTCTTGTTTCAGTTGCAACAGTGATTCCCAGTTGGAGGACTCGTGTTTGGTTCCTCCGATTGGAACTCCCCTTTATGATCTATATTGCAAATTTGGTGTGGGCCCTATCTCTTATAACGAGGTATGGATCCGCTTCACAGAGAAAGATGGTGTCCTTAGTTGGCCACTACATGGTAGTTTTGAACCTGAAGTTCTCGATAATCTAGAAAGAAGGTTGTTTAAGAAGAAAGCCCGGCCGGCAATGTTTGATTCTTTCCGTTATTGGCGAAAAGAATCTAAACAAAGAGAAATTAAAAAGTTGAAGAAAGAACAGAAAGAGCAAGAGTTGACTTTAGAACAGTCTGCTAGGCAGCTGCAACTCAACGAATCTGAAAAAGCGATGGAGGTGGCCAATAGAGAGCGTAATTTAGCGATAGACAAGTGCTATCCTGCTTTGCCATCGAGTACGGCTAAGATAGTAGAGGACCCTGAAAAGGATCCCCTGTTGTCTTACTTGTTACGATCACCCCCACCGTATGCACAGGGTGCTACGGCTCCACCTATACCGAATGTTCAATTACCGGTTGCTGGACAACCTGGTGTCCCTGTTCCCGCTCCCCTGAATCAAGTTCCTGTACCTCCTGTGGTCAATATTCATGTTCCTTCGACAACCCCTCTTCCAGGGTTGCCGGCTTCTTTACCTATGCCTGTGTCGCTCACACCTGCTAGTTCCCAAGCTATTCTGCCTGCTACTACTACTGTTCCTAATCTATCTGTACCAACTGCTACTCTATTCACTGCCTCTGCTAATATAATGACTCCACTTTCTGTTCGTCGGAGAATCACTGATTCTGTCTCTAATATTCTATCTCCCTTCTATAAAACTCTGATTAAGACTCCTACCTCTGACTCTGTGCAGAGGCGTAGCCAGCTTCCCAGTACTGAAGAAAGAGGAATATTAGATTCCACTGCTCTTAGATGGGTTTCAAAAGTTGGAAGATATAATGTACAAGATGTATTAGATACATTTATGCAATGGAATGAACCGACACAACGATATGTGTTCGATGAAATGTGTTTCCTTCTACGTGAGGAATTGGAAGAGGATGACCCTGAATCAAATCTAGAAGAATTAATTAATGTACAGAAAGAGTTTGCTGCAGGTATGATAGTTGGACAAAATATAAAAGAAGCGATGGAACTGGTTCTAAGTTATAGGACCGACTCATCCCTTCGTTCACCGAGAGAATTAGAGAAACGTAGTACGAAACAAAATCGTCAATACCCAATGAGAGAGGTTCCACCAATTTGGCGTGAAGCTGTGCAAGCTAACGCAAACCTTGGTATTGCAGCCGCTCCGGCCCAATTCCAGAGAGTCTGGATACATATTCCATGGAAGCGAGCTGAAGTATTAGCAGTGAAACAGGCCTTGCCAGATCCGCGTAAAAATCCTGCAGGGTACTACAAAGAGTTGGCTCAAACAGTTGACGCTTGTGTATTGAATCTTGCTGACATAGATCTGCTATTTGGTAATGTAGTACCGCAACCAATTTGGGCTAAAATTCGTAAAGAGAATCATCCAGTTGCCCTAGGTGGTGACTGGGCAGCTATAATTGCAGCGGATGGTCAACAAATAGGTGGTTCCAAACCAGAACCCCTAATTGCTAATTTGCCTGGTAGAATAATCGATTTAATGAAAACCTTGATGCCAGCATTGCGCGTTAACTGGGACAAATTGTCCGCGTGCAAACAGAAGAAAGACGAAAGCGTCTCCGACTTTTTCACAAGATTCGAGGAGACTTTCGTGGATCATAGTGGTCAGGATATGAGCACAGAAGGAGGTCAGAGATTATTTGTTGATAAATTTGTGCACAATCTGTTGCCAGAACTTAGTGGTAAATTAAAGAAATTCTGAAAGTGCGTGGGCTGTCTCTACGACTGCGCAAATACTTGCGACTGCCCAGTACTATGAAAATAGGGATAAAGAAGAGAAGGAAAAATCAGATAAAAAGACGAAAGATTTAAAAACTAAAGTACTTTTACAGCAAGCATATCCGCCTCGCACGAATCAGACTAACATGCAGCAAGGGTCATATCAAAGAACGGATTGTAATTTTCAAAGGCCACAGTACCAATGGAATCAATGTGCTTATTGCAAAGTGGAAGGTCATTACAAAAATGAGTGTCCAGTTCGGGCACAAAATAATGCTGCGGCAGCTCAGAGAGGTCGTGGTAGTTCTATGCAAAACTCTAGAGGTCGAGGACGAGGTGCTATGCCTCCGCAGACGAGTGATCGCCCTTCTAATTATTTCGACCAGCGAAATGGACAATCTGCCCAACAGAATAGGTCTCCACAGTATCATGTTGAAGACTATTATGAAGCTAGTGAGGAAGGTCAGCAAAGTGAGTACTAGGACAGCCATGGACAAAGAGAGGGAGTAGTATCAGTTCCAGTAGATCAGAGTGGGCCTTATGTCGCAGTAGCAACATCAGGTATAGTCGAACCGTTTCTGTTGGATACTGGTGCAGCAAAAAGTTCTATCATTTATGCGAAACTCCCTGGCGCACCTTTGTCTGGCTCAACAAACGTTTCAGTAGGTTTTTCGGGCGCCCCTGTTCATAACCCTGTTTCTGGTCCTTTGTCGATTTCTGTTGGACCCTGTCAATTGAAAGCACCCCTGATTTTGACGACAGGTTGTAACGAAAATCTGCTTGGTTTAGACTTGTTAAAACGCCTGTACGCGACATTGTACTGTTCTCCAGCAGGAGTACAGCTTACGTTGGGTAAAAGAATAATCTCTCCGATGTACTTGTCGATGGATGCGCTCCCACCAGAGTTGCGTTCACTCCCTGATACTCTTTGGGCGACTGGTCCTAATGATGTAGGTCTATTGGAAATTCCACCCTATGTAGTAACTTTGAGAGCAAATGTCAAACTTCCACGAATTCCACAATACAGAATCTCTAGTGAAGGTGAGCTTGCGCTCCTACTGATAGTGCAGGATCTGATTGAGAAAGACGTTATAGAAGAAACTAGAGGTAATGTCTGTAATAGTCCTGTACTGCCTATTTTGAAACGAACTGACCCAACAAAACCTCCAGTATATAGGTTTGTAATTGATCTCAGAGAGGTTAATAAAATTGTGATTCCACAGTTTCCTGTGGTTCCAGACATTACTGCATTGTTAACGTTGATTCCTGCTACAGCAGCATGGTTTTCGGTTGTCGACTTGAAAAATGCCTTTTTCAGCATTCCGATAGCCGAAGAAAGCAGAGATATCTTCGGTTTCTCTCTAGGAGGACGAAGCTTCAGGTTTAAACGCGCTCCACAAGGCTATTGTGAAAGCCCATCCATTTACAGTCAAGCATTAAAAAGCCAGTTAGATTCCTTCGTACTTCCTCTTGGTTCTGCTTTAGTACAATATGTTGATGATCTTCTAGTGGCTGCTGATGACAAGGAAACTTGCAAAACAGCTACGATTTCTTTATTGCATCATTTATCAAATTTGAATCACAAGGTGTCACCTTCAAAAATGCAATACTGCTGCCAAGAAGTGACCTACCTAGGTCATCTCTTGTCAAAGGAGGGAAGGAAGTTGACCCCAGAGAGAATAAAAGCAATTACACAGATGAATGTTCCTAGCACGCAGAGAGAAGTACGTGCCTTTTTAGGTATTACCTCATATTGTAGGCAATGGATCCCAAATTTTTCTCTTTTAGCAAAACCATTGGTAGCCTTGACTGGGAAAGGTGTTCCGAGTCCGGTACCATGGTCTGCAGAATGTCAGCAGAGTTTTTCTGAATTGCGAAATGCACTGTGTTCAGCACCTGTATTGGGTACACCCGACTACAGTAAGCCATTCACGCTCTATGTCCACGAGAGAGAAGGTTGTGCATTGAGTGTTTTGACGCAGAAATTTGGTGATAAACAACGCCCTTGTGCGTATTTTTCATCAACGTTAGATCCGGTAGCCAGAGCATTGCCTAGTTGCTTGAGAGCTACAGCCGCAGCTGCAGCTTCCATTCGACAATCTGCTGGTTTAGTAATGAACAACATGCTAGTAGTTATGGTTCCTCATGCTGTGGATACACTCATGAACCGAACCAAAACGCAGCACCTTACCAGTGCTAGATTATCAGGTTACGAACTGACACTGCTAGCGAGTCATATTCAGATCAAAAGATGCAATGTATTGAATCCAGCAACATTGTTGCCGACTAGCCAAGAGTCGAGTGATTCCGAACCACACGACTGTTGTTTCAAAACTGAGGAAGAAACCAAAGGACGAATTGATCTAAAAAACACTCCGTTATCAGATCCAGATGGCACGCTGTATGTTGATGGGTCTTGCTTCAAATTGGAGAATGGTGATGTGACTGCTGCTTATGCAGTAACGACCTTGAGTACGATTGTGGAGACTGCAAGAGTGAGTCAGAATTCTGCCCAGGCTGCAGAATTGATCGCGCTAACAAGAGCGTGCGTTTTAGCTAAGGGAAAGAGAGTGAATGTTTTCACAGATAGTCAGTACGCGTTCGGCGTGGCCCATAGTTTTGGCCGCTTGTGGAAAGAGAGAGGTTTCATTACGTCCCATGGGACTAAGATTCAACATGGTCAGCTAGTTAATGACTTGTTGGAATCTCTAACCTTGCCGACTGAAGTTGCGATTGTGAAATGCAGTGCTCATAAAGCAATCACGGATGATGTTGGTCGTGGGAATGCTTTTGCTGATGAGACTGCAAAACAGACAGCTAGAAATATGATGAGTAGAATGTATGTTTCAACGTCTGCAAGATGGATTTCTGAGTCTGGAATGTGTGAGGACACAGTGGAAAGCGTGAAAGAAATTCAGAAAGAGGCGACTGAGGAGGAAAAACTTGCATGGAAAGAGAGCACGGGTAAATTGGACTCGAGTGGGTGTTGGATTGACTTGTCGGAACAACAGCGTTGGATGTTGCCTGATGCGTATGTGCTTGCAGTAGTGACGATGGCACATGGAACAGCGCACATCAGTTCAAAAGGGATTTGTAAGATGTTGGCTCCGGTCTGGAAGAATGATGGGATTAGTAAGTGTGCAGAGAGAGTGGTGAGAAATTGTATGGTATGTTTGATGCATAATCCTGGCAAGGGAATCCCCACACCTGCAGGTCACTTCGCTCCTCCTTCCTGCCCCTTCGAAGTGATCCAGCTAGACTTCATTCACATGGATCGTTGTAATAACCTGAAATACGTCCTAGTGGTAATTTGTGCTTTCTCCAGATGGATCGAAGCATACCCGCTAAAGGACAATACTGCCTTATCCACTGCCAAAATTCTTCTTAAAGAATACTTCCCCAGATACGGAATGCCACGGATTGTATGGTCAGACAACGGAAGTGAGTTCGTAGGGAAAGTTATGCAGAGTGTGTGTGCCGGCCTAGGGATTAGACAGAAGTTTCATAGTGCGAATCATCCCCAGTCCGCGGGTTTAGTCGAGGGTTACAATGGTACCCTTAAACTAAAACTTGCTAAGATACAAGCATCCACGGGTTTGTCCTGGCCAGACGCATTGCCTTTGGCTTTGCTATCAACAAGAGCAACTGTACATTCTAGAGTAGGGCTTAGTCCTTATGAAATAGTTTTTGGTCGTCCTGCAAATGTTTGGGGGGTACCTAGACCAAAAGAATTCAAGCAGCTGGAATACCCAATGTTAATTGATTACCTTTTCGACTTGACTGCTAAATTGAGTCTTATTCACCAACAGGTTTTCGATGCATTGCCAAAGCCACCAGAGAGTCCAGGCCATCAGCTGAAACCAGGTGACCAGGTGGTCATTAGAAATTTTGCAAGAACGAAAAATCTTCAGCCCAGATTCATTGGCCCTTTCCAAGTCCTACTAGCAACGAGAACTGCTATTCGTGTGGCCGAAAGGAAGAACTGGATCCATACGACACATGTCAAACGTGTGCCTCTGCCACTTCCTTACGACAACTGGGTAAAGAAAGGAATCGGTGCCTCTGAAACGGAACAAGTCCCCAGGTTCATACCTTTCAGCGATGCAGAACTGATCACGGATTCACCAAATTCTGACTCTCCTCCTGAAACTGCTCTTTTGAACCCTGAACATTTGCCATCTGCACCAAAAGAACATTTGCCATCTGCGAACGTGAACATTGCAACGTCAGCTGAAAATACATTGTTTCCAGATCAGACAGCTCCTGCAAAACTGAGATACAACTTACGTTCTCGCAATATGGACAAATAAAGCAGGAAACTGCCTATTTTCAGATTTGAATTTGCTATACATTGCCTCCAGCCAGGAAGTTTGCTAATACTTTGTATTGTTTCTTTTTGTTTTAAAATTGCCTTGCCGTCTGGGTAGCCGTAGGGTCGTGGCTGTGTGCCTAGTTGAATCTGCGGGGGTCAGACACAAGGTCGATCTTTCTGTTAGTTCTGGGAACTCCCAGGGCTGATAGAGGCATTTTCATCTACGTACACATCATCAGTGGTCGCGAACGGTCGTAGAAGATGGAGCTTCCTGAGCTGCAACGAGAAAATGTAATTTATGTTCGCAGAAATAGACTGTACAGAATACTTCACAGCAAATGCTTTCTAATGCAATGTGCAGTTACATTTTTAATTGTTTTGATAACGTTGGTGGGTGGAATCGTCTTTGGTGTACATTTGATTTTTATGCCAGTAACTACAGTACCTCCCCTTGATCCTACTACTTCTACGGTTTCTTCTATGCATTCTTTTCACTCATTTCCTGAACACGAACAAGCTCGACGCTCAGAATTTATTAACAATACATTTGTACAGCTCTTGCATCAACACCAACTGGTAGTTAATACTACAGACTGCTGGGTGTGTGGTTTGATACCTCACACTATGGATAAAGGCATTCCCTATCTAGTCTTGCCTTTTAGCTACAATGGATCATTTCAGGCCTTTCAGACCATTTTTTCATATGCCCTTGAGACCTATCCTCCGCGTCCACCACGGTCCACTAAATACAACTCAGCCAACAAAGCTTTAGTCCAGGGAATTATTGACATGATTAAAGACGTCAATAATACTCCATCTTACCCTAGAGATGAATTACGGGTGTATTTGAGTTGGAACTCTACAGAGTATCGCCTTAGTTTGGGAGAAAGCAAGCGTAAAAGCTCCACTTCAGTTTGGGTTGTGCCTCACCGAGGTCAGGTCTGTTTGCAAGGAAATGGGAGAAATCTGAGAGCTCAGCTAGGGAAGAGTGAGTGCGTTGAGACTTACGTATTTCCGTCTAACTCCTCCCCTGCCTTTCTGACTGCTAGGGGTACCTACTTCATCTGTCAGGACAGAGCATATACATGGCTGCCTGCTGACTTTTCAGGTTCATGTTATATTGCTCGATTGTTACCTCCGACATACACTGCTTCTTCAGATTATCACAAAACCAGAGTAGCAAGAGGTGTCTTCAGCAAGGAAGATACCGCTGGTCAGGAAGCTGGAGACTTCTTCAAAGGTTTCCTTCCGTTTTGGGGGCCTATGGCCAATAGTAGAAATCTACGTCAACTAACACGGGTAGTTGAATCTACTATTACAGAAACTGCTGGTGCCCTTAGTAACTTAACAGCTGAGCTTCAGGCGGATCGTCTCATGACGTTGCAGAACCGAATGGTTCTAGACGTAATACTTGCAGATCGAGGTGGGGTATGCAGAATGATCCAATCGAGCTGCTGTATCTTTATTCCAAATAATGCTCCAACAGTCTATGAAGCGATCTCTAAGCTACACAAGATTTCCGACTCTATACACGTAGATAAGGGAAACTGGTCCTTCATGGAGTGGTTTTGGACTCTGGTATCAGCGTGGGGATGGAAGGTTCTGATGGTTATTGGTGTCATCCTAGTATTTCTGTTCTCATGCTGCCTTATTATCCAATGTGGTCCCGCTCTGTGTAGTCTCTGTGCTGCAACCTGTTTCAGAAAACCACCTGCATTAGGAGAAAAGGCACGAGACAGGATGATGATACAACAACATGTCACTGACCTAATGAGCATAGAATTAGACTCTGACTCTGATATAGACTGAGTAATTGCCTATGTAAGGGCAAAAGGAGGGTCTGAGGTTCCGTGACGATTTTATTCGTGTTTGTAAACATTGTCGTAAATACATAATTTTGGTATCAGTGAACCGCAAATGATCCATTTAGTATATCCTGGTGTTTTCGCTATGCTACGAGCAAGAGCACTCCAGTTACAAACACATTTCTGTTCTACCCATGGCATCCATCTTAGAACACGGAAGCCATTTTGTATTCCTTGCCCTCACATAGTCAATGGACACGCAATGACCTCTTTTCATTTAAGGACACGTAGGCTTTAGCCGGCGATTCACCTTGCGAGTGACACGTGCACCTTAGGCCAGCAACGCTGTGGCAGCATGACTCGGCAAGAACTGCCTCCCCAGCCTGAGGCCAGCCCTGCTATACTGGTTCTTGTGTTCGTTGACCTGATCATGATTAGGCGGCCGAAGCTGGTAACCATGCCCATTTACGACCCACAAACATCTCTTATCCTGTCTTTCTATCTTCTACACCTGGCTCTGCTCCTTTCCTTCTGGGCCTTTATTAGGGGGAGGTAACGAAATTTACGATGAGGCGGTCCGGGTCTTGAATGAGAAATTGACATGGGATTATGATGGACTAGTGGGAACCCCTCATTCGTAATGTTTTGACATCAGATACTGTTGACGATTCCTGTACGACGCCAAATATTTATTGTTTAAGACACGAATGTTTAGAACTGTGGAAACATGTAAAGAATTTGCCCTGAGCAGAATATTTAGTATATAAGGAACAACCCTCTTTGTACAAATTGAACAGGCTCCTAGACACTGCCCGTGTGCAGTTTCTGTGACTTCTGTGTCCCTGCAGTAATAAACCTTTGGTCTTTGACGCCACCATCGAGAAGCCCGTGTTTCTGTTTGTTTGTGCACCGAGACAGGTTGAACTCCGGGGTCTTCGGGTGTTTTCCCTGACACCTCTGGACGGAACCAAAAAGTCCAGAACTCCACTAGCGAGTCATATTCAGATCAAAAGATGCAATGTATTGAATCCAGCAACATTGTTGCCGACTAGTCAAGAGTCGAGTGATTCCGAACCACACGACTGTTGTTTCAGAACTGAGGAAGAAACAAAAGGACGAATTGATTTAAAAGACACCCCGTTATCAGATCCAGATGGCACGTTGTATGTTGATGGGTCTTGCTTCAAATTGGAGAATGGTGACGTGACTGCTGCCTATGCAGTAACGACTTTGAGTACGATTGTGGAGACTGCGAGAGTGAGTCAGAATTCTGCCCAGGCGGCAGAATTGATCGCGCTAACAAGAGCGTGCGTTTTAGCTAAGGGAAAGAGAGTGAATGTGTTCACAGATAGTCAGTACGCGTTCGGCGTGGCCCATAGTTTTGGCCGTTTGTGGAAAGAGAGAGGTTTCATTACGTCCCATGGGACTAAGATCCAACATGGTCAGCTAGTTAATGACTTGTTGGAATCTCTAACCTTGCCGACTGAAGTTGCGATTGTGAAATGCAGTGCTCATAAAGCAATCACGGATGATGTTGGTCGTGGGAATGCTTTTGCTGATGAGACTGCAAAACAGACAGCTAGAAATATGATGAGTAGAATGTATGTTGCAACGTCTGCAAGATGGATTTCTGAGTCTGGAATGTGTGAGGACACAGTGGAAAGCGTGAAAGAAATTCAGAAAGAGGCGACTGAGGAGGAAAAGCTTGCATGGAAAGAGAGCACGGGTAAATTGGACTCTAGTGGGTGTTGGATTGACTTGTCGGAACAACAGCGTTGGATGTTGCCTGATGCGTATGTGCTTGCAGTAGTAACAATGGCACATGGAGCAGTGCACATCAGTTCTAAAGGGATTTGTAAGATGTTGGCTCCAGTTTGGAAGAATGATGGGATTAGTAAGTGTGCAGAGAGAGTGGTGAGAAATTGTATGGTATGCTTGATGCATAATCCTGGCAAGGGAATCCCCACACCTGCAGGTCACTTCGCTCCTCCTTCCTGCCCCTTTGAAGTGATTCAGTTAGACTTCATTCATATGGATCGTTGCAACAATCTAAAGTACGTCCTAGTGGTAGTTTGTGCGTTCTCCAGATGGATCGAAGCATACCCACTGAAGGACAATACTGCTTTGTCCACTGCCAAAATCCTTCTTAAAGAATACTTCCCAAGATTCGGAATGCCACGGATTGTATGGTCAGATAACGGAAGTGAGTTCGTAGGGAAAGTTATGCAGAGTGTGTGTGCCGGCCTAGGGATTAAACAAAAGTTTCACAGTGCGAATCATCCCCAGTCCGCGGGTTTAGTTGAGGGTTACAATGGCACCCTTAAACTGAAACTTGCTAAGATACAAGCGTCCACCGGTTTGCCCTGGCCAGATGCACTGCCTTTGGCTTTGTTATCAACAAGAGCAACTGTACATTCTAGAGTAGGGCTTAGTCCATATGAAATAATTTTTGGTCGTCCTGCAAATGTTTGGGGGGTACCTAGACCGAAAGAATTTAAGCAGCTGGAATACCCAATGTTAATTGATTACCTTTTCGACTTGACTGCTAAATTGAGCCTTATTCACCAACAGGTTTTCGATGCATTGCCAAAGCCACCGGAGAGTCCAGGTCATCAGCTGAAGCCTGGGGATCAAGTAGTCATTAGAAATTTTGCAAGAACAAAAAATCTTCAGCCCAGATTCGTTGGCCCCTTCCAAGTCTTATTGGCGACGAGAACTGCTATTCGTGTGGCCGGACGGAAGAATTGGATCCATACGACACACGTCAAACGTGTGCCTCTGCCACTTCCTTACGACAACTGGGTAAAGAAAGGAATCAGTGCCTCTGAAGCAGAACAAATACCCAGTTTCATCCCTTTCAGTGATGCAGAACTGATCACTGATACATCAAACTCTGGCTCTCCTCCTGAAACTGCTCTTTTGAACCCTGAACATTTGCCATCTGCACCAAAAGAACATTTGCCATCTGCAAACGTGAACATTGCAACGTCAGCTGAAAATACATTGTTTCCAGATCAGACAGCTCCTGCAAAACTGAGATACAATTTGCGACCTCGCAATATGGACAAATAAAGCAGGAAACTGCCTATTTTCACATTTGAATTTTCTGATACATTGCCTCCCGCCAGGAAGTTTGCTATTATTTTGTTATTTTAAATTTTGCCTTGCCGTCTGGGTAGCCGTAGGGTCGTGGCTGTGTGCTTAGTTGAATCTGCGGGGGTCAGACACAAGGTCGATCTTTCTGTTAGTTCTGGGAACTCCCAGGACTGATAGAGGCATTTTCATCTACGTACACATCATCAGTGGTCACGAACGGATTGTAGAAGATGGAGCTTCCTGAGCTGCAACGAAAGAATGTAATTTATGTTCGCAGAAATAGACTGTACAGAATACTTCACAGCAAATGCTTTCTAACGCAATGTGCAGTTACGTTTTTAATTGTTTTAATAACGTTGGTGGGTGGAATCATCTTTGGTGTGCATTTAATTTTTATGCCGGTAACTACAGTACCTCCCCTTGATCCTACTACTTCTACGGTTTCTTCTATGCATTCTTTTCACTTGTTTCCTGAACACGAACAAGCTCGACGCTCAGAATTTATTAACAATACATTTGTACAGCTCTTGCATCAACACCAACTGGTAGTTAATACTACAGACTGCTGGGTGTGTGGCTTGATACCTCACACTATGGATAAAGGCATTCCCTATCTAGTCTTGCCTTTCAGCTATAATGGATCATTTCAGGCCTTTCAGACCATTTTTTCCTATGCCCTTGAGACCTATCCTCCGCGTCCACCACGGTCCACTAAATATAACTCAGCCAACAAAGCTTTAGTCCAGGGAATTATTGACATGATTAAAGACGTCAATAATACTCCATCATACCCTAGAGATGAATTACGGGTGTATTTGAGTTGGAACTCTACAGAGTATTGCCTTAGTTTGGGAGAAAGCAAGCGTAAAAGCTCCACTTCAGTCTGGGTCGTGCCTCACCGAGGTCAGGTCTGTTTACAAGGAAATGGAAGAAATCTGAGAGCTCAGCTAGGGAGGAGTGAGTGCGTTGAGACTTACGTATTTCCGTCTAACTCCTCCCCTGCCTTCCTTACTGCTAGGGGTACTTACTTCATCTGTCAAGACAGAGCGTATACATGGCTGCCTGCTGACTTCTCAGGTTCATGTTATATTGCTCGATTGTTACCTCCGACATACACTGCTTCTTCAGATTATCACAAGACCAGAGTAGCAAGAGGTGTCTTCAGCAAGGAAGATACCGCTGGTCAGGAAGCTGGAGACTTCTTCAAAGGTTTCCTTCCGTTTTGGGGGCCTATGGCCAATAGTAGAAATCTACGTCAACTAACACGGGTAGTTGAATCTACTATTACAGAAACTGCTGGTGCCCTTAGTAACTTAACAGCTGAGCTTCAGGCGGATCGTCTCATGACGTTGCAGAACCGTATGGTTCTAGACGTAATACTTGCAGATCGAGGTGGGGTATGCAGAATGATCCAATCGAGCTGCTGTGTTTTTATTCCCAATAATGCTCCAACCGTCTATGAAGCGATCTCTAAGCTACACAAGATTTCCGACTCTATACACGTAGACAAGGGAAACTGGTCCTTCATGGAGTGGTTTTGGACTCTGGTATCAGCGTGGGGATGGAAGGTTCTGATGGCCATTGGTGTCATCCTAGTATTTCTGTTCTCGTGCTGCCTTATTATCCAATGTGGTCCCGCTTTGTGTAGTCTCTGTGCTGCAACCTGTTGCAGAAAACCACCTACATTTGGAGAGAAGGTACGAGACAAGATGATGATGCAACAACATGTCACTGACCTAATGAGCATAGAGTTAGATTCTGACATAGACTGAGTAATTGCCTATGTAAGGGCAAAAGGAGGGTCTGAGGTTCCGTGACGATTTGAACCCGTGTTTGTAACATTGTCGCAAATACATAATTTTGGTATCAGTGAACCGCAAATGATCCATTTAGTATATCCTGGTGTTTTCGCTATGCTACGAGCAAGAGCACTCCTGTTATGAACACATTTCTGATCTACCCGTGGCATCCATCTTAGAACACGGAAGCCATTTTGTATTCCTTGCCCTCACATAGTCAATGGACACGCAATGACCTCTTTCAATTAAGGACACGTAGGCTTTAACAGGCAATTCACCTTGCTAGTGACAAGTGCACCTTAGGCAAGCAACACTGTGGCACCATGACTCAGCAAGAGCTGCCTCCCCAGCCTGAGGCCAGTCCTGCTATACTGGTTCTCGTGTCCGTTGGCCTGATCATGATTAGGCGGCCGAAGCTGGTAGCCTTGCCCATTTACGACCCACAAACATCTCTTATCCTACTGTTCTATCTTCTACACCTGGCTCTGCTCCTTTCCTTCTGGGCCTTTATTAGGGGGAGGTAACGAAATTTACGATGAGGCGGTCCGGGTCTTGAATGAAAAGTTGACATTGGATTATGATGGAATAGTGGGAACCCCTCGTTCGTAATGTTTTGACATCAGATATTGTTGACGATTCCTGTGCAACGCCAAATATTTATTGTTTAAGATACAAAGGTTTTGGAATGTGCTAACATGTAAAGAATTTGCCTGAAGCCCAATATTCCGTATATAAGGAGCAACCCTCTTTGTACAAATTGAACAGGCTCCTAGATACTGCCCATGTGTAGTTTCTGTGACTTCTGTGTCCCTGCAGTAATAAACCTTTGGTCTTTGACGCCACCATCGAGAAGCCCGTGTTTCTGTTTGTTTCTGCACCGAGGCAGGTAGAACTCCGGGGTCTTCGGGTGTTATCCCTGACACCTCTGGACGGAACCAAAAAGTCCAGAACTCCAATACCCACAAAGCAAAACGTGGACAGGACTGTTTTTTATCGGGAATAAAATCACCAAACACATTCAACAAAGGAACCTCCGCTCTAAAGGGGCATCTCGCCTCAAAATCCCAAGATACAAGAAAAAAAACATGGGTGGCACATCCTTCTCTCTTCAAGCAGCCAAACTATGAAACTCGTTACCCCCAACATAAGATCCACCGACAACCACCTTGTTTTCTGAAAACTACTCAAGAATTGGCTCTTCCCCACACAAGCTCCATACGCAAACAAATATTCAGCATATCACGCTGTATATAAGCAATTATTTGTACTATAGATATGCACCTATATATGTGTACTGCTTTGTATAAACACGTTTAAAAAATAGGTTTTTAAAAATAAAGATATTCTTTAGTTCTGCTTAACAAATGTGCATTAATGATAGTTACATTATTCAACGTTTTTAACATGTATATATGTGACTGCATAAATAAGTAAATATTTTAACATACCTATTTAGCTACAATTGCTTCACTATTGATTTATAAAAAAATAAAAATAAAACACATCAATTAAAGTACAATAACATTTGAATGCCAGTTTATTCATTGCATCTTTAATCTACATATACTACTTTCTCCTAATTCAGCATATCCAATGCACTACCCTATTTCTCACCCTGTACCGCTCTCAATATATCTTCAACCTCAACTCTCAGACTCATCTCAAACTTCTTTCTACTACTCTTTCAATGCACGGCCCTATGTCTCACCCTATACCTCTATCAATATATCCATTACATCCACTCTCTCATTCATCCGAAACCCCATACCACCACCATGATCCCCAAAACAACCCTTTCTTCCCTCCTCTACCCCTCCTTGCATCATCTCAAACCTCTTTTACTATTCAGATCCCCCAAACAAGCCTTTCCAAACCCCTTCCCTCTGACTCTTCCCCTCCAACTCCCCTTCACTCATTCCAGGCTCCCGCCTACTGTTATGAACTAAAAACAAATAGTCTAGACCCTTCCGTATTCTATCCCTCCTTTCCTCGTCTATCCCTCCTTCCCTCATCTATCCCTCCTTTCCTCTTCTATCCCTCCTTCCCTCGTCTATCCCTCCTTACCTCTTCTATCCCTCCTTCCCTCTTCTATCCCTCCCTCTTCTATCCCTCCTTCCCTCGTCTAGCCCTCCTTCCCTCTTCTATCCCTCCTTTCCTCGTCTATCCCTCCTTCCCTCGTCTATCCCTCCCTCTTCTATCTCTCCCTCCCTCTTCTATCCCTCCTTCCCTCGTCTATCCCTCCCTCTTCTATCTCTCCCTCCCTCTTCTATCCCTCCTTCCCTCGTCTATCCCTCCCTCTTCTATCTCTCCCTCCCTCTTCTATCCCTCCTTCCCTCGTCTATCCCTCCCTCTTCTATCCCTCCTTCCCCCTTCTATCCCTCCTTTCCTCTTCTATCCCTCCTTTCCTCGTCTATCCTTCCTTCCCTCATCTATCCCTCCTTCCCTCTTCTATCCCTCCTTCCCTCGTCTATCCCTCCTTACCTCTTCTATCCCTCCTTCCCTCTTCTATCCCTCCTTCCCTCTTCTATCCCTCCTTCCCTCGTCTAGCCCTCCTTCCGTCTTCTATCCCTCCTTCCCTCTTCTATCCCTCCCTCTTCTATCCCTTCTTCCCTCGTCTATCCCTCCCTCCCTCTTCTATCCCTCCTTCCCTCTTCTATCCCTCCTTTCCTCGTCTATCCCTCCCTCCCTCTTCTATCCCTCCTTCCCTCTTCTATCCCTCCTTTCCTCGTCTATCCCTCCTTCCCTCATCTATCCCTCCTTTCCTCGTCTATCCCTCCTTCCCTCATCTATCCCTCCTTTCCTCGTCTATCCCTCCTTTCCTCGTCTATCCCTCCCTCCCTCTTCTATCCCTCCTTCCCTCTTCTATCCCTCCTTTCCTCGTCTATCCCTCCTTCCCTCATCTATCCCTCCTTTCCTCTTCTATCCCTCCTTCCCTCATCTATCCCTCCTTTCCTCGTCTATCCCTCCTTCCCTCATCTATCCCTCCTTTCCTCTTCTATACCTCCTTCCCTCGTCTATCCCTCCTTACCTCTTCTATCCCTCCTTCCCTCTTCTATCCCTCCTTCCCTCTTCTATCCCTCCTTCCCTCGTCTAGCCCTCCTTCCCTCTTCTATCCCTCCTTCCCTCTTCTATCCCTCCCTCTTCTATCCCTTCTTCCCTCGTCTATCCCTCCTTCCCTCTTCTATCCCTCCTTTCCTCTTCTATCCCTCCTTTCCTCGTCTATCCCTCCTTCCCTCGTCTATCCCTCCTTACCTCTTCTATCCCTCCTTCCCTCTTCTATCCCTCCTTCCCTCTTCTATCCCTCCTTCCCTCGTCTAGCCCTCCTTCCCTCTTCTATCCCTCCTTCCCTCTTCTATCCCTCCCTCTTCTATCCCTACTTCCCTCTTCTATCCCTCCTTCCCTCTTCTATCCCTCCTTCCCTCGTCTATCCCTCCTTCCCTCTTCTATCCCTCCTTTCCTCGTCTATCCCTCCTTCCCTCATCTATCCCTCCTTTCCTCTTCTATCCCTCCTTCCCTCGTCTATCCCTCCTTACCTCTTCTATCCCTCCTTCCCTCTTCTATCCCTCCTTCCCTCTTCTATCCCTCCTTCCCTCGTCTAGCCCTCCTTCCCTCTTCTATCCCTCCTTCCCTCGTCTGTCCCTCCTTCCCTCTTCTATCCCTCCTTTCCTCGCCTATCCCTACTTCCCTCTTCTATCCCTCCTTCCCTCTTCTATCCCTCCTTTCCTCGTCTATCCCTCCTTCCCTCATCTATCCCTCCTTTCCTCTTCTATCCCTCCTTCCCTCGTCTATCCCTCCTTACCTCTTCTATCCCTCCTTTCCTCTTCTATCCCTCCTTCCCTCGTCTATCCCTCCCTCATCTATCCCTCCTTTCCTCTTCTATCCCTCCTTCCCTGTCTCTCCCTCCTTTCCTCTTCTATCCCTCCTTCCCCCTTCTATCCCTCCTTCCCTCTTCTATCCCTCCCTCCCTCGTCTAGCCCTCCTTTCCTCTTCTATCCCTCCTTCCCTCATCTATCCCTCCTTCCCTCTTCTATCCCTCCTTCCCTCTTCTATCCCTCCTTCCCTCGTCTAGCCCTCCTTCCCTCTTCTATCCCTCCTTCCCTCTTCTATCCCTCCCTCTTCTATCCCTTCTTCCCTCGTCTATCCCTCCTTCCCTCTTCTATCCCTCCTTTCCTCTTCTATCCCTCCTTCCCTCGTCTATCCCTCCCTCTTCTATCTCTCCCTTCCTCTTCTATCCCTCCTTCCCTCTTCTATCCCTACTTCCCTCTGCTATCCCTCCTTCCCTCTTCTATCCCTCCTTCCCTCTTCTATCCCTACTTCCCTCTTCTATCCCTCCTTCCCTCTTCTATCCCTACTTCCCTCTTCTATCCCTCCTTCCCTCTTCTATCCCTCCTTTCCTCTTCTATCCCTCCTTCCCTCGTCTATCCCTCCTTCCCTCTTCTATCCCTCCTTCCCTCTTCTATCCCTCCTTCACTTGTCTATCACTCCTTTTATCTTCTATCTCTCCTTCCCTCGTCTATCCCTCCTTCCCTCTTCTATCCCTCCTTCCCTCTTCTATCCCTCCTTCACTTGTCTATCACTCCTTTTATCTTCTATCCCTCCTTCCCTCTTCTATCCCTCCTTCCCTCGTCTATCCCTCCTTCCCTCTTCTATCCCTACTTCCCTCTTCTATCCCTCCTTCCCTCGTCTTTCCCTACTTCCCTCTTCTATCCCTCCTTCCCTCATCTATCCCTCCTTCCCTCGTCTATCCCTCCTTCCCTCATCTATCCCTCCTTCCCTCTTCTATCCCTCCTTCCCTCTTCTATCCCTCCTTCCCTCGTCTATTCCTCCTTCCCTCGTCTATCCCTCCTTCCCTCGTCTATCCCTCCTTCCCTCTTCTATCCCTACTTCCCTCTTCTATCCCTCCTTCCCTCTTCTATCCCTCCTTCCCTCTTCTATCCCTACTCCCCTCTTCTATCCCCCCTTCCCTCGTCTTTCCCTCCTTCCCTCTTCTATCCCTCCTTCCCTCTTCTATCCCTCCTTCCCTATTCAATCCCTCCTTCCCTCGTCTTTCCCTCCTTCCCTCTTCTATCCCTCCTTCCCTCTTCTATCCCTCCTTGCCTCGTCTATCCCTCCTTCCCTCTTCTATCCCTCCTTCCCTCATCTATCCCTCCTTCCCTCATCTATCCCTCCTTCCCTCTTCTATCCCTCCTTCCCTCTTCTATCCCTCCTTCCCTCGTCTATCCCTCCTTCCCTCGTCTATCCCTCCTTCCCTCTTCTATCCCTCCTTTCCTCTTCTATCCCTCCTTTCCTCTTCTATCCCTTCTTTCCTCTTCTATCCCTCCTTTCCTCTTCTAACCCTCCTTCCCTCTTCTATCCCTCCCTCTTCTATCCCTCCTTCACTCTTCTATCCCTCCCTCCCTCTTCTATCCCTCCTTCCCTCATCTATCCCTCCTTCCCTCATCTATCCCTCCTTCCCTCGTCTATCCCTCCTTCACTCTTCTATCCCTCCCTCCCTCTTCTATCCCTCCCTCCCTCTTATATCCCTCCTTTCCTCTTCTACCCCTCCTTCCCTCATCTATCCCTCCTTCTGTCTACTATCCCTCCATCCCTCGTCTATCCCTCCTTCCCTCTTCTATCCCTCCTTCCCTCTTCTATCCCTCCTTTCCTCTTCTATCCCTCCTTCCCTGTCTCTCCCTCCTTCCCTCTTCTATCCCTCCTTCCCCCTTCTATCCCTCCTTCCCTCTTCTATCCCTCCCTCCCTCGTCTATCCCCCTTTCCTCTTCTATCCCTCCTTTCCTCTTCTATCCCTCCTTCCCTCGTCTATCCCTCCTTCCCTCGTCTATCCCTCCTTTCCTCTTCTATCCCTCCTTCCCTCGTCTATCCCTCCTTTCCTCTTCTATCCCTCCTTCCGTCTTCTATCCCTCCTTTCCTCTTCTATCCCTCCTTCCCTCGTCTATCCCTCCTTCCCTCGTCTATCCCTCCTTTCCTCGTCTATCCCTCCTTCCCTCGTCTATCCCTCCTTCCCTCGTCTATCCCTCCTTTCCTCTTCTATCCCTCCTCCCCTCGTCTATCCGTCCTTTCGTCTTCTATCCCTCCTTCCCTCTTCTATCCCTCCTTCCCTCTTCTAGCCCTCCTTCCCTCTTCTATCCCTCCTTTCCTCTTCTATCCCTCCTTCCCTCGTCTATTCCTCCTTCCCTCGTCTATCCCTCCTTCCCTCTTCTATCCCTCCTTTCCTCTTCTATCCCTCCTTCCCTTTTCTATCCCTCCTTCCCTTTTCTATCCCTCCTTCCCTCGTCTATCCCTTCTTTCCTCTTCTATCCCTCCTTCCCTCTTCTAACCCTCCTTCCCTCTTCTATCCCTCCCTCTTCTATCCCTCCTTCCCTCTTCTATCCCTCCCTCTCTCTTCTATCCCTCCTTCACTCTTCTATCCCTCCCTCCCTCTTCTATCCCTCCCTCCCTCTTCTATCCCTCCTTCCCTCATCTATCCCTCCTTTCCTCTTCTATCCCTCCTTCCCTCTTCTATCCCTCCTTCCCTCATCTATCCCTCTTTTCCTCGTCTGTCCCTCCTTTCCTCTTCTATCCCTCCTTCCCTCTTCTAACCCTCCTTCCCTCATCTATCCCTCCTTTCCTCTTCTATCCCTCCTTCCCTCTTCTATCCCTCCTTCCCTCTTCTATCCCTCCTTCCCTCGTCTATCCCTCCTTCCCTCGCCTATCCCTCCTTCCCTCTTCTATCCCTCCTTCCCTCATCTCTCCCTCCTTCCCTCTTCTATCCCTCCTTCCCTCTTCTATCCCTTCACTATTCGTTTTCAATCCAAATAACAGACTAACATGTCCACCTCTCAAACTAATTGCATATATCCCTAAACTAATTCCCACGAATCCTTTTGGGTTCCGGAGTAGCTTGCTACTTACTGAAAAGCTCTTCACCACCTCATCTGGGGTAGCAAGCGCTATATAAATGCAAACCTTTTCCCTCCTCTATCCCTCCAATACCCTTCCCAATCCAAATAACAGACTAACATATCCACCACTCAAATTTCTTCACATTTCCCTATACTAATTCACCATTAATCCTTTATAGGTTCCAGCATAGCGTGCTAATTGCCAAAAAAGCTCTTAAACACATCATCAGGGGTAGCAAGTGCTATATAAATGCAAACCTTTTTTCTCTTCTATTCTTCCGCTATCCTTCTCAATCTAAATAACTGAATAACATATCCAGCATTCAAATTACTTTCAGATTTCACTATACTAATTCACCAATAATCCTTTATGTGTTCCGGAGTAGCCTGCTACTCGACAAAAAATCACTTTGATGCCTCATCAGGGGTAGTAAGCGCTATATCAATGCAATTACAATACACTACATGAACATGCACACGCATTAATGTAAACAAGACAAGTAAGAGTCTGAACACACATGGACACACACAATAATGTAAGCAAGGTAAGGCTGGTACTTACGGTTGCAACTTGAAACCGTGATGGCGTCAAACAGGGGTTTGATCTCAACACCATTATTGGAACTTCCGGTTAATGTGAAACAGAAGACAAACAAGAGCAGAGAATTACAAGAATGCACTGAAGCCACAAACCAGAATTAGCAGGAGCCCACCCCTCACCCTTATATCACCCCCAGCACCCTTTTCATGCCAGTCCAGACCCAAAGCTAAAGGTACATATGAGGTGTAAATAGAGTGGTTAATGCCTGCTTCTAAAACTTTACTCTGTAATGTGTGTGCATGTATGTACATGTTGAATACAGATATGTGATTAAAACCAAATCTACTCCCTTCAACCTTTGCCTCATTCCTCTACTCTCAAACCCATCCCAAATAGTTCTAGCTACCATGAGCCCCCAACTATTCTTCTCTGATGCTCACTTTTAGCCAATTCAGCCAACTAACAGGCACACAAGTCCACTACTCACGCTAACAATATGCAACTCCCCTTTTCTAATCTATTTCCAATCATTCGATCTCTACTCGAAACACTATTAAACACACAAGAAATCAAGGGCACAAACTTACCACAACTGATGCACAAGGGGAAAAAGAAAGCTCATATTACTGAACTACCTATTGGACACTAATCTTGTATTCGGGACTACCGTACTACTCGCCACAAAGTGCCTCATCGTCTTGTCAGGGGCATTAACTCCTTAATCGTGGCTCGAATTTCGCCGCGGAAGTTCTAAAGAGTGGGAGGGGCTTCATCTGCCAATGGTCGTACGCATCACTGGGCAGGTAGTGCTCGCGTTGGTTGTTGGCAGACGCGGGCACGGAACGGGTTAAGTACTATGTAAAACTCAGTGGCATATGTATTAGGAAGTGGCAGAGTGAGACGTTAGCCTTTCTGGCTTAACTTCAGAAATGCAAGGCTGTACCATATTTACAAGAATGCGGTGCATCCCTGTTTCCCCCACACGGGCACTACACTTAGCAGCCTAGCTCTAACGCATGCACCCGTGCACCATAGTGCAATATGGTGCAAGGGTGCCTTTGTTGAGGGGAAGATTGTTTATGTGCGAGAAAGGTCTCCCTACCTTTACATAAAGAATCATTGAATGGCGTTTTTAACTTCTATGTGTGCTGTTTAATGCAGCAAACAGAAGTTACAAAACTGCATCAACCCCTTGCATGCTGATGACGGCCCCCATCGTGGGGGAGGAGGGGGCCTGCGCGATTCACTAGCGGGAACGATAATTGCTACCATATGGTGGCGCTCACTCCCACAAGTGAATCGCCACACGTGCACGTGTTGCCATTGAAAGCAATGGAACGCGTGCACGTCTTTGGCTGAAAAGCCAAAGCGATTGGAAAAGGTCTTTTTGCCAATGCAGCGCATGCGTGCTGCTTGGCGAGACCTAAAAACTGTAAGGCCGTTTGTTTTAATCAGGTTCTTCAGGCCCGCCAATGAGACTGGTAGAGGTTTGCATCGCATCTTGATTACAGAAGGTAGTTACACTGAGGTCACTGGGTCATGGTAGTACCAGGCATGGGGCGGAGGGTTTCACCTTTGGATTATCTTCTGTCCGTTAAACATTGACTCACTCGGGCCAGGGCAAACACACCCCGCAGGTGCTACAATGGCGCTGCACCCACAGGTTTATTGCTTTCCTGCGGTCACTGCTGTGTTAGTCCAAAGGTTGGCACGTGTCTCTAAGACTCCTGCAGCTCAGTGATAAGGGGCCTTCTAGGAACTGTGTAAACATTCCTGAAAGTTTAACATTATTACTTCACCCTCAGTGGTTCAATCTACAGGAGCTTTAGGCAGAGTATTCTCTTCATTTACATACGTTGTATGACCTGAAAGCATGTTCACACTGACCTGAATGTCATTCATTTGCATCTGATGTGCAGTTCCCTCATGTTGCCCCCTGAGACTGTCCTTGGCTTGTGGCACTGCTCACCAAACTCTTCAGATCTGTCAGGGCAGGGGGCTTTACTAATGGAGAGCTCTGTTCTTTGCCAGCATTGGTGCAGGCCACCGATGCACCACAGACTCTAGCTTGTCTTTCCACTGACTGAAAGAAGCAGGAGATGTTACGAAATGACCTACCCGGAGCTGGTGTGATTGTAATGTTTGTTATTCTGCCGGATCTTCCTTCTCTCTGCAAATTGACTTCAGCTGATTATTTCCATTGAATAATTTCCAGGCACCTCTGCGCATGCGGCTCCGGCTGGTACAGATCCCGTTCATACAGACAACGGGTCCGGCGGTCACGCCTTCACCTGCATTGCTTCTTAAGCGTGGAACAACCCGCCACTACACATCAGAGCCTTCCCCTCCTTTCTTACTACCCGCCACCACACATCGGACCCACCCCCTCCCTTCTTACAACCCGCCACTACACATCAGAGCCTCCCCCTCACTTCTTACTACCCGCCACTACACATCAGAGCCTCCCCTCCCTTCTTACACCCGCCACTACACATCAGAGCCTCCCCCTCCCTTCTTACTACCCGCCACTGCACATCCGACCCTCCCCCTCCCTTCCTACAAACCACCACTACACATCAGAGCCTCCCCCTCCCTTCTTACTACCCGCCTCTACACATCCAACCCTCTGCCTTCCTTCTTACAACCCACCACTACACCTCAAAGCCGCCTCCTCCCTTCTTACGACTCACCACTACACATCACAGCCTCCCCCTACCTTCTTATGACCCGCCACTACACATCAGAGCCTCCTCCTCCCTTCTTACGACCCGCCAATACACATCAGAGCCTCCTCCTCCTCCTCCCTTCTTACGACCCGCCACTACACATCAGAGCCTCCCCCTACCTTCTTATGACCCGCCACTACCCATCAGAGCCTCCTCCTCCCTTCTTACAACCTGCCACTACACATCAGAGCCTCCTCCTCCCTTCTTACGACCCGCCACTACACATCAAAGCCACCTCCTCCTCCCTTCTTACGACCCGCCACTATACATCCGACCCTCCGCCTCCCTTCTTACAACCCACCACTACACATCAGAGCCTCCCCCTCCCTTCTTACGACCCCTCACTACACATCAGAGCCTCCTCCTCCTCCCTTCTTATGACCCGCCACTACACATCTGAGCCTCCTTCTCCCTTCTTACAACCCGCCACCACACATCAGAGCCTCCTCCTCCCTTCCTGAATTCCACAAGGAGCTGAAGACCTGGCGTTGCGAGTAGTTCCGCTATGCCCTGTGTCAGGGTACCCCCCGGGGGATTAGCCCCGCTCTACAAATCAACATTACCGTAACATTAAAGACACTAGGTTCGACCTTGAAGGATATTCAAAAGTAGATAAAAAAAATCAAGAATTCTGTTGGAAGTTTAGCGTTCCTAACTGTGGGCCATATTCATCAAAACTTCACGCAGCGCAGCAAGCCACCTTGCTGTGTGAAAGGTAAAGGGCAGGAATGCGCCGCACTTCCCAGTATACCTCGCATTCCTGCCATTCCCCAGCGCTGTTTGACAATGTGCTTCCTACAGCCAATGCAGGCACTTGCGTCATGTTGCAAGAGTGTCGTTGCACGCAGGATTGTTTTTGTGCAGGCATGGAACCCTTTTCTGCTCCAAAACAATCCTCTGAGGCATTCTCCACGTTCTATGTGTGCTGCAGAATGCTGCACACATCGAAGGAAGAAACAACAAGGAGATATAAAGATTTTCTACTCCTTAAGCCTCCCCTCAGAAGATGTATCATTTTTACGCATTCCCAGGTCTACCACTAATTGTTAATCAGGAAATGCGCTAAAATCCATGGGTGGATGCCTGGGAACAGCCCGCTCCACCTAAGGAACACCCATGGAACACCCATGCTCCACCCAAGGAACACCCAAGCTCCACCCATGGAACGCCCACGCTCCACCCATGGAACGCCCATGCTCCACCCAAGGAACGCCCATGCTCCACCCAAAGAACACCCATTGAACACCCACGCTCCACCCATGGAACACCCATGCTCCACCCAAGGAACACCCAAGCTCCACCCATGGAACGCCCATGCTCCACCCAAGGAACGCCCGTGCTCCACCCATGGAACACCCATGGAACACCCACGCTCCACCCATGGAACACCCAACTCTTGTTCACTTATGACAGCCCCACTCAATTCACCTTCGACCCACTAAAAAATTGCATCCGTACCATTGCCCAATGGATGGATAACAATTTTCTCCGGCTTAATGCCGGGAAAACAGAGGTATTATTCTTCCATCAGCCATCCCCACTGGACCCCAACATATGGTGGTCCCTTGAACTGAGTGCCCCCCCCAGCCTAAAGACTCAGTAAAAAATCTAGGGGTTAGATGGGATTCTAACCTCTCATTCCACCAACAAGTCCACACGGTATCTGCAGCATGCTTTTCCAAGATCAGGATGGTGAAAAAACGTATCAACTTCCTACCTAATAACACCAGGAAGACTATAGTCCAAGCACTGATTACCTCCCATTTGGACTACGCCAATGGCCTGTACATCGGACTGACTACTGGTCTTTACCATCGACTCCAGACAGTCCAGAATGCTGCAGTACGGTTGGTGGGTGGCATTCCCCTACGCGAGCATATTTCCCCACATCGCCGTAGACTACATTGGCTGCCCAAACAAAAAAGGGCAGAATTCAAAGCACTCGTACTGACCCACCACGCAGTGAGGGGAAAGGGCTCTGCTTACCTTTCC
Source organism: Lissotriton helveticus (assembly GCF_964261635.1). Lineage (NCBI taxonomy): Eukaryota > Metazoa > Chordata > Amphibia > Caudata > Salamandridae > Lissotriton > Lissotriton helveticus. The sequence goes on along the minus strand of NC_136069.1, from coordinate 1,730,197,170 downwards.
ACCTGCCTCTCCCCCTACAGCAATGTCAGGCTTCTTCGTTCTTCCTCAAAAAACCTTCTCACTACCCCAAGATTCAAAAAAACACGCTCCGGCGGTAGAACCTTCCAAGTACGTGCTTCTGCCCTCTGGAACAAGTTACCCATTTCCATCCGGATGATCCAGGAAGAACCTCCTTTTCGGAAAGCCTTAAAAACTTTTATTTTCTGTTAAAATCTTCCTCTAAAACCTAATTCAGCTTACGAACACACAGGAGCTCCAGGACACCCCATTGGGGTAGCTGTGCGCTATATAAAATACACTAAATAAAGAAATGCTCCACTTATGGAACACCCACGCTCCACACATGGAACGCCCTTGCTCCACCCATGGAACACCCACGCTCCACCCATGGAACACCCACGCTCCACCCATGGAACACCCATGCTCCATCCAAAGAACGCCCACGCTCCACCCAAGAAACGCCCGTGCTCCATCGATGGAACGCCCACGCTCCACCCATGGAACACCCACGCTCCACCCATGGAGCACCCATGCTCCACCCATGGAACGCCCACGCTCCACCCATGGAACACCCACGCTCCACCCATGGAACACCCACGCTCCACCCATGGAACACCCATGCTCCACCCAAAGAACGCCCACGCTCCACCCATGGAACGCCCACGCTCCACCCATGGAACGCCCACGCTCCACCCATGGAGCACCCATGCTCCACCCATGGAACGCCCACGCTCCACCCGAGGAACACCCACGCTCCACCCATGGAACACCCATGCTCCACCCAAAGAACACCCTTGCTCCACCCATGGAACGCCCACGCTCCACCCATGGAACACCCATGCTCCACCCATGGAACACCCACGCTCCACCCATGGAACGCCCACGCTCCACCCATGGAACGCCCACGCTCCACCCATGGAACGCCCACTCTCCACCCATGGAGCACCCATGCTCCACCCATGGAACGCCCACGCTCCACCAGAGGAACGCCTCCCGGGGGCACAGTAACGCAAGGCAGTGGCTTGCAGTGCCTTGCATTGCTTCAGATTTACTAAACTTGGCCGAGGTGGCCTTGCGCTGCGCAGTCAATCTGACTTGCAGATTGCGTTGCTCTTGTGACACCATAAGTGATGCATGGCAACGCAGTTCCTTGATGAATCTGGCCTCAGGGTATCTGTACGGAGGAGGATTCCACTATTCACATGTAGCAAGGGGCAGAGTGTATCTAAAATGTATGACATCGATTACTATATAGACCTTGAATAGCAAATACTAGGGCCCGATTATGACTGACATGCGGAGGTAAGCCCTCATGATGTCCGTGAACTTTAACCTGCTATTCAGAGGGTGCTACGCCCCCTAAAATTACAGAGTCCTGCCATCACTTTGGTATAGTATATACAGAGCCGGCATTCCACAGCAGCCCTCTTCCTCTGTCAGCAGCCATCTTCCTGTCAGCAGCCCTCTTCCTCTGTCAGCAGCCATCTTCCTGTCAGCAGCCCTCTTCCTGTCAGCAGCCCTCTTCCTCTGTCAGCAGTTATCTTCCTGTCAGCAGCCCTCTTCCTCTGTCAGCAGCCCTCTTCCTCTGTCAGCAGCCATCTTCCTGTCAGCAGCCCTCTTCCTCTGTCAGCAGCCATCTTCCTGTCAGCAGCCATCTTCCTGTCAGCAGCCCTCTTCCTCTGTCAGCAGCCATGTGTAATCTGTATGCAGCCGTCTCCGTTTGTCAGCAGCTGTTATATGGCCCTGAGGGTATTTTTCGACATTGCGAAGTTAGTATGAGCTTTGCTGCCATGTTGCTGCTTTTGCGCACGTTACTGCATGACTTTATTTTGTAAGCCTCTGTTTGTGTCTTTCACATGAGAACTGACTGCTTTCTGCGTTCTTTGCTGTTCCTGGAGTTTAGTCTGAACACGATGTTCAAGGTTGAGAAACATGCCCCTTGTTATTCTGTTCTGGTCAGTCCCTAATACCTACACACAGCTGCACTGCTGGAGAGCTCGTGCTTTGATATTACGGAGTTGCATGTGGTTCACACACTCTTGGAGGGAAACCTTTCCTTGGAGAAGAGCTAAGCTGTTCCTATGATGTAAACCTTCCATCTAGGCTCTAAGGTATGGAGTCTGCTGACAAAGCCCATAAATCTTCCTTTATATAATAAACTTCAACTTACCAAGGGGAGGGTGGTTAGGCCTTATAGTCCCTTTTCCCACTGTCTGTATATGATGACATCCCCCTTCATATTCTACGGTATGGTACGAATGCTAACTGTGCTCGGTTTATGCATTTTGCTGCTGGTAGTGGCTCGTATGCTGCATTATAGAGCATGATAGTTAAAATAAACAATTTGAACTATACAGTGACTCTGACAATCCTTATTGTGGACAAGTATGAGTGAGTGAAAGGGTAAGTCCTGTTACCGCGATTTCTGAGAGAGTCAGGAGTGTTGTGTTCTGGGTTGTCTAATCATTTGTAGCTTTGTGATTTTGTCAGAGAACGAATGACACACTAAACTACTCGGTTTGGGATTTTGGGTACTAAGGTGATAGGTTGGTACACCCCTATATACCGAGGTCCTGTTTTCCTGCACATGGTTCTGTGTTTGTGCAGAATTCCCGCAACATGGCACCGCCAACGTTTGGTCTGTTTCTTATCTGCGAGACTCCTGAGTAGTGCTTGCGTTAGTCCACAATCCCCTCTCTTCTGTTTCCTGCGACAGCTGTGACAGTGTAGCCTCCTATATTGTGATATTTTATATAGGTTTTTCAAGCTAGAATTTTAAAAGGTCTTTCTCTTTCTATTAACCCTTCGTTGCGCTGCAACACATAGGTTGTTATTATATACTATTGATTATGGCCATTGCCATAACTGCTCCTAACTGCGCCCGCTCTGGGTTTATCTACAACAATACGGGGTACCTGATACAGGGGTTGTGTTGGAAAGGGGAGTCTCTGGTTGGCGCAGTGCAGCACTGGCGACAAGCAGGGACTCTCTCTCCCAAGTCAGGGCAAAGGATTACCTTCAAGAACAACCTCTGCTTACCCTCTAGGTAGTGTGGCGCAAGCAGTCTAGGCTAATCTCTGGGGCACATGGGGTTAAACATTTGCAGTATCACACCCTTCACCAGCAACCCACCACACAATGACACCAAACTGTATTCTTTTAGTAAAAATATATCTTTATATATATTCAACGTAGGCTTGTAAATACAGTCTTATGCGTAAAAAAATGGTTCCAGTTACTCTTCACAGGGTCACAGTTCTTAAAAATGCAATGTTTTGGGCCTTCTGCCCAGTTTTGGTAAGGTAATGTGCCTTCTAGCGCTTCTGGGCGCTTTGCGGCACTCCTGTGCGCTTCGTTCGGCTTTCCTCCGAGGGCCCCCCTAAACCTCACGCATCTCGCGTGAGCGGCGTACAGTGCGGTCCTTGCGAACCAGAGGTGTGAAGGACTGGACTTTTAACAGTACCAGCGGTGCCAGGGAACAACACCTATAACCTTCATGGGATACCTGTTTCGGCGCACAAACTACAGAGACACGGGACACTTCCTTCGGCGTCAAAGATTCAAGGTTTATTACTGCAGGGAACACAGAAGTCACGACAAGTACAACACGTGCAACTTGGGGAGACTGCTTCAAATTGGTTCTGTGGATCGCTCCTTTTATACAAAATTAACTCATAGGACAACATGGTACACAAAAGTTTACAACCTGGTTCCCATAATTATCCCCCAGAGGGGTCGCTTTGGTCACTTTGGTACACATAAGGTCCGGAACATAAGTGCGGAAACATTTGGCGGTTCCCAACTGTAAAAACCCATCTTCCCAACATTAGTGAATTCTAATCGGCAGTAAAACAGATCGAAATAGGGACAAGGACAGGTGCAGAGGAAGATGGAGACAGTGGGGATTTGAAAAGAGTGTAAAAGGGGAGGTATCGGGAAACACGAGATACAGGCATCAAAGGGACGTGCCTAATGAGATGCACGGCTGAGACAATAAACCGGACGGCAAGATGAGCCTCGAGCGGGGCCATCTGCCTTACAGTATCATCCCCCTCATCGTAAAAGATATTTACAAAGTACATGTGTCTTCCACAAATATCCTGAGAGTCCCAGGGTGACGAAGCGGACAGTGTCCGTTCGCTGGCTACTTGAGGGCAAGAGACAAAATGGATGCCGTATCTAAGATGGAACCCGTGGGTACAGATGAAAAACCCACATATCAAACGAACGGTTTAAGTTAGCACAGCGAAACTGCGCACACTTACTAAACTCGTCATTTGCGGTTCTTAGATACCAGACTCGACCATATTCGTGCGAGTCGAAAACATCACTTAAAATTGTCACGGAACCTCAGACGCTCCTTTTGCCCTCATGTAGGCAAGCACTAGTCGGAATCATATTCGATATTCATCAGACCCTCGAGATGTTGCTGTAGCATAGCTCTGTCCAACCGAGACCCTTTGGTAACAGGTGGCTGTCTCATACACATTGTAGCACAGAGGCCACATAAGGCAGGACCGCACTGCACGCAAAGGCAACACGTGAACAGGAACACTACAACGACTCCAATGATCGTCAGAATCTTCCAACCCCAAGTCGACATCAGGCCCCAAAACCATCCAAGTAGCGTCCAATCCCCTACATCCACGTGTATGGATTCGGAGATCTTATGCAACTTCGAGATGGCTTGATAGACAGTCGGAGCGTTATCAGGAATGAAAATACAGCAGCTCGAATGGATCACCTTACATACCCCACCTCGATCTGCTAAGATCACATCTAAAACCATACGGTTTTGTAACGTCATAAGTCTATCCGCCTGAAGTTCTGTGGTGATATTACCAAGGGCACTGGCAGTAATATTAGCTGTCGATTCTACCACTCGAGTCAACTGTCTCAGGTTCCTACTATTAACCATAGGTCCCCAAAATGGGAGGAAACCCTTGAAAAAGTCTCCTGCCTCTTGACCGGCAGTATCCTCTTCGCTAATTACGCCTCTCACAACTCTAGTTTTGTGATAATCTGCATCTACAGTAAATGTCGGAGGCAACAAGTTTGCGATAAAACATGAGCCCATGAAGTCAGAGGGCAACCAGGCATACGCACGATCATGACAAATAAAGTATGTACCCTTGGCAGCCAAAAACACAGGGGACGAGACCATTGGCAAAATATAATTTTCAGTGCAAGCACTCTCTCCAAGTCGGGCTTTCGATCTACGGCCGCGACCTATTAAACAAAAATTACCAATGTGGGGTACGACCCATATCGGAGGCGAGCTTCTAAGCTGTTTTTCACCAGTGAACACACTATATTCGCCTCTACTTAGGACCCTATAGACTTGTACCTCTTCTTCAGGGATAAGCGAGGGATCATAGATATCGCTATCTAAATCCTCTATTGCTATAGACAAAGATTTTTGGTACGAGGTAGGACCAGAGTAGGGGGAACGTGGTTCTCGAATGGGGTGGAAACCCAGTGCGCTTCGAAACATTGTTTGAAATGCTCGAGCAGACCCTTGGGAGCTATACGGTAACACCAGATATGGAATTCCCTTATCCGTAGTATGTGGCATCAACCCACACACCCAACAATTAGTAGTGTTAACCACTAACTGATGCTGATGAAGGAGCTGAATAAAGGAATTGTTGCGGAATTCTGCACGTCTAGCCTGCTCGTGTTCAGGTAAGATGTGAAAAGAATGAGGAGAAACAGTGGAGGTGAGTTTAAGGTCAGGGGTAGGAGTAGGTATGGTAGAAGGCAAGAAGTAAGACATCGTGTAATACACTCCACCCGCCAATAACGCAGAAACAGTCACAAACAGTACGAATATTTGGAACACAAAACATTTGGTACGACTGAGTTGCTGCAGCTTGAATCTTTGTGCTTGAGCTCTTTCCAAGTCCATCAGCTTCGAAAATGCCATTCCCTATGACCGTCCGCAACGTTTCTTGACGCACTTCGTTCTGTGTAGCAATAGTCAATTTCTAGGAGTTCCCAGAAATCGACGGTCTTTAACCTAGCGTCAAGATCTACTAACCAGGAGGAAGTACACGCGCGGCCCTACGGCCTTTATTTCACATATATATATATATGAAAACAATGTCTCTCAGCTGTGGAAACAAAAAGTGTAAGGAACGAAACTCAATGAATATGTACAAAATAATTACAATAGTAGGAGTGTTCAAACTGATCATGGAAAACGGGATAATGCACTTGTCAAGGGACAGAACGGGGTTTTTTATTAGTCTTTAGTGCTGGATCTCAAAAAATATCGGGTTTTCTCAGGACGTGTCTGTTCGTTAAACAAAAGATCCGTCGAAGGGACAACACCCTGTTGATCAGTTGAATGTTCTGGTCTTGAGTCTTCTGATGACAAGTGTTCAATAATGCCTTTTTGCTGCACTGAGGATTCTCCGACAGGTTGTGCGTCGCTGAAAGGTACAAACGCTGACAATCCTTCGGTTTCAGTTGATGCAATGCCTTTCCTCACCCACGAGTCTGCTGGCAACGGGATGGGGACTTTCTTGGTATGGGTGGCATGCACCCAATTCTTCCGCCCCTCGAGACGAACTGCAGTTCTCGTGGCAAGGAGGACCTGATAGGGTCCAGTGAACCTGGGATCCAAATTGTTCTTGCGCGAAAAATTTCGCGTTACCACCCAATCTCCGGGCTGGAGCTGGTGGCCTGGACCCTCCGTCTGCGTCGGCAATGCTTCGTGAACCTGTTGGTGAATTAACCTCAGTTTAGCAGTCAAGTCATAAAGATAATCGATCAACATTGGATACTCAAGATCACAAAAGGCACTCGGTCTAGGGACCCCCCAAACATTGGCAGGACGACCGAACACTATTTCATAGGGACTGAGCCCTACTCGGGAGTGTACAGTTGCCCTTGTTGACAGTAATGCTAAGGGTAAAGCGTCAGGCCACGAAAGACCTGTCGTAGCCTGAATTTTTGCTAGTTTTAGTTTAAGGGTGCCATTGTACCCCTCAACCAAACCAGCTGACTGAGGATGATTGGCACTATGGAATTTCTGATTAATTCCAAGGCCCTTGCACACACTCTTCATCACACTCCCCACAAACTCACTTCCGTTATCTGACCACACAATTCTAGGCATTCCATACCGAGGGAAGTACTCCTTCAGTAGGATTTTCGCAGTGGACAAAGCAGTATTGTCTTTGAGAGGATAGGCCTCAATCCATCGGGAAAATGCGCAAACAACAACTAAAACGTATTTCAGGTTATTGCATCGTTCCATATGGATGAAGTCCAATTGGATCACCTCAAAGGGGCATGAAGGGGGAGCAAAACTACCAGGAGGAGTTGGGGTTCCCTTACCAGGATTGTACAACATGCATACCATACAATTCTTAACCAAGCGTTCAGCACATTTCGTAATACCATCATTCTTCCACACAGGAAACAGCAATTTACAGATACCTTTCGCGCTAATATGTGCTAACCCATGTGCCATAGTCACAACAGCCAGCACATATGCATCAGGCAACATCCATCTTTTCTGTTCCGATAAGTCAATCCAACAACCATTCGCATCCAACTTTCCCGTACTTTCTTTCCACTTCGTCTTTTCAGTCTCGGTGGCCTCATTCTGAATTGCTTTCACACTCTCGATAGTGTTTTCACACATACTTGATTCTGCAGGCCACCTGACCGAACTCGTCACATACATTCGAGTGCTAAGGTTCCGGGCAGTTTCCTTAGCAGTCTCATCCGCAAACGCATTTCCACGACCCACATCGTCCGTTACTTTCTGATGTGCGCTACATTTGACTATGGCCACCTGTTTAGGCAATGTGAGTGCATCTAAAAGATCATTTACAAGCTGACCATGTTGAATCTTCGTACCATGTGACGTAAGGAATCCTCTCTCTCTCCACAATCGTCCAAAACTATGTGCCACACCAAACGCGTACTGGCTATCCGTAAACACATTCACCCGTTTATCTTTAGACAACACACACGCTCTCGTCAAAGCAATTAACTCAGCAGCCTGAGCCGAATTCTGACTTAACCTTGCGTTTTCCACAATCGTTCTCAATGTAACTACAGCATACGCAGTTGTCACATCACCATTCGGTAACTTGAAACAAGAACCATCCACATACAAAGTACCATCGGGATCTGTCAATGGAGTATCTTTTAGGTCAATGCGACCCTTGGTTTCCTCTTCAGTTTTGAGATAGCAGTCATGTACTGCTTCACCACTTGATTCTACGTCGATCGGCAGTAATGTTGCTGGATTCAACACATTACATCGTTTTATCCGTATATGACTGGCCAGCAATGTCAACTCATATCCAGACAATCTTGCACTTGTCAGATGTTGAGTTTTCGTTCGGTTCAATAGAGTGTCGACTGCATGCGGAACCATTACCGTGAGCATATTATCCATGACTAGACCTGCGGACTGTCGAATGGACGCCGCAGCTGCCGCTGTTGCCCTTAAGCAACTTGGCAAGGCTCTTGCTACTGGGTCTAAAGTCGAAGAAAAGTAGGCACATGGGCGTTGCTTACCACCAAAAGATTGTGTCAAAACACTCAACGCGCAACCATTCCTCTCGTGAACGTATAGTGTAAACGGCTTACTGTAGTCAGGGGTACCCAACACAGGAGCCGAACACAGCGCATCACGTAATTTCAAAAAACTTTTCTGACATTCTTCAGACCAAGGTACTGGGGATGAAACATCCTTGCACGTAAGGGCTATCAATGGTTTCGCCAACAATGAAAAATTTGGAATCCATTGTCTGCAGTAGGACGTAATACCTAAAAAGGCGCGAACATCTCTTTGGGTTTTTGGCACAGTCATTCGGGAAATCGCTGCAATTCTCTCTGGGGTCAACCTTCTCCCTTCTTTTGACAATAAGTGACCTAGATAGGTAACTTCTTGACAACAATACTGTAACTTTGAAGGCGACACCTTGTGGTGTAAGTTATGTAGATAGTGCAACAATGATACTGTAGTCGTTTTGCAAATAGCTTCTGTATCAGCTGCCACTAAAAGATCGTCTACGTATTGAATCAGAGCTGCACCTGTAGGCAATACAAAGGCATCAAGTTGACCTTTCAGTGCTTGGCTGTAGATTGATGGACTCTCACAGTAGCCCTGTGGAGCGCGTTTTAGCCTAAAACTGCGACCACCTAATGAAAATCCGAATAGGTCTCTGCTTTCCTCTGCAATCGGGATGCTAAAGAAAGCATTCTTTAGATCGATCACTGTGAACCAGGAGGCAGATGCCGGAGTCATTGTTAGTAAAGCCGTAATGTCAGGGACCACGGGAAATTGTGGAACCACTATTTTGTTTACCTCTCTCAAATCTATAACAAAGCGATACACAGGAGGTTTAGTTGGGTCAGTTCGTTTCAGAATTGGCAATACAGGGCTATTACACACGTTTCCACGAGTTTCTTCAACAACACCTTTTCCAATGAGATCATGAACGATTGCTAACAGTGCTCGTTCGCCCTCAAGAGAAATACGATATTGAGGTAAACGCGGTAATCGCGCATTCGGTTTCAATTGAATCACATAGGGTGGAATGTCTAACAAACCCACGTCATTGGGACCTGTGGCCCACAGAGACGCAGGGAGGGAACTCAATTCCGGTGGGAATTTATCAACCGATAAATACATGGGAGAAATCACTCTCCGTCCCAATGTAAGTTCCACTCCTTCGGGGGAACAATACAACGTTGCATATAATCGTTTCAACAAATCCAGGCCCAAAAGATTTTCACCACAACCTGTAGATAGAATCAGTGGAGCTGTTAGCTCACGAGGTCCAATCATAAGAGGCAAAGGGTTAGAGACTGGGTTACTAACAGGGGCGCCAGAGAATCCGACGGAAACATTTGTTAAGCCAGACAAAGGTGCGCCAGGGAGTTTTGAATGCATGATGGAACTTTTCGTCGCACCAGTGTCTAACAGAAAAGGCTCAACTACACCTGATGTAGCCACTGCAACGTAAGGCCCACTCTGATCGACCGGAACTGACACTACTCCCTCTCTTTGTCGTTGGCTGTCCTAGTAATGGTCATTTACAACAGTTTCATGGTCTGCATAATAATCATCAACATTATACTGTGCAGATCGAACTGACCCCGCATTTCGCTGGTCAAAACAATTATTTGCGTCTGATTGATTTTGATAACGATCACTTTGATTGCGGAATGAACCACGACCTCTACCACGAGGTGCCTGTTGAGGACCACCACCACGGTTTCCACGTGTCGACACACCAATCAGACGGTCCCGTAAGGCAAGACAATCATATTTTAGGTGTCCCTCTTTCCTACAATATGCGCACTGATTATACCCAAGTGAAGATCTGTAATCAAAGTTGTCAGAGCGCGGCTGTGTTCTATCGAGCTGTGCTCGCGGCCGATACTGCTGTTGTGCATCATTTTGGTTTGATCGTGGAGGGTATGCTTGCTGCAACAAAACCTTTGTTTTGAGCTCCTTAGTTTTCTTTTCTACACGATCACTTTCTTCCTTCTCCCTATTCTCATAATACTGGGCCGTTGCTAGTATTTGCGCAGGGGTTGAAACTGCCCACGCACTCTCTGAATTCTTCAATTTGTTGCTTAGTTCAGGCAGCAAATTTGACACGAATTTGTCAACGAATAACCGCTGGCCTCCCTCAGCGCCCATGTCCTGGCCGCTGTGGTCGACAAACGCTTCCTCAAACCTTGTAAAGAAATCTGAGACACTCTCGTCTTTCTTTTGCTTACAAGCTGATAATTTATCCCAGTTCACCTTCATCGCTGGCATGAGAGTTTTCATGAGCGTAATGATTTTCTGAGGCAAATCCAAAATCAGCTGTTCAGGCTTGGCCCCACCAACTTGTAATGCATCAGCTGCTAGCAGTGCAGCCCAATCACCCCCTAATTCAACGGCATGATTGGCTTGACGAATTTTAGCCCAAACTGGTTGCGGTACCACATTGCCAAACAACATGTCGATGTCGGCAATATTCATAATAGTAGCTTCTACCAGTTGTGATAACTCCTTATAATAACCAGCCGGATTTTTACGCGGATCGGGTAAGGATTGCTTCACTTGCAAAACTTCCGATCGTTTCCATGGAAGATGTATCCACACCCTTCGAAAATGCGGTAGCACCACAGGGTTAGCCTGCGGATCTCCAGGCACCCACAGTGGCGGAACTTCTCTCATAGGATACTGACCAGGAACCGCTTTCCAATTCTCAGTGGTATCATCTAATGTCACCCGAGAATGTGCTGTGGATCTGAATGCTAATAAGCGTTCCACTGCACGTCGTACATCGTCTCCTATAATCATACCGTTCGAAAAGTGACTCTGAAGTTCAATTATGTCGGACGGTACATTTTCTACATCATCATTATACCACTCTTCCCTCAAAAAGTTACACATCTCTTCAAACACGAATCTCTGCGTAGGCTCATTAAACTGAGAAAACGTATCAAAGACTACACGTGGAGTGTAATTAGGATGTCTTATCCACCTATGTGCCATTGTTACTAACGTCTCTTTCTCCCTACCACTAGGGATCTGACTCCGTCTCTGAGGAGTTTCAGATGAATCAGACGAAAATAACGGACCAGAAAGAGGTGAATAAAGGGTAGCAACAGAGTTAGGAACACGCTTACGAACAGAAGGGGAAAGAAAAACAGGGGCAACAACACTGGAGGTGAAGGAAGGCATAGTAGGAACGGACAAGATAGTCGGAGTAGCAGAAACAACAGTCTGCGAAGGTACAGGTACAGGAGCAGTAGGAACAAGAACAGGTGGTGAAACAAACGTAGGGTTAACAGCAGGCTGACCCGCAGCCGCTGGAGCAACAAGAGGAACAACAGGAGGAGCTATAGCAGGAGCTACAGGAGCAGTAGCACCCTGTACATAAGGAGGTGGTGATTTCATCAAATATGACAGCAAGGAATCCTCCTTCAAATCTTCTTCTTTCTTTTCTAGATTATTCGGTAAAACTGGGTAACATTTATCTATTTTCATGTGATGTAATCTAGTAGCGATCTCCATGTCTTTTTCTTCTTTGTCTTGTCTACATTCTTTTATAGCTTGCATTATCGGAATAAACTCTTGCTTTTTATCCTTTTTAAGTTGTTTGATTTCTTTCTGCTTGGCCTCTTTACGCCATATCCGAAAGGAATCAAACATAGCTGGCCTAGCTTTCTTTAAAAATAATTTAGCCTCAAGATTATCTAAAATCGAAAGTTCAACAGTTCCATGTTGTGGCCATCTAAGATCACCGTCTTTCTTTGTATAGCGGACCCAGTAATCATTATATATTATAGGACCCACCCCATGTCGACTATAAAGATCATGTATCGGAGTTCCAACTGGAGGTATCGGACATGAGTCCTCCAACCGGGAATCCATTGCGCAACATTTGAAAATACGAAACAAATTACTATGGCTAGGCATCGTGCACACTAACCTAGTATCAAACTTCAAGGATTACCGAAGCAATGAAACTTCGTGTAAGTCAAAAACCCTCGGTTTTTGGCAATTGCAACTGTCAAATAATACTAAGAACCAATACTAAGAACCACAAATGCAATGGAACCATGCAATACAACAAAGCCTTAAGGCTATCACAAAGCTCGGAGAGCTAACCACAAAGCCTGAGAAGGCTATTACAAAGCTCAGTGAGCTATTACCACAAAGCCTTAAAGGCTAACAACAAAGCTTTCAAAAGCTAGAACCACTACTAAGGACTGGGAGCGACCCACAAATACTTAACTCAGAACTTCAATGGCGTCACCAGGAAGGCCCGTCTATCGTCTCGCTTGTACATAAGGTCTACGCCGGGCGTCGAAGACAGGTCGACAGTCAGGGCATCGGTCCGTCGCAGCCGTCAGGAGGCGGGAATCTTCGCAGGGAAAAACTTCGGGCCACTTATTTCGATAACAGGATCGATGAAGCGGGGTGCACCTTCCCTCGGAGATTTCACACGAAGTTCCTCACGATCATCAGGCTTTGGACCGGTACCGCTGAAGTCGCCCCACGTTGGGCGCCAACTGAAGGACTGGACTTTTAACAGTACCAGCGGTGCCAGGGAACAACACCTATAACCTTCATGGGATACCTGTTTCGGGGCACAAACTACAGAGACACGGGACACTTCCTTCGGCGTCAAAGATTCAAGGTTTATTACTGCAGGGAACACAGAAGTCACGACAAGTACAACACGTGCAACTTGGGGAGACTGCTTCAAATTGGTTCTGTGGATCGCTCCTTTTATACAAAATTAACTCATAGGACAACATGGTACACAAAAGTTTACAACCTGGTTCCCATAATTATCCCCCAGAGGGGTCGCTTTGGTCACTTTGGTACACATAAGGTCCGGAACATAAGTGCGGAAACATTTGGCGGTTCCCAACTGTAAAAACCCATCTTCCCAACATTAGTGAATTCTAATCGGCAGTAAAACAGATCGAAATAGGGACAAGGACAGGTGCAGAGGAAGATGGAGACAGTGGGGATTTGAAAAGAGTGTAAAAGGGGAGGTATCGGGAAACACGAGATACAGGCATCAAAGGGACGTGCCTAATGAGATGCACGGCTGAGACAATAAACCGGACGGCAAGATGAGCCTCGAGCGGGGCCATCTGCCTTACAGTATCATCCCCCTCATCGTAAAAGATATTTACAAAGTACATGTGTCTTCCACAAATATTCTGAGAGTCCCAGGGTGACGAAGCGGACAGTGTCCGTTCGCTGGCTACTTGAGGGCAAGAGACAAAATGGATGCCGTATCTAAGATGGAACCCGTGGGTACAGATGAAAAACCCACATATCAAACGAACGGTTTAAGTTAGCACAGCGAAACTGCGCACACTTACTAAACTCGTCATTTGCGGTTCTTAGATACCAGACTCGACCATATTCGTGCGAGTCGAAAACATCACTTAAAATTGTTACAGAACCTCAGGTGCGAGACGTACTGTTCCTTGGAGCGGAGGCGCACTGTTCTCAGTACGTTCCCCACTGGTCAGGGTACGATGCAGCCCAGACAAGAGCAAAGGCCAGGGAGTAGAGGCAGGGCTCAGTGCACGGTGCGACTCGAGTGTAGGAGGGGGTGTGAAGCGCACGGCTCTCAGCGCATACACTCCGGCTCAATCGAGGCACACAGTTCTTTGAACAGCGCACAGTACCTTAAGTTTGGTGATGTTCTTGTGAAGCGGACGGCTGAAAGGGGGGGCTGTCCCACGTCGCGTTGCTTCCCTGGAGGTGAGGCGAGCTGCGGCTCGAGGCTGGGCAGGTCACTGGTCACCCGGGGCGGCGGTGATTGGTGGCGGCAGGGTCCTTTCTTTGGAGTTCGCTTCTGCCCCGAAGGAGGCGGCTGTGTGATGGCGGCAAATGGCAGTACGGTCCCCAAGTGCGGGACGTACCCAGCCAAAGTGCCGATTGCAGCTGTGCTCTCACAGCTGAGCTGTCGGGCAGGATGCCGATCGGAGGGGGGGTTGACACAGGGCGGCAGTCCGTCTTTGCAGAGAGGTCTACGGCGCGAGGCGCAGTCGACTCGGGTGCTGGGACCGGACGGGTCCTCCTTCAGGTTGCTCTCGGGGCTCACAGGCAGATGCAGTCACGGTGTTCGGGCCAGCGGCGGCCCGGCCTCACGTTGCTCTTGGGGTCCACTTTGGGCCCCTGTCACGGTGCTCGGGGGGGGATACCGATGTCCTGGATCAAGGGGAGCGTGGCAGGGATGCACAACGCTCTCAGACTCCTCAGTCAGCGCTGCAGCGATGAGCAGCACACACAGCAGTTCCTTGATCAGGGAGGGTAGCGCCCACTGTTCCTGGGGCGCTGGTCAGGGGCAAGTTCCACAGCAAGCCCTTGGAGATCTTTAGTAGAAGTTTGGCACAAAGTTCAATAAAAGCAAAAGTCTCTTGTAGTCTCTTCTTTTTCTCTCCTTCTGCAGCAAGGCACCAGACAGAGGCCAGAGACAGCACTCCTCCTTGTAGTCTTCTTCCAGGTCCTTCTCTTCGGGCAGAGTTTCTTCTGTAGCGCAAACAGGATCTAATTTACAAGGAGCAGGGCTCCTACTTTTATACCCAGTTTCTTTTGTTCTCACAGGCCAGGGGGGCCTCTGCATAACTGCTCTCAGCCCCTGAGCACTTGTGGTGGGTACTTCTGCTTCTGCATTCAGTGTGAGGGCAGGCACATCAGCCGCTCCCCAGGGGGGCGGGGCCAGCATTGTGAGGGCAGGGGCAGCCAGGAGCACTTTGTTGACAAGCTTCGGTCCTTCCTGGGCCAGGTGCAGGCTGAGTCATCAGTCGCTCCCCAGGGGGCGGAGCCAGCATTGTGGAGGCAGAGCACAGCCTGATGCATCATTCAGGGAAACTCCCACCTCCCACTAAGGTGTCATCCTGCTATTCACCACCTGTCAACTCCCAGCCCTGTCACTCACACAACTCAGACAGTCAGATACACACAAAAGCAGAGGCGGGCTGAAATGGTTAGGCAAGCAAATGCTAACTTTCTAAAAGTAGCATTTGCAAACACATGATATTAAAATAAACTTTACTGAAAGAAGTATTTTATTATTCTGAGTTCAGGCATACTAAAAATTAATTTCTACCATGTTCCCTGAGCCTGCTGGGATTATAGAGTGTAATAATTCCAGCAGCCCATCTGGCCTAAAGGGAACTGGTAGCCTTACAATAGTGAAAAACGAATTTGGCAGTAATTCACTATTAGGACATGCCACACACATCAGAGCATGTCCTACCTTACACTTACAATGCACCCTGCCCTCAGGCCTACCATAGGGGTGACTAATATGAAGTTAAGGGAAGGTTTAGGGGCTGGCAAGTGTGTGCACTTGCCCAGCCAGCAGGCCAGTACCAGACTGCACGCAGGTTCTGCGATGGCAGACCCTAAACAAATTTTAAGAGGCTGCTTCTGTGGGTGGCGCAATCAGCGCTGCAGGCCCACTAGCAGTATTGGCATTTACAAGCCCTGGCACTCCTGGTGCTCTTTACTGGGGACTAACAGTAAATCCAATGAACCAATCATGGACATCAATCACATGTAACAATTTACACAGGGAGAGCATATGCACTTTAGCACTGGTCAGCAGTGGTAAAGTGCCCAGAGTCATTAAACCAACAAAAACAGGTCAGAGAGAGTATTGGAGGAAGGCAAAAAGTTTAGGGATGACCCTGCCAAGAGGGCCAGGTCCAACACAACCCCCTTCCAGCCAAAACGCAGGGTAGACCGATCACTACCTTGATGGTCTTCACTGCTTTGGGCGATAGAACAAGGACCTGGCCCGCAACTGCAGGGGCAGACTCCAGTTCTACGCCAAACTGAACCTTTTTCAATTCCTCTGGGTATGCTCTCAGGGTCCACAAAGCCAACCCATGTGGAACCCTTCTCTTCACCTGTGGACACCACCTGGGCAGCACCCAGCCTTAATTCGCTCACAGGTGTGTCCCAACAGGCAGACAGAAAAATGTCACAGTGGCCACTGACAGTAGTCAGGAATGAGACACAGGCCTTATGCCTCTCAGGGCTCTCAAACCTCTGTGGCCTTAAAGAGCGGGGGGCATTAGCCCCAGGTGCTTGGCACCCTTGGTCCACTCTCCCTCCTGTCAGGTCGGGTATGACATCCTGGAACCGACCCACCAGTCCCAGGTCTGTACCTGGCGGCTGTACCAAAGACTGGGGTGGCCTCTCCCACACCCGGTCCTCCTCCTTGGGGCTCTGTAGCCTCCCACCTGGAGTGGTACCCCCTTCCAGAATTGTCAGGGCACCTGTGGCAGGTGACCTGCACAATTCGCCCACCAGTTCAGGGGTGCTATCCTGCAACTGGGGCACCAGGTCAGGGGGGACACCCTGCACCTGGCCCTTAAACCTAGGGTCTAAACCCTCAAGCCGCACCGGGGTCAGAGGCGAGGACTCCCTCCCTCTGCACCCCCTTCCAGAGTACTGCCTACTCCCACCTGGAGTGGTACCCCTGGAAGTGACATGGGTCAGGACACTGATTACAGTGGTCCCACCCTCCAGGTCAGACAACACCTGAACCTGGCTCTCCAACTCAGGGACCCAACCCTGCAGTTGAACACTTGCCTGGCGCACCAGGACTTTCCGGGGAGCACGCCTGCCCCCCCTGAGGGTGGCACATAGCTCATGTGCCGTGCGACAGTCTGACTGGCGCAGATCTCCCAACCCCTGTCCCTCTGACAGTGTGGGAAGATCCCCCAGGACAGAAGTGGTGTCCCCCTGGTCATTCACTGGGGACGCAGCCCTGCTGGCTGGCCCCTGACCCACTGGTTCCTCCACTGGAGACTCTTTCCCCCTCTCGCCCCTCCTTCTGGACTTCTGCACCCTCCCAACTGGAGTGGTACTGCCAGTCACCAGAACTACTGGAGCCCTGTTTACAGAGCCTCCACGTTCTCTAGCCACTGGGGGATCCCCCTCAAAGGGTGACTCATCCGAACAGCCTAGGCTTCCCACCTGGTGTTCCCTTAAAGAACCATCCAGGCTCTGAGACTGAGGTTGGGCACTACCGGGACAACACCCCTTCTCACTCCTTCCCCTTAAGGACAGGACGTGAGGCCCTACACCCCTCTCACTACTACAGGACCTAGCTGGGCTACTCTGCGCCACTTCCACCTCTCTGGGCTGGAAGATACCGGAGCCACTCCCCACAGGATCACACCCCAATGCCTCTCCAGACCCTCTGGAATCCACCACAAGGTCTGCCTCCAATGTGAGCTCCCTGGGGTCAGAGAACTCAGGGGTATATTATCAAGGGGCTTTATCTCCGCTTTTTTGGCTTTAAAAGCCAAGAAAGCGGAGATAAAATTATCTCCCTATTACCAAGCTGTCGCTAACACCAGTTAGCAACAGCTAGTAGGAGATAGCGACCATCTTGGGCCCCACTTTGCATGTCAGTGATATTTATCACTAATGACATGCAAAGTGGGCGTGCCAAGATGTTAGCGACTGAAAACAGTCGCTAACATCGCTATCTCCTATTACCAACTTTTGGAGATATTCGCGCTAAGCGCGAATATCTCCAAAAGCTAACACCTGCCCTCAGCAGTTCTTAGCCATGTTATCCAATGGGAGGTGGATAACATGGCTAAGAGCATTTGCTCGATAATGCATGAATATCGCTGACTTTTCAGCGATATTCATGCATTGCGGCCGTTTTTTATCGCATTTGCGATAAACCTTGCTAATAGCAAGGTTTATCTGCGATAAAAATCACCGATTTGCGGCGATAATTTTTGTCTCTAAACAAGTTAGAGACAAAAATTATCTCTATTGGTTGGTAATATGCCCCTCACTCTCAACCAGGTGTTGGCATAGCTCTGGAAAACTGGGACTTAAAGTATGCTCTCCCACAATTAGATTACACAGCCCCCTAGCAGGGTTAACCAAATTATCCTTCACCTCACCATCCAGCGCCTCACACACATACTCCACACCATCCTTCTGAGACTGGCCAGACAGTAGAGGACTGTCTCTGTCACACAACCCACACTCTTCTGGGCGGTCCTTACACTCACCCACCAGGACCTCAACCATGGGGGAACCCCTCCCACCACTAGGACCATGAACTCCTACGCCAGCAACCCTATTCCCTTCAGGGACGCTGCACACTACTGGAGCTATCTCATGCCCTTGAACCTCCTGGTGTAAGTTAACCCCCTCCAAGTCAGGTGCCATACCTCTAGGTGCGCGCGCTATGCTGTCTGCACTAGATACCTGAATGTTGCTGCCACCATCTGAGCTGGACTCCATCTCCAACTCAGCAAAGCTCAATCTCTGAGCTACACACATTTCTTGTTGCTGGGCTGACGCCCTCCTGGCCTCAAGCCCCTCGAGCTCCATGTCAAGTTTCCTCATTCTTAAGTCACGGGCAAGCTGTATTTTCATGTCTTTCAGGGCCAACTTCTTGGTTTCTAGCTCCAGTTGCCCATTTATTTCCAGCTCTGCCAACTTCAATTCATGATCTCGGGTTGCCTGTCTGTCCGCCAGCTCCTCTGGCGACAGACCTCGGCCAGAAACACTGCTACCCAATGGGGAGGATGCACCCCTCCACTCTGGAGTCAGGGGTCCCTCCAGCTGCTGTTCTGCATCCTCAAATTCAAAATTCTTTCCAGGGGCATTCCTTGCCTTGACCCAGGCCCTCAGCGCCTTTTGGACCTGCTCCCTTCTGGAGAGTCCGGTCATGGAAATGTTCAAATTTTTGCAGAAGCTCTTGAGCTGTTTCCCGGTGTAGTTTTCTAGTTTCTCCCAATCACAGTCAATAGAAGAAATGGATGCTGCCTTTTCCATTTTCACTGACACAGGCATGACTTCAAAAACACATGGAGATCTCTTCTTGCAAATCATAAATCCAAAAAAAAGCCTGTGTCTTAGTTACTGGACTGTCATCACCGTGCAATGGTCAGTAGTTAAGGTAAAGACACTGCAAATGTAAATTCGCTATCCTCACCGCTGCGTCCAATGTTGGAAAGGGGAGTCTCTGGTTGGCGCAGTGCAGCACTGGCGACAAGCAGGGACTCTCTCTCCCAAGTCAGGGCAAAGGATTACCTTCAAGAACAACCTCTGCTTACCCTCTAGGTAGTGTGGCGCAAGCAGTCTAGGCTAATCTCTGGGGCACATGGGGTTAAACATTTGCAGTATCACACCCTTCACCACCAACCCACCACACAATGACACCAAACTGTATTCTTTTAGTAAAAATATATCTTTATATATATTCAACGTAGGCTTGTAAATACAGTCTTATGCGTAAAAAAATGGTTCCAGTTACTCTTCACAGGGTCATAGTTCTTAAAAATGCAATGTTTTGGGCCTTCTGCCCAGTTTTGGTAAGGTAATGTGCCTTCTAGCGCTTCTGGGCGCTTTGCGGCGCTCCTGTGCGCTTTGTTCGGCTTTCCTCCGAGGGCCCCCCTAAACCTCACGCATCTCGCGTGAGCGGCGTACAGTGCAGTCCTTGCGAACCAGAGGTGCGAGACGTACTGTTCCTTGGAGCGGAGGCGCACTGTTCTCAGTACGTTCCCCACTGGTCAGGGTACGATGCAGCCCAGACAAGAGCAAAGGCCAGGGAGTAGAGGCAGGGCTCAGTGCACGGTGCGACTCGAGCGTAGGAGGGGGTGTGAAGCGCACGGCTCTCAGCGCATACACTCCGGCTCAATCGAGGCACACAGTTCTTTGAACAGCGCACAGTACCTTAAGTTTGGTGATGTTCTTGTGAAGCGGACGGCTGAAAGGGGGGGCTGTCCCACGTTGCGTTGCTTCCCTGGAGGCGAGGCGAGCTGCGGCTCGAGGCTGGGCAGGTCACGGGTCACCCGGGGCGGCGGTGATTGGTGGCGGCAGGGTCCTTTCTTTGGAGTTCGCTTCGGCCCCGAAGGAGGGGGCTGTGTGATGGCGGCAAATGGCAGTACGGTCCCCAAGTGCGGGACGTACCCAGCCAAAGTGCCGATTGCAGCTCTGCGCTCACAGCTGAGCTGTCGGGCAGGATGCCGATCGAAGGGGGGGTTGACACAGGGCGGCAGTCCGTCTTTGCAGAGAGGTCTACGGCGCGAGGCGCAGTCGACTCGGGTGCTGGGACCGGACGGGTCCTCCTTCACGTTGCTCTCGGGGCTCACAGGCAGATGCAGTCACGGTGTTCGGGCCAGCGGCGGCCAGGCCTCACGTTGCTCTTGCGGTCCACTTTGGGCCACTGTCACGGTGCTCGGGGGGGGAATACCGATGTCCTGGATCACGGGGAGCGTGGCAGGGATGCACAACGCTCTCAGACTCCTCAGTCAGCGCTGCAGCGATGAGCAGCACACACAGCAGTTCCTTGATCAGGGAGGGTAGCGCCCACTGTTCCTGGGGTGCTGGTCAGGGGGCAAGTTCCACAGCAAGCCCTTGGAGATCTTTAGTAGAAGTTTGGCACAAAGTTCAATAAAAGCAAAAGTCTCTTGTAGTCTCTTCTTTTTCTCTCGTTCTGCAGCAAGGCACCAGACACAGGCCAGAGACAGCACTCCTCCTTGTAGTCTTCTTCCAGGTCCTTCTCTTCGGGCAGAGTTTCTCCTGTAGCGCAAACAGGATCTAATTTACAAGGAGCAGGGCTCCTACTTTTATACCCAGTTTCTTTTGTTCTCACAGGCCAGGGGGGCCTCTGCATAACTGCTCTCAGCCCCTGAGCATTTGTGGTGGGTACTTCTGCATTCAGTGTGAGGGCAGGCACATCAGCCGCTCCCCAGGGGGGCGGAGCCAGCATTGTGAGGGCAGGGGCAGCCAGGAGCACTTTGTTGACAAGCTTCGGTCCTTCCTGGGCCAGGTGCAGGCTGAGTCATCAGTCGCTCCCCAGGGGGCGGAGCCAGCATTGTGGAGGCAGAGCACAGCCTGATGCATCATTCAGTGAAACTCCCACCTCCCACTAAGGTGTCATCCTGCTATTCACCACCTGTCAACTCCCAGCCCTGTCACTCACACAACTCAGACAGTCAGATACACACAAAAGCAGAGGCGGGCTGAAATGGTTAGGCAAGCAAATGCTAACTTTCTAAAAGTAGCATTTGCAAACACAGGATATTAAAATAAACTTTACTAAAAGAAGTATTTTATTATTCTGAGTTCAGGCATACTAAACATTAATTTCTACCATGTTCCCTGAGCCTGCTGGGATTATAGAGTGTAATAATTCCAGCAGCCCATCTGGCCTAAAGGGAACTGGTAGCCTTACAATAGTGAAAAACGAATTTTGGCAGTAATTCACTATTAGGACATGCCACACACATCAGAGCATGTCCTACCTTACACTTACAATGCACCCTGCCCTCAGGCCTACCATAGGGGTGACTAATATGAAGTTAAGGGAAGGTTTAGGGGCTGGCAAGTGTGTGCACTTGCCCAGCCAGCATGACAGTACCAGACTGCACGCAGGTTCTGCGATGGCAGACCCTAGACACATTTAAAGAGGCTGCTTCTGTGGGTGGCGCAATCAGCGCTGCAGGCCCACTAGCAGTATTGGCATTTACAAGCCCTGGCACTCCTGGTGCACTTTACTGGGGACTAACAGTAAATCCAATGAACCAATCATGGACATCAATCACATGTAACAATTTACACAGGGAGAGCATATGCACTTTAGCACTGTTCAGCAGTGGTAAAGTGCCCAGAGTCATTAAACCAACAAAAACAGGTCAGAGAGAGTATTGAAGGAAGGCAAAAAGTTTAGGGATGACCCTGCCAAGAGGGCCAGGTCCAACAGGTTGCACTTATCTTTGTAGTGGAGGCAGATCCAGCCTTCCGCTTTGAGGTATTTTATTCTTAGGTCACCTTTTCTGCAGTCGATGGAACAGACAATTTGTTTCAAGAGTATACTGCCACCGCACTTCCGCAGGAATATAAACCATATAGTACTCTTGAGGTTCCGCTCAGAGCTTGCAACACCAAATATGGTTTAATGGCGCCCTTCCACACCCAATAACTCTGGTCCTTGTAAGCCGTTTATCGATAGAAGAGGCCAAATGGCCATTCTTGGCTGGGCATACCCCACACCCATGCTATCTAACAACTGCTAAGATTTCTAAACTACATATATTACATACTTCCTTAATACGTACTAATAGGGCAGTTATTCCGTTTATGTAGCGCAACTTCCAGGTGGGACCACCTGGGGCTGCTGCGCAACCACCTGCACCTATTGGTGTGACCGTCAGTCCTTTGATGGTTAATTCCATAATGGACAAGTGTCCCCAAAATAAGGATGAGCTTCCTTATTGGCTTGCCGAGAAATTTGGGCAACTCAAAGCTGTTTTTCCAAATACGACACCTGTGGAGAAGCACAGGATTTTTACAATAAGACTACCAAAATATTTGATAAGGCAAAGAAGGGGAAACTGTGTAGGGTATGGGAAAAGAGACAAAGTTAAACTTCTGGTGTAGTGGGTTAGAGTGAATGTGAAAACAGTTATGCATCACACAAAATGATATTTACTGGCCGAGAGCACATTATCAAGGACATTTCTTATGTGTGGGAGGACAGCCTATTCCACTCTGCATGTAGCCACTGCACAAATAGAAGCCCAACTCACTGACTCCTTACTTGTCAAAAAGACTCTTTTCCGAGTCGCTCAGGTAGGAATGCTTTCGATTTCTGGCGACCATGGCTTTTAACTCATCGCATGGCACACGTGAAGGCCTGAGGCAGTAGAAGACCTCGCCGTGGCAGTGGTGAGTGTATTCACACAACTCCTCTGTCGAGTTCAGTTTTAATCCACATTCTGCTTGGACGTCTTTCGTCCCGTTGACAAACTTGCCAATCCAGTAAAAGTTCTCGTAGCCTTTGTTTCGGGCTCTCCAGAGGGCAGAGACCGCCTCGCTGGAGTGCATCAGCAGGATGGAGAACTGCACTTTGCCTTCCCAAAATAGCGTGAAGTGGATATGGTAGGTGCCGTTGGTCAAGTCCTCAATCGCCCCCGAAGCTCCTGCTTTGAGCTCCGGAGAGTGAATCCGGGCTCTTAAAAAGTCGCCACCATGTTCCTTTTGGTTGCCGAAGAAGTCGTACACCTGGACCTGGACGGTCAGGTTGTCACCGACACAGTATGAGTTTTTGGGGTTCAGTATCGTGGCCCGGCTGTGGCTGGCACTGGTGGTCTGGTTCTTCCCAATGAAAAGGGCCTTGGGCATGCCGGCATCAACTCTGCTGAAGAGTTCAATGGTTTTCAAGTCTGTCTCAGTCAGGCGGGCTTCGGTCTCCACCTTCTCCGCTGGGCCATCTGTGCAGCTTTCGTAAAAATACCTAAAACTCGGAATCTGAAGAGAAAAAGGAGGATATTATGGTCACATGTCAAGGCTCGTCCTGAAACATTCGATGGATTCAAACTCCAAGACAATCTTCTAAAACAAGCATGTTCAATGGCACTGGTTTTATCAAGAGTCACTCACTCTCTGGTAACAAAATGAAAATTTCTTAGAGCTGTCCACTACTAGAAATGTTTAGAAAGAAGTATATGCATCTACCAGTGTCATCTTAGGAGATACCAGTGGGATGAACCAACATGTCCTTCAGACATAAAGAGATAGAACTCAAGCTAGCCGGGTGAAGGTCTGTGCTCCTTTTTAAGGAGTTTCTCTTCCTTTCCTGGTCTGGTGCAGAGAAGGAAGGAACTCAGCCAGAGGGGGCAGTGATGGGAACAATTTTTGGGCCCATTGAAGCCCAGAAAGAGAGGGCTCGAAAGGGACCAGAAGGGAGGCCAGAGGCTTATCCAGTCGGGGGTCATCCCGGGGCGGGGGGGGGATGGGGCAAAGCTGGGAACACACAAGAAGGTCCAGCTGAGACCCAAACAGGGGGCTTAAAGCATTTATAAAGCAAGAAAACAGACTGAAGAGGGCCTGCACCTGACAGAGTTTGAAAACAATAATAAAGCAGATTAAAAAGTGCCCAATGAAACATGAGGAAAGGTACACACCTGTGCGAATAAAGGACTCGTTTGGAGCATGTAGGAAATCAGAAAAATGAGCGTGATGAGGACCACTCCCACCGTGACCATCTTCTTCATCGTGGCTCACAGAAACAGTGTGTGATCCTCGGCTGATCTCGTACAGATGCTCTTTGCTGCAGGGATAAAACACAACACATTAATGACACTTGGATTTTAACTTTGTGTTAACACCATTTCTTTCAATTTGTTTGAACAAGGGCAGCCATTTCCTGACCCCAGACTAAGCAGCTACGACTGTCTATCAGATGACACAACAGCCATTGTGGAAGGAAGAGGACCCCTTTCCCTGGTGACTTTATTCCATAGTCATGGAAGTTGCCTGAGCCTTTCAGACAATCTTTCACCTGAAACTGTTCACCTCTGTGTCCTTGCTGAAGTGTATTCTCTTTATACGGTAGGTCTGTATTGACTTTATATTATAGGTCTTGTTGAGATTGATAAATATCATAGCAATGTACATCCTGATGTATGCACGCATAGCAGCTGCAGTACCAATAAATGCAATATCGATTTACGATGTAATCTATGCACGCCCATGATGTCAATACCAGTAAATGCAATGCCAGTGTATGCTCTAACCTATGCACGCACAGTGATGTCAATGCCAATAAATCCAACATCGATGCACACTGTAACTTATGCAAGCATAATGAAATCCATATCAGCAAATGCAATGTTGATGTACGATGTAACAACTGTACGTATAATATATAGGGTAAATATGATATCCATGATCGCCACGTTACGCGTGCTCAAACTCACGCACTCATATCACTGCTGCCAGATTTATCCGAGATGACCTCTACACCAACCGCAAGTCAAAGATACGAGGTCAGACAGGCTCTACGACGCAAACCAAAGCCTACCAATTGACAGGTCACAGTGAGGGTTACACTTAGCCCAAAGACAAACGTGCACCCAGGGAACTCCTGATCGATCTCACAGATAGATAGTCACACAACAAACGGGACCGAGGAGACTGACCAGTGGCGGCTCCTTCATTGGGGCATGGGGGCATCACCCCACTGCTTTCTCGCAGTGCAAGAAGGCAGAAACATAAAATGGTAAAACTACCATTTTATATTTCTGCTTCTCGCACTGTGAGAAAGCAGAAGTGCCTGGAGGGCCTTGTTGGGGGCGTGTGGTCCTGCTTGAGGGCAGGGGGGAGTGGCTAGCCCACTGCTGTGGGTACTGATTGTTTGGTCGGCCCCAGAGAAAATGGCCTCGCTGGTGCACTCTTCTCTGCGCCTCACCAATCACAACACTGCAGTGGCGTAACGAAACTTGGGGGGGGGGGGGCCTGCAAAGCACATGGAGGGGCCCTCCCGGCGGCCAGGCCCACCACATACCACTTTGCCCCACCACCCGAAAATCTGGTATATTTTGACTTGAAACCTCCAACATTTAATGAAATGCTTCTATATTGTCTTGGCTTACAGTTCTAATGAGAAAGTGGGAAACCCTATTAAAATATAAGCTACACCATTTGTAACAATACTGTCAAGAGCAGATTATTTAACTGAGGCAGCAATCAGAACAATGCCAAGGAGCGATCCTGTTGTCTCAGGAACTGACTCTGGCTGAAGAACAAAGAACAACTGTTGGACTTGGGCCTTGTGGCAGGTTCACCCCTGAACTTTTTTCCTTAAATTATAGTGATTTCTGGTCTTTGCGCACTTTGACACTGTGGCGCAGTGTAAAGTGCGGGCGCACTTGGAGTACATGTGGTGAGATAGGCCTGCCCTCCCATAGGAATGCATGGGGAATGTATGTGTCCCTGGTAGTTCCTGATGCGTGGGGAGGGCGGGCTCGAGTTTGGTATGTGTGAACTCGTGGGAGTGAATGCTGCGCAACGGTATGTGCGGCTTGTATGTGTCTAGTGGGGAAGTGCCATTCCTAGACATGGCTGTACGTGTGCAGTGAGGGTGCTGGAGTGTGATTGGCTGGAGCTGGCTGGCATGCCAGGCTCCAGGAAGTCTGGATGGGTCTGCCCGGTGGTGAGTGGGAGATTAGCATGAGTGATGTGTGGGAGGAGTGTACCTGTGTCCTGAATGAGGCTGGGTTTTCCCCTGACAATGCTGGCTCCGCCCCCCTGTGGTGTGACTGATGACCCAAGCCCTGCCAGTGAATAGAGAGGGTGGTTGAGCCATCAACAGTACTCCCAGATCAGCTGCGACTGGTTCTGCCCCCACCCTGCACCTAAAGACAAAGGGAAAAGGTGTATAAAAGAGGGGCTGTGACCCCATGAAAATGTTCTTGTTCTGACACTTGAATCCTACCAGGGGCGTGCTGCTGCTTGGGCCCAGGGGGAAGGCTTGCCTCCCCTGGGCCCTGCCCAGCCCCTGGACTCCTGAAGGACTCTTTCTGGACTATGGACTTCCCTAAAGCGCCTGGGAGCGCTTGTTCTTTGCCCTAGCGCTGTGGAGCGCTGTGTCTTGCCCTTCTAGCGCCTGGGAGCGCTGGATTGTCTACTAAGCGCTTGGGAGCGCTTCCTTTCTGCCACAGCGCGCTGAGAGCGCTTTGTTTGCCAAGCCGGTGCCCACCCGGCCTTTGTGGAGTTCTGCTGCGCTCGGTATTTATTTTACGAGTGCCCACCTCGCTTTATTGTTATTTTAGAGCCGGTGCCCACCCGGCATTTGCTGCTGTCTACTGCCGGGCCGCCGCTCTGCCTGCGACGACCCGGAAGCGGTTGGGCAGCCGGCCGATCCCGGCGCGGCCCCAACCGGAAGTCCCGCCTGCCGCCACCGGCAGGAGAAAGAAGCCGAGTGATGGCTGCCCGGGGCTCCCCTGAGCTGGGGAGAGCCCGGGCCCGCCAGGAAGCAGCCGCCGGATGTTGCGGGGCTCCCAGGACCAGGAGGGAGCCCCGGTGGAGGAGGAGAGCCGCCGCCAAGCACCAGAGACCCGGTGAGTGTGTGCGGAAGGGAGGGGGGCGTCGGGGCACATTGCCGGTGCCCGCCCCTCCCCTCCAGAGCGAGACCCTTGTCCAGAGAGGCCCGTGAGGCCTCGAGTGATGCCGAGTCCCCCGAGAGGGACTCCGCCTAACCCCCCACCTTGAGCCACGAGCCCGAGAGGCTCTGAGGTGCCATTATGCTTTTTGAGCCCAGGAGAGGCTCATGGGGGCATATTGGATCAGAGCCTGAGAGGTTCCTTAAGGCGCCTCCATTGTTTTAAGAGGCCCGCGAGGCTCAAGGGGCATTCCTTTGTTTTCGAGTCCCCAGGAGGGGGACTCCAACGATGCCCGCAATTGTGCCTACAGCCTAGAGAGGCTCAGGGCACCCCCAGTGTTCCCGGGTCCCCTGTGAGGGACCCCACCGCCCAGTGAGGCTACATCTTTTGGTTGAGAGCCCCGAGAGGCTCAGGGGGACATTTCATTTCTACAGAGCCTGTGAGGTTCTCAGAGGCCACATTTGTTTAAAGAGTCCAGCGAGGCTCCCACATTGGCCCTATTGATGTTCTTGAACCCTGGAAGGCTCCAACGTATCCCCACCAGCGTTCCTTCAACTGCCCAGCACTTCGTGGGCAGTTGCACCGTTTAGGACCCTGACATTGGGACTGCCACAGGTTGTGATTTACGTGACTGTGTTGCATAGTTGCTTGTCCTTACACCTCTGAATGGGTAGATTATTCATCATGTGTTTCCTGCACCTCTGAATGTGTTGTTGATGCATCATGTGCCTTGTTCCTTACACCGCTGAACGTGTGTTGATGCGTCATGTGTTCCTTACACCTCTGAATGGGTAGATTATTCATCATGTGTTCTCCTGCGCTGCACCTCTGAATGAATGTTATGCATTGCATCATGTGTTATGTGCTTGCTAGTACAGGTGGTGCTAGTGAGGTCCTGGTTACCAGTAGTTACTGGTTGTGTGCTCTATTTTTATATTGTGCTACAGTGATTTTCTGTTATGTTCTAAGTGATATTCCAAGGGCGTGGTACTGAGCTCGCCCCCTGACCAGAGTCCCAGGACCAGTGGACTCTATTGTGCCTTCCCTGACAAATTGCTGGGGCTTGTCTGATCTCCCTTGGGCCCCTGGGGCCTCGCTGAAGTGTGCCTCGCTCCCTCCCCTCGGCAGCTCGTGCACGGCAGCCCGTCCAAGCCTCGAGCAGCGCCGCTCTCCCCTGAGCCGCGCCGCTTCGCTGGGTCGCCCGCATCCTGCCTTCCCCTCCTCTTCTGAGCCGCACACATTGGTCGCCCCAGAGAAACGCTTGTACCTTGCCGGCCGCCCGCTCAAGCCTCGAGCCGCGCCGCTCTCCCCTGAGTCGCGCCGCTTCGCTGGGCCGCCCGCTCAAGTTTACTAAGGAGGTCACTCGCATTATCCCACGCAACCAGGATGGGAGGTACTGTCCGTTAGGCTCTATGTTCTAAGTTCTAGGCCTACAAATATTGTATTGTTACTTCTAAAAGTGCTGATTCCTGACAGTGGTCCAGGTGGCCCTGTCTTGTACATATCCCCTGTAAATTCTGCCCGTGCCTCTGGCACATTGTAAATTGTGTGTTTTATCTAATGTGTTTTGGTGTAATACAAAGGCTATTTTTATATAACCTTGTGTGGAGTTTCATTTGTGGTGGGCCCTGGGTGTTGTTGCTGGGGTGCGTGCGCAAATACTTAACTCACATCGCCTCCGAGTTTAGCCTTGCTGCTCGCGCCACGTTACCTAGAGGGTGAGCAGGGGTTATCTTGGCGTGTAACTCCCTTGCCCTGACTTGGGAGTGGTGGTCTCTGACTGACTTTGGCGCAAGCCCTGGCCAGCCAGGGATCCCGTTTCCAACAACAACTATGAAGGGTCTGAAATAGTATTGACATTGATGGACAATAACTTGAAAATACAAACCCAAACCTGCAATTTCATAGACTCGACTGACAATATACATGAGAATTACACAAGCTATAACTCAGTAACCTGCGAATTCCAAGAGAAATAGACTAGTGAATTATCAAAATGCCGCACCCTTGCGACAGTCTAGGTCTGTGCATGATAATAACGTGAACTGAGGAAGCAATTTCAATTTCTACCATCATGTCTTTATTAGTAAGCATGACAAAACAGGCAGGCAAAGGAGGAGGATGAAAACTGAATGCTTCAGAACCGTGATGCAGATGTTTGTCTGTTTGAATTTATCATTTCTGTAGTATAAATTATGCTAAATACAAGATTTAATGCACACATATTACAATTGCAAGCAACACCATAAATAGCACCGCATGTAGAATAAAAACAAACTATATCAGCAAGTACCTAATGACAGAATCTATACACACTGTAGTTGGTAAAGCAAAAGAAAACTGCAAATACTTCCAAAGTGCATAATAAAGCAATCACCAGTCCAGCAATATACAAAAATCAAGCATGTTTTGTAAAATAATCCAACTTTCTTGCATCAAGGTAAAAATACTTTCAAAGTGCATGATAAAAACAAGTCCAGCAGTATGCAAAAATGAAGCCAGGTTGGTCAAACAATTCTCTGTTTGGTGTGTACATAAAGGCACATATAGGTCAAAGCAACTTGTAAACAATAGCAACTACAACACAATAGAATCATCAAACTGGTTTAGACTAACAATTCACTTTTTGAAGGCTGAAATATTTCAAAGTGACTGGCAAAACAGTAACAAGTACAGCAGGAAGCAGCATACATAAATCAAACCGCTTTAGTCAACAAATGCCCTTTTGGTTTGTGCACGAAGGTGTGAATATTTCAAAGTGACTGGTAAATTATTAACAAGTACAGCACGCAGAAGCATACCTAAATCAAACCTATTTAGTAAAACTAATTCCCCTTTTGTTTGTGCATGAAGGCATAAATATTTCAAAGTGCCTGATAAAGCGGTATAATTTAGCAGCATAAACATTAAACCCGTCCAGTCAAACAATGCCCCTTTTATTTTTGCATAAAGGTGCCGGAGCCCATTTTGCCCATGCCTTAAAATGTCTTTGGATAGCATCTGCCTTTAATGGTTGCAACAATCTCCCATCCAGTAATGGCAGCTTAAGAGGCAGCAATTGTGATCTGGGGAAAAGTAAAAAAGGCCCTGGCAAGAGGTGATCCCAAGGATATGGCTCGACAAACATGATACGTGGCAGAGCCCTTAGAATCAGGCCTGTGCCCTGGCATGGAACAGGAGCTGAGAATTTACTGCTCGTGAAAGGAAGTGTGAGGGAAGATAGTCGCCCATCACGAAATGGTGGGCATGTAAATGGAAGTAACAGGGTGGCCAGAGACCGTCCTGCAGGTACAGGGGCACCAAAACCTACGCACCTAAATAATTTGAAAAGATATCTTTCAGCCCCTCGCGTTGGTTCGTGAAAAAGCAAAGGCATGTACATTTTAGTTAGAAGCAACCAAATTTGCTCGTGGCAAATGATTTCAAACAAATAGTAGCTAGTTGTAAGCTTGCTTTTAAAATATGTGCACACGTCTTTTTTCCAATACACTCCACTCCCATATAACAGCTCTCCGTCTGAGCAAGTCTATATTGAAGTGTTTTAGGACGTTCAGAGTAAAGCTGGAGATGATAACGTGGTTAGTTGTTAACCCCTCCCATGCGCATGACGAGCTCAGCTCGTCATGAGCCACGGTGGCCGTGTGCTCATGACGAGCTGAGCTCGTCTTAACGGCCGCAACGCTCGCACGCGGGGCTAATTCCCCCGCTGTGGTGAACGTTCCACAGAAATGGGTGTGGCTGTGATGAGCTGAGCTCGTCACGAGCACGGGGGCGCTGTGCGCACCCTCCTCCCCCCAGCACAGTCGGGGAATCAGCCCCGCAGGCAAGGGGTTAAAGGGAAAAGTAAGATTCCGATCACCTTCCTTTCTCTTTTGCTGATGAATGCAATAGAATTTTAGAAGGGAGTTAAGCGTACTATATGAAGGGGCTGGTTCTGCAGAGTGATGGACACGTCCTTTTTTCCACAGAGAGATTATTGTGAAGATGAATTCCTGATCTTCAGAAATGGAGATGAAAACTGCACATTCTGTGAACAATTAACATCAATACTGGGAGGAGTAAGAGACTTATGTGTCCTCACAACTCGTTATTTTCAACATGGCTGACAGCTCTGTATTAGCGTCGCAGTGTGCTTGAAAAAACCAAAGTCCATATTCAACTCCGTCGGCTCATGGTTCAAAACGCGGGAAGTACCATATAATGTCCAGAGATAGACATATCTATACTATGGAGATCAAATGGGTATGGTACTGGGGGTGGCACACTTGTGCCCATTCACAGATTGGCTTTGCCCCTTGATTCTCCAGTGGCCATCACCGACCTAAGCCTCAGATAACAAATCAGGGAAGCGAGAATGAAAGTCCTTAGTTGGCTGGTGGATTGAAACCAGCCGGCGCAACCAGACCCGAACTTCAGGGGGGGCTACCACTCTCTGCCAGGGCAGGCCCTAGCACTGGTCGAACACGGTGCAAGTCTTTTTGGTGCCCCCTCCTCCATTTCCTCCTTTTCCGTGAATTCCCTCACTACCACTCACCAACAATGCACCTCATCTCACTTTAGCACCATTTCTGACAAACATTTCATTTTTTTATAGCGCTACTCACACTCAGTTCTGTGATCTGCATGGCACACGTTCTTTGTAGCAGGCACATTAACCCTCTGCGCTTTGTGGGTGGCAGGAGTGCCCATGTGAGTGCACAGAGAGAGATGCAGCAGTGTGAGAGTAGGGTAAGAGGCGTGACTGCAGGGTGAGTGAGTTGACCATATGAATTTGGGTGCGGATGTAAGTTCAGAGTGGTGCGAAAGAATGCATAGTTAGTGATGGGGTTGTTTGAATGAGATTGCAAATTGAACAGTGAGGGGTACAGGTGGGTGAAGGGTGAGGTGTATGCTTATGTGACTGCAGGTTGAGGTACAGGGGGAACAGCACAAGTGGATTTTGAGTGCAGAGTGATCACTGTGAGTGCAGGGTGAGTGAGTGATTGGTGTGAGTGCATGGTGATCAGTGTGAGTGTATTGTGATCGCTGTGAGTGCAGGGTGAGTGAGTGATTGGTGTGAGTGCATGGTGATCAGTGTGAGTGTATTGTGATCGCTGTGAGTGCAGGGTGAGTGTAAAAGTGAAGGGCAAGAATGAGGAGTGAGTTGTCTGAATGCAGGGTGCATTCCCAGACACTTGAAGTAACGCAGCATGTTATTGACTGTGGCATAGGGTTTCGGATATAAGTTAAACTATTGCTATTATGGCATTATAGGGATAGCGGGTTTAGGAAATAAATAATGTGCTGATACTGCGACAAACATCCAGTCTTATGATTAGGGTTACCAGCCCATTTTTTTTTGATGTCCCAGACTGACTTATCTGTGCATACTTCGAACAGTAAATATAAATAGAAAGCACTTTTAATTGTGTTCTAGGGCGGCCTGAATGATCCATGGCTGATAATTAAAGGGAACAAAGACAGAAAAGTCACATTACAAATGAATACATTTTTATCTATAACCAGGGCACAAGTCCTAAAAATGTTTTTTAAAAAGTGGGGTGGACTAACCTGTTTAATCAGTATGCAAGTGACATCATGGCGTGTGGCAGCACGGCGCGTGACAACACAGGACCGTGACAGTACAGGAAGTGGCATCGTAAGAAGTGCCATCAGATCTTAAGCCCTCACATGTATGTTTAAACATGGCTATCATGAGTACATTAAAGCACACTTTCCAGTACACAGGGAATCCCTCCTGATTTAGGCAGAAGATTTACACTTTTGTAAGCTACACATAAGTGTTGCCTTTTGTCAGCGTAAACTTATTCTACCCATACTGCTTTACTAAATTATTACAACGCCTCCTGAGGGGTAGTAAGCACTATATAAATGCTATTTATTTTATGTAAATACTGGAAAAGACCAACACATCTGACATTCTTACAGCTCATGCATATCTCCTGAACAGAGCCTGAACTAAGTGAAAGGCCGCCTCTTTAAAGTATGTGTGAAGCGCTTTCAAGGTGTGAGCCTTTGTTTCCCTCTGCGGAATTTACCTTTTGGTGTGAGGCTTCTGACGGCTGCTTGCCAGGAAAATCCAGCAAAAGGAGGGCTGATGACCCCTCAGATCCGGCCTTTGTTGTGGGCCCAGCAGGAGTCTGAAGTAAGAAAGCCCCGACCCACCTGCATCAGGTGTGAGGCTCCTGACTGCTCCCAGCCAGGAAAATCCAGCAAAAGGAGGGCTGATGACCCCTCAGATCCGGCCTTTGTTGTGGGCCCAGCAGGAGTCTGAAGTAAGAAAGCCCCGACCCACCTGCATCAGGTGTGAGGCTCCTGACTGCTCCCAGCCAGGAGACTCTAACAAAAGGGGGGCTGATGACCCCTCAGATCCGGCCTTTGTTGTGGGCCCAGCAGGAGTCTGAAGTAAGAAAGCCCCGACTCACCTGCATCAGGTGTGAGGCTCCTGACTGCTCCCAGCCAGGAGACTCTAACAAAAGGGGGGCTGATGACCCCTCAGATCCGGCCTTTGGTATGGGCCCAGCAGGAGTCTGAAGTAAGAAAGCCCCGACCCACCTGCATCAGGTGTGAGGCTCCTGACTGCTCCCAGCCAGGAGACTCTAACAAAAGGGGGGGCTGATGACCCCTCAGATCCGGCCTTTGGTATGGGCCCAGCAGGAGTCTGAAGTAAGAAAGCCCCGACCCACCTGCATCAGGTGTGAGGCTCCTGACTGCTCCCAGCCAGGAGACTCTAACAAAAGGGGGGCTGATGACCCCTCAGATCCGGCCTTTGTTGTGGGCCCAGCAGGAGTCTGAAGTAAGAAAGCCCCGACCCACCTGCATCAGGTGTGAGGCTCCTGACTGCTCCCAGCCAGGAGACTCTAACAAAAGGGGGGCTGATGACCCCTCAGATCCGCCCTTTGTTGTGGGCCCAGCAGGAGTCTGAAGTAAGAAAGCCCCGACCCACCTGCATCAGGTGTGAGGCTCCTGACTGCTCCCAGCCAGGAGACTCTAACAAAAGGGGGGCTGATGACCCCTCAGATCCGGCCTTTGGTATGGGCCCAGCAGGAGTCTGAAGTAAGAAAGCCCCGACCCACCTGCATCAGGTGTGAGGCTCCTGACTGCTCCCAGCCAGGAGACTCTAACAAAAGGGGGGCTGATGACCCCTCAGATCCGGCCTTTGTTGTGGGCCCAGCAGGAGTCTGAACTAAGAAAGCCCCGACCCACCTGCATCAGGTGTGAGGCTCCTGACTGCTCCCAGCCAGGAGACTATAACAAAAGGGGGGCTGATGACCCCTCAGATCCGGCCTTTGTTGTGGGCCCAGCAGGAGTCTGAAGTAAGAAAGCCCCGACCCACCTGCATCAGGTGTGAGGCTCCTGACTGCTCCCAGCCAGGAGACTCTAACAAAAGGGGGGCTGATGACCCCTCAGATCCGGCCTTTGTTGTGGGCCCAGCAGGAGTCTGAAGTAAGAAAGCCCCGACCCACCTGCATCAGGTGTGAGGCTCCTGACTGCTCCCAGCCAGGAGACTCTAACAAAAGGGGGGCTGATGACCCCTCAGATCCGGCCTTTGTTGTGGGCCCAGCAGGAGTCTGAAGTAAGAAAGCCCCGACCCACCTGCATCAGGTGTGAGGCTCCTGACTGCTCCCAGCCAGGAGACTCTAACAAAAGGGGGGGCTGATGACCCCTCAGATCCGGCCTTTGGTATGGGCCCAGCAGGAGTCTGAAGTAAGAAAGCCCCGACCCACCTGCATCAGGTGTGAGGCTCCTGACTGCTCCCAGCCAGGAGACTCTAACAAAAGGGGGGCTGATGACCCCTCAGATCCGGCCTTTGTTGTGGGCCCAGCAGGAGTCTGAAGTAAGAAAGCCCCGACCCACCTGCATCAGGTGTGAGGCTCCTGACTGCTCCCAGCCAGGAGACTCTAACAAAAGGGGGGCTGATGACCCCTCAGATCCGCCCTTTGTTGTGGGCCCAGCAGGAGTCTGAAGTAAGAAAGCCCCGACCCACCTGCATCAGGTGTGAGGCTCCTGACTGCTCCCAGCCAGGAGACTCTAACAAAAGGGGGGCTGATGACCCCTCAGATCCGGCCTTTGGTATGGGCCCAGCAGGAGTCTGAAGTAAGAAAGCCCCGACCCACCTGCATCAGGTGTGAGGCTCCTGACTGCTCCCAGCCAGGAGACTCTAACAAAAGGGGGGCTGATGACCCCTCAGATCCGGCCTTTGTTGTGGGCCCAGCAGGAGTCTGAAGTAAGAAAGCCCCGACCCACCTGCATCAGGTGTGAGGCTCCTGACTGCTCCCAGCCAGGAGACTCTAACAAAAGGGGGGGCTGATGACCCCTCAGATCCGGCCTTTGGTATGGGCCCAGCAGGAGTCTGAAGTAAGAAAGCCCCGACCCACCTGCATCAGGTGTGAGGCTCCTGACTGCTCCCAGCCAGGAGACTCTAACAAAAGGGGGGCTGATGACCCCTCAGATCCGGCCTTTGTTGTGGGCCCAGCAGGAGTCTGAAGTAAGAAAGCCCCGACCCACCTGCATCAGGTGTGAGGCTCCTGACTGCTCCCAGCCAGGAGACTCTAACAAAAGGGGGGCTGATGACCCCTCAGATCCGGCCTTTGGTATGGGCCCAGCAGGAGTCTGAAGTAAGAAAGCCCCGACCCACCTGCATCAGGTGTGAGGCTCCTGACTGCTCCCAGCCAGGAGACTCTAACAAAAGGGGGGCTGATGACCCCTCAGATCCGGCCTTTGTTGTGGGCCCAGCAGGAGTCTGAACTAAGAAAGCCCCGACCCACCTGCATCAGGTGTGAGGCTCCTGACTGCTCCCAGCCAGGAGACTCTAACAAAAGGGGGGCTGATGACCCCTCAGATCCGGCCTTTGTTGTGGGCCCAGCAGGAGTCTGAAGTAAGAAAGCCCCGACCCACCTGCATCAGGTGTGAGGCTCCTGACTGCTCCCAGCCAGGAGACTCTAACAAAAGGGGGGCTGATGACCCCTCAGATCCGGCCTTTGTTGTGGGCCCAGCAGGAGTCTGAAGTAAGAAAGCCCCGACCCACCTGCATCAGGTCTGAGGCTCCTGACTGCTCCCAGCCAGGAGACTCTAACAAAAGGGGGGCTGATGACCCCTCAGATCCGGCCTTTGGTATGGGCCCAGCAGGAGTCTGAACTAAGAAAGCCCTGACCCACCTGCACGTTATTGCGATCATAAACTGAGAACAGCGTGCAGAGTGTGTCCCGGGCGGTGTTTTCAAATTACATGGGACACAATCCACCTATTCTTCATTGGAGCCCAACTTCTACGCCGGGTGGAAGGCGTCCACCTTGTGAAGATAGTGGGTGGACGCGGGTAATGGTAAGTGTGCTTGCAAATTAGTCGGCATACCCAGGCGTGGTCACTGAAGCCCCAATATCGTGCCTAGTAGATGGCCTGCAGCTGGGGTTTCTTGTATTTTCTTATCAAGGGCCCAGCTGCAGCAATAAGCCACGCCTCGTTGTCAGCAAGGCTTCGCGTGGGACGGAAATGAAACTCGGCTTCCGGAGGGATTGATGTAAAAGGTACATGTCTGGATTTTCAAAATCTGTGTATAACCTGCACACCACAATTTCTTTAACCTGTACTCGGTTTCCTATTTAACAAAATGGTGCAGACCTGCTTTTCCCTGACTGACCCCTGTCAGGTCTCTATAACAACTGAAAGCACAGACACAACTGTGTCCCGTGCAGGAATGCACTGTTCAAACTCGCTCTGGTGCAATGCGTTTTTTAGTTCTCTCTTAAATTGTATAACAGAAATGTATCAGAAAATGTCAACATAAACAATTCAATCACCATCAACTTTCTCAAATGACGTAATAATGACAAAACAGCAACTCAATATGCTATAAAGTTCATTACTATATGTTTACTGTGAATTAAGACTGTTCATAAATATGCAATTCCTTTTCTCTTGCAAACCCATTAGCAATTCATTATCATTGCAAATATGTTTCGAATATTCATGACCAACGTAATGCGAAAACACAACTAATTTCATCTGTGCTTGCGTTGATTCCCAATGCATTTCGATGCATCCGCATCTT
The DNA here is from genome assembly GCF_964261635.1 of Lissotriton helveticus. Taxonomy (NCBI): domain Eukaryota; kingdom Metazoa; phylum Chordata; class Amphibia; order Caudata; family Salamandridae; genus Lissotriton; species Lissotriton helveticus. Next base: position 1,730,159,678 of record NC_136069.1, on the reverse strand, counting down.
CGTCAGGGGAATAACTGTGTGAAAAAGCCATATATCCTAAGTGAAAACATAAAAAATAAATAAATACAAAACATACTTGTTGGCAGGGTATGTTTTGTATTTATTTATTTTTTATGTTTTTGCATGTATATAACATACACGTTGATTACACTCGTTTGAACCTAATGGCATGTATAGGGAATACCACAGTAGAAACGTTACATTTTTGCTTGGGCAGCTGGCATGTTTGGACACAATAGAGTATGTTCTTTATGTTTAGAGAAAAGTGTTTATGAGACAAATTGTCTAAAATGTTTCTTGTAAAATGATATATGATTCACTTAGGATATATGGCTTTTTCACACAGTTATTCCCCTGACGAAGATGCGGATGCATCGAAATGCATTGGGAATCAACGCAAGCACAGATGAAATTAGTTGTGTTTTCGCATTACGTTGGTCATGAATATTCGAAACATATTTGCAATGATAATGAATTGCTAATGGGTTTGCAAGAGAAAAGGAATTGCATATTTATGAACAGTCTTAATTCACAGTAAACATATAGTAATGAACCTTATAGCATATTGAGTTGCTGTTTTGTCATTATTACGTCATTTGAGAAAGTAGATGGTGATTGAATTGTTTATGTTGACATTTTCTGATACATTTCTGTTATACAATTTAAGAGAGAACTAAAAAACGCATTGCACCAGAGCGAGTTTGAACAGTGCATTCCTGCACGGGACACAGTTGTGTCTGTGCTTTCACATGTCTGGATTTTCACACCTCTGAAACCTTTTCACTCAATCGCAACCTCCATAAATATTTTGGAGCACGGAGAAATACTTGAACCATTCTTTTTTTTTTTTTCTACAAATGGTATCTTAGTGGCTGTTATTTGGTGCCTTCATCGCATCCCCCCCTTACTGTCGACCAAGGTATGAACGAAAGGTTTGTTATTGCCTTACCTACGTCAGCACTTTAGATACATGGCAGGGTACTAGAAAGCTACGAGGCTGTTGGTAGTTTCAGCTTTCCGCACTTTGTGCACCCCTAGCACAGTGTTCGTACACGGTTGCAATATTGTCAATACACTATAATTATGCGATTCTGCCAAGCTTTAAGCATAAAGATTGAATCACTACACTTGCCATATATCCACCATCTGTTGGGTAATTTACAGATTGAAAAAAAACGTATCTCAAACAGATCAAAAAGTACAAATGAAAAGTGCCACGTGTGGTACTCCCTATCGGCTAATGATTGGTACCAATGAGGCCTTACCTTTCCCCAGACATAAGCGCACATACAGCAAATACTGCCACATTACGCCTATTATTATGAAGCACAAGTTAGTCAGGCTCATTTGATTCTCCACTGTCGAATACTTCCCCGGGCCCTGAATGTAGTGCGCACACTGCATCCTTTTACTGCTGAGGGGGAAAGAAAGCCGAACACTTAGCACGTCAGCATCCGTGAGAATAGTGATGCACGCTTTATGTTAATGCAGCGCCGATGCCAGCAAACCCCCTCTGGAAACAAGTCCGGCCACTTCATGCCTCGTGCCCCAGGTGGGGATGACCTAGTCTAACAGATATGTTATGTGACTCACCAGGGGCCTCATTTATGAAAAGTGACGCGTCGCTGCGTGAAAACAGCGATGCGTCACTTTTCACTGCGCCCTCCTTGCGAGACCAATGATGCGTCATATTTACAGTATGACGCATCATGGCGCAAGGAGTTACAGATACGTCCTTATTTCTGACGTATGTGTACGCGCAAAAGTCACGCATTGCTGGAATGTGTCACAAAAGTGACGCAACTCCAGCAATGCGTCCTTTCAAATGGGGAAAGCCCCATGTGAAAGGGCTTGCGTCAGTCTTACGCCTGCTGTGAGGCAGGCGCAAGATTTTGACGCAACAGCGTCCTAAAAGTGACACAGTGAAATCTCATAGATTTCACTGCGTCACTATTACGAGGCTTTTTGCGGGGGAACGCCCCCTCTGCATACATTATACCTGACGCAGGTATAATGTGGCGCAGGGGTTTACAAAGTGACGCATCTGCTTAGATGCGTCACTTTGTAAATAGTGCGCAACAGGAGGCATGTTTTACGCCGCCGATGCGTCACAAAAAGTGACGCATCGGAAGTGAAAAACTGACGCAAGGCCTCATAAATGAGGACCCAGGAGCGCGGGACCACGTGCATCCAAGCGGCCACTCAGAGCCTAGCAATAATTATTCAATTATGGCCGGCCGGCGGCCGCACAGTCCCTGTTGTCTCGGGGATGCTTCTCCTCTTCAGTTCACGCGCACTTTTAATTGCGTGAGGCGCATGCATGACAATGGTTACGCTGAGACGTGCGTGCCGCGCACCATTCAATTTATGAAAGAGGCCACAGCAAGGTATTTACGGCAAGCTTAACTATGTTCTGGCTGTGAGGCCGCAGAGGGGGCCCCGGGAGGGGGGGGAACCGCTCCTCCCCCCCGCAACGCGGGGGCTGCAGGGGCCTGTGTTACACCCCTGCAACACTGCCATTGTAATGTTGTGATTGGCTTAGGGAGCATGAGGAGCGAGACTGCCTAAAACGCGCAAGGAGCGGAGGCGGCACAAGATGCGGTCGCAGAACTGGTGGGGGAAGGTACGTTTTTTTATTTTAGAATAAAACTCACCCGCCCATTTTTGCTGGCCACTACTGAGATTTGAGTTATGCTAGATTGGGGTTGCTCCTGGTTAGACATGGCCTCTCTGCCTGCAGTCAGAGAAGGAGTATTAACCCCTTCCCTGCGGGGGTAATTCCCCCATGGAGCGGGGGGTGAGTGCTGCGCCACGTTGCTCGTGACGAGACCAGCTCGTCATGAGTCATGATGGAGCTATGCTCATGACGAGCTGGTCTCGTCACGACCCGGCACACTGATTAATTTGCCTGCACAGGCGGGGAATTAATCGCGCGTGGCCGGAGCGGCGCCGTTATGACGAGACCAGCTCGTCATGAGCACAGCTCCACCGTGACTCATGACGAGCTGGTCTCGTCGTGAGCATCAAAGGGGTTAACGGAGCTGAGTAGCATAGGCCGACAAAAGGAGATCAATGGGTTAGTAAGAGGTGGTTGTGTTAGAAGCACAAAGTACGGAAAGAGTGATTTTGGTCTTTTATGCTGTAGATGCGATCACAGCACTAAAGCCTGTAAAAGGCCTGTGATGAGAAATTGTAATAATCCCACAGGTTTAGGTAATTTTCTAATAATAGCGCCATCTATCTTTCATCTAGTGTATACCTTTCCACCTTTTCTGCCTAACTCTATTCACCCACTGGCTGCTGTGTTGTCCTCTACCTCCCCCATCTCCTCTCTGTTGCTCCCTTTCCACCTATCTAGCTTCTGTTAAAAAATAAAATAAAAACAATGTATATCTCTACATTCCAGTCCATCATCCTGCAATTTATTTCCATATGAGTAGGTTCACCTCTGATCTAGTGACGCAGCTATTATCACCCCCTCTCTCTAAGGGCTGTAGGTGGCTAAATACCAGTCGGTAAATCCGAAATTCTGTAAATTTCTGCGTTACCGACCAGTATTTAGCCCTGTGCGATGTAGGTATTACCGAATGCCGTCGGTAATTATGATTCGGTAAATGAAAGGGAAACAGTTACCGATTCCTTATTTACCGATCGGTAGACACTAACAGCTAGATTCATCATAGTGCCGTTTTGCGAGTCCTTAATAGCGATTATTAAGGAATCGCTATTAAGGACTTGCAAAACGGGATTCATGTAGGAATCGCTAAATAAATTGCGATTCCTACACATTCCTTATTTGCGATTAGCAAATTGCTAATCGCAAATAAGGAATAACTCCCCATTCATTCCTATGGGCCTAAAGGGCCATAGGAATGAATGGGGAGTTATTCCTTATTTGCGATTAGCAATTTGCTAATCGCAAATAAGGATGCGATTTCAAGGGTGCCAGGGGTGTCCAAAGGACACCTGTAGCACCCCTGAAATGTAATCTACATTGGTGTTGCACACACACATGTCCAAAGGACATGTGTGTGTGTAACATGCAACTTAGAAAAATGCATTTAAATGCATTTTTCTAAGTTTTCGCTATTTACCACGAGGTTTGACCTCGCGGTAAATAGCGGCCAAAAATAGCGAATTCGCAATTTAAAATTGGTTAATGAATTGCATTTAAGGAATCTCAATTAGAGATTCCTTAAATGCAATTCCTCGCAAATGTGCGAATTCTTTATTAGCGATTTTTGCATTTGGGATGATGAATCCCAAATGCAAAAATCGCACTCGCAAAGGGCCAGATTCTCAGAATCTGGCCCTTTGCGAGCCCATTTTTCTTTGATGAATCTAGCTGAAAAACCCCAAAATGCCGATTCGGTAAATAAGGAATCATTAAAAATTCGGTAATGCGATGTACCAAAATTCGATAATACCGATTTTGTGCAAATTCTGTATTTAAGAATCGGTAATTACCACATACCCAGAGCAGGTGGTAATCAGGTGCAGTGCATAAAAACAGCCCCAAAATGCAACAGTGTGAACACAAAGGCGGCCCTCTACGCCATAGCAAGGCGGCTACGTTTGGGAGCAGCAAGACAGAGGGTTTGGAGACGGGAAGAGCGTGTGTACAGACTGTGTGTCACACTGTTCCAAATGACTGAGCCAGAAATACATGACAGGTACAGGCTACACCCACACACCATCCTTGACCTGATACAGGACCTGGAACCATACCTGGAGCATCAGACACCAAGGGCGCACGCAATACCCACCCATGTACAGGTACTCTGTTGCCTGCACCTCCTGGCATCAGGAAGTTACCAGGGTGTGATAGCCGCAGCAGGGGTGTGTCACAGAGCTGCCTGTCCCATTTCTTTAACTCCTTTCTGGACGCCATGATGCAGAGATTGCATTACTACATATGCTTCCCCAGCACACAGGCGGAGCTGCAGAAGACCAAGCTGGATTTCTACCAAAAGGCACACTTCCGACATCGATGGGACCCACATACCAATCTGCCCACCTGCAGATACAGAATACATATACCGCAAATCCACTCACTCCAACGTGCAGGTGATATGTGATGCAGACTTCATCATTACTGACATTGTGGTCAAATTCCCAGGAAGTACCCACGACTCCTACATATTCAGGAACAGTGGGATTTATACGCGTCTGGCTGCTGGTGAATTCGGAGAAGGATACCTACTAGGTAAATCAACGTGACACACCCTGATGTATACCTTGGAAGAATGTATTGGTGACCCAAATGAATGGCACTTTCTTTCCCCTTTAGGTGACAGCGCATATGCCGTGCGATCATTCATACTAACTCCAAACCTCAAACCATCCACCCCAAGGGAGAGGAGAGACAATGTGGCACACAAAAGCACGCGCAACGTTGTGGAGCGCACCTTTGGACTACTAAAAAGCAGGTTCCGTTGCCTCCACAAAAGTGGAGGTGCACGTCAGTACCGCCCCATCATCTGCTGCAAAATAACAGCAACATGTGCAATGCTGCATAACCTTGCCACAAAGAAAGGAACAGCAGTGGAACTAACTGACTCTAAGGACGAGGCTGAGGACAATCCACAACCAGAGCCCAACGCAGCTGGTGTGGCAGCAGCACCGGATGGGAGACACAGACGGGCTGAGCAAGGAGACATAGCCAGTTACTGTATTTGAATAATGGTGTTTAATGACCAGTGCACACCACCAAGATCTGAAGCAGTCTCCATACACCCATGGGTTACATCACCCGTTAATGTAAAACCATGGCTGGCTCTATTTTTTGCACCCACACAATGCACTGCCACGTTCCTTAGCCCCACTGTCTGCACTGCCAGTATGTTCCTGGCCAGCGCTGTGGCGTTCGCTGCGCCTCCTGGTCTCGGTGGGAGAGGGCGTAATGCTACTACGGCTAGTAGCCTCCTCACTTGCCCTCCCATCTGCTGTAGTGGCCACCTTGTCTGTTTGCAGCAGTTCAAGTGCTGAGGTCACTGTGACCATCCCCCTAGCCACATCCCGACTACAGTGTGCCATCTCCTCCTGCATGGCTATTGAGCGTCTGCACATGAGGGAGGTAGCAGTGGACAGGCGGTTCACCGCTTTGGTGTATGCATCCAGTCTCTGCCTCTCCCTGTGCCTAGACAGGCGGTACTCCTCCAATTTGCTGCAGAGCTGCCTCACAGCCAACGCCACATCACTCCTGCCCTCAGCCGTGGTGGTGTTGATGGCACTGATGCCCTTTTCGATATGATACATGTGCGCATTCATGTGTGCCATCTCCCGCTGCACTGCCCATATCGCTCTCCCTTGCAGGCGCTGGACCTTCAGCATGTTGCCTTCAAGCCCAGCGAACACACCATCACCTTGGCCCTACATTGGAGGACTGGCTGCCTTTTCCCTTCGGCGTCTGGAGGATATGTGGGCCCTCTCTGATGGGGAATCTGATCTTTCCCTGTTTCCGTCCTCAGCCGCTGTCGACTGTTGGCCCCCTGTGCTGTCCTCCTCGGATACCTCCATCTGCTGGAGAGTGGCCACGGCATGCCTCCTGCCTGACTGTGGTGGTGGCGTTGATTGTGGCAGTGGTGATGGTGATGGTGGTGATGGTCATGTTGTCTGGAGCTGTGGTGATGGTGGTGGTGATGTTTGTGGTGGTGGTGGTGGTGGTGGTGTTGTGTGCCCTGCAGGTGACTGGTTCTCCTCCTGTTGTCTCCCCTCTGGCCTGGGTGCCTTCCCTCTGCTCCCCTCTGCTGCACTGTGAGATGCCTCTCCTGTAAAGACAGAATGTAGATATGCTCACTTATCTGGCAGCTTTTGCATTGCAATAAACATTATGCCTGCCATTCACACTGACTGTCCTCTGCTTGCTAATTGCTGTCACATGCCTTTGGGTTTGCTAGACTGACTATTCTGAACATGTGCTACTTCTGACTACATCTCCCATAATGCATGGCAGGTTATGAATAAAACATGGACTGGAGTGGGACTCCCTATGCCTCTCTGGTGATTGGGGTTGGGGAGAGGGGTGCACAGCATGCTGTGCATGCATCTTACTTTGTTTGCTGGCAGCTCTGGCAGAGTTGTCTCGTCGCTAACCACACTCACACTCTCTGGCTGGAGGGTGGACTCAACCATGAGCTCCAGGGCTGTTGGTGCAGGTGCTGTGTTCCTCCCTCCACCTGTACAGTTGGCCTGCTTCTGTCTCTCCGCCATCCTTGCCTTAGCAGTCTTCCTTAGATCATACCATCTTTTTTTAAGATCCTCCGTGGAGCGCTGGGTGACTTCGATGGCATTGATCTTGCTCTGAATAGCAAGCCAGATCTGTATCTTCTGCGATTCTGGCACATGGAGGGACTGCTTGCCAAACAACTTCTCATGGTCCTTGGTGACTTCTTCGATGAGGACCTCCAGCTCCTTCTCGCTGAACTTCTGTTTTCTTTTTCTTTCTGCTCCCTCCTTCTCTCTCACCTGGTTTGCCATTTTGCTAGCTTTTGTTTGCAAAGAGAGGCTGTGTTGCTCCTGGCTTCTCTGCTCTTCTCCATGCCTCACAGTCAGCTCCAGGTTCAGTGCAGCTGCCTGGGTGTGGCCACTTCCTGTTTGGGAGACCTGTCAGGCTTAGGGTGGTCTTTCCCCGTGATTTTTTGCCCTTGCCTCATTTTTCCCACCTACTTTTTGCTGGCCTTAGGTCTTCGGGCACCTTGGCATAGCTAATCTGTGTTAGGGTGCAGGTGCTCTCTATTTTCAACATGGCTGCCACTGGCCCCTGCTACAGCAGCGTGGTCTTTTAGTGTAGCACCCTAGTTGCCAGGAGCAGGCTGGGTCCCCATACAATGTTTCAACACCAGCCACCCAGCCCCTGTCCATAGTTAGAGTGGGGAAGCTCCTGGAACCTTCCAGAAGGAAGGCGGACCTGACTTTTCCCGCCTTAGAGAGTGGTCACCTGACCTGGCATATATAAGCAAGGGAGGAAACTTTTTCTAGTCAGTTGTTGGGGCATCACTGACCTGGGGAACCCACGCAGGAGTTTTAGGCGGGAGGGACTAGTGAGGAACCTATGCTACTGGGAGTGACAGGATCTAGGTGCTGCCTCTTAAGCTGGGTGAGGTGTCCAAAGCTAGCCCCCTGATCTGGCACAGTGGTAGGGAACCCTAGGGCCCATCTGCAGTGACTGAGGAGAAATTCTTCAAGCCCTCAACTCATCACCCCCCCCTCTTCAACTTCAAGAAACAAGCAACTAAGGGCGCAGAACCATCCAAGCGCCAAAAAACCTGCTTCCTGGGACCAGGTACTGGACTGAGCTGCCCTGCGCATCCCCTGCCTACAGCTGGGCCTACCTGTCTCCCCCTGACTGAACTGTGTGACAAGCGCTATAATTTGTCCCCATCCTGCCTGCAGTTCTGGCTGACTAACTTGCAGAGCGCTGTAGTCTGCCCTCCTGCCCAGCGCTGTGTCAGAGGCTGCCTGCCCTGAGCTAACTGTGTTCCCGTGATCCCAGCGCTGTGATCCTGAGGCGCTTTTCACCTCAGAACTCCTTCTACCACAGTAGCCCCCAAGCGCTCTCTTGAGCCGACTGATGTACCCCCCCACGAGTAGCGCTGCGGTGCCTGACACCGTCGCCACGAGGCGCTGTTAATATCCCCACTCACCGCCGCAGCCCGGAGCTGGGTGAAGCCGTCTGAGGCGCCTGAGGAGGCCCCCACGTCACCGCGGCATCAGCGCCGCCCACGCGATGCCTCTGAGGCGCTGCCGGCCAAAGGGCCCCCCTCCTCTCCGTATCCTGCACGTTGGCCTCGCCCCTGCCCCGGCGCTGGTGCCCAGAAGCCACAGCGACACAGCGCCGGGCCGAGGGAGGCCCTGGGAGGAACGAACACCCATCCCCTCTGCCAGAGCCAGCGTCTCCGCAAGGGCCCCGAAGGGCCGAAGAAGAGAGGTAACCCCCTGGGGAGGAGGGCGGTAGGCCGAGTGAGGCCCCGAGGTCGCCCCTCCCCCGGGGTTAACTGTGACTGGGTCCTGTTGCCCCCCCCCTTCTGAATTTGCCTCATTTTATCCTTTGCCTGCATATTTACAAGCCTGAATTGCTCATCGGGCACCATATTTACAAGCCTGTTAATGAGAGGGAGAGTCACTTCACTGTACTGAATTTTCTTGCAGAGGTGGACTTCCATAACATTCTGTTGATCTGATCTGGGTCGCAGCCGACCTGGATTCACAAGAAGAAAGGCTTGTCACAGATGACTAAAGGCTGTGTTCTTTGAAGTTCTTTGTTAGACTGATAAGTACTTGCTGTTATGTTTTATTCCTTTCTAGGAAAAGCGTCCATGAGAGGTTTGATGTGTTACTTAAACGCATTACTATAATCGCTTCTTGTAGGATCCTCCAGGCTTATACATTTACCCCTTTGCCTGTCAAAGAGTCTGATGCGACAGGCGGGGTTAGTTAATGTTTCACTGCATAGATGAGCTGGTTGTTATTTTAATGAAATGTCTTACTGAAATGCTTATCTGAAATGTTTACCCCTTCACAGGAAGTGCAATCTGCACGTGATTCATGAAACGTCTTAATGAAATGTTTGCCTAAAATGCTAATGAATTGCCAATGCATCGCTCTAATTGAAAGCCTATATAAAAGATCTTGATTTTCCAAATACAACTACTGGTGTGGTCTCCATTATTGCGCCACTGTGTGTTTCATTGGATGTGTGTGTTAAGTAGCTGCTTTACACGCAAGCCCCTGGCTACCTTCCTGCTCGAGCCATGCTACCCCCCCGGAGAACGGGCGGTACCAGTTCTTACAGGAGGTAATTGGGATGCACAGGATTGGCTGATTCAGCAATTTCTGAATTTTTAAATTACCGAATCGGTATTTACAGATTCGGTATTTTTGTTTTTACCGATTCATTCAGAATCGCTATTTTTTACCGATTAATACCGATTCGGTAATTTTTAACGAATCTTTACGTACATCGGAGATACCGATTCCTTAATACCGAATCGGTAAAATTTGGTATTCAGGAATCAGTATTTCACGTTTACCTACATCTAGCCCTAAATCTGTTGCGAAAATAAGTTTGCCTTGTATGTTTTTGATGTTCAAAGTGTTACCCATCTACTAGATGTTTCTGACTCATTTATGGGCATTGTTTAGTTGTTCATTTGGAAGCTACACGTCAAAAAATATGGGCCATATTATTAAGGAACGGCGATAACATTATTGCCGCTTTAGCAGCAGGAAGGAAACTGCCGCTAAAACGGCGATAGGGGGCTTGATAATATGCCCTTGTGAATTCCCATAGAAGCCCAGGTTCTAGTGTGAAGGACATCAAACCTGGGCTTCTATGGAAATTCACAAGGGCATACTATCAAGCCCTTTATCGCCGCTTTAGCGACCGTTTCCTGCCACTAAAGTGGCGATAATGTTATTGCAGTTCTTGATAATATGGCCCAACGTTCCTCATCAACTACGAAAGGCTCTGTTAATTTGGACTAAAGCTGCGCTTCAATTGAAGTAAAACTTATACATTATTATTTCATATTCCATTAAGAATCGGAAAAGCTAACTCACCATATTCAGCCACATACAGTCAGTTGAGCTCGGGAAGTTTGAGTTTCTGCTGTGTGCTCTTTTTCTATCGTGGGCTGGTTGTGCGTGAGAGAACACTGCACTGCTGCTGTCCACGGCACATGTTTTGCGTCCACTCAAAGCTTGCATCACATCTCCTTGTTCTCCATTTTGTAGCTCCCCTCACATGCTTCCTCTGCTTTGAGGGAAGCTTGTGCTGCAGCAGCTTTGTGCTCTGTGTCATCTGTGTCTCAGTGCTGCTGCCGGGGTCTACCTGTTCTGTATGTGAAGGAAGCGTACTATCCCGCACCTGTCTAATGTATGAGAGAAGCTGACCCTTCTGTTCTCAGACACAGCACATGTTCTCAGTATAGGGGTGAGGTGAGCAAGTGCTCTTAAATACACAGGCACCTCCTCGGTCCCCTACAGTTTAAACTCAGAGAAAGGCACCCTGTTATGTTTCCATGGTGACGGTCAGGCGTGACTGAGAATAACGAGTGACAGCCACTTAGTGCTTGACACTGAGGAAGTCACTCAACCTGCGGGTGCTGCAAAGAAAAGCTATTTAATTTGCATGAAATACCCCTTAAAGAGGAACTTGCGTTTCACAGTGTTGAATAGGGGCCATGACAATGAGTGAAGTCAGGATTGCTCCAATATTGTTGACTGCTTGTTCCTCGTTAGTATTGATGCATGTGTATGTTGGGAAGGTACAAAACAGTTCTAATAAGTTCTAGTAGTGCAAGCACATACTAAGCGCTAGTGTCCAAGTACATTCATCACCCTGGCAAGCCTGGTATTGTACATGTTAGCTTGTGGTTTTATCCAGTATGATTAAGAATAGTTGTGTTACTGCGGTACCAGTAAATTGTTGTTCATTTTAGTTCCATATTCCCAGAGCATTCTCATCATGTGTCAAACTTATTTAAGGTTTCTTAACTCCCACAACTCTGAACAATAGTATTGACAGAGTTGTTCTTCACACCTTCTGGTTTTCTTGAAAATGCACCATTTGCCCATTCTTTTATAAAAAGTTTCTCAAGGGGAAACCCCCCCCCCAGAACCTCCCGTAGTTGTTCAGGCTCTCTCGCCACAGTGAAGTAGACAATTGTTTCACGCCTTCACCACTTTCAAATGTCACCAGCCGCCACTGAGAGTGGCCCCCATAATACACATTTGCCCAAAGGTAAACATTCCCAAAATACCACAACAATTTGATGCCACGTGTAGTTAGGAACACTCAGCAAATCAAACACGACATGCACACCGCACAAGGTGATCAAGTGCTCACCCGACATCTGGACAGGCACACACTAGCTCTCCACGAGGTCGAGAGTCATCTGTGTCCCCCTTATCTGATGTTTGTTCTTGTTATTTATGACTATGATGCTTTTCAAAGAATGTCAAAGTGTTTTATTGCACCCACAAACTGTATATATGTGCGGCCCAACCCTCTGTACCTTGAGACTGTCGATACTCATCCGGACACTGTGTTTAATTATTTATAAATGTATTTATTTACTTTATTTATTTATAAAGTTTTATATAGTGCAAACTTGATCCCGAAGGATATCAGAGCGCTTTACAATTTGAGGCAAAGGTAACAAATCAAAACATGAGTCTAACATGGGGAATCTAATAGGCATTGAATCAACTAGAGCAAACATAACAACTCAATATAACCTGAGTGCACGAGTAGGAATGGGCTATGCAATGGAGCATAGAGAGATAAGGGGAGTACCTACAATAATCATATACAGGAAGAATAACCAGTACCCAAAACAATAATCAAAACAAAGGTCAAATGTGGAGCCTAAAAGGCATTGAATCAAATGTTGAAGATCTAACAGATCATTTATACACCTGGGTGAACAAAGTATGTGCTAGACGATGGAGCATAATGACTAAGGGGAGTAAATTCAATAATCATGTACAGGAATAATAACCAAAACAAAAATAATTATCATATACAAGAATAATAACCAATACTATAGTATGTCCGATGTGCTTAGAGCTAAACATTGCCCCAAATTAAACCAACTTGTTCCTGTTTGCCCATCGTCTCTTGTCTTTTCATTTATTTAAGGCAAAATTATATTTGAGCAACATTTTGGCAAACCAGATCGGAGAGATTAGTTTATCGAGCCCGACTGCTAATGAAGGAAGGACTCCCTGCCCGATGGATTCACCTTTTCGCAGAGAGAGGCGAGCAGATGCCATCATTGGGTAAAAGTTCAGCTGAATCCACAGGGCGGATGTCCATCCGGAGGCCAATGTCACAGGGAAAGAGACTACATCTGATCCTTAGTCCCAGTTTGTGGCAAAGTAGGACAAGTGCGTAGATCACTTTTGCTTTTCCCCCAATCAGCGCGCTAGAAGGTAGCTACAGTTTTGTCTCTTTGGCCCCAGTGTGGGATGAAGGAAGTGTACCCAAGGTAAAGCAGGAGAAATTATACCTGGCATTTAGGACCTATCAGCAACATTTGACTGTGCTGCACATCGTCATCTGTGGAGGATAATGGCCGAAATGGGCATTGTTGAGGCCATAATCATTTTTATTAGACAGCTCGATTTGTTGGCCTCGGCCTGTGTCCATCACGGGAAACAGGGGGGTGAACCAGGCTGTTCCCAATTAATAGGGGAGTTCGTCAGGGCTGTGTACTCGCCCTATTTCTCTTTTCCATCCACACAAATGGGGTAGAATCACTCCTGTCGGACTCAACCCTGCACGTCGCCAAGAATAATAATGTGCTCACCCCAATTCTTTTTTATGCAGATGATGCCGTGTTAATTGCCTGGACAGGCCGAGCCTTACAGCAGCTATTAGAAACGTATGTAAGCCCTACGAACGGCCTAGACCTAAAAATGAATGAGGCAAAGTATTTTATTTTAATCACTGGGCGTAATAAAAGGAGGGTCCCACACTTTTATGACGCAGGACGGCAGATAGCTCACCCTGACACCTTCACCCACCTTGGGATAACCTTTGACAGTAAATTATCTTGGGCCGATATGATGATTAACAGTGTTAGAAATGGGATTTCTGGTTGGTTAAGGCTTGCGCCAAAGTCAGGCAGAAACAACCACTCTAAGTCAGGGCAAGGAAGTCACCCGCCAAAGATAACCCCTGCTCACCCCCTTGGTAGCTTGGCACGAGCAGTCAGGCTTATCTCTGAGGCAATGTGTAAAGCATTTGCGCACGCACCCACCAGCAACAACATCCCAGGCCCCCCACAAAAGAAACTCCACCGAAGGTTATATAAAAATAGCCTTTGTATTATCAGAACACATCAGAATCATAATCACAGGATGTACATTGTGCCAACTGGCACGGGCAATATTTACAAGGGATTATATACATGGGACAGGACCACATGGACCACTGTCAGGAATAAGCACTTTTAGAACTAGCACTTGGTAGAATTAGCACTTTGTAGGAGTAACACTTAGAACATAGAACAAGCAGAAGCTTCACACATGATGCATAAAAACACATTCAGCTGTGTAGCTAAAACACATGATGCATAAGAATACATTCAGCGGTGTAGGAAAGACACATGATGCATGAAGACACATTCAGCGGTGTCAGAACACAGGGTGCGCAAAACATACTACACACAGTACATTTCCTAACACCCAAAGCATTAGCGCATTAATCATAATTAGCACATAAATCACATTAGCGCATAACTCACATCAAAGTCCAGGTTGCGCCACTGCGCCAAAACCTAAACGTAGCAGCTGCCCACTACTTGCTGGGCAGCTGAGAACAGGGCCTAAACGCTGCAGCTGGCACTAAGTGCTGCGCAGCTTGGGAAGGCCCGGGTAGGGATGAAGGAGTGCGACTCACTCCTAAGTCCACAGAACCAGTCCCTAGAAAGGAAAACCTAAACGGTGCAGCTGCCCACTACTTGCTGGGCAGCTGGGAAGCAAATTGTGCCAGGGGCTCTCACTAGCCCCTCAGGAACCAAAAACTGCGCAAACTGGGAACCTACTAGGCTCTAGGACAGGTACTGCACACCTTGGAGCCCTCTAGTCTCTGAAAACGAATGTGGGTCTGGGAGCCTTGTGGGCTCAAAATACAATAATGCCCCCGTGAGCCTTCTGGGCCCCAAACAAATATTGGCAATCTGGGGGGAGCGGCCCGCTGCATGCCGGGGCCGCTCTACCACCCGAAATGCCCCGTATCGTTGGAGCCACGGGGTTCAGCACGGGCACCTCTGGCCCTTCACGGGCTTTTCACATAACATGGCCCCCCAAACCCCTCGCAGGGACTTTCAAATAATACGGGCCATCGTAGGAGCCTTCTTGGCTCTAGGGTAAATACTTAGGAAACTGGTGGAGTGGCCCGCTGCCAAACGGGGCCGCTCGGATACTGCCACTGCGGCCCCTTGGACTCGTGTGGCCTTCTCCCCGCCCCAGCCGTCTTAACTTACCGGCTTTCGGCAGGGGAAGGCTGGCTCTTCCTCGGGCGGCAGTAGCAGAGCTCTCCCGATTCCTGGGAGCTCCGCCCGACAGCGCCCTTGCTTCACCCGGTCCCCCATCTCGGGACCGGGGCTCAGAGGAGCCTGCGAGGCTCGGTGGCTTCTTCCCTCCTGGCGGCCCCGGGGCTCTCCACAGCTCATGGGAGCCCCGGGCCGCGGGAGGACTCTGCTTCTTCTCTCGGGGGTCGAGGAGGTGGGGTGGGCTCCCGACCTCCTCGCTGGTAAAAGCACTTCCGGGCCGCACGTGTCACTTCCGTCCTGCGGCCCCGCCTACAGTCAGGCGGGCCCCGGACGGCAGCGGCGGCATCTCAGGGGCATCACCGAGGGGTGGGCACCCTCGGTGTGAAAAACAACCATAGAAGCGGGGTGGGCACCCGCTAAGGACGCCATAAACGGGGTGGCACCCATAATATAAATACAGCTGCGGAAGTACAACTGCGGGCATAATCGGGGTAGGCACCCGAGTTTTTAATCAGGTGGTACCTGCAGATAAATAGGACAAGGAGCGGGGAGAAAACGCAATTGCGGCTCACGGGCCAGCAGCGGGGATCCGGGCACAAGCTTCCCTCAGTCTCCTCACAGCCACGAACAGGGGAAAGCAGCCAATTAACCCCACACTTCCTGCAGACACCAGTGGGGGGGATTAGAAGACAGGCAGCACAGCTCTCCCATGCTGCAAAAGGAGCTAGATGCTTGTTAAAGGGAGGCAGCCCTCCCAGGGCCAAAGTAAATAAAGTCCAAGGTTTCTAGGGCAAAGCAAAGTCCCCAATCATCCCAGGAAAGGCAGAGGGGTCCAAAAGAAGTCCATCAGCAATCAAGGGGCTGGCCAGGGCCCAGGGAGGCAAGCCTTCCTCTGGGCCCCAGCAGCAGCACGCCCCTGGTAGATTCTAGTCAGGAAAACAAGAACATTTTACAAGAGGTCACAGCCTCTTTTTATACACACAATTCCTTTGTCTGAAGGTGCAGGCAAGGGGCGAACCAGATACAACTGGTTCCTGAGCACTTTGTTTTTGCTCAGCCCCTCTCTCTATTCACAGGATGGGTCAGGGACATCAGACACACCACAGGGGGTGGAGCCAGCATTGTGGGGGGAAAGCCCAGCCCTATTCGGGTCCAAGGTGCACTCCTCACCAGCCATCAACATGCAGATCTCCCATTCACCACCGGGGCAGACCCATCCTGACTCCAGGAGCCTGGCACACCAGCCAGTCCCAGCCAATCACAAGCCAGCACATTCACTGCACAGACATGCCAACTTCTAGAAGTGGCACTTCCACACTAGACACATTTATGCCGCACACATCATCGCGCAGCATTTAATCACAGGAGTCCGCACATACCAAACTCGCATCTGCACTCCCCACGCATCAGGAACTACCAGGGACACACATATTCCCCATGCATTCCTATGGGAGAGCACGCAAATCCCACACACGCACTCAGAGAGCGCACACACTTTACACTGCGCTACAGTGCTAAAGTGCGCAAAGACCAGAAATCATTATAATTATGTTACACTAAAAGGCAAAAAGTTCAGGGGTGAACCTGCCAGAAGGGCCAAGCCCAACAATGATTAACAGGGGTTTATCGCTAGAAATACAGCATTATCGCCTTAAACTACTTTATGAAGAAACTGGGCCCGAAGCCCATCGAAACGATCAAAAAGATCTATTCTGCCAAATCAATATCAGTTGCAACAAACGGAGAAGGGAAGACTGTTTATCCCTCGAAAACGTGCAAAGGATTCCATAGAAACAGATATCAGACAAAAAGGCAACCCGGAGCCATAGCTGGGATTATCTGACCAAGAATTTAGGAACAGTAATAGATGCTTTGATGCCTTAGAAATCAAAAGAAGGTCATTATAATGGGCCTGGTTTCACTGAAGCAGCACAACTGCACATGGAAACAAAAGATCCTTTGGCTTCCCTAGCCTTTCAACGAAAAAGATGGTGACCCCAGCACCAAAGACAGCCTCCTAGCACCCTCTGCACAATGCTGCTTTAAAGATGCTTTTGTACGGAGCCGCCTCGGAAAGATGAAAGTCTGTGGCTGGCACGTAGGAGCTGCCCTGGTGCTGGACAGATCAAACCTTCTGCTGGTAGCAAGGAGTTTTTATTGGAGCAGAACAAACTGTGGCAACCTGGCAGACATGAACCCTGCGTTGATATACAGTAGAAAATGAGTGAACAAGAGCGGACGCAGTTTGCCCGCATAAGATGTGGCCACAAGACAGAAAGCTGATGGGAAGCTTTGTGCCGCAGCAAGGACAGTGTGAATAAAACAAGTAGCTTGAGAAATAGCTCACCGCTAGCAGAGAGCAGGTCAACTTCCTCACTCATCTTATTTATATACTTTAGTTAGAACCAGTAAAAGAAAAGGTGGGTGCGCATTTTGTCTCCTGCTTGTATAAACAATAGAGGTGTCTCCCTCTTGTACAAAGCATACAGGTATCTCCTGCTCGTACAAACAATACAGGTGTCTCCCTCTTGTACAAAGCATACAGGTGTCTCCCGCTCGTACAAAGCATACAGGTGTCTCCCTCTTGTACAAAAAATACAGGTGTCTTCTGATTATACAAAGCATACAGGTGTCTCCCTCTTGTACAAAGAATACAGGTGTCTTCTGCTCATACAAAGCATACAGGTGTCTCCCTCTTGTACAAAGCATACAGGTGTCTCCTGCTCATACAAAGAATACAGGTGTCTCCCGCTCATATAAAGCATACCGGTGTCTCCCTCTTGTACAAAGAATACAGATGTCTTCTGCTCATACAAAGCATACAGGTGTCTCCCTCCATTTTGCTACCGAGCGGCCATCTTATTGTTTATTTTCTTTTGCCCGTGGCTCCTCCCCGCTCCCCGCCTCCCAGCTGACCCTCCCACACACGGATAGTTTACTTTCGGCCCGTCCTCTCCTTCTCTGTGACCACTTGGATTCCCTCCATCACGGTCGCTCACCCTGCACTCGGCTAGCACATCGGACGCTTCTCGCCCAGCTGCCTGCCTGTCCTCAGACCTGCTGCCTGCCTGCCCTGACACAGCGCACTGCGCAATTTATAGCGCTTGGTATCGTTATTATTCAGTTTTGAAGCGCTGTTTATGTGACATTGTGTGCGTGTGCTATCGTTCTTGTTGGCATTTAATTAATTGCATACCTAGCATTGTAGTGCGGCTAAGAAGCGTGACTAAATACTTTAATTGGGAACCTTACTCGAACTCCGGCTCTGCCCCAGTTTCGATTTTGCTACCGAGCGGCCATCTTATTGTTTATTTTCTTTTGCCTGTGGCTCCTCCCCGCTCCCCGCCTCCCAGCTGACCCTCCCACACACGGATAGTTTACTTTCGGCCCGTTCTCTCCTTCTCTGTGACCACTTGGATTCCCTCCATCACGGTCGCTCACCCTGCACTCGGCTAGCACATCGGACGCTTCTCGCCCAGCTGCCTGCCTGTCCTCAGACCTGCTGCCTGCCTGCCCTGACACAGCGCACTGCGCAATTTATAGCGCTTGGTATCGTTATTATTCAGTTTTGAAGCGCTGTTTATGTGACATTGTGTGCGCGTGCTATCGTTCTTTTTGGCATTTAATTAATTGCATACCTAGCATTGTAGTGCGGCTAAGAAGCGTGACTAAATACTTTAATTGGGAACCTTACTCGAACTCCGGCTCTGCCCCAGTTTCGATTTTGCTACCGAGCGGCCATCTTATTGTTTATTTTCTTTTGCCCGTGGCTCCTCCCCGCTCCCCGCCTCCCAGCTGACCCTCCCACGCTCCGCCCCCCTCCTCTCTCCATTTAAAGTAGATGAACCAACGCGCAGCGGCCACGCGCTGCGGCTGCGCCGAAGGTGCGCCAAAGGTAAGCCCGTCTTTGCCCGTCCGCGCCTGGACCGCGCCCAGCGCCCGTCCCCCTGCTCTATGCCGCTCCCAACCACCCAGAGTAACTTATGATGCCGCTACTCTCCTCGCCCTCAACGCCGGACGCACCCCACTATGCTGCATAGCTACCCCAGGATGTACCCACGGCCCATTCTCATGCCTCTCCTGTAAGTTCAACTGCTTCAGGACCCTCACTAAACACACTTCCTCCACACACAGCTCCGAACACAACGACTTGAAATGCATCCTACTGAACACCCGCTCGGTCCACAGACATGCAACCGAACTCTGGGACCTAATCGACACTGCGTCACCTGACATCGCCTTCCTTACTGAAACATGGATGAATGCATCTTCTGCCCCCGACATCGCCATAGCCATACCGGACACTTACAAGATCATTCGAAAAGACCGCACCAATCAAACTGGAGGAGGCATCGCCATCACCCATAGAAACACCATCAAAATTACAACCAGCTCTGACGACAATCTTGCAACCGCCGAACACCTCCACTTTCAGATCCACACCGACCCAAGGACCACCCTTAGAGGAACCCTCATCTACAGGCCCCCAGGCACCCGATCTCAATTCAGCGACGACATCACTGACTTCATCAGCCCGCACGCCCTCGCCTCCGAGAACTACATTCTTCTAGGAGACCTCAATTACCACCTTGAAAACATACTCGACAACAACTCCACCACCCTGCTGGACAACATGTCCAATCTCGGACTCAAACAACTTGTTGACACCCCCACTCACACAGCCAGACACACGCTCGACCCTATCTTCACCTCCAGCAAGCACATCTCCTTCGATCACACTACAGCTCTCCACTGGACGGATCACAGCTGTGTTCACTTCAGCTACAAAACCACACTGACCCACATCCGTCCACAACCCATTCCCCGAAGAAAATGGAACAAAATCACCACCGGCCAACTCCTCACATCACTCAGCCAAAACACTCCCACCCCAGCAACGGACCCAGACCAAGCGGCCACCAACCTCAGGCAATGGATTACCCACAGTGCGGACGAACTAGCACCCCTGAAAATACACCAGCTGAAATCATCCAGCAAAAAGGCTCCCTGGTTCAATGATGACCTTAAAAAATCCAAGAAGACATGCCGCACCTTGGAGAAGAACTGGAGAAAAGAACCAACCTCAGACAACATGACCTCCCTCAAGACAGCCACCCGCAAACACCACCAACTGATTCGATCCACCAAGAAATCAGCATTTAAGGACCGTCTCGACAACAATTCTCATAACAGCAAGGAACTCTTCAATATCGTCAAAGAATTCACCAACCCTCCTGCAGCATCCAACGACATCACTAACTCCCAAGACCTCTGCGATGCGCTATCCTCCTTCTTCTACAACAAAATTGCCGACATCCACAACAGCTTCAAGAATACTCCCAATGACCAACTCACCCCACCCCCTTCAGATACAACCCCTCCAACTAACCACCTCAACTCCTGGAACCCAATCACCATTGAAGACACCATTCGCCTCATGAACTCAATCCACTCTGGCTCACCTTCTGACCCCTGTCCCCACTACATCTTCAACAAAGCTGACTCCATCATCGCTCCCCAACTCCGCGATGTCATCAACTGCTCCTTCAACTCCGCCACCTTTCCAGAAATATGGAAACACGCCGAACTCAGCGCCCTTCTGAAAAAACCAACAGCAGACCCCTCAGAACTGAAAAACTACCGTCCCATTTCCCTCCTCCCTTTCCCGGCCAAAGTCATCGAGAAAGCCGTCAATAGCCAACTCGCAGCCTTCCTTGAATCCAACAACTCCCTGGATCCCTCACAGAACGGCTTTCGAGCCAAACACAGCACCGAAACCGCCCTTATTGCGGCGACCGACGACATCCGAGCACTCCTGGACAACGGGGAAACAGTGGCCCTCATTCTACTCGACCTCTCCGCCGCCTTCGACACTGTCTGTCACAACACCCTCATACAACGCCTCAACAACATTGGCATACAAGGAAAAGCCCTGAACTGGATCATCTCGTTCCTAGCCAGGAGAACGCAGAGAGTCCGACTCCACCCTTTCTACTCAGAGCCCACCGAAGTCATCTGCGGCGTACCTCAAGGCTCCTCACTCAGTCCCACCCTCTTCAACGTCTACATGAGCTCCCTCGGCTCTATCGCACGTCAACACAACCTCAACATCATCTCCTACGCCGACGACACCCAGCTAATCCTTTCCCTCACCAGGGACCCCAACACCGCCAAAAACAACCTTCACGAAGGCATGAAAGAAGTAGCCGAATGGATGAAACAGAGCCGCTTAAAACTCAACTCAGACAAAACGGAGGTGCTCATCCTAGGATCCTCCCCCTCAGCTTGGGACGACTCCTGGTGGCCTTCCGCTTTGGGATCAGCGCCCACACCCACAGACCATGCACGTAACCTTGGCTTCATCCTAGACTCTTCTCTCTCAATGTCCAGACAAGTCAACGCCGTATCATCCTCCTGCTTCTACGTCCTCCGCATTCTCAAAAAGATCTTCCGCTGGATCCCCCCCGAAACAAGAAAGACTGTCACCCATGCACTGGTCACGAGTCGACTGGACTATGGCAACACTCTCTACGCCGGAATTACAACAAAATTGCAGAAAAAGCTTCAGCGCATCCAAAACGCATTAGCGAGACTCATATTAGACATCCCACGCCAAGAGCACATTACCGGTCACTTAAAAAACCTCCACTGGCTTCCCGTCAACAAAAGAATTACTTTCCGCCTTCTTACCCACGCACACAAGGCCCTTTATAATCTAGGACCCGAATGCCTCAACACCCGACTATCCTTCTACTACCCCACCCGCCAACTAAGATCATCCAATCAAGCCCTCGCCGCAGTCCCGCGCATCCGAAAAACCACCATGGGTGGCAGATCCTTCTCCTTCATGGCGGTCAAGACCTGGAACTCACTCCCCACCCACCTCCGCCTTACTCAGAATCACATCTCCTTCAGAAAAGAACTGAAAACATGGCTATTCGATAAACAGTGAACCCCTCCCTCTAGCGCCTTGAGACCCTCTGGTGAGTAGTGTGCTTTATAAATGCCTAAACTTGAACTTGACTTGTACAAAGCATACAGGTGTCTCCTGCTGGTACAAAGAATACAGGTGTCTCCCGCTCATACAAAGCATACCGATGTCTCCCTCTTGTACAAAGAATACAGGTGTCTTCTGCTCATACAAAGCATACAGGTGTCTCCCTCTTGTACAAAGCATACAGGTATCTCCCGCTCGTACAAAGCATACCAGTGTCTCCCGCTCGTACAAAGCATACAGGTATCTCCAGCTCGTACAAAGCATACCAGTGTCTCCCACTCGTACAAAGCATACAGGTGTCTCCCGCTCGTACAAAGCATGCCGGTGTCTCCCTCTTATACAAAGAATACAGGTGTTTCCCTCTTGTACAAAGAATACAGGTGTCTCCCGCTTATACAAAGCATACAGGTGTCTCCCGCTCGTACAAAGCATATCGGTGTCTCCCGCTCGTATAAAGCATACAGATGTTTCCCTCTTGTACAAAGAATACAGGTGTCTCCCTCTTGTGCAAAGCATACAGGTGTCTCCCTCTCATACAAAGCATACTGGTGTCTCCTGCTTGTACAAAGCAGACAGGTGTCTCCCGCTCATACAAAGCATACAGGTGTCTCCCGCTCGTACAAAGCATATCAGTGTCTCCCGCTCATACAAAGCATACAGGTGTCTCCTGCTCGTACAAAGCATACAGGTGTCTCCCGCTCTTACAAAGCATACAGGTGTCTCCCGCTCGTACAAAGTGTACAAGTGTCTCCTGCTTGTACAAAGAATACAGGTGTCTCTCGCTTGTACAGAGCATACCTGTGTCTCCCTCTTGTAAAAAGCATACAGGTGTCTCCCGCTCCTACAAAGCATACCAGTGTCTCCCGCTTGTATAAAGCATACCGGTGTCTCCTGCTCGTATAAAGCATACAGGTGTCTCCCGCTAGAACAAAGCTTACAGGTGTCTCATGCTCTTATAAGGCATATCGGTGTCTCCCGCTTGTGTAAAGCATACAAGTGTCTTCCGGTTGTACAAAGAACACAGGTGTCTCCCTCTCGTACAAAGAATACAGGTGTCTCCCTCTTGTACAAAGCATACAGGTGTCTCCCGCTCGTATGAAGCATACAGGTGTCTCCTGCTCGTATGAAGCATACAGGTGTCTCCCTCTTGTACAAAGAATACAGGTGTCTCCCTCTTGCACAAAGCATACAGGTGTCTCCCGCTTGTTCAAAGAATACAGGTGTCTCTCGCTTGTACAGAGCATACCTGTGTCTCCCTCTTGTAAAAAGCATACAGGTGTCTCCCGCTCCTACAAAGCATACCAGTGTCTCCCGCTCGTATAAAGCATACCGGTGTCTCCTGCTCGTATAAAGCATACAGGTGTCTCCCGCTTGTACAAAGCATGCAGGTGTCTCATGCTCTTATAAAGCATATCGGTGTCTCCCGCTTGTGTAAAGCATACAGGTGTCTTCCGGTTGTACAAAGAATACAGGTGTCTCCCTCTTGTACAAAGCATACAGGTGTCTCCCGCTCGTATGAAGCATACAGGTGTCTCCTGCTCGTATGAAGCATACAGGTGTCTCCCGCTTGTACAAAGAATACAGGTGTCTCCCTCGTGTTCAAAGCATGCCGGAATTAGGGCGCTTGGGCGTTGCCCCAATACTGCCACATGGCCACATTCATCAGTCGCATCGGGGCGCAGCTAACTTTACTTATTCGAATTCCAGGCCGACCGGTCACTGGACCACGCCCAAGGTAGTCAGGACCTCTGAAGGGGTTGGGGCAGCAGGGGGTTTGACTGACAAGTTTGACAACATGCATTGCAAGCAAGGTTTGCTTGTAATGCATGTTTTCTTAGCCAGGGTGGTCTAGCACAGCAGCAAGACAGAGTGCGCATGTTCGGTTTTGGGCTGGCTATTTTTCCGACCAGCCTGAACATGGGCACTAACCTGCACATTAGGAGCGCGAGGGTTGCTTCATGCCGCCGCCCCCGGTCTCCTAATGAGCGGGGAGTATCCCTGCTCAAGCCAATCCTGGCGCTGCTGGAGCTGCGTCTGGATTGGCTGAGAGGCACGCGTTTGCCAGGCCTCTCCCGCTCTCGGGCGCAGTCCTGAGGCATTGGGTGCCACGCGTGGGAGTCACACTGTGGTGTAAGTATGACCAATCACTGTGGCTTATGTGAAGCCATGCAGACACTGATTGGCCTGATTTGCACAGTTGATGATGACGACCGTCAAAATAAATCCCCTGACCTCCACCTATCAACACGCGCGGTTCTATTCACAACAATATAGACACTCCAGGCCTCGGGATAAACTGTCCATCTTTTCCTGTCTGTAAAAATGCTGCCCCAATTGTCCAGCTGAATTGTTTGCCCAGGATTACACAGCTCTTCTGCGATGTAAAAAACTGCCTTAGAAGACATATCTGGTGTTAGTCCTAGAGCTGACTCTAGCCACTACAGCAAAGACAGAGGAGGCAGCTCTGTGGATGATGTATGGACTTCTATGAGCTTTAAAAAGAAAAACACAGCATTTTGGGGAGGATCTGCATGAAATGACTAGAACCCCTCAGATTACTTTCATATTTCACGATACTAATTTACCACTGCACTAGTCCTTTATTGGCTCCGGAATACCGTACTACTCGCCGAAAAAGCCATTAGACGCCTCGTCTAGGGTAGTAGCGCTATAAAAATGCAATTACGATACAATAAATAGAAAAACATGGCAGTAATTTCATTTTGTCAGTTTGGAGAGGAGCGCTCTGCAGAGCTGCGCCGAGGGCGTTCTTGAGAGCGATCAGCGTGATTTTGTACCGGGCAGGAAGTGCGAGGCACTTTAAATCAAATCAATGATAGAAAATGTCACTGCTCAGCCCCTTCTCGATACACAGCAGGCTCTTCGGGTAGAAGGAGGGATGCGGAGGCAGAGAAAGGCCTCCATGTACCCGCTCCAGGGTCCCCCGGGCCCTTGTAGCTGCAAAGAGCAGGCCCGGGGGCCACTGTGTGAGGCCCGGGGGCCACTGTGTGAGGTCCGGGGGCCACTGTGTGAGGCCCGGGGCCACTGTGTCAGGCCCGGGGCTACTGTGTCAGGCCCGGGCCACTGTGTCAGGCACGGGCCACGGTGTCAGGTCCCGGGCCACTGTGTCAGGCCCGGGGCCACTGCGTCAGGCTCGGGCCACTGTGTCAGGCCCCGGGGCCACTGTGTCAGGCACAGGGCCACTGTGTCAGGCCCCAGGGCCACTGTGTCAGGCACGGGCGCCACTGAGTCAGGCCCGGGGGCCACGGTGTCAGGCTCGGGCCACTGTGTCAGGTCCGGGGGCCACTGTGTCAGGCTCGGGGCAACTGGGTCAGGTCTGGGGGCCACTGTGTCAGGCCAGGGGGCCACTGTGTCAGGCCCAGGGCCACTGGGTCAGGCTCGGGGGCCACTGTGTCAGGTCCGGGGCCACTGTGTTAGGGCCGGGGGCCACTGTGTTAGGGCCGGGGGCCACTGCGCAGGCTCGGAGGCCACTGTGTCAGGCTCGGGCGACAGTATCAGGACCGGCAGCCACTGTGTCAGGCCCGGGACCACTGCGTCGGGCCCGGACCACTGTGTCAGGCTCGGGCCACTGTGTCAGGTCCGGGGGCCACTGTGTCAGGCCCGGGGTCACTGTGTCAGGCTCGGGCCACTGTATCAGGCTCGATGGCCACTGTATCAGGCTCGATGGCCACTGTGTCAGGCACGAGGGCCACTGTGTGAGGCCCGGAGGCCACTGTATCAGGCCCCAGGCCACTATGTCAGGCCCCGGGCCACTGTGTCAGGCCTGGGCCTCTGTGTCAGGCCCCGGGCCACTGTGTCAGGCCCAAGGCCACTGTGTCAGGCATGGGGGCCACTGTGTCAGGCCCGGGGCCACTGTGTCAGGCTCGGGCCACTGTGTCAGGTCTGTGGGCCACTGTGTCAGGCCAGGGGGCCACTGTGTCAGGCCTGGGGCCACTGCGTCAGGCTCGGGGCCACTGTGTCAGGTCCGGGGCCACTGTGTCAGGACTGGGGGCCACTGTGTCAGGACCGGGGGCCACTGTGTCAGGACCGGGGGCCACTGTGTCAGGCCCGGGGCCACTGTGTCAGGCTCGGGCCACTGTGTCAGGCTCGGGCCACTGTGTCAGGCTCAGGCCACTGTGTCAGGTCCGGGGGCCACTGTGTCAGGTCCAGGGCCACTGTGTCAGGAACGGGGGCCATTTGAGGAACCAGAATTTGATGTAGGCCTAGTAAAACATGTAGTCACTATTAGTAATTAGCGTGATGCACCTATTAGGCAAATATAGGGATTCAAACACTAATAAGCACGCAATATGTAATATCTTAGGGATTAGTATACGCCTTATTACACTTTTTTGCATCTAATCATAGCTTATGCAGCTTCACCTTACCGGCGCCATTTTTGTGGCCTAGTCCGCTCACAGCATTAGTGAAAACCTACCATTGCACTCAGCTAAAAGCCGTTCCCCTGAGAAATGGTACAACTGTAGCCAACTGCTGCTTCTGCACGTTAGGCCTGTCAAGGTTGTAGGTGGGGGTAGGCTGGATAAGCACATTCCAGGAGGCGCTGTTCGGACTCTCTCGGAGCTAGCAGAAGGGAGTCACTCTCTCGACCTTGCTATAACGAGCCGGGCTAAACTAAGGAGGCCTTGTGTTCCATATATGGTCTTTCCCCTGCGCCAACCTGTACCAACTTCTATTTTTCCTTCTTAGGTAACGGTTTCGAAATGTAACAGTATATATGTGATCGGTTGATAATGTGCCGGCAGTCTTCTTGGCGGACCTCGTGGGGTTAGGTCGCGAGAGGCTCCTCTGGCAGAGTTTGTTTGTTATAATAAACAATTGGACCTTCTACACTGCCAACTGACTGATTATTGGTAATTGATATCAGGGCTATTTGTAAGTATAGCTCTATTTGGGTTTTAACTTATTTTTCGGTACTTCAGTTGGCGACTCCGCCGGGACTCCGCGTTGGGGTCGTCCCTCTGTAATCAGAAAGGAACGGGACATTGGGAAGGGTGATCTTGATCGGGGGGAGGATCGACCGAAGAGTTTGGGGTCTGCTCCGCTCTCCCGATCGAGAGAGAGAGACCCAGCTGCTAATGACCCCACGCAGGAGTCCTACGGGTGTAACTCGAGAACGGACCACGTTGGTCTACAGGAATTGGCAGTGGAGAACGCACAATCGGACCTGAGTGCACCAGGTGAGTGATTTGTCTTGTTTTGTGTTGGATGTCCTTTGGATTTGAATTTGGAACTTGGAATTTGGTGACTTCTGGTCACGGAGAACTCGAATAGGGGTCTGACGGGGCAGTATTGAGACTGCACGGGCAGAAGCCCCTGTTTTGAATTTTGGAGAAAACTAGAGATTAAGACCAGACGCCTTGGTGTAATTTGTGGAAAAAGTTCACACCCGGCCGGACTTCTCTTGGAAATGCTGGCAGCTGAGATTGTGTAGCACTCGGACAAATCTGGAGCGGTGCTTGAAAAAGCGGGCTTAGCCAGAATAGTCCGGGAGGTGAACCATGAATGTTGTCAGATGGTCCGTAGGTCGGTCTGTGGTTTGAAGAAACCTGTGTGGCTATCTCTAGGCAGTCTAAGGGCAAGACTGTTTAATTTTGTTTCTTGGGTCCTCCTATTTTTGGAGGTTTTGGAAAAGAGTTCTCCATAGGTGGGAGTCGACGGGCTCCACCTTTTGCTTGGAATAAGTTTGTTTGTCTTTTATGTCAATGAAAAATTGTGGTCGATTTGTTTGTGCGAGATTGAATATGATTGTAAACATGGCCATGTGTATGAGAGTGTTGTAAATAACCCTTTCCTTTTCAGCTAGAAGTAGTTACATTTTAGAGGAGGGGCGATGCCGTGTCTTAGTAAGTTATGCTTCGGCTGTATTGGCCAGGGAGGTATAAGATTGGACGAAAGCCAGCCAGCCCCTCCAGAGGGAACCCCCAGCCATGATATGCACTGTAAACATGGTATTGGCCTACTCCTATTTAATTCTTTATGGAATAAGTACACCAAAGATAACGTAGAATTACAGTGGCCGAACACAGGATCTTTTGATGAAAAGAAGATACAGTATCGGCAGGATCGTCTGTTCGCTAAACGCAGCAGACAGTCTATGTTTGATACTCTTAATAAGTGGCAGAAAGAGGCAAAGCGGAGACGCATACGGGCCGAGAAATTAATAATGATACAGCAAGGACAGACTATAACCCAGAAAGCCATTGCTCATGATAAAAATCAGACCGAGCAAAACATTGAGTATGCGGATAGGCAGTTTAGGTTACAAGTAGACAAAAGTTATGTGAATCGAGATGAAGCAGAAGATGAGATAGAGGAGTTATTGAATGTGCGGCCTCCCCCACCGTATGCGCCTCAACGCATATATCCCGCTGTGCCCCTTCAGCCAGCTACCGCCTCCCTAGCCTCCGCCCCAGAGGCAGACGTGTCTCTCATTCCCCTAGGTACGACTCGTGCCACTCCTACCTCATCGAGAGACACGGCTACACTTATCCCCGACACACGGCAACCCCCAGGAACTTCCCGTATAGTTTTGGCAAACCCAAGTCCCATATGGACGTCTCAATCAGCTAGTGCAACCCCCGAGGATAGAGAGCGTACTCCATTAGGGGATCCTGGAGGAATGAATGCTAGACAACTATTTACAAGAGCCTCTTTGGGCTATAGTGAGAGAGAAGCTATAGCGGACCAGGCAGTTAAATGGATGCGGAAAGATGTATATACAATAGCCGACTTGTGGAGTACCATGAAGGATCTCAAACCAGTTATGCAGCAGCATGCTTTGCATCAAATGTCCCGCTTTCTTATCGATGCCTGTGAACAATGCTTCCAGGACGGAGCAGCACCTCAAATATTGTATGACATCTTGGACCGAGCTCATAAGTTCGATCTAAGTCCGGTGGAGGTGTACAAAAATATAGAAATCTTAGTAAAATACCGAGGCAGAATGTTTGTAAAACGTCCCAACTGGGATTCTCAGCATCCCATGAGGGAGGTGCATCCTATTTTCAATCCCGAAGTGCCTGAAACGCGTGATGATAATAACCAGGTTACAAGAGCTCGAGTAGACGCACGGTTTCAGGAACAATGGGTGTATACTCCGTGGAAACGAAGTGAGGTTCTTGCTTTAAAATCACAGTTGCCTGACCCCCGTAAGAACCCCACCGCTTACTACAAAGAACTAACTGAAGCTGCAGCCTCGGCTGTAATGACTTTAGCGGATATTGAACTATTCTTCGGGGTATTGGTCCCTGTAGATATATGGCGACAGGTTCATGAAACCGATCATGCGGCGGAACTAGGGGGAACTTGGAACGAGCTGAGAGACTGGGACCGAAATCGCAAACCAGGAGATAAGCCTCGAAATGAAATAACTACTCTTCCAGCAAAGATTGATTTGATTTGATTTGAATAAAATTTATATCGCGCAGACAATAACCCGAAGGCATCAAGGCGCCTAACAAAACATATCATTAACATAGGCATGACACCATTACAGGTAGGCCTGCACAAAAAGATGCGTCTTCAGAGCGCTTCTGAATGCCTGAAGAGTGGGTAGGGATCTTAAATCCAGTGGAAGGGCATTCCACCCCTTAGGCGCCAGGGTGGAAAAAGCTCTGCCACCCCATTTAGCTCTTCTGACTCGAGGTACTGATAAGAGAAGTCTGCTAGAGGAACGCAAGTCCCTGGGGGGAATATAGCGGGACAGGATAGATCCTACACCAGTGGAACTATTTTTGGTAAGGGCCCTATAGGTCATGCATAGGGTCTTAAAATGGATACGGTCCTCAACAGGGAGCCAGTGTAGCAGTTTTCTGGCCGCTGTGGCCGAGGCACGCTTGGGGAGGTCCAGCACAAACCTGGCAGCAGCGTTCTGGACAACCTGCAAGCGCTGCAATAGACTCTTATTCAGTCCCATATACAGCGCATTGCAGTAGTCCAGCCGGGAGCCAATGAGGGCAACTGCAAGCTGTTTTCTTGCCTGCAGAGATAGATAATGCCTGATTCTCCTCGGAGTGTGGATGATGCCCCAACAGGTAGAGATAGTTCTACTAACCTGTTTGTCTAAGCTGAGAGCAGGATCATCATCAATCATGACCCCCAGATTTTTTGCAGAGGAGGTAGGGGAGGGACAAGCTCCATATGCATACACTGATTCCCCCCCGTAAAGTCGACTGGGATAAATTGACAGCTTGTAGACAGAAAAAAGATGAGAATGTTTCCGATTTTTTCACTTGGTTTAAAGGAACTTTCATTGATTTTAGCAGACAGGACCTAGCCACAGAAGGTGGGGTCCGGTTGTTCGTAAATCGATTTCTAACCAACTTGATACCTGAAATTTCTGCGTGGTTACAAGCCACCGAGAGTACCTGGACTACCTCTACTCCCTCTGTGATATTAAGCATGGCCCAATATTATTAGCATAGGGAGAATGAGAGCAAGGATAAAGTGGAGAAGAAGGCCAAGGATCTTAGGACACGAGTATTGCTACAGCAAGTCGTTCGACGACAAGGAGGAGGGAGAGGAGTCCGAGGGCCAGTATCTAGAGGGGTGGGGTCAGACAGAGGCGCAGGCGCGGTCCAGCCGTTAGGGTTAAATCAGAGTGCTTATTGTAAACAGGAAGGACATTGGAAAGCTCAGTGTCCGTTACTGCTTGCCCAGAACGGAGTGGTTCGGGGACGAGGACGTGGGCGAGGTGGCCCAGACCGGAGTGATATGCATAGGGAAGAGGCGGCTCAAGGCAAGTCTGAATGGAACCATTTTGATAACCCTCAGGGTAGACAATACTATAATGAGGATTACGCGTTTGGAGATCAGGATGGGTATGTTCACCCATAGGACAGCCAGGGACAGAGTAGGGGCCAAGTGTCGATCCCAGTCAATCAACAGGGACCCTATGTGAAAGGGGAATTGATGGGGACTTCTGAGAATTTTCTAATTGACACAGGAGCAATGAATAGTTTTGTTGCTCGATCATTGGTTCCAGGGGCGGCTCTGTCCGGGCAAAATAATGTATCTGTGGGATTCTCAGGAGTTCCGGTGGTAAGCCCCATCTCTAAACCCCTCCCCTTCACTATTGGTCCTGCTACTATTGATTCAACTTTTCTGTTGACTTCGCATTGTGGTGAGAATTTATTGGGTTTGGATATGTTGAAAAAGTTAAATGCGAAAATATATTGTTCTCCAGACGGTGTTTATTTAACGATACAAGCCCCACCGACAATATGAAACAATGTTTCGCTAAAAATGAACCTCTTCCCCCTGAGTTTGATAGCATCCCTACTGCGTTATGGGCAACGGGGGATGCGGATGTTGGTAAATTAGACATCCCACCCGTCCATATCACGCTGAAACCCGGTGCAAAATTACCACGCATACCTCAGTACAAAATTTCGCCAGCTGGCGAGCGGGCCTTGCTCTCAATTATTCAGGACTTAATTGATAAAGGGGTGGTTGAGGAAACAGCTGCCAATATTTGTAACAGTCCGATTCTCCCGATTTTGAAGAAATCCCCATATTCTGGATCTCAGGGGAATATCGATGCATATCGTTTTGTGATAGACCTGCGGGAGGTTAATAAGATTGTAGTACCACAGTACCCTGTAGTGACCGATATCACCACTATACTTACGATGATCCCACCAACTGCCCAATATTTTTCGGTCATCGATCTGAAGAACGCCTTCTTCAGTATCCCGATTCATCCTGACAGCCGGCAGATCTTCGGCTTCTCGTTATCTGGCCGAAGCTTCAGATTCTGTCGTGCACCTCAAGGCTATACTGAAAGCCCGAGCATCTATAGTCAGGCCCTTAAGGCTCTGTTGGACGATTTAGTTTTGCCCGCAGGCAATGTGCTCTTGCAATATGTGGACGACTTGTTGATAGCGTCCGACACTGAGTAGGGTTGTAAGGATGCCACTGTTAAACTACTGCACCATCTGGCGGCGAAGGGTAATAAGGTGTCCCTGTCTAAGTTTCAATACTGTCGACAGGAGGTGACCTACTTAGGTCATCTACTGTCGAAGGAGGGTAGGGGTTTGACTCCTGAACGTATTACTACTATCTCTAACATGTCTGTCCCTTGCACCCAACGTGAAGTTCGTGCTTTTCTTGGCATCACCTCTTACTGTCGCCAATGGATACCTAATTTTTCTCTTCTTGCTAAACCTTTGTTGCATTTAACCACTAAAGATGTGCATGAACCCCTCCCTTGGACGGACGAATGTCAGCATTCTTTTGACTCTTTGAAATCTGCTCTCTGTTCTGCACCCGTCTTGGGTACTCCTGATTACCGTAAACCCTTTGTACTATACATGCATGAGGTAGACGGTTACTCGCTTTCAGTGTTAACGCAAGGATTTTGAGGTAAGCAAAGACCTTGCGCTTATTTGTCGGCCACATTGGATAATATTGCCAGAGCACTTCCTAGCTGTCTGAGGGCCACAGCAGCTGTTGCGGTGGCCATCCGGCAGTCAGAGGGACTCGTTCTAAATTCCAGCCTAACAGTGATGGTGCTGCATGCTGTGGTTGCATTGGTAAATAAAACTAAGACACACCATCTTACGAGTGCACGCCTCACTGGTTACGAATTGACACTATTTGCTCCACATATTATGATTATGCGATGCGCCACGTTAAATCCTGCCACATTGCTACCACTCCCTTCGAGTGAAATTGCAAATGATGTACATGATTGCATATTCCGAACTGAAGAAGAAACGAAGGGTAGGATTGACCTCACTGACATGCCTCTATCTGACCCTCAAGAGGAGTTATATGTGGATGGGTCTTGCCACAAGTTAGCAGATGGCATCATGGCACAACAACAGCTGCATATGCAATCACCACCTTAAAAACGGTAGTTGAAACATCTCGAGTTCCCCATCGATCAGCCCAGACTGCTGAACTGGTGGCATTATTACGAGCCTGTGAATTAGGTGAGGGACTCGAGGTTAACATCTACACAGACAGCCAATACGCCTTCGGCGTAGCCCATAGCTTTGGGTGGATGTGGAGGGAGCGGGGTTTCCTCACCTCTCATGGTCAGAAAATACAGAATGGTCCCCTGGTGTTACGATTACTTGATGCACTAACCTTGCCCAAAAAGCTAGCCATAATAAAATGCAGTGCCCATAAGGCAGTGGTGGACGAAGTGGGCGAGGGGAATGCTTTTGCTTATCAGGTCGCTAAGCAAACGGCTCAGTCTACAATATCGACTATGTTTGTGACGTCTTCTGCAAGATGGTTGGAGGAATCTCATTTGTTTGATAATACCATAGAGAGTGTGAAAGAACTACAGAAAGAAGCCACTCCAGTCGAATTGGAGCGATGGAAGCAGGAAGTGGGGAGATTAGATGAAAATAACTGTTGGGTTGATTTGACGGAGAAGCAGAGATGGCTATTACCCAAAGCTTTGGTACAAGCCGTTGTAACTGTGGCCCACGGTCCAGCCCATATTGGAGCTAAAGGAATTTGTGCTTTGTTAGACCCAGTATGGAATAACCCTAACATACAAAGAACGGCTGTCCGTTTGGTTCAATATTGTATGGTCTGTTTGCAACACAATCCGGGGAAGGCAGAAAGTGTTTTGAGTGGAAGTTTTGCACCCCCCACTTTACCGTTTGAAGTACTCCAGATGGATTATATCCACATGGAGCGCGTCAACAACTTAAAGTATGTTTTGGTAGTGGTTTGTGCCTTTAGTAAATGGGTTGAGGCCTACCCAACTAAAGAGAACACTGCCTTGGCTACAGCAGAGGCTCTTATCAAGGAATTTATACCGAGATATTGATTGCCCAGTTTGATTTGGTCGGACAACGGGGGACATTTTCATGGGGCCCTTGTTAGACACATCTGTGATGGGCTCCAAATACGGCAAAAATGTCATGCCGCCCAACACCCCCAGTCAGCAGGATTAGTGGAAAAGTACAACGGAATATTGAAGCTCAAAATGGCTAAAATTCAAGAGAGTACTGGTTTAAAGTGGCCTGACACACTACCCTTGGCCCTCATGTCCCTACGAGTTACCCCTCATTCACGTTCTGGTCTCTCCCCTTATGAGGTCATCTTTGGGCGTCCAGCTAACATATGGGGGGTACCTAGACCACGGTCTTTCACTGATGTTGAATATCCTATGTTGATCGATTACCTGTATACCTTGACTAAAGACCTCCGTTCTATTCATCAGCAGGTAGCATCTGTGCTGCAGCCTCCGCCAGAGGGCCCCGGACATCGATTGGAACCTGGCCAGTGGGTACTGGTCAAGAAGTACGAGCGGAACACCAGCCTGGCCCCGAGGTGGTCTAAACCTCACCAAGTCCTGCTTGCTACGCGGACAGCGGTAAAGGTGGATGGGAAGAAATACTGGATCCATGTGTCCCATCTTAAACGACTGCCACTCCCGCTTCCTTATGATCAGCAGCACTCTGGTGGAATTTTGACCCAGGAAACTGAGAGAGCCACTGCATTTGTTCCTTTTTCCGACGCCTGCGAAACAGAGCAAAGGCAAGAAGAAGGAGCAACGGGATCGGGCGAACCGGTCCCAGTTGAATCCGCAATTGCCCTAAATCCTGTCATTGATATTCCAGTAAGCAGAGGCCCTGATGAAGGAAAAGTACCTTTGTTGCTATTTTCTGATCAGGAAGTCCCGGGTAATGTGCGATACAACCTACGGCCAAGAAAACATCAAGGTGCCTCAGACGCCACGGCAAGGAGATAAGGAAAGACTTGAATAGAAAGGGTTTTGCTAGATTCTGGGTCTGAGGTACTGAGCGAGACACTGGACTGAACTCGTTGAGAGCTGGAACTTTGTTGTTGTGCTCTTTTCAGAAAGAAAGACTGACACATGTAAATGGCCAGGTTGAACACCGGATTCCCTTGACAACGACGTTTTGTTTTCTTGAGATGAACGATAGGAGTCTGCCTGTGAGACTCTGACGGACACAGGGAGAAGAACCCTCTGGCAGGACGGACTGCTGTGCCCAAGTTTAGTTTTGGACTTTTAGTTAGGAATGTACCCTTTTGGTCGTATTGTACCCGAAGAAGAACGTCCTATTGCACCACGATATTTGCCATTTTATGAGCCAATGTTTTCTGCTTGGACCATGTGTGTAAAAGTAGCCTTTGTGTTAGTAATAACAGTTATATTAGCCGTTTTTATGAGTATATTCAAATATTTAGAATATAAGTATCCTATGCAAGCTATGATGCCCTCTACCGTTGCCCCGCCTGAACACTTGATGTTCACCTTAGCACCACATAAAGGAAGACACCGACAGACTTATGCAAACAACGTATTTGTAGAAATGCTCCATCAAACCCATAGTACCACTAATATGACCGATTGTTGGGTTTGTGGGCTCTTGCCATCCGTTATGCATAAACACGACTTATTTCTCTCCCTGCCCTTATCCTACTTAGGTAGCTGTGAAGCGTGGTTTCAAATGTTCTCTGCTATGTATAACCATTATGTGGAAAACCCCAAATAGTATTCAGAAAAAGACTATAGTATGATTCTAGCTTATATTGAAACACACCATGGATTCGACCCAGCTGGAATTGGGGGGGAGGGATCACTGGACCCAGATGCTTGTATGAATTTGTATACTGCTAATGAAAACAGTACTTGGTTGAAGAATGAACTTGATGATTTTGCTAATTTTAATCATTCTCAGTATTTTCAACAGTTTGTTACCAAGAATGTCACTAGTGAGCGCATTATGCCTGTCCCTATTTTTAATAATTCCTCCGATTTTTGTGTGCAGGGAATTGGACATGTTCAGGTTGGAAATAGTATTTGCAATTACACTTATAGAACGAAAATCTTCAGCAGCCCTCCACTGTTGACACCGCCAAATGTATACTTTGTTTGTGGGGAAAATGCTTACACATGGTTACCACGGGGATGGGCGGGGCAGTGCTACCTGTCTTTCTTGTACCCCCCTGTATACATAGCACCATCAGACTACCATAAAACTCACAAACTTCATAGCACAAAAGTGGTTTCGAATAGACAGCGAAGACAGCTCGGAATGACTGAGGTAGACCAAACTGAAACCTCCTTGCAACAGTTTACAGATTTTAGTAAAGGATTGGTCCCTTTCTGGGGGCCCATATTCAATAGCAGGGAGATAAGACGATTGTCCAGAATAGTAGAGAATGTCATTAATATCACTACCGAGATTATGACCAATATCACTGTAGAGCTTCAGGCTACGAGGCTCGTTTCGCTCCAGAACCGGATGGTTCTTGACGTTATCTTGGCTGATCGAGGAGGAGCATGCCGAGTGATCGGCAGCTCCTGCTGTGTGTATATTCCAGACTCCGCCCCCACGGTTCATTTAGCTATTCTGAAATTGCATCGCATTGCGGCAGAAATGCACACTGAGAATGGGTCCTGGTCACTCTCTAGCTGGTTCTGGGGGCTTCTATCGACTTGGGGTTGGAAACTATTAATGATAGTAGCTGGAGCAGCCGGTATCATCTTTACCTGCTGCCTTTGTATGCAATGTGGTCCGGCTTGTTGCTCCTATTGTGCCACCAAAGTGACAGCAATGTTCGTCCCTTCTCCTGTCCCTTCTAAAACTTAGATGCTCCAACAGGAGATTCGTGAGTTAATGGCCATTGATGAGGAAGTTTTCCAGGATTAGTACTTACTTTAGTTAGCTACATCACACTAAAAGGAGGGTTTGAGGAACCAGAATTTGAATTAAGCCTAGTAAAACATGTAGTCACTATTAGTAATTAGCGTGATGCACCTATTAGGCAAATATAGGGATTCAAACACTAATAAGCACGCAATATGTAATAACTTAGGGATTAGTATACGCCTTATTACACGTTTTTGCATCTAATCATAGCTTATGCAGCTTCACCTTACCGGCGCCATTTTGTGGCCTAGTCCGCTCACAGCATTAGTGAAAACCTACCATTGCACTCAGCTAAAAGCCGTTCCCCTGAGAAATAGTACAACTGTAGCCAACTGCTGCTTCTGCACGTTAGGCCTGTCAAGGTTGTAGGTGGGGTAGGCTGGATAAGCACATTCCAGGAGGCGCTGTTCGGACTCTCTCGGAGCTAGCAGAAGGGAGTCACCCTCTCGACCTTGCTATAACGAGCCGGGCTAAACTAAGGAGGCCTTGTGTTCCATATATGGTCTTTCCCCTGCACCAACCTGTACCAACTTGTATTTTTCCTTCTTAGGTAACGGTTTCAAAATGTAACAGTATATATGTGATCGGTTGATAATGTGCCAGCAGTCTTCTTGGCGGACCTCGTGGGGTTAGGTCGCGAGAGGCTCCTCTGGCAGAGTTTGTTTGTTATAATAAACGATTGGACCTTCTACATGCCAACTGACTGATTATTGGTATTGGTATCAGGGCTATTTGTAAGTATAGCTCTATTTGGGTTGTTATTTATTTTTCGGAACTTCAGGGCCACTGTGTCAGGCCCGGGGCCACTGCGTCTGGCCCGGGCCACTGTGTCAGACTCGGGCCACTGTGTCAGGTCCGGGGGCCACTGTGTCAGGTCTGGGGGCCACTGTGTCAGGCCCGGGGCCACTGTGTCAGGCCCTGGGCCACTGTGTCAGGCTAGGGGCCACTGTGTCAGGCCCAGGGGCCACTGTGTCAGTTCAGGCCACTTTGTAGGATCCGGGGCCACTGTGTCAGGCCCCGGGTGTGAGAAGTTGGCCTGGTATATGATGACCACTAATTCTAGTGAGCACCTTGTACCAGTCCAAACGACCCTTATGGTGATTGGTGGTAAGTCAACCTTATAGACCAGCTATCCTAGTGGTAGTATGGACAAAGCAGTCTTAGGCTAAGCTCAAGAGGGCATGTGAAGCCAGCTGTTTTACCATATGCAATCCTTTTAATACCAAATGAAAGGACAATACACAAGTTATATATTATAAAAATATATGTATTTATTACTAGAATAATCCCCTATACTCTTTATGAGCACAGAAGCACAAGCGTTAAACAAAGAACACAGTATAACATACAATAAGCTGCACAATTATGGATAGGCCGGGTGGCCACTCAAACCGTATATTAAGAAAGTGGTATAAGAACCACGTCACGAACAATGAACAGCCCTAGGGCCTTGGGAATCGCTGAGCCTACACTGGACTAACGAAGGTTAGGTCGGGGGAGGCCCACAGGATTCGGGTGCAGAGTCTATAGGCAACCGCATTTACCATACAAGTCAATGGTGCGTAAAAATCAGAAAGTTATAGGTTTAGGAGTCTTCCGACTGGACTAGAACTTAGCCACTTAAAACTAGGACACTAGAGGTGTAATTCACTATAGGAGCACCAGAGTTAGATCGTTACCTCACCCACAGGAAGCGGGTGCATAGGTGCCAAAGTGTGTCGGGTTTCGTCGTGGAGTTCTATGGAGCCTGGAGATGAAGATGCTGCAGGCGACCAGGAGAGAAGAGTCCGGTTGGATCCAAGGGTGGATCGAAGATGTAGAGTACCTGAAAGAAGAGGGGACAGAGTAGTTCAGGTCACTAGCCAGTGACCAGCGAGGAACCAGGAAGGAACCAGGCGATGTCGGGTTGCGATCAGGTGATGTTGAGGAGTTTGTCTCTGCTGCCACGTGGACCAGGAAGTATCAATGACAACCAGGAGTTGAACACGGGCTGTCCCACAAAGGCTCTCGCTGTCGGCAGTGTCAGTTTTCAAATCGGAGTCACCAAACCTTGGCAAATGCAACCCACGCAGGACTCGAAGATGTCTTCTTGATCGGACCGGGAAGGTCAGAACGATGGCTCCTTTTCAGGGGAGCTGGGGCCAGTCTGGAGCAACCAGACCAGCAGTGTAGTTTTGATGGATCATTGTCACAGAGGCCACTAGCCAACAGCCAAGTGACCGGACAGCGCATCAAGCAGAAAAAGTGCAAAAGGGCCCCACGTAGCACTCAGAGAGTGTGGAGAGGTGATCTTTGGAGCACAGGCTGCTCGGAGTTGTGGCTTCTCAAACCCCAAACCACAGCATCGAGGGATCCTCGGGAGCTGCACAGGAAGCACTTCGTTGACTTTTCAAGATGGCCGGTCCCACGTCTCACGTCGCCTCCACGGGTCTAAGCTTTGCTAGAACTGTGGATCGGGCTGTTAGAAGTCTGGGAGTCTAGGTCTTGTCAGCCTCTGTCGTTCGAGCTCCGGCGGGAGCAACGGTAAAGGAAGTCTTGATGCGCTGATGGTGCCTGCTTGCACAGGGTGGCCACTCCTTGACCACAAGGGAGATTCTTCAGTCTTCTACATTGAGTAGAATGTCGAAGGGTCCAGAGTTTCGTTTCAAAGTTTCAGTCAGGATGATCTGGTTTGCATTGGCACAGCTCCTACCTTTATTCCAAATCAAGGGGCTGGATCACCTGCTAGGTCCCTCCTATGGGTGGGACCCAGGAAGGGGGTGGTTACACCCCTTTCCCTTTTTCCAGTTTCGCGCCAGAGCTGAGGCTGGAGTGCACCAGCACCGGTTTGAACTGGACTTTGTATGGGACACCTTGTGTGCCCCAGGCAGTGTCTAGTTTCATTCAACCCACCCTGCTACAATCCACTATCTCCTGTCTGGGGTGGTGTAACACCTCCCTGTGACAGGAAACCTATTGTCCAGGCCTCCTCTGCCGGAGTTTCGGTCAGCAGCAGGAGGTCAGACTCGCAAGGGGGTAGTATTCCAAAGCCTATGACACCTTACACAACATGTTTTGATAAAGCCAAACGAAAGTTAGCAAGTAACCACGAGGATTATAATGCACTTAAGAGTATATGGTATGGCAATATCCCAGAACAGCTAAGGGACTTGGTTCCAAAAGCTGTAGACAGGCTCAGCTCATGCCAGAGCACCATCTCACATAAAACCAAGCACTCTGCCTCCAGGATTGATAAGGCCTGCCATAGGAGTGACTTATAGGTATATATGTGTCCAGATATAGGGTTAGATATAGGAATACTATATCTAAGCAAGGGGTGATTACATGACCTTGCCCCAGCTGAGTGATCAGCCAGTTGTGTCAG
Organism: Lissotriton helveticus; assembly: GCF_964261635.1. Taxonomy (NCBI): domain Eukaryota; kingdom Metazoa; phylum Chordata; class Amphibia; order Caudata; family Salamandridae; genus Lissotriton; species Lissotriton helveticus. Next base: position 1,730,119,646 of record NC_136069.1, on the reverse strand, counting down.
TTTGGATAGCCAGCCAGGGGTGGCAAAAGATATGCTGCAGCCCCTGGTAGGCCTTGGATGCACCTATGCCCTGGGCGGGGCTCGACAACGACTGTGGGCATTGAAGCTTTACTTGTAAGCCCGCCTGGACACCACGCTCTCTTGCCTCTTGCCTTGCTCTCCCCCGCCGCCACACCTGCCATCGCGGCCGCCGAGAGGGGGGAGCATTCACTAAAACCAAGCCTGCCTACATTGCCCAGGGTCCTCTGCTGGGACTCGGGGACGCCGCCTGCAGCGTCACTGTACCGCGCCCGGAGGCGCATAAAGACGCAACGCTCCTCCCGCGTCGCGGGGCTCGACAACGCCTGGGGGCATTGAAGCTTTACTTGTAGGCCCGCCTGGACACCACGCTCTCTTACCTCTTGCCTTGCTCTCCCCCGCCGCCGCACCTGCCATCGCGCCCGCCGAGGGGGGGAGCATTCACTAAAACCAAGCCTGCCTACATTGCCCAGGGTCCTCTGCTGGGACTCGGGGACGCCGCCTGCAGCGTCACTGTACCGCGCCCGGAGGCGCATAAAGACGCGACGCTCCTCCCGCGTCGCGGGGCTCGACAACGACTGGGGGCATTGAAGCTTTACTTGTAAGCCCGCCTGGACACCACGCTCTCTTGCCTCTTGCCTTGCTCTCCCCCGCCGCCGCACCTGCCATCGCGGCCGCCGAGAGGGGGGAGCATTCACTAAAACCAAGCCTGCCTACATTGCCCAGGGTCCTCTGCTGGGACTCGGGGACGCCGCCTGCAGCGTCACTGTACCGCGCCCGGAGGCGCGTAAAGACGCGACGCTCCTCCCGCGTCGCGGGGCTCGACAACGACTGGGGGCATTGAAGCTTTACTTGTAAGCCCGCCTGGACACCACGCTCTCTTGCCTCTTGCCTTGCTCTCCCCCGCCGCCGCACCTGCCATCGCGGCCGCTGAGAGGGGGGAGCATTCACTAAAACCAAGCCTGCCTACATTGCCCAGGGTCCTCTGCTGGGACTCGGGGACGCCGCCTGCAGCGTCACTGTACCGCGCCCGGAGGCGCATAAAGACGCGACGCTCCTCCCGCGTCGCGGGAAGCGCGCGGGAGTTGCCGGGCGGAGCCGACCAGGGACGGGACGGACCACTTCCCTTGGATCTGCCCTAGGGTATATTTCGTGACTTTTTGTTTCCTGACTGGAATACTACACATTGGAGAACTTGGGCATTTAATGATAATATCGGAATAAGCACACTGAAATATATGAAGTATTAACGTGGAAAACTTCGGTGTAAACTGACCCCACTAGCTAGGTTAACTATAAACATCACTGCCTCAAGCATATCAGGAGGAAGGGGGTAATAGCCTCTATTGCGATTTGTGAAATATGGCTACCAAACCTAAAACTCGCTCCACTAAGGGCAAATTAGGAACCCCCCTCAAATCGAAAAACCCAGGGCCTGAGACAAGTGATGTAGTAGCCCACAAAGCCACCCCGAGGGTTATCGATCTAATGCTAAGGAAGGTTGCAGGGGACATAGAGCACGCAGAGAGACGCATATCCATGACCTTAACCTCTTTGCCCCTGACCCCTACACAAACTGGGGATTTAAACCCCATTGATACACTAGATAAAGGTAGCCGGGATAATTCATTTGATGCTGTCCCCTGTGCCCAACTAGTATTAGAGGACGAAGAATCTATAAATAGAGAGGTAAATAGAACACCTAAGCAAAGAAGTAAAAAGCGTAGAAACAAGAATTTACAAACAAAGTCCTGGAAAAAGCCTACCAAGGGTAACAAGCCAAAAGACACAGAGGATGAGGTTTTAATAATAGAACCTAATGCCCCCCCAATCCCCCCGAGGTGGCTTGACCCCATAATTCTAGACCTGCAAAAGCATTTGGAGGCATTTATAACCAGCCAAATTAAACCACTAGTTAGCAAATTAGATAAAATAGCCAATGAATTGCAGAGACAGGGTAAGGCCAGAGAAACTTCAATATCTAACCAATTAGATAAGGCCTTGCCAGTAGTGAATCTACCAGCTCAACAACCCCTAGCACCTAATAACTGTGTAAGCAATGAACAATGCACCATCGCGCAAGTGCATGCAGCACCTAAAGGGGTAAAAGAGGGGGGGAGGGTGGAAGAATACAATCACATGGAAGCATGGACAGAAATAAAACAGTAGGACAGGGACACGTAATACAAATGCAGCCAGAGATAACTGCTATCCCTCATCAAATAGATAAAACAAATAGGGAGCAAAATGATAGATCTCAAGGACCCCTACCATGTGTAAATCTACCCCCAGAAGCAAGCCCCTTTGTTGTTATCTTTGCTGGGGTACCTGAGCTCAGACGGGGCAGAGAGAATCCTATACAGAGCTCAAAAATAAGATCACTAACTGGCTAAACGTCCACAGACCCTTGCAGGGGGGGGCTAGGGGGGGGAATTTTACACGTAAGGAGGGCAAACTGGGTGGGCACCAGAAGGAAGGACATAGAAGGGAATTGTATCATTGCCAACTTTAGGAACCCGAATCTAGTGGATTACATAATGGCTAATAACAACAGAAATTTAACCAGTACGATAAGGACCATGCCACTAGCGTACTTCTACCCCAGGAAATCGGCTACATATCCGCCAAATTTCCAACAGATGGGAAGGGGTAGATTTACAGATGGGCACTGGCCAAGGCCCATGGAGTATGGCATTCAGCCCTTATCACACCAGGGTGGTTCACAGTGGACAAATAGATATAGCCCCTTACAGTCCCTGGATGAGAATGAATGGCTAGGGATAGGATGGGAGGAAAAGGACGAAAAGGGGATAACGTATGATAGGGAAGCTGTAGCTCAAGGAAGCAAACAAAGGCAAAAACTTGTAGAACACCCAAACAGTAAAGAAAAAGAGAGGGATAGGATAGAGAGGACAGTTGATCTGAGTCTAACCGAGCGGGGCATAACAGTTGGTGAAGAGCGAGCAGGAAAGTTGAACATTATGTCATGGAATATAGCGGGTCTATCTGGAAAATTTGAAAATCCAGACTGGAGGAATCAACTCCATGGTTTTCACATTCTAGCCTTTCAGGAGACATGGGCAGTCAATCCTACCCCCTACCAAATAGAGGGCTACAAGTGCTTCTTTGTGCCGGCACAAGAAAGCTGAGTAGGAAGAGCGAGAGGAGGGCTGGCACTCTATGTCGACCTAACCCTAGAAGGTAGTTGGACTGTACCAACCTGGACGTCACACACCATGCAAGCTGTAACGTTCCAGAGTGGAGGGTTGAGGCTACAGTTGTTTAATGTTTACAACCCAGGATCTATAATTGGGAAAAATGCCGCCCTATGTGAGATAGATGAAAGACTCACACAAGAGGCGGACCAGAGGAAAGGGGGGGGGACCAATGATATTATTAATGGGCGACCTTAATTGCCACCTCTGCCCAAATTTGCCCCCGTATCATTAGACTGGGATACCTGCCCTCTTAAAGATGGCCCGTGTAGGAAGGTGGCTACCTGACTATGGTTACCCCAGATTTTTTGCCTGTGTTTAGCTGGTTTTTCGACTTAGTTGACCTGGTTCCCTGCTAATCAGGGCCCCAGGCCATCTGCTCTCTCTGTAAAATGGATTCCATGTACCCTAGGTACATACCACAATTGGAAATGGACTCCTTGTCAGCCCCTGTATAATGCACTATAGGTGCCCAGGGCATAGGAGCCACCAAGGCCTACCAGGGGCTGCAGCATATCTTTTGCCACCCCTGGCTGGTTCTTAAATTGACACAACTGGCTGATCACTCAGCTGGGGTAAGGTGGTGTAAACACCCCTTACTTAGATATAGTATACCTATGTCTAAACCTATATCTGGACACATATAAACCTATAAGCCACTCCTAGGGAAGGCCTCATCAATCCTGGAGGCAGAGTGCGTGGTTTAATGTGAGATGGAGCTCTAGCATGAGCTGAGCCTGTCTGCAGCTGTCTGGAACAACTCCCTAAGCTGTTTCAGGATAAGGCCATACCATATACTCTTAAGTGCCTTATAATCCTCGCGGTTATATAGCAACTTTGGTTTGGCTTTATCAAAACATGTCGTGTAAGGTGTCATACGATTTGGAATACTATCCCCTCGCCAGTTCTGGCGACGGGGATAGCATTCCACCCCTCTAGAGGGGTAAGACATGTTACTTTACTTAAATGCGGTTAATTTCTAAAAGGGCCTTAGATCCACAAAATGGATGCCTCTGCCACAGACACGGGTCTGGACCCCTGCAGCTGACTGAAACTCAGCCAAATGGGGCCTGGACAAAGGGTTTCCTGTCGCAGGGGGGTTTTACCACCCTCCAGACAGGAGATAGTGGATTGTAGCAGGGAGGTCTGAAAGAAACCAGACACTGCTTGGGGCGCACAAGGCTGCCCCTTGCATAATCCGGCCAAACCGGTTCTGGGGCACTCCAGCCCTCGTGCCAGGGCGGCCTGGATCAAAGGAAAGGGGTGTAACCACCCCCTTCCTGGGTCCCACCCATAGGAGGGGACCTAGCAGGTAATCACGCCCCCCAGATTCGAATAAGAGTGGGAGCAGTGCCCATGCACTTTAGATTTCCTGAAAGAAACATAAGAAACGAAACTCTGGACCCTTGGACCTCCTACTCAACGTGGAAGCCCGAAGAATCTCCCTTGTGGTCAAGGAGTGACCACCCTGTGCAAACAGGCACCATCCAGCCCTCGACGTCTACTTTGTCGCAGTTCCCGCCGGAACTCGAGCGACTGAGATCGACGAGATCAAGCCTGCCTGCCTTCCAACAGCCCGATCCACAGTCCCTGCAGAGCTGAGACCCGTGGAGGTGACCGGAAGTGTGGGGCTCGCCATCTTGAATTGACCACGAGACGCTGACCGTGCAGCCCACGAGTGACCCTCGAAGCTGTACACCGGGGTTTGAGAAGCCCCCACCCTGAGCCACTCTTGCAACGAAGTTCAGCCCTCCACACTCGACGAGTGCTGCGTGGGGCCCTTCTGCTCCATTTGGCTCAACGCGTTGGCCCGGTCACTTGCCAGCCGGCTAGTGGTCCCTGTGCCGACAAAACGACAAGAACAACTTGTGAATCTGGTTGCTCCAGATTTGCACCAGCTCCCCTGAAAAGGAGCCCCCACTCTGACCTTCCTGGTTCGAGTGAGAAGCAATGTCCCGGTTCCGCGTGGATTGCTTTTGCCAAGTGTTGTTTGCTCCAATCTTGAAGCCGACAGCGCCGACGGCGAGAGCCTGCGTGGCACAGATGGTGACCTGCTCCTGGACGTCGCAGATGCCCCAGAGCCCACGTGACAGCGGAGAGAAGCTCCTCGACGACCACCTGATTGCGCCCGACATTGCCTGGTTCCGTCCTGGTTCCACCCTGGTCACTGCTGAGTGACCCAGACTCTGTCCCCTCTGCTTTCAGGTACTTTTCGACTTGAGTCCACCCTTGGACTCCACCGGACACTTCTCTTTCACCCCGCCTGCAGCCCTTTCAGCTTCAAGCACCAAGAGCCTGCGTGACGAAACCCGACTCAACTTCGACCCTATGCACCCGCTTCCTGTGGGTGAGGTAACTTTGCTCCGCCGGTGTTCCCACACTGGTGCACATCTCTAGGGTCTGTGTCTTAAGTTTTGTTCCTCTAGGTTCAGCGGAAGTGTCCTTAAACTTTAACTTTACAACTTTTACGCACCATTGGTTAACATTGGTGCATGCGTGCGCTTTCCGCACTGCTCCCGAATCCCGTGGGCCGTTTCCGACTTCAGCACTGCTTGTCCCGACTGCTCCCAGCGATTCCCTAGGCCCTAGGCCTAACCACTGCTCGAGTGGCATCTCTTATACCACTTGTTTAGTATATGGTTTGAGTGGCCACCCGCCCTCATCCATAATTGTGCTACTTTATATGTTTAAACAGTGCTTTTGATTTAACGCTTCTGCCCCTTTATTCATAAAGAATACTGGGGATTGTTTTTAGTAATAAACACATATATTTTTATAATATATACTTGTGTGGTGTCCTTTCATTTGATATTACAGGATTGTATGTGGTAAAACAGCTCGCTTAACACGACCTCTTAAGTTAAGCCTTTAGGCTGCTTAGTCCATGCTACCCCTAGGATAGCTTGTCTAATAAGGTTGACTTACAACCAGACACCATAAGGGATTGTTTGGTCTGATAATCGGTGGTTCCAGAATTGGAAACATCACCTATCAGGCCAACTTCTCACATTGGTGAGCAGCGGTGCGGATTTGAGCTTGCTGTTGTTTTACCATTGCAATCTTTTTATCAAATTGAAAGAGCACATCAAGTACCTCTAGGTACATATAAATCAAAAGCTTAGCATATTAAGTTCTACTGAACTTAGTAGTTGTAGATTAAAGGGATTAGCACACCCTGACTACAACTCACTAGCAAGGTACAGTAGGAAAACACTTAGTGTAGGTAGGTGCATCACTTACACCACACTAGAGTCATGTCTGACACAGGAAGAGCCTCAGGGTCTACTCCTGTGACAGTTGACCTTCCCCAGGCAACTTCCAGCTATGACAAACTAACCCGAAAGGACTTGATTGCCTTGTGCAAATCAAGAGGGTTAAAAAGGGGCAGAAGCCCCACCTGTCCAATCCTGATAGCCATTCTAGAACAGCATGACTTAGAAAGGGCGAAGGGAATTCCCCTAAGATCAGGAGATGGAGAGAATCCACCTGTAACTGGTACCCCTCAGGAGGAAGAAGGAGAAGAAGGAGAAGAGGGGGATGAGGACTCAGAGGTTGAGGACACAGAAGACCAGGATCAGGAGGGTAGCCAGGTTGGAGTTGCCAGGCTTAGCCAGGCCAACTTAAACCTACTAGGGAATGGAGAGGGCCAGCACCTCCCCAGACCCTATAGCATTCTCCCAGGCAACAGAAGAGTGAGATCTCCCTCAGGGGACTCTCATATTTCTAGTGCCTCAGGAGAATCTGAGAGAGGTATGACTGCCTCTCAAAAGACTGAGCATAGGGCCAGAATGAGGGCTGTCAAACTCCAAATAGAGAGGGAGGAGGTAGCCCTGGCTCAAGCTAAACTTACCTTGGCTCAAGCTAGACTTACCTTGGCAAGAGAGCAGAAATTGTGTGGCTTAGATGCCACTGGTGGCAGCAATATTCCTAAAGAGAAACCCAGGTCCTATGATAGTAGAAACCTGACAAAGATTGTGCCCCCCTACAAGGAAGGGGATGACATCCACAAGTGGATAACTGCTCTTGAGAGAGCCTGCATGGTACAGCAGGTTCCTGAGGAACAGTGGGCAGCAATCTTATGGTACTCCTTTTCAGAGAAAGGGAGAGATAAGCTCCTCACTGTTAGACATGAGGATGCAAACAATTACAAAGTCCTGAAGAGTGTCCTAATAGATGGGTTTGGCTTAACCACTGAACAGTACAGGTTGAAGTTCAGAGACACCCAGAAGACACAGACTCAGGACTGGACTGATTTTGTTGATTGTGCAACTAAGGCTCTGGAGGGTTGGCTACATGGCAGCAAAGTACATGACTTTACAGGATTGTATAATTTGATTATGAGGGAGCAGATCCTAAGTAATTGTCAGAACCAGCTCTTACACCAGCACCTGGTGGACTCTGATCTGACCTCTCCCCAAGAATTGGGAAAGAAGGCAGACAAGTGGGTCAGAACCAGGATTAGGCCTAAGAATCAGGACAGTAACCAGAAGAAGGAGTCTACCAAGCCTCAAGATAAGGGTGGGGATAAAAATAAAGAAAAGACTTCCCCAGGGCCCCAAAACTCCAAGAATGGGGGTGGGTCCCAAGACACTTCTTCAACAGAGAAAAAGCCTTATTGTTATGCCTGTAAACAGGTTGGGCATTACAAAACAGACAACTGTTGTCCCAAGAATAACAATAAAGAAAATATGCCTCCAAAGCCAGCTCCAACACCTCCTGTTACTGTCAGCAGTAATCCCCCAGGAGGTGGGAGCACACCCAGGAATCTGGGTGGGTTTACTTTTGGAGCACAGGAGGACCCTGGCCTATCCAGGTCCCCATCCCCAAATGATCTTGTTTATGAGACTGGCAGGGGGTTTGCCAACTTCTCTGATTGCCCAAATACTTTGAGCAAATATAGACAAGAACCCATCATCAATGGTTTGAAAGTTGAAGCTTTTAGAGACACAGGGGCTAGCATCACCATGGTGGCTGACTGTATAGTCCCCTCTAAGCAACTTTTACCTGGTGCCACATACCAGGTAACAAACATTGATGGCATCAAAACAAATCATCCCATGGCAGTAGTAAGTCTCAGCTGGGGAGGTGTCATTGGCCCAAAGAGAGTGGCAGTGTCATCAAACTTGCCTGTAGACTGCCTACTTGGTAATGATTTGGAAATCTCAGCCTGGGCTGAGGTTGAACAGGAAACCCATTCTAGAATGGTGAATTCCAATGGAAAGGTTAGTGGGGCTGTAATGGCTACAGCCCCAATCCAAGATGTCCTTCCTGAAAAGGTTGGTAGGGCTGAGAAACTCTCTGCCCCATCTTTAGCAAAAGCTCTTCCTGAACAGAATAGCAAAGCTGTTATGATAACAGCAGAAACCCAAACTGAGTCTCCTCCTGAAAAGGTTGGTGGGGCAGTGATGGCCACAGCCCAAACTCAAACTGATGTGTGTGTTGTGAAACCTGAAATGATGGATAACTCCACACAAACTGAGAGCATGGAGGAGGAAGAGAAATCTCCCCCTCCCCAGACTTTAGGACAGGATCAGCCTCCTCAGGGAACTGATCTTACCCTTGATGAAGGAACTGCCCCAGAGGTGGTTGGGCCTAGCCTGACAGAACCTCTGATGTCAGTGGACCCTTCTCAGGTGGGACCCAGTCTGGCGCAGGTAACCTGCCCCTCTCTACCTTGCCTTACTCAGCCCAGGGCTGCAGAGGACAAGAAGGACAGTGAGACCCAGAGGGCCCCCTGTCAAATAAAGCACCCCCATCAACAGATTAGGGGCATCAAAACTAGTAGCCCTAGTAAGGTGAAAACTTTAAAAACTCCTGAGGGAGCCCCCTTAAAAACAGTTAGGGACCTCCCACAGATGGATTCTGTTGGGCACAGCCAAACCTGGGACCCAAAGGGCCCAAACCTGAACTGTCCCTCCAGCAAGCCAAACAGAGGGACCCAGCCTCCAGCTTTAGGTAGCCAGAGGTTGACCCTGAGAGCACAGTGCAACTCAGTTAAAGAAAGAAAGGCACACATGGTGGAAGATAATTGGAGGAAGCTAAGCCCTAAATTAGTAGAGCCTCACTTCAATACTCCATATCCAAACCAGCCTTTAACTTTGCATAAACACACCCAAGGTAGTGATTCCCTATGGTGGAGACCCTCTAATACCCAAAGGGTGAGGGACTGCTTAGTGGACCATGAGACAGGGGGTACCCATGCTAGTGCAGGTACTTCCTTATATGGCCACTCAGGCAATATAGGCTTACCTGGCCAAGGATAGCCTTATCTCCTTTCGTTTGGGGGGGGGTTATGTAGGAAGGTGGCTACCTGACTATGGTTACCCCAGATTTTTTGCCTGTGTTTAGCTGGTTTTTCGACTTAGTTGACCTGGTTCCCTGCTAATCAGGGCCCCAGGCCATCTGCTCTCTCTGTAAAATGGATTCCATGTACCCTAGGTACATACCACAATTGGAAATGGACTCCTTGTCAGCCCCTGTATAATGCACTATAGGTGCCCAGGGCATAGGAGCCACCAAGGCCTACCAGGGGCTGCAGCATATCTTTTGCCACCCCTGGCTGGTTCTTAAATTGACACAACTGGCTGATCACTCAGCTGGGGTAAGGTGGTGTAAACACCCCTTACTTAGATATAGTATACCTATGTCTAAACCTATATCTGGACACATATAAACCTATAAGTCACTCCTAGGGAAGGCCTCATCAATCCTGGAGGCAGAGTGCGTGGTTTAATGTGAGATGGAGCTCTAGCATGAGCTGAACCTGTCTGCAGCTGTCGGGAACAACTCCCTAAGCTGTTTCAGGATAAGGCCATACCATATACTCTTAAGTGCCTTATAATCCTCGCGGTTATATAGCAACTTTGGTTTGGCTTTATCAAAACATGTCGTGTAAGGTGTCATACGATTTGGAATACTATCCCCTCGCCAGTTCTGGCGACGGGGATAGCATTCCACCCCTCTAGAGGGGTAAGACATGTTACTTTACTTAAATGCGGTTAATTTCTAAAAGGGCCTTAGATCCACAAAATGGATGCCTCTGCCACAGACACGGGTCTGGACCCCTGCAGCTGACTGAAACTCAGCCAAATGGGGCCTGGACAAAGGGTTTCCTGTCGCAGGGGGGTTTTACCACCCTCCAGACAGGAGATAGTGGATTGTAGCAGGGAGGTCTGAAAGAAACCAGACACTGCTTGGGGCGCACAAGGCTGCCCCTTGCATAATCCGGCCAAACCGGTTCTGGGGCACTCCAGCCCTCGTGCCAGGGCGGCCTGGATCAAAGGAAAGGGGTGTAACCACCCCCTTCCTGGGTCCCACCCATAGGAGGGGACCTAGCAGGTAATCACGCCCCCCAGATTCGAATAAGAGTGGGAGCAGTGCCCAATCAATCAATCAATCAGGTCATTTGTAGAGCGCACTACTCACCCGTAGGGTCTCAAGGCGCTGGGGGGGGGGGGTGCCGCTACTGCTCGAACAGCCAGGTCTTGAGCTTCTTCCTGAAGGAGAGGTGGTCTTGGGTCAGGCGCAGGTTGGTCGGAAGTGAGTTCCAGGTCTTGGCGGCCAGGTAGGAGAAGGATCTTCCTCCTGCTGTCGCTCTTCGGATGCGGGGGACGGCGGCGAGGGCGTGGTTGGTTGATCTGAGGAGGCGCTTGGGAGTGTAGAAGTTGATCCGGTTGTTGAGGTAGCTCGGGCCTTGGTCGTGTAGGGCTTTGTGTGCGTGGGTGAGGAGTCGGAAGGTGATTCTCTTGTTGACCGGGAGCCAGTGCAGGTCTCTCAGGTGTCCGGAGATGTGGCTGCGTCGGGGGATGTCGAGGATGAGTCTCGCCGAGGCGTTCTGGATCCGCTGGAGTCTCTTCTGGAGTTTTGCAGTGGTTCCGGCGTAGAGGGCGTTGCCGTAGTCCAGACGGCTGGTGACGAGGGCTTGGGTGACCGTCTTCCTCGTCTCGGTGGGGATCCACTGGAAGATCTTACGTAGCATGCGCAGGATGTTGAAGCATGACGAGGAGACGGCGTTGACTTGTCTGGTCATGGAGAGGGAGGAGTCCAGGATGAAGCCCAGGTTGCGTGCGTGGTCTGTCGGTTTGGGTGCGGTGCCCAGGGCGGGGGGCCACCAGGAGTCGTCCCAGGCGGAGGGCGTGGAGCCCAGGATGAGGACCTCCGTCTTGTCTGAGTTCAGTTTCAGGCGGCTGGTCGTCATGCACTTTAGATTTCCTGAAAGAAACATAAGAAACGAAACTCTGGACCCTTGGACCTCCTACTCAACGTGGAAGCCCGAAGAATCTCCCTTGTGGTCAAGGAGTGACCACCCTGTGCAAACAGGCACCATCCAGCCCTCGACGTCTACTTTGTCGCAGTTCCCGCCGGAACTCGGGCGACTGAGATCGACGAGATCAAGCTTGCCTGCCTTCCAACAGCCCGATCCACAGTCCCTGCAGAGCTGAGACCCGTGGAGGCGACCGGAAGTGTGGGGCACGCCATCTTGAATTGACCATGAGACGCTGACCGTGCAGCCCACGAGTGACCCTCGAAGCTGTACACCGGGGTTTGAGAAGCCCCCACCCTGAGCCACTCTTGCAACGAAGTTCAGCCCTCCACACTCGACGAGTGCTGCGTGGGGCCCTTCTGCTCCATTTGGCTCAACGCGTTGGCCCGGTCACTTGCCAGCCGGCTAGTGGTCCCTGTGCCGACGAAACGACAAGAACGACTTGTGAATCTGGTTGCTCCACATTTGCACCAGCTCCCCTGAAAAGGAGCCCTCACTCTGACCTTCCTGGTTTGAGTGAGAAGCAATCTCCCGGTTCCGCGTGGATTGCTTTTGCCAAGTGTTGTTTGCTCCAATCTTGAAGCCGACAGCGCCGACGGCGATAGCCTGCGTGGGACAGATCGTGACCTGCTCCTGGACGTCGCAGATGCCCCAGAGCCCACGTGACAGCGGAGAGAAGCTCCTCGACGACCACCTGATTGCGCCCGACATTGCCTGGTTCCGTCCTGGTTCCACCCTGGTCACTGCTGAGTGACCCAGACTCTGTCCCCTCTGCTTTCAGGTACTTTTCGACTTGAGTCCACCCTTGGACTCCACCGGACACTTCTCTTTCACCCCGCCTGCAGCCCTTTCAGCTTCAAGCACCAAGAGCCTGCGTGACGAAACCGGACTCAACTTCGACCCTATGCACCCGCTTCCTGTGGGTGAGGTAACTTTGCTCCGCCGGTGTTCCCACACTGGTGCACATCTCTAGGGTCTGTGTCTTAAGTTTTGTTCCTCTACGTTCAGCGGAAGTGTCCTTAAACTTTAACTTTACAACTTTTACGCACCATTGGTTAACATTGGTGCATGCGTGCGCTTTCCGCACTGCTCCCGAATCCCGTGGGCCGTTCCCGACTTCAGCACTGCTTGTCCCGACTGCTCCCAGCGATTCCCTAGGCCCTAGGCCTAACCACTGCTCGAGTGGCATCTCTTATACCACTTGTTTAGTATATGGTTTGAGTGGCCACCCGCCCTCATCCATAATTGTGCTACTTTATATGTTTAAACAGTGCTTTTGATTTAACGCTTGTGCCCCTTTATTCATAAAGAATACTGGGGATTGTTTTTAGTAATAAACACATATATTTTTATAATATATACTTGTGTGGTGTCCTTTCATTTGATATTACAGGATTGTATGTGGTAAAACAGCTCGCTTAACACGACCTCTTAAGTTAAGCCTTTAGGCTGCTTAGTCCATGCTACCCCTAGGATAGCTTGTCTAATAAGGTTGACTTACAACCAGACACCATAAGGGATTGTTTGGTCTGATAATCGGTGGTTCCAGAATTGGAAACATCACCTATCAGGCCAACTTCTCACAGCCCGCATTTCGAACATAACCATGAGGGCATAATACTAAATACAATAACAGAAACCCACTCATTAGCACATACCATTGACTTAACAGTTCCAGAGGTAGAGGGCACATATGTTCCAATTTTTAAAGGAAGAGGGTGCTCTGCTATTATAGACTACATAATGATATCTACCTTCGCCAAAAATAGAATCACAAAGGTAAGAACTAAATGGAGCACCTTTAGTGATCATAACCCCCTAGTTATGGAAATTATACATACTACCGGGGGGGCAAGTTTAAACGCGGGGACACTAGCCTTCAGCCAACAGATCAGGGGAGGTGATTAAGGTGGGCAAGGACAAATTCCCAGGAGTTCTATAAAACATTAGTCCTAAAAGAAAGAAAACAGGTTGAAGACTGTTTGGACCCCCTAATAGAAGGACCAGAATTAGTTGCATCTTTTGCATCTTTGACAAATCTAGTTGATAAATTATTGGAAGCAAGAGGCCCAAGTAAGGGTCCCAAGCAACCAAGGTGGTTCGATAAGAGTTGTTCTAAAGCTTTAAGGAACCTAAAAGCATGCCTCATAGCTAACCCAAGGGACAAGGCAGAAGTGGCTAACTGTAGACTAGTTTATATAAAACCAAAGTAAAGGAGAGGAAGAACACCCTACAAGCAGAAGTATTGCCGATTTGAGAGAGGCGGGAGAAAACAGGGACTTTGCAGAATTTTGGAGAATTGTAAATAGGCCCTGTTTCCAAGATAACTCCGCCCGGTGATTAGCACCAACATCCTGCCAGAGCAATGGGTTGCTCACTTTCAGGGTCTCTACAACAAGTCTAAATTAGCAATTCAGGAAGGGGAGTGGGAGGGTACCCGGAGTGCTGAAATAGTCCTCGCAGTAGAGGAGATAACAAATGCGATCCAAGGGTTGACCCCGAATAAAGCCCCTGGCCCAGATGGTACCCCACCGGATCTATACAGAAGCAATATTGACCTATGGGCCCCAATCCTAACCAGGGTCTTAAATGCGGCTATCAAATCAGGGCTACCACGCTCCTGGTCCACTGCATTGATCGTATCCATTTTTAAGAAAGGGAGCAGGGACGATCCAAAATGCTACAGGCCGATCTCGCTTATTGATGTCTCGGCCAAAATATTAGGTCGAGTGATCTTGAACCGGCTTATGGAGTGGATAGAGGAGCACCGAACTATAGTTGACATAAAGTACGGGTTTAGAGCCGGCAAATCAAATAGTGACCAGTGTCTGAATCTGTACACAAAAGCCAGCAAGGGCACGGTCTACATGGGATTTATGGACTTGGCTGCGGCCTTTGACAATGTCAATAGGACTAAACTGTGGGCCATGATGCACAAGTTAGGCATTGATGTGGGGTTGATAAATATCTTGAAAGAGTTGCACTGGAACACTACCGCCAGGGTCCGTTTTAGCCCAGAGGGGGGGCGTACTGACCAATTTTTATGTTCAGGAGGAGTAAGGCAAGGGTGCATTCTCGCCCCTTTTCTTTTTTCACTCTACATCAATGCCTTAGAGAGTGCCCTCATCTCCCTAGTTGTGGATTGCCCTAAAGTAGGACCGCGTCAAATCCCAGTACTACTGTACGCGGATGACGCGGTCTTGCTTGCTCGAACACCGAGTGGCCCTACAACAACTGGTGGATGGATTTGTCAAGTTTATGGCCGACCTAGATCTATCTGTTAATCTAAATAAATCCTTTGTTATGGTGGCAGGCAAAAAACCCGCAAATAAGTGTGTGTTCAAGATAGGGTCACATACCTTGGATAAAGTAAAGACTTTTCCCTATCTGGGCCTCCTATTTGATGGTGATATTCAATTTAGCCAACTGGTCGAGAAACATTGTACCAAGCTAGTCTCTTCGAATGGTGCTATATTAGGCTTTGCTCGTAGGCTGGGGCGTTGGTGCCCCGAACAAGTAATGGCTTTATATGGTTCAATTAGTACGGCAAAGGCCTTGTATGGTGCGGAGGTGTGGGGTTTCAGGGACTGCAAACAACTACAAGTAGAGGAAGACAAATTTCTCCGCAGAATCCTGAAAATCCCACACTCCATCTCTGCCGAAATTGCTCATGCAGAACTTGGGATGCCATTTATCTCAGATTATGTTAAGCTGAGGCCAATTATAGCATAGATTAGATTTTGGACCAATCCAGAGGCATCACTGAGCAGGGAAATTGTTTTAGACTGCTTGCAAAGGGATAAGGGGCTACAAATTCCTTGGTTAAAATATGTTAAAGACTCCTTAGTGAATATAGACCAGTATCACCTCTTTAGTGACCCGTCTTTGATCTCTAGCAGCTGTAACTTAAGGGTGAAAAAATTGCTTCTAGAAAATTTTGAATATGCTAGATGTGGTCTCGGTCCTGTAAAGAAATCAATAGCAGGACATGGCCTGGTGAGAAATGGGGTGGGAATGGAACCCTATCCGTTTCTGATGTATAGCCAATATGACAGATTTTTAATGTGCCGTTGTAGGCTCAATCTGTTACCTAACATTTTAGCTTACCCCGCTGGTTTCACTGTAACAATTGAGCAGAAGAGTGCCTGCGGCTGCGACAATAGGTCTCCGTAGGACACCCTTCATTTTGTACTTTTATGTTCATTTTATAGAAATCCTAGGCGTTTATTTTTGGTTGACATTCTTAGGAAACAGAAATTTCGCCACACAAGAGCTGCATTGTTTTTCTTACAGAAAGCTAGGGATACCCATACCTTATGTGCCATTTTAAGCTTTTTAAAGGTAGTCGTAAGATTGAGAAATACAAGAAATTAATTTATCTTTGTAAATAATTAGATTCTCCTTATGAATTGTATCATCCCCTCCCCACAGTTTTAATTTATCAAAAGTTCAGAAATGTAATATAATGAAATTTTTATTGTGTAATGTATTTTTATGAGGATTTTTTATTCTTCGAAATAAAGATTACTGAACTGAACTGAACACCTATGCCCCCGGTACCTATGGTACACTGTACAGGGGCTGATAAGGTGACCCAATACCCAATTGGAGATGTACCTAAAGTACATGGTGGTGAATTTAGAGAGAGAACAGCAGGCTGTGGGTCTGATTAGCAGGCCCACAGCCACATTAAGTCGAAAACCAGTGAAGCAAAAAGCAAAAATTGGGGTGACCATAGGATAGCAGACCCTACTCTCCTACACCGGGCCAGTGTGTCAGGCCCGTTGGCCACTGTGTCAGGCCCGGGGGCCACTGTGTCAGGCCCGGGGGCCACTGTGTCAGGTCCGGGGGTCACTGTGTCAGGCTCGGGGCAACTGTGTCAGGTCCGGGGGCCACTGTGTCAGGTCCGGGGGTGTTAGACGGCGACCCGGAGGGTCGGCCGAATACTGGGGGAGAGGCCTCCAATGAGGGCCGTCTCCGGCGATCGTACAGACAAGTCACTTCCCTCCCCACAGATAGACACCACACAAGGATGAGATCAACACTCTTTATATAGGGTTCTTGCGGCAAGGTTATCAGCGGTACAGGAGATTCAGGACTCGAGGGTCCTCTTAATTCTAGTCTCTGTAGGGAAAGGGGGTAGCGGGACAGTCTTGGTACCGGATCGGTACAGGGGGTGGCAGGAGGGAAGCTCACAATCCTCGAGCTCAGGAGTCTGCAAGGTCGGGCCGCGGCAGCGCCAGCCGGCTAGGAGGAAGGTCTACAACGAAGGGGCCGCGGCAGCGCCAGCAGGCCGAGGCGATGGTTCAATTGGCAGAGGGCCGCGGCAGCGCCAGCAGGCCGAGATGATGGTTCACGTTGCAGAGGGCCGCGGCAGCGCCAGCAGGCCAAGATGATGGTTCACGTTGCAGAGGGCCGCGGCAGCGCCAGCAGGCCAAGATGATGGTTTTCACGAGGCGGAGGGCCGCGGCAGCGCCAGCAGGCCAAGATGATGGTTTCACGAGGCAGAGGGCCGCGGCAGCGCCAGCAGGCCAAGATGATGGTTTTCACGAGGCGGAGGGCCGCGGCAGCACCAGCAGGCCAAGATGATGGTTTCACGAGGCAGAGGGCCGCGGCAGCGCCAGCAGGCCAAGACGAAGGGTTCACAGGGCAGGGCTGCGGCAGCGCCAGCAGTCCGTCAAGGATGAGTTCTTCTCGGTGTCTCTCGACTCCAGGATACAACTACCTTCCTGGTCTGGGGCTGCCCCAGTTATAGGTCTGGTCCCCTTTGATGTCCGGACCCTCGCGCCTGGAGGTCGGGAGGTCCGGAATGAGGGAGTCCCGACACCCAGCAGGGGGGTGGAGCCAGCTCCCAGGGAGGCCGGGGGTGATCGACACCTGGCGGAGGAGAGCCGTTGACGCCTCCTTCTTTCATTGACCTGCCAAGTGGTCTCTTTACCTCCTGTGTGGAGGTTGGTGCCTCGATGTCGGGGCCTGGCCAGGCCCAGGGTTGGGATCGAGTCGAGGCCACGTGGCCTCGTGCTGTAGTGTCTAAAGATGGCTGCCGGGCCGGGGCCATGGTGCTGACGGGGACCAGGGCCAGCCGGTACGGGAGGGTTCAGGAGCTGGAGTCCCGTTGTGGACGGGTTGTGGGCAATGTTCCCTCTAATTTTTTTTCTCTGTGTGTGGCACTGGAGGGTCTCTGTGCGCTGCAACCATGGCTATGTGCGCCAGGTACCAGACAACACGCGTGTGCCGTGCCAAATATCACTCTAAATATTTACTTAAAAAAGTGAAAAGATGGTGCATTTTCACACATACAGCGCCACGTTAAGGGTCTTAAGGTCGGTTTGCAAATTGGATAAACACGCCATTACAAGAATTAGTTACACAGACAAGTACACTTCAGGCTTAGAAAAGCACAAGACTCCAGTAGTGGTACCATCATTAGATTTTACTAAATATTCTTAACTGGAGCACTGTTCATTGGGTGGGGAAATATTGAGAGCCTATACAATATTATATGTACACAATAAGTTACAAAATTATATAACATATTTACAATTTGATGTGAGAGCTGCTGAGTAATGTTGGGCTATCCCACCAGAGATAGTTTGTAAAACTTAGACATCCAGGCAAACATGGACTGTGGGAGAGAGCCGTTCAGACATGTCAAGTGGCATCACTAGATGGGTGACAGGGTTGCTTCTCACGGCGATCCTTGCCATTTTTCCAGTGCTGAGACACTCTATCAAGGTCAACTTTCCCATTCAGTTGGTTGTGGTGTGACGGAGGGCCGCACTGATGCGTGCAGGGTAGTGGTCAGGGACTTGGGAGGTGTTAAGGTGGACTTGGAGAAGTATGTACAATTAGTGGCTGAACAATGTGGTACCAGAAAACTTGGGATTAATACAGGCTTCTCCTCTTCACTTTGGCTGGATAACTCTGGAGATTGATGGACCAGCTGCAGAGAGATCTGTTTTTTTGTCTAGTGGAAGTTTTGACTCATAAAGTAGCGGAGCAGCGGGTACAGCACACTGGGGCGTGCTGCACAATTGTTCAACAACCAAACTGTGGCACTCAAGCTAACTCGCTCACTACTCGCCGATACCAATTAAATTATAGATTCATTAATAGTGAATGACTTACTTTAAGGTAACAGATGGTGATAGATGAGTCAAAAATAGGCCATGAATCTGGTGCTGGGAAGCACTTTCCAGTCATATGTTCACATGGCTACTGGAGAATCCTAGCTAGTGAGGCGTTGGCTCCGCCCTGCAAGGAAACCTTGCTTAAGTAAATAAATATTTTAAAAGGGATATGTTCTGACTTTGCTTGTGTGGCATGGCATTTTATGTATTTTTATATTGTCACATACAACACAGGTTTTGCAGATTGTTCACATGGTCACTGTTCGCGCATGTAATGCATTAAAGTGTGTGATGGAAGCCTAAAGCCTAGAAAGAAGCCTGCTTATTTTCTAACATGAGCTCATGAAATACAAGCCGATTGTCATGTTTTTTGTCTATGTGCGCCATTTGCATAATGTCAGTGTAATTATGAGTGCCATTCAAGGACTATGAGTGACACTTTCTCCTTAGCAAAATAAGCAAAGATGGAAAGAGATAAATATTAGAAGTAAAAGTTTTTTGAGAATGGGAAGCAGTATAATATCTCCAAACTGCTTTTCTCGAATTCATATTAACCCACTCGGCAGCAAGTACGGTCAGTCTCACTCACTTGTGAGGCCTCAAGGCTGTGATCAGAGCCACCGCAAATCGGGTTTACTTCGGTGGGCTGCCCTGGCTGCCCGCCTCTTCAAAGTACAGACCTGCCAGCTGCACCAGTCACTCCCTGGCAATTAGCAGCGGGCCATCATTGTAATTTTACATTTATTTACTGCAGCCTGGAGCCATGGGGCAATGAGATTAGGGTAGCGCTGCTATGATTTGCTGTTGGAAACACAATCTTTATGATGCCTTTGGGACCATAAGGCAGCACACTCTGATGCCCTTAATAGAAGATTAGAGAAAAACCTAGAAAGCCACATACCAAGCTTAACATGTAGGATATATAAAGTGTGTGCGCCACTGGCGATGGAGAACAGAGCTCTGCAAACAGTACAGCATTTCGCTCTACCACAGGCTCTTACATAGCTGAATGCCCTGGCTGTCACCAATCTAGATTGTGTGAATTCCTGGTTTCATCTCTTGCTAACCTGCAGTCTAGTGACATTTGAGTGAAATCAGTACCATGGCCACAAGTTAAAACCCAAATCGTGAAACAAGCAAAACTTGTATTGTATTCCGAACATCGAGCTGAGCTAAAACAAAAAAACTGAAAAAAGAGGAAGCACATGTGGATGATGCTCAGTATGTAGAATAACGTAGCACAAACATATCTAATCTTCCTCTTAGCCTCGAATGAATGCGCGAATCAATTAGGAATAATGTTTAGTCTGTTTCCTTCTGATATGTTCGACCTCCTGGTTGTGCTTAATATGAGCTGGCTGAACAACAGCACCTAATCATTCATTTTTGGTGAGCATAGGTTATTTAAGTGATTCGCCCAGAATCACAGGATGTTGAGTCCAGGCCGAGGCTCGAACCTGATTTCCCAGCCCCAAATTCGGCAGCTCTGGCCATTACGCCACTTTCCCCATCCCACTTGTAGGGTTTGTTGGCAATGTGTTAGGCAGTGCTGATAGGAGAAATTTGCCGGTTGAAGCTGCCTTCTGATGAGAGCCCCTGCACTTCTTTTTTTTTACAAATTAACCACTGAGAAACGAAGCCAGGAAATAAAGACAAAGCCGTACAGGCCAGTCAGACCCAGAATTCCTGCTGTAGCCCCCTACAAGGCAGATACAGATGTCCTGCAATAGTCCAAAACTGCAGCATTGCCTCGCACTGCAGCTTCACTGATGAACTGAGGGCCTTCACGCTTCATCGCCAAAGCTGCCATTGCTGTAAATGGTTTTAACTGCAACATGTGGGACACAGAATTAAGTTATATAAAGACATCTTCGCACCAACCTTGTTTTTATTTTGGTTGTGGAATTTATAGCTTTGTTCCTCCATGGACTCTCAGTTCCAACCATTTCTGCCCAGCACCATTGTTGATTAGGAAAAAAGTGCAGGTGTCCCGTTTTTTTTCTTCTTAGGAACTAACTCAGTATTCCTGAATGCGAATTTCGGATCTTTTGTATTGCGCACATCTATATGCCCACTCAGTTATCGTCACTTTTTTTTCACCATTTTATGTCGCCCTTATTTTGATGTTCATTGCAAGGCACCGGGTGCATCATTTCACCCCAACTATGCGGAATAAGACTCATGAACATATTCACCTGTTCAGAGATTTCACCCCGGTGGTACACTTTGCCTTTCATCCTTCTAAGGTCAATAAAATAAATTCCGGTAGATAACACTCATCTGTTTAAAAATGCGAGATGACGCTTTATAAAATCCACAATGAAAAATCATATTTAGCTGCATTATGCCTGAGCATACGTATTTTTAGTGTTACCCCCAATTGGCTCTGTAGCACTGTTTCAGTTTGTGCCCTTGGAACTTTAGTGAACCCGGAGACCCGAGTAAGAATCGTGCCTCCTCTATGTGCACAAATTGTGTGACTTTGCGCAGGTCATTATCTCTGCTGGCTTCACTGTTTCCTTACCTGCCAAAATCTCAGCGCACATATCAGCGTTTTGGTAAGGTGCAGCGCTGCACGTCTTTTGCTCGGTAGAGAAGGTGCGCACAACACCTCGAAACACTGAAGTTTCTGCTCCGCCATTCCAGACTCACCTATCTCAAGCAAGAACGCTCCTGCTGCGTAATCCACTGCCGGGTGCCGCTTGGACACGAATCTTGCGTCGACCTCCATGCTGGTCCTCCTCTTAAAACGGCGTTAAGTTCAGAACGAGGATGGACGATAAGTGCACAGACACATACCAATCGTAGAGTGAAGCAATCGTTGTGGAAGCAACTAGAACCCTGAATTGTCTACCGAAGTATCCCTGACTGTGACATACATTTATGATTTATTGGAATAATTGACAAGCGCTACTCCTCAGTTTTGCAACGATTTGAATGAGGTTTTCTAGCATGTAAGACTGCCGGTGTCACCCCACGTCACCTGGTGCGGTCCGCACCCCCCACATCCCCCTAAGCACACCGTAAGCTAATGTTGCGTTTTAAAAACAAATAGGAGTCCAATGGGGAAAAATGCGTGCTATCTTCGGTAATGGTTCTTCCATCTGTTGTGTAAGTAAAGCGAGGCTGCGGGCACATTGATTGCTTTTGTTAAACTATCCATGTTAATCGCAGCCCCTTCACGAGCTGCGATTAACATGGATAGTTTAACAAAAGCACTCAATCTGCCCGCAGCCTCGCTTTACATATAAAAGAATATAAAACCAACAGTGCGTGCACTACAGGGCAGCAAAAACATAAGGCCAGCAAGTGGCCACATTAAAACACTTACCTCTGCTCCGAGTATTCAATCACTCCAAAGTGGTCACTTCCGCCGCCGTCCCCCACAATCAGGAAATGCCCGTTTTTTCGCGGCGCGCGCCTTTTAAAAGCGGCGGCGCCGCAAATACTTTCACGGGATGTGCCCTCTGTGTGCGCTCCACACATGGGACTGCGCGCTCGGGGGTAGGGAAGTGCGCGCGCGCGCGGCCGCGCGCGTTCCTGGGAACAGTGGTTGTGGGTTACCTCGGGGGGTTGCCGGGGTGGCTCTTGCTGGGGATTCAGGGAGAGCCGGGGTCCGGGCCCTGTGGTGCGGAGGGGGGACGGCCCGGCTACGAGGCCTGTCCAACATGCGTCCCCCCCAGCTGAAGGCAGGGAGAGTCAGCCATCCTCTTGGGGACTCTCCTCGTCGAGGCGGAAAAAGCGTGACAGGCCGTCTGCGTTGGCGTGGTCCTGGCCTGGACGATGCTCCACAGTGAAGTCCATCCCCTGTAGGGAGATGGACCAGCGCAACAGTTTCGGGTTTTCCCCCCATTGCAGGGGTCGGTGGTCTGTCTGCACCCGAGAGGGGGTGCCGAAGAGGTAGGGCCGGAGCTTCTTGAGGGCCCATACTACGGCGAAGGCCTCCCTCTCGATGGTGCTCCAGCGCTGTTCCCGGGCCAGCAGGCGTCAGCTGATGAATGCCACTGGCTGATCGACTCCCTCGGTGTTGAGTTGGGAGAGGACGGCCCCCACGCCATGATCGTAGGCGTCCGTCTGTACGATGAATTCCCGGCCGTATTCGGGAGCCTGGAGCACGGGGGCAGTGCACATGGCGGCCTTCAGCTTCTCGAAGGCCGATTGGCAGTCCGGAGTCCAGTTGACTGTTTTGGGGTTCTTCTTGGATGTGAGCTCCGTGAGGGGCCCCACGATGCTGCCATAGTCTTTCACAAACCGCCGGTAGTACCCGGTGAGTCCCAGGAAGGCCCGGACCTCGGTTTGGGTCGTAGGGGGTTGCCAGGCCTGGATGGCCGCGATCTTGAGCTGGAGGGGGGCCACCAGACCGCTTCCCACTTGGTGTCCTAGGTAGGTCACGGACCCTTGGCCAACCTGACATTTGCTGGCCTTGATGGTGAGCCCGGCCTGCTGGAGGGCGTGTAGAACTTCCCGCAGGTGGCGGAGGTGGTCGGTCCAGTGGTGACTGTACACCGCGATGTCGTCCAGGTAGGCGGCGCTGAATTCTTCGAGGCCCGCCAGTACCTGGTTCACGAGTCGTTGAAATGTTGCCGGAGCGTTTTTCATGCCGAATGGCATCACCCTGAAGTGGTAGTGACCGTCCGGGGTAGAGAAGGCGGATCGTTCTTGGGCCCTGGGGGTGAGGCCGATTTGCCAGTAGCCCGCTGTTAAATCGAAGATGCTCAGGTAGCGGGCGGCCCCCATACGGTCAATTAGCTCATCTGCCCGGGGGATGGGGTGAGCGTCGGTCCTGGTAACGGCATTCAGTCCCCGGTAGTCCACACAGAACCGGAGCTCAGGGGCAACGCCCGGGGCGGCGGCCTTGGGGACCAGGACGACTGGGCTGGCCCAGGGGCTGTCAGAAGGTTCGATCACTCCCAGTGTCAGCATCTTGGACATCTCGGTCTGGATGCAGGCGCGCACCCGAGCTGGTACGCGGTACGCCCTGTGGCGAATAGGGGGGCTGTCCCCGGTGTCCACATCGTGAAGGCACCAGGGGGTGACCCCAGGGGTGAGAGAGAACAAGGATGCGAATTGTGTCAGGAGAGCTTGACAGTCTTGGCGTTGCTCCGGGGACAAGGCCTCGGAGAGTCTGACCCCTTCCACGGAGCCATCCTGCTCGAGGGTCCTCAGCAGGTCCGGAAGGGGCTCGGAGTCTTCTTCCGTCCCATTATCGGTAGCCATCAGGAGGCTGAGTTCTGAGCGTACAAAATGGGGCTTGAGTCTGTTGGCGTGGAGGACCCGTAGGGGGTTCCGGGAAGTTTCCATGTCGATTAAGTAGGTGACGGGCCCCTTGCGTTCGATCACCTTGAAGGGTCCGGACCATTTGTCCTGTAGGGCACAGGGTTCAACCGGGGACATCACCCAGACCTGCTGTCCCGGCTCGAACTCGAGGGAGGAGGCGTGCTGATCATACCATTTCTTCATGTCTTCCTGACTGGCTTCAAGGTTGACTTTGGCGATCTCCCTGAATCGCCGGGTCTGGTTGCGAAGGGCCAAGAGATATTTGTATACATCTGGGGGAGTTTTCTGGGGGGGCCTCTCCCAACCTTCTTTGACTAGGCTGAGGGGACCCCGGACGGGGTGCCCGTACAGGAGTTCAAATGGGCTGAAGCCTAGGGATTTTTGAGGGACCTCTCGGTAGGCGAACAGGAGGCACGGGAGTAGCACGTCCCACTGGCGACGGAGGGGCTCTTCTAGGCCCATGATCATTCCTTTGAGAGTGCGGTTAAACCGCTCGACCAATCCATTTCCTTGCGGGTGATAGGGGGTCGTGAATTTGTAGGTGACCCCGCACAGAGAGACTTCATGTATTTCGAGATGAAGTTCGTGCCCCTGTCGCTGACGACCTCCCGGGGAAAGCCCACCCGGGAGAAGATCCCCATCAGGGCTCGGCCTACCACAGGCGTCGTCACGGTTCGAAGAGGGATGGCCTCGGGATAGCGGGTGGCGTGGTCCACCAGGACCAGGATGAACCGGTGTCCTTGGGCTGTTCGGGGGTCCAGGGGCCCCACAATGTCTATTCCCACCCGTTCGAACGGGGTGGTGACGACGGGAAACGGCTGCAAGGGTGCTTTGGTTTTTCGGCCACTTTTTCCGCTGGCCTGGCAGGTGGGGCAGGCCTTGCAGTGGTTGGTGACATCATTTCGCATTCGGGGCCAGTAAAAGTGGGTCACCAGGCGGTCGTACGTTTTGTCCTGTCCCAGGTGTCCGGCAAGGGGTACATCGTGGGCTAAGTTCAAGAGGAAATCTCTGAAGCGGAGGGGCACCACCAGCACCCGACTGGCCCCCAGTTCTGCAATCCTTTGCTCACTGTAGAGCAGGTCATTGTCCCAGTAGATCCAGTGGGCCCCCGAGGTGTCCCCTGCGCTCTGGGCAAGGGCTTGCTGCCGGAGTCCCTCGAGGGAGGGACAGGTTCTTTGTTCTTGTCGGAATTGTTCCTGGGTGGGACCCCCCTCTTGACACCACTGGGCCAGGTCGGGGAGGTCCTGGAGCCGACCGGGTCCTTCTTCGGTTTGGGCCGGGGGACTTGCTTCTGGGGTGGCCTCCTCTGGGACAATCGCGGGAGGAGGCTCCGGCCACTCGGGTTCCTCTGGACTGGGGACGGCACGGGCGGTCATGGACCGGGTCGTGGCACAGACCCATTCGGGGAGGCCCAGCATCCCCAGGTGCTCTCTCCGTTCGACTGCTGCCCAGGGAGAACTTTCGAGATCGTTCCCCAGGAGGCAATCCATGGGGGCATCATCGCGGACAGTCACTTTCAGCATCCCTGATACTCCTCCCCATTCGAAGGGGACGTAGGCCATTTGACATAGACTTTCTGAGTTGTCGGCCGACCGGACAGGGGAAAGAATGTTCGGCAAGATCTGGTCCGGGGCCACCAGATGACAGCGGACCCCGGTCACACTGGCCCCGGTGTCGCGGAGGGCTTCAGCCCGGCGGCCATTAATGTTGACCCACTGGCTGTACTTCTGCGTGTTGGCGGGAAGGGGGGCCCGAGGGATCAGGTCTCGTTCCCCTAAGCAAACCAGGGACATGGCGGCCGGTTCCCACTCAGGCTGGTCGGTTTCGTACTCTTCTTGGTCTTCTGGGGTTTGCTCTTCCCCCAGGGCTGCAGCAGCGACCTGGCGGGGTATAGTGTTCGGGTTCTTTGGGCAGTTGGGATTATTGGCGTAGTGGCCGGGTCGCTGGCATCGGTGGCAAGTAATGTTGGCTCGGAAGCCTGGTCGCATCGGGGGGTTTCCCCTGCCGGCCGGGAGCGGGGGGTTGCTTGCGGGAGTCACCGGGCCGGTGTCCCTACCCCGACCCTGGCCTCCTCCTCCCCGGGGGCGATGGGGCCCTTGGGCAGTTCTGTTCGGTTCGCTGGGTCCGTTTCGGCCAACTCGGGTGCTTTCCCATCGGTCAGCTTCGGCGGCGAGTTGCCGAGGTTCCGTTAGTTTACTGTCCAGGAGGTGCTGCCTGAGTTCGATGAAGCAGTTGTTAGAAAGGTGCTCCCACACAATAAGGTCAAAGAGCTGTTCGTAGGTGGTCACGTTGCTGCCCTTGATCCACCCCTCGAAGGCCCGGCTAAAGAAGTTCACGTACTCCACCCAAGTTGTACCCGGGATCCGTTTGCAGTCGCGGAACCGCTGGCGGTACATCTCGGGTGTGAGTCCGTATCGAGTGAGGAGGGCGGCTTTCATGTGGTCGTAGGATGTCATCAGATGGTCCGGGAGTTGCAGCAGGGCGTCTCGCCCTTCGTTGACAAACCTCCCCCATAACCCGGCTCCCCAGTCGCTCCGGGGAATCCGGTGGGAGGTCATGGCTACCTCGTACGCTTTGAACCATTGCTGGATATCATCGTTCTTGTAGTACTCTCTGACGACATCTTTGGGTATGTGGACCTTGGGGTCTGTAGGGGCAGGAGTGTTCGTGCGCTCGGGGACCCCGAGCTCCTTGTTCTGCTTCCGAATCTCTAGTTCTTTGAGGTTGCGCTCATGTTCGTAGGCTAGCTTCTTCTCTTCTAGCTCTCTCTGCCTTTGTTTCTCTTCTCGCTCCTCTCGGAGCCGTAAGTGTTCCAACGTTATCTTTTGTTCCGCCAATTTGAGCTCTCCATCTAAGCGAAGTCGTGCCAGTTCTAATTCATGGAGCCTGCTTTTTTCCCGTTCCCGGACCTCTTCTGGGGAGAGGCCCGATCTTCTTTCTTCCGTCGGCGTGGGGCTTGTTTCGGGTGTCTCGTGGCTTCGTGTTTGGGGTACGGTCGTACCCGTCTCCGCCCAAGATTCCAGGGCTTGTTTGAAGTCCTCTTTCGTGCTCAGTCCTGTGGTTGAAATGCCTAATTCTATGCAAAATTGTTTCAGTTCTCTGTGGTTGTATTCTTCTAGCTTTTCCATCTGGAATTTTTCCGTTGTTCCGCTCCCTTTTGTTGTCATGGTGGTTGTGTGTCGTGGGGCGAGTGACCCTCTGTACGATTATGCGTAGGTTCGGATCGCGCCGCTGGCCACCAATGTTAGACGGCGACCCGGAGGGTCGGCCGAATACTGGGGGAGAGGCCTCCGATGAGGGCCGTCTCCGGCGATCGTACAGACAAGTCACTTCCCTCCCCACAGATAGACACCACACAAGGATGAGATCAACACTCTTTATATAGGGTTCTTGCGGCAAGGTTATCAGCGGTACAGGAGATTCAGGACTCGAGGGTCCTCTCAATTCTAGTCTCTGTAGGGAAAGGGGGTAGCGGGACAGTCTTGGTACCGGATCGGTACAGGGGGTGGCAGGAGGGAAGCTCACAATCCTCGAGCTTACGAGTCTGCAAGGTCAGGCCGCGGCAGCGCCAGCCGGCTAGGAGGAAGGTCTACAACAAAGGGGCCACGGCAGCGCCAGCAGGCCGAGGCGATGGTTCAAATGGCAGAGGGCCGCGGCAGCGCCAGCAGGCCGAGATGATGGTTCACGTTGCAGAGGGCCGCGGCAGCGCCAGCAGGCCAAGATGATGGTTCACGTTGCAGAGGGCCGCGGCAGCGCCAGCAGGCCAAGATGATGGTTTTCACGAGGCGGAGGGCCGCGGCAGCGCCAGCAGGCCAAGATGATGGTTTCACGAGGCAGAGGGCCACGGCAGCGCCAGCAGGCCAAGATGATGGTTTTCACGAGGCGGAGGGCCGCGGCAGCGCCAGCAGGCCAAGATGATGGTTTCACGAGGCAGAGGGCCGCGGCAGTGCCAGCAGGCCAAGACGAAGGGTTCACAGGGCAGGGCTGCGGCAGCGCCAGCAGTCCGTCAAGGATGAGTTCTTCTCGGTGTCTCTCGACTCCAGGATACAACTGCCTTCCTGGTCTGGGGCTGCCCCAGTTATAGGTCTGGTCCCCTTTGATGTCCGGACCCTCGCGCCTGGAGGTCGGGAGGTCCGGAATGAGGGAGTCCCGACACCCAGCAGGGGGGTGGAGCCAGCGCCCAGGGAGGCCGGGGGTGATCGACACCTGGCGGAGGAGAGCCGTTGACGCCTCCTTCTTTCATTGACCTGCCAAGTCGTCTCTTTACCTCCTGTGTGGAGGTTGGTGCCTCGATGTCGGGGCCTGGCCAGGCCCAGGGTTGGGGTCGAGTCGAGGCCACGTGGCCTCGTGCTGTAGTGTCCAAAGATGGCTGCCGGGCCGGGGCCATGGTGCTGACGGGGACCAGGGCCAGCCGGTACGGGAGGGTTCAGGAGCTGGAGTCCCGTTGTGGACGGGTTGTGGGTTACCTCGGGGGGTTGCCGGGGTGGCTCTTGCTGGGGATTCAGGGAGAGCCGGGGTCCAGGCCCTGTTGTGCGGAGGGGGGACGGCCCGGCTACGAGGCCTGTCCAACATGGGGCCACTGTGTCAAGCCCGAGGCCACTGCGTCAGGCCCGAGGGCCACTGTGTCAGGCCCGAGGGCCACTGTGTCAGGCCTGGGGCCAATTCGTCAGGCCCGGGGCCACTGTGTCAGGTCCGGGGGCCACTGTGTCAGGTCCGGGGGCCACTGTGTCAGGCTCGGGGCAACTGTGTCAGGTCCGGGGGCCACTGTGTCAGGTCCGGGGGCCACTGTGTCAAGCCCGGGGGCCACTGTGTCAGGCCCGGGGGCCACTGTGTCAGGCCCGGGGCCACTGTGTCAGGTCCGGGGGCCACTGTGTCAGGCCCGGGGCCACTGTGTCAAGCCCGAGGCCATTGCGTCAGGCCCGAGGGCCACTGTGTCAGGTCCGGGGGCCACTGTGTCAGGTCCGGGGGCCACTGTGCCACATGAGCCCCCTCGCGGCCATCGCACGCCAACATAACCTCAACATCATCTCCTACGCCGACGACACTCAACTGATCCTATCACTCACCAGAGACCCTAACACAGCCAAAACCAACCTACACGAAGGAATGAAAGAAGTAGCCGAATGGATGAAGCACAGCCGTCTGAAACTGAACTCAGACAAAACTGAAGTCCTCATCTTAGGTACCTCCCCCTCCACCTGGGATGACTCTTGGTGGCCAGAGGCCCTTGGAAAAGCACCCATCCCGACGGACCACGCACTGAACCTGGGCGTCATCCTGGATTCCTCACTCTCGATGAACAGACAAGTCAACGCCGTTTCTTCATCTTGCTTCAACATTCTTCGCATGCTCAAAAAAACATTTCGCTGGATCCCTACCGAAACTAGAAAAACAGTCACCCACGCTCTGGTCACGAGCCGACTGGACTACGGAAACACCCTCTACGCCGGCACCACCGCAAAACTCCAGAAAAAACTACAACGCATCCAGAACGCCTCAGCCAGGCTCATATTAGACATCCCGCGTAAAGAACACATCTCTGATCACCTGAAAAACCTCCACTGGCTCCCCGTCAACAAGAGGATCACTTTCCGGCTCCTAACCCACGCACACAAAGCACTCTACGAAATCGGACCCGAATGCCTCAACACACGACTATCCTTCTACACCCCCTCCCGCCAGCTACGATCCTCCAACCAAGCCCTTGCCACTGTACCTCGCATCAACAAAACCACCATGGGAGGTAGATCCTTCTCCTACCTAGCAGCTAAAACTTGGAACTCACTTCCCACCCACCTTCGCCTTACTCAGAACCACCTAGCATTCAGAAAGCAACTCAAAACGTGGATATTCGACAAGTAACTCCCCACCCTTCTACAAGCGCCTTGAGACCCTCTGGGTATGTAGCGCGCTATATAAATCATTTGACTTGACTTGACTTGACTGTGTCAAGCCCGGGGGCCACTGTGTCAGGCCCGGGGCCACTGTGTCAGGTCCGGGGGCCACTGTGTCAGGCCCGGGGCCACTGTGTCAAGCCCGAGGCCACTGCGTCAGGCCCGAGGGCTACTGTGTCAGGTCCGGGGGCCACTGTGTCAGGTCCGGGGGCCACTGTGTCAAGCCCGGGGGCCACTGTGTCAGGTCCGGGGGCCACTGTGTCAGGCCTGGGGCCACTGTGTCAGGTCTGGGCCACTGTGTCAGGTCCGGGGGCCACTGTGTCAGGCCCGGGGCCACTGTGTCAGAACCGGGCCACTGTGTCAGGCCCGGGGGCCACTGTGTCAGGCCCGGGGGCCACTGTGTCAGGCCTGGGGCCACTGTGTCAGGTCCGGGGGCCACTGTGTCAGGCCCGGGGCCACTGTGTCAAGCCCGAGGCCACTGTGTCAGGCCCGGGGCCACTGTGTCAGGCCCGGGGCCACTGTGTCAGGCCCGGGAGCACTGTGTCAGGCCCAGGGCCACTGTGTCAAGCCCGGGGCCACTGTGTCAGGCCCGGGGCCACTGTGTCAGGCCCGGGGGCCACTGTGTCAGGTCCGGGGGCCACTGTGTCAGGTCCGGGGGCCACTGTGTCAGGCCCGAGGGCCACTGTGTCAGGCCCGAGGGCCACTGCGTCAGGCCCGGGGGCCACTGTGTCAGGTCCGGGGGCCACTGCGTCAGGCCCAGGGGCCACTGTGTCAGGCCCGGGGACACTGCGTCAGGTCCGGGGGCCACTGTGTCAGGTCCGGGGGCCACTGTGTCAGGCCCGAGGGCCACTGTGTCAGGCCTGGGGCCACTGTGTCAGGTCCGGGGGCCACTGTGTCAGGTCCGGGGGCCACTGTGTCAGGCCCGAGGGCCACTGTGTCAGGCCTGGGGCCACTGTGTCAGGCCCGAGGGCCACTGAAGTTAGAAGTTCGAATAAGTTGTATTCAGTATAAAATCAATTAACCATAAAAGCACATAAATGACAGCCTAAAATTTAACAATATAAAACTTAAATAAATACAGAATATTTAAAAACCATCCATTATTTTCCTAGTTTTGACCATCAATTTTTTTTTTAATTCGCAATTTGCACAGTCTGTGATATATCTGCCAACAGTTGTAGTTTAATAAAAGCAGGGCGACATTGTCTAAGATCAAACTGTCTTAAAATAGGAAGGATCCACTTTTTCCTGGTTCCACTGTCATACTTGCAAAACAACACACCATGAATAGTCGACTGAGCGGAGATATGGTCGCAGGGGCATGCACAAAGGTGACGTGACCAGTCATTTGTGCTAGGAAAGATAACCCATATGTGCGCACGGTCAAGGCATAGGTATAAAAGCAACGGCTGATTTACACGACAGTGACGCATCTTGTGACGCATCTATAGAGATGCGTCACCCTCCTTGCGCCACACTAAAAAATGCTTGCGCCACCATGGATGAGCCGTATTTACAAAACGGCGCACCATGGCGGAAGGATTGACAGATGCGTCAGAAATTCTGACGCATCTGTTGGGGTAAAAGTCACGGAATCGTTTCGCAAGCACGATGCAAATCCAGCAAAGCATTTTGTGGCCTTTTCCCACTACACTGCGTCACTCCTTACGCCTGCTTCAAGCAGGCGTAAGGTTTTGACGCAGTGGCGTCCTAGAAGTGACGCAGTGAAATCTTGTAGATTTCACTGCGTCACTTCTACGAGGCTTCCCTGCGTGGGAACGCCCCCCTGCATACATTACACCTGACGCAGGTATAATGTAACGCAGGGCTTTATAATGTGACGCATCTCCCTAGATGCGTCACGTTGTAAATAGGGCGCATTGTTTGCACTGTTGTTGCCCCAAAAAAAGTGACGCAATTGCGGTGCAAAGAGGCGCAAGGGGCTTGTAAATCTGTCCCTTAGAGAGTAATGACACGTGCATGAGATACGAGGGCACTGCAGCAAAAACCCGACTTTGCTGAGGTTTAAAGTGATGTGCTGCAGAGGTGTAGAGTCCGCGCGTGCATAAGGCAGCGTGGGCCATGTTTAGGAGCAGGCCTCTAGGCGCAGAGGGATGCAGCAGGCGGCGCCTCCAACCCCCCCACAGTGGGGCCTTTGCCAGGGCCGGTTGTGGTTCCCAGTCCGCCCTGCCGCCCTCCATTCAGCCTTATTTAGGAGCAGGTCAGCAGGCCTCTAGGCGCAGAGGGATGCAGCAGGCGGCGCTTTACGCGGATCCTGGCGGTGGCAGGGAGGCTGCTGAAAGGTTTGCACCCTCGTCTGCGGCTTGAAAGGGGGTGCAGGTGCTGGGGTTTGAGGTGAACTTGGACCTACAAACCAGAAACACATGAAAGCTCTTCGGAAATGAACACAGGGGCCAAAAACGGGTCGAACATGTCTGATTCCCTTTGTGAGCTGCCGTTACTGCCTTCAAGATAATCCCTTTTAAGCAGCTCCCGGCCACGTCCAGAGCTGAAGGAAGGCGCTGGCTGCGGCCCAGGGGTGCAGCCTCCGAGCAGGGCTTGCATTGTCTGATGCTTGTCGCTCAAAGGTCATGATTCCCAGATCATCCGTCGGTGCTCGACCCCCCTGAGCTCGTCGCGGGGGGGCTCGGTCAGCAACATCGGAATCCAGGAGAAGGCACTGGAATGGATCACCTCCTTCCTCGACGGAAGAACACAAAGAGTCCGCCTACCACCGTACAAGTCAGAGGCCTCCAAAGTCATCTGCGGCGTCCCACAAGGATCCTCACTGAGCCCCACCCTCTTCAACATCTACATGAGCCCCCTCGCGGCCATCGCACGCCAACACAACCTCAACATAATCTCCTACGCCGACGACACCCAGCTGATCCTCTCCCTGACCAACGACCCCGCCACCGCCAGAGCCAACCTGCACGAAGGGATGAGAGACGTAGCCGAATGGATGACGACCAGCCGCCTGAAACTGAACTCAGACAAGACGGAGGTCCTCATCCTGGGCTCCACGCCCTCCGCCTGGGACGACTCCTGGTGGCCCCCCGCCCTGGGCGCCGCACCCAAACCGACGGACCACGCACGCAACCTGGGCTTCATCCTGGACTCCTCCCTCTCCATGACCAGACAAGTCAACGCCGTCTCCTCGTCATGCTTCAACATCCTGCGCATGCTACGTAAGATCTTCCGGTGGATCCCCACCGAGACGAGGAAGACGGTCACCCAAGCCCTCGTCACCAGCCGACTGGACTACGGGAACGCCCTCTACGCCGGAACCACGGCCAAACTCCAGAAGAGACTCCAGCGGATCCAGAACGCCTCGGCGAGACTCATCCTCGACATCCCCCGACGCAGCCACATCTCCGGACACCTGAGAGACCTGCACTGGCTCCCGATCAACAAGAGAATCACCTTCCGTCTCCTCACCCACGCGCACAAAGCCCTACACGACCAAGGCCCGAGCTACCTCAACAACCGGATCAACTTCTACACTCCCAAGCGCCTCCTCAGATCAACCAACCACGCCCTCGCCGCCGTCCCCCGCATCCGAAGAGAGACAACAGGAGGAAGGTCCTTCTCCTACCTGGCCGCCAAGACCTGGAACTCACTTCCCATCAATCTGCGCCTGACCCAAGACCACCTCTCCTTCAGGAAGAAGCTCAAGACTTGGCTGTTCGAGCAGTAGCGGCACCCCCCCCTCCCAGCGCCTTGAGACCCTACGGGTGAGTAGTGCGCTTTACAAATGACCTGATTGATTGATTGATTGATTGTCTCTGGAGGGGTCTGTGTCCTCCTGTCCAGGGCTCGGACGGACTGTGGACGGACGGGTTCCTGCATCGAGGCTGAGGGCGCGGGGTATCTTATGTCATATAATGCGCATTCATGCGCCGCTGGTGACGCTCAGAGGGTCCCAGAGGCGAGACCGCTTGCATTGCAAACGCTTGTTTCCTCCCCCTTGAAGGCCTGGGGCTCGGGACAGCGCAGGGAGACGCGCGCCTTGTAGGGGGCGGGGGGGGGGGGGGGGGCTGGGGCCGTCACTCACCTCTCAGGGGGGGCGCTTCTCCCCCAGGGCCGGGATCAGCGGCCCCGCGTCGATGCAGGTGGAGGTGCGACCGGGCCAACCACTCACTGGAGGCCGAGCCGAGCCCTGGACTCACCGCAGCAGAATAAGAGAAGAAGAAGAACCTCTACACCTGCACCGCAGGAGGCCCCGCCCACCCGGGGGAGGCAGGGGGGTGGAAGAGGGTAAGGGAGGGTCGTGCAGAAGAGAGGGGGGGGAGAGGGAGGTCCAGGGAGGGGCAGAGGGTCGTGCAGGAGGAGGAGGGGAGAGAGGTGCAGGGGGCAGAGGGTCGTGCAGGAGAGGGAGGAGGAGAGGGAGGTGCAGGGGGCAGAGGGTCGTGCAGGAGGAGGAGGGGAGAGAGGTGCAGGGAGCAGAGGGTCGTGCAGGAGAGGGAGGAGGGGAGAGAGGTGCAGGGAGCAGAGGGTCGTGCAGGAGAGGGAGGAGGAGGAGAGGGAGGTGCAGGGGGCAGAGGGTCGTGCAGGAGAGGGAGGAGGAGGAGAGGGAGGTGCAGGGAGCAGAGGGTCGTGCAGAAGAGAGGGGGGGGGAGAGGGAGGTCCAGGGAGGGGCAGAGGGTCGTGCAGGAGGAGGAGGGGAGAGAGGTGCAGGGGGCAGAGGGTCGTGCAGAAGAGGGAGGAGGGGGAGAGGGAGGTGCAGGGGGCAGAGGGTCGTGCAGAAGAGGGAGGAGGGGGAGAGGGAGGTGCAGGGAGCAGAGGGTCGTGCAGGAGAGGGAGGAGGGGGAGAGGGAGGTGCAGGGAGCAGAGGGTCGTGCAGGAGAGGGAGGAGGAGGGGAGGAAGGTGCAGGGAGCAGAGGGTCGTGCAGGAGAGGGAGGAGGGGGAGAGGGAGGTGCAGGAGAGGGAGGAGGGGGAGAGGGAGGTGCAGGGGGCAGAGGGTCGTGCAGAAGAGGGAGGAGGGGGAGAGGGAGGTGCAGGGAGCAGAGGGTCGTGCAGGAGAGGGAGGAGGAGAGGGAGGTGCAGGGGGCAGAGGGTCGTGCAGGAGGAGGAGGGGAGAGAGGTGCAGGGAGCAGAGGGTCGTGCAGGAGAGGGAGGAGGGGAGGGAGGTGCAGGGAGCAGAGGGTCGTGCAGGAGAGGGAGGAGGAGAGGGAGGTGCAGGGGGCAGAGGGTCGTGCAGGAGAGGGAGGAGGAGAGGGAGGTGCAGGGGGCAGAGGGTCGTGCAGGAGAGGGAGGAGGAGGGGAGAGAGGTGCAGGGAGCAGAGGGTCGTGCAGGAGAGGGAGGAGGAGGAGAGGGAGGTGCAGGGAGGGGCAGAGGGTCGTGCAGGAGGAGGAGGGGAGAGAGGTGCAGGGAGGGGCAGAGGGTCGTGCAGGAGAGGGAGAAGGAGGAGGGGTGCAGGGAGCAGAGGGTCGTGCAGGAGAGGGAGGAGGAGAGGGAGGTGCAGGGAGCAGAGGGTCGTGCAGGAGAGGGAGGAGGGGAGGGAGGTGCAGGGAGCAGAGGGTCGTGCAGGAGAGGGAGGAGGAGGAGAGGGAGGTGCAGGGAGCAGAGGGTCGTGCAGGAGAGGGAGGAGGAGGAGAGGGAGGTGCAGGGGGCAGAGGGTCGTGCAGGAGAGGGGGGAGGAGGAGAGGGAGGTGCAGGGAGCAGAGGGTCGTGCAGAAGAGAGGGGGGGGAGAGGGAGGTGCAGGGAGGGGCAGAGGGTCGTGCAGGAGAGGGAGGAGGGGAGGGAGGTGCAGGGGGCAGAGGGTCGTGCAGGAGAGGGAGGAGGAGAGGGAGGTGCAGGGGGCAGAGGGTCGTGCAGAAAAAGGAGGAGGGGGAGAGGGAGGTGCAGGGGGCAGAGGGTCGTGCAGAAGAGGGAGGAGGGGGAGAGGGAGGTGCAGGGAGCAGAGGGTCGTGCAGGAGAGGGAGGAGGGGGAGAGGGAGGTGCAGGGAGCAGAGGGTCGTGCAGGAGAGGGAGGAGGAGGGGAGGGAGGTGCAGGGAGCAGAGGGTCGTGCAGGAGAGGGAGGAGGGGGAGAGGGAGGTGCAGGAGAGGGAGGAGGGGGAGAGGGAGGTGCAGGGGGCAGAGGGTCGTGCAGAAGAGGGAGGAGGGGGAGAGGGAGGTGCAGGGAGCAGAGGGTCGTGCAGGAGAGGGAGGAGGAGAGGGAGGTGCAGGGGGCAGAGGGTCGTGCAGGAGGAGGAGGGGAGAGAGGTGCAGGGAGCAGAGGGTCGTGCAGGAGAGGGAGGAGGAGGAGAGGGAGGTGCAGGGAGGGGCAGAGGGTCGTGCAGGAGGAGGAGGGGAGAGAGGTGCAGGGAGGGGCAGAGGGTCGTGCAGGAGAGGGAGAAGGAGGAGGGGTGCAGGGAGCAGAGGGTCGTGCAGGAGAGGGAGGAGGAGAGGGAGGTGCAGGGAGCAGAGGGTCGTGCTGGAGAGGGAGGAGGGGAGGGAGGTGCAGGGAGCAGAGTGTCGTGCAGGAGAGGGAGGAGGAGGAGAGGGAGGTGCAGGGAGCAGAGGGTCGTGCAGGAGAGGGAGGAGGAGGAGAGGGAGGTGCAGGGGGCAGAGGGTCGTGCAGGAGAGGGGGAGGAGGAGAGGGAGGTGCAGGGAGCAGAGGGTCGTGCAGAAGAGAGGGGGGGGAGAGGGAGGTGCAGGGAGGGGCAGAGGGTCGTGCAGGAGAGGGAGGAGGGGAGGGAGGTGCAGGGGGCAGAGGGTCGTGCAGGAGAGGGAGGAGGAGAGGGAGGTGCAGGGGGCAGAGGGTCGTGCAGGAGAGGGAGGAGGAGAGGGAGGTGCAGGGGGCAGAGGGTCGTGCAGGAGAGGGAGGAGGAGAGGGAGGTGCAGGGAGCAGAGGGTCGTGCAGGAGAGGGAGGAGGAGAGGGAGGTGCAGGGGGCAGAGGGTCGTGCAGGAGAGGGAGGAGGGGAGGGAAGTGCAGGGGGCAGAGGGTCGTGCAGGAGAGGGAGGAGGGGAGGGAGGTGCAGGGAGCAGAGGGTCGTGCAGGAGAGGGAGGAGGAGAGGGAGGTGCAGGGAGCAGAGGGTCGTGCAGGAGAGGGAGGAGGAGAGGGAGGTGCAGGGGGCAGAGGGTCGTGCAGGAGAGGGAGGAGGAGAGGGAGGTGCAGGGAGCAGAGGGTCGTGCAGGAGAGGGAGGAGGAGAGGGAGGTGCAGGGGGCAGAGGGTCGTGCAGGAGAGGGAGGAGGAGAGGGAAGTGCAGGGGGCAGAGGGTCGTGCAGGAGAGGGAGGAGGGGGAGAGGGAGGTGCAGGGAGCAGAGGGTCGTGCAGGAGAGGGAGGAGGAGAGGGAGGTGCAGGGAGCAGAGGGTCGTGCAGGAGAGGGAGGAGGGGAGGGAAGTGCAGGGAGCAGAGGGTCGTGCAGGAGAGGGAGGAGGGGGAGAGGGAGGTGCAGGAGAGGGAGGAGGAGAGGGAGGTGCAGGGAGCAGAGGGTCGTGCAGGAGAGGGAGGAGGAGAGGGAGGTGCAGGGGGCAGAGGGTCGTGCAGGAGAGGGAGGAGGGGAGGGAAGTGCAGGGGGCAGAGGGTCGTGCAGGAGAGGGAGGAGGGGCAGAGGGTCGTGCAGGAGAGGGAGGAGGGGAGGGAAGTGCAGGGAGCAGAGGGTCGTGCAGGAGAGGGAGGAGGAGAGGGAGGCGCAGGGAGCAGAGGGTCGTGCAGGAGAGGGAGGAGGAGGAGAGGGAGGTGCAGGAGAGGGAGGAGGAGAGGGAGGTGCAGGGAGCAGAGGGTCGTGCAGGAGAGGGAGGAGGAGGAGAGGGAGGTGCAGGGAGCAGAGGGTCGTGCAGGCGAGGGAGGTGGAGAGGGAGGTGCAGGGGGCAGAGGGTCGTGCAGGAGAGGGAGGAGGAGAGGGAGGTGCAGGGGGCAGAGGGTCGTGCAGGAGAGGGAGGAGGAGAGGGAGGTGCAGGGAGCAGAGGGTCGTGCAGGAGAGGGAGGAGGAGAGGGAGGTGCAGGGGGCAGAGGGTCGTGCAGGAGAGGGAGGAGGAGGGGAGGGAGGTGCAGGGAGCAGAGGGTCGTGCATGAGAGGGAGGAGGAGAGGGAGGTGCAGGGGCAGAGGGTCGTGCAGGAGAGGGAGGAGGAGAGGGAGGTGCAGGGGGCAGAGGGTCGTGCAGGAGAGGGAGGAGGAGGAGAGGGAGGTGCAGGGAGCAGAGGGTCGTGCAGGAGAAGGAGGAGGAGGAGAGGGAGGTGCAGGGAGCAGAGGGTCGTGCAGGAGAGGGAGGAGGAGGAGAGGGAGGTGCAGGGAGCAGAGGGTCGTGCAGGAGAGGAGGAGGAAGGGAGGGAGGTGCAGGGAGCAGAGGGTCGTGCAGGAGAGGGAGGAGGAGAGGGAGGTGCAGGGAGCAGAGGGTCGTGCAGGAGAGGGAGGAGGAGAGGGAGGTGCAGGGGGCAGAGGGTCGTGCAGGAGAGGGAGGAGGAGAGGGAGGTGCAGGGGGCAGAGGGTCGTGCAGGAGAGGGAGGAGGAGAGGGAGGTGCAGGGGGCAGAGGGTCGTGCAGGAGAGGGAGGAGGAGGGAGGTGCAGGGAGCAGAGGGTCGTGCAGGAAAGGAGGAGGAGGGGAGGGAGGTGCAGGGAGCAGAGGGTCGTGCAGGAGAGGGAGGAGGAGAGGGAGGTGCAGGGAGCAGAGGGTCGTGCAGGAGAGGGAGGAGGAGGAGAGGGAGGTGCAGGGAGCAGAGGGTCGTGCAGGAGAGGGAGGAGGAGGAGAGGGAGGTGCAGGGAGCAGAGGGTCGTGCAGGAGAGGGAGGAGGAGAGGGAGGTGCAGGGGGCAGAGGGTCGTGCAGGAGAGGGAGGAGGAGAGGGAGGTGCAGGGGGCAGAGGGTCATGCAGGAGAGGGAGGAGGAGAGGGAGGTGCAGGGGGCAGAGGGTCGTGCAGGAGAGGGAGGAGGAGGGAGGTGCAGGGAGCAGAGGGTCGTGCAGGAGAGGAGGAGGAGGGGAGGGAGGTGCAGGGAGCAGAGGGTCGTGCAGGAGAGGGAGGAGGAGAGGGAGGTGCAGGGAGCAGAGGGTCGTGCAGGAGAGGGAGGAGGAGGAGAGGGAGGTGCAGGGAGCAGAGGGTCGTGCAGGAGAGGGAGGAGGAGGAGAGGGAGGTGCAGGGAGCAGAGGGTCGTGCAGGAGAGGAGGAGGAGGGGAGGGAGGTGCAGGGAGCAGAGGGTCGTGCAGGAGAGGGAGGAGGAGAGAGAGGTGCAGGGAGCAGAGGGTCGTGCAGGAGAGGGAGGAGGAGAGAGAGGGGGGTGCAGGGAGCAGAGGGTCGTGCAGGAGAGGGAGGAGGAGAGGGAGGTGCAGGGGGCAGAGGGTCGTGCAGGAGAGGGAGGAGGAGAGGGAGGTGCAGGGAGCAGAGGGTCGTGCAGGAGAGGGAGGAGGGGAGGGAGGTGCAGGGAGCAGAGGGTCGTGCAGGAGAGGGAGGAGGAGGAGAGGGGGGTGCAGGGAGCAGAGGGTCGTGCAGGAGAGGGAGGAGGGGAGGGAGGTGCAGGGAGCAGAGGGTCGTGCAGGAGAGGGAGGAGGAGAGGGAGGTGCAGGGAGCAGAGGGTCGTGCAGGAGAGGGAGGAGGAGGAGAGGGAGGTGCAGGGAGCAGAGGGTCGTGCAGGAGAGGGAGGAGGAGGAGAGGGGGGTGCAGGGAGCAGAGGGTCGTGCAGGAGAGGGAGGAGGGGAGGGAGGTGCAGGGAGCAGAGGGTCGTGCAGGAGAGGGAGGAGGAGAGGGAGGTGCAGGGAGCAGAGGGTCGTGCAGGAGAGGGAGGAGGAGAGGGAGGTAGAGGGAGCAGAGGGTCGTGCAGGAGAGGGAGGAGGAGAGGGAGGTGCAGGGAGCAGAGGGTCGTGCAGGAGAGGGAGGAGGAGAGGGAGGTGCAGGGGGCAGAGGGTCGTGCAGGAGAGGGAGGTGCAGGGGGCAGAGGGTCGTGCATGAGAGGGAGGAGGAGGAGAGGGAGGTGCAGGGAACAGAGGGTCGTGCAGGAGAGGGAGGAGGGGAGGGAGGTGCAGGGAGCAGAGGGTCGTGCAGGAGAGGGAGGAGGAGGGAGGGGCAGGGAGCAGAGGGTCGTGCAGGAGAGGGAGGAGGAGAGGGAGGTGCAGGGAGCAGAGGGTCGTGCAGGAGAGGGAGGAGGAGAGGGAGGTGCAGGGAGCAGAGGGTCGTGCAAGAGAGGGAGGAGGAGAGGGAGGTACAGGGAGCAGAGGGTCGTGCAGGAGAGGGAGGAGGAGGGAGGGGCAGGGAGCAGAGGGTCGTGCAGGAGAGGGAGGAGGAGAGGGAGGTGCAGGGAGCAGAGGGTCGTGCAGGAGAGGGAGGAGGAGAGGGAGGTGCAGGGAGCAGAGGGTCGTGCAGGAGAGGGAGGAGGAGAAGAGGGAGTGTTGGACTTGGGCCTTCTGGCAGGTTCACCCCTGAACTTTTTGCCTTGAATTATAGGGATTCCTGGTCTTTGCGCACTTTAGCACTGTGGCGCAGTGTAAAGTGCGTGCGCACTTTGAGTGCATGAGGTGAGATAAGCCTGCCCTCCCATAGGAATGCATGGGGAATGTCTGTGTCCCTGGTAGTTCCTGATGCGTGAGGTGTGCATGGTCAAGTTTGGTATGTGTGAACTAGGGGGAGTGAATGCTGCGAGATGGTGTATGCGGCATGTATGTGTCTAGAAGGGAAGTGCTACTTCTGGACATTGATGTGTGTGTGCAGAGAGGGTGCTGGAGCGTGATTGGCTGGAGCTGGCTGGCATGCCAGGCTCCAGGAAGTCTGGATGGGTCTGCCCGGTGGTGAGTGGGAGATTAGCATGAGTGATGTGTGGGAGGAGTGTACCTGTGTCCTGGATGGGCTGGGTTTTCCCCACACAATGCTGGCTCCGCCCCCCTGTGGTGTAACTGATGACCCAAGCCTCCCCAGTGAATGAAATGGGTGGTTGGGCCATCAAGAGTGCTCCAGAACCAGCTGCGACTGGTTTCTCCCCACACCCTGCACCTTTAGACAAAGGGTTGCTCTGTATAAAAAGAGGCTGTGACCTCTTGAAAAATGTTCTTGTTTGCCAACTTGAAACTACCAGGGGCGTGTTGCTGCTTGGGCCCAGGGGAAGGCTTGCCTCCCTGGGCCCTGCCCAGCCCCTGGATGCCTTCTCCCTCTGGGGTCTCTCTGCCTTGCCTTGATGCCCTGGAGGACTTTTCTCTGCTGTGCTTGCCCCTGGACTCGTGGGGCCTCTTTGCCCTGCCCAGCTCCTGGATGCCAGAGGGACTGTTGCCTAGCGCAAGGAGCGCTTTATTGGCTTTATAGCGCATGGGAGCGCTTTTATTCTGCCCCTAGCGCTTGAAAGCGCTGTGTTGTTCCCTAGCGCTCGGAGCGCTTTATTTTTACTTTTGCCCCTGTTTATTACTTAAAGCGAGCGAGTGCCCACCTCGCTGTTTATTTTTAATCTCGAGGGTGCCACCCCTCTGAAATGCCCCAGAGATTCACCGCCGCGGCCCGAGCGCCACAAAACAGGAAGTCAGGCACTACAGTGCCTGATGCGGGGCGGGACTTCCGGTTTGCCGGAGGAAGTCCCGCCCGCCGCCGCGCTGGGATTGGCCAGCGCCGCCAGGGAGACTGAGCCTGGGGCTGAGTCCCGGTCCCGAGATGGGGGACCGGGTGAAGACCCCTGTGTCAAGAAAGCGGGGCTCTCATGAGGTTAGAGAGCCCCGCCCGCTGCCCTGCTGACACCCGCCGAGGCCCCCGTGAGCGAGGGAGGGCCCCGGCAGACTGCTGCAAGAAGATGGTGTCCCCCGCCGCCTCCGGAGAGCAGCCGGTGAGTAGAGCTGCCCCGGGGGGGGCGGGGGGTGGTGAAAGTGCGCGAGGGATCCCCTCGCAACGCTGAGCGGCCCCGCTTGACAGAGGGACGCTCCAACGGCCCCCAGTAGTTCTTTGAGCCTAGAGGGCTCGGTGGGGGCATAGCGTTTTCTTCTGTCCGTGCGCTCCGCCTTCAGGTGCCTTCAGGGCGGCCCCGGATGGTAGAGGGCCGCCCCAACGTTTCCCCAGAGCACAGTATCGAGTGAAAGGGCCCGAGGAGCCCGTGCTGAGCCCCGTGGCTCCAACGTGTTGGGGCATTGTATTTACTGCAGAGCCTGAGGGCTCCCACGCTGGGCAGTAGTGTTTCTTGAGCCTAGATGGCTCCAACCCGGGACATATTTGTTTTTAGAGCCAGAGGGCTCAGTTGGGCACAGTCCTTGTCCTGAGGGGCCAGTGAGGGCCCCTGTCGCAGTTCTGTTTCCAGCTGCCCAGCAATTAGTGGGCAGCTGCACCGTTTAGGTTTTCCTCCCTAGGGACATGTACTGTGAACTGAGGAGTGAGGCGCACTCCTTCCTCCCTGGCCTTTCCCCAGCTGCGCAGCCCTTAGTGCCAGCTGCAGCGTTTAGGCCCCCTGTTCTGTCCCTCAGCTGCCCAGCACTTTGTGGGCAGCTGCTACGTTTAGGTCTTGGCGC
Source organism: Lissotriton helveticus (assembly GCF_964261635.1). Lineage (NCBI taxonomy): Eukaryota > Metazoa > Chordata > Amphibia > Caudata > Salamandridae > Lissotriton > Lissotriton helveticus. The sequence goes on along the minus strand of NC_136069.1, from coordinate 1,730,077,455 downwards.
AGTGGCGCAACCTGGACCCTGGACTTTGATGTAAGTTCATGTTACTGTGATTTCTGCAAAGTGCTCTTTGCTGCACCGCTGAATGTGTTGTTGATACATCATGTGCCTTGTTTCTCTTACACCTCTGAATGAATGTTATGCATTGCATCATGTGTTTTGTCCCCAGGTCTATGCCCCTACTTGTATTGTGATACTGAGGTGGTTGTTCTTGCTAGTGCAGGTGGTGCTAGTAAGGTCCTGGTTCCCTGCGTAACCTGTTCCTAGGGTGGTTAGGATTGCGTAGGGGGGACTTACCAGTTACCAGTGGGTACTGGTTGTGTGCTTTATGTCCTATTTTGTGTTACAGTGATCTTCTGTTATAAGTGATCCCAAGGGCTTGATACTAAGCTTGCCCCCTGACCAGAGTCCCAGGACCAGTGGACTCTATGGTGCCTTCCCTGCCAAATTGCTGGGACTTGTCTGATCTCCCTGGGCCCCTGGGGCCTCGCTGAAGTGTGCCTCGCTCGTTCCCCTCGGCAGCTCGTGCCGGCAGCCCGTCCAAGCCTCGAGCAGCGCCGCTCTCCCTTGAGCCGCGCCACTTCGCTGGGTCGCCCGCATCCTGCCTTCGCCCTCCTCTTCTGAGCCGCACACATTGGTCGCCCCAGAGAAACGCTTGTACCTTGCCGGCCGCCCGTCCAAGCCTCGAGCCGCGCCGCTCTCCCCTGAGCTGCGCCGCTTCGCTGGGCCACCCGCTCAAGTTTACTAAGGAGGTCACTCGCATTATTCCGTGCAACCAGGACGGAAGGTACTGTCTGATAGGCTATGTTCTAAGTTCTAGGCCTACAAGTATTGTATTGTTACTTCTAAAAGTGCTGATTCCTGACAGTGGTCCAGGTGGCCCTGTCTTGTAAATATCCCCTGTAAATTCTGCCCGTGCCTCTGGCACATTGTAAAGTGTGTGTTTTATCTAAATGTGTGTTGGTGTAATACAAAGGCTATTTTTATATAACCTTGTGTGGAGTTTCCTTTGTGGTGGGCCTTTGGGTGTTGTTGCTGGGGTGCATGCGCAAATACTTAACTTACATCGCCTCCAAGTTTAGCCTTGCTGCTCGCGCCACGTTACCTAGAGGGTGAGTAGGGGTTATCTTGGCGTGTAACTCCCTTGCCCTGACTTGGGTGTGGTGGTCTCTGACTGACTTTGGCGAAAGCCTTGGCCAGCCAGAGATCCCATTTCCAACATTGGCGGCAAGCGGTGGGATAAGGATTTGTGTTTGCGTTGTACCTTAGTAGCAGCTGGCTGCACCACAAAACTCTGCATTTTAGATAAAAACATTTTGGGGATTATTGTATGGAGTTTGCTAAAAATGTCATTTCTGTGGAAATGTGTTTCTTGTGCACTTTGAGTTAGGTGTCCCTAGCTCGGGAGGGTAGATCATCCCCCTAAGTGCAGTGTGTTTTCTGGATTCACCAGGAGGGTGGGATCCAGTGGTGGCAGCATAAGTGTGTCCAGTGCATGTGTCCCCCGTCCCTGCCCTGGAGTAATGGTACCTGTGTCAAGTGTGGTCAGGTTGAGAAGTCAGGGATGGTAGAAACTGCCTTACCAGTCTGGGGAGGGGTGTGTGTGGATGAATGGTGTGTGGCACTGGACATGTTTGTGAGTTCTCTGGATGGGGAGCTTGCTGAATGCTAGTTTTGCTCAGATATTTAAGTCCTGTGTGTTGAACTTTTCCCAAGAACGTCTGCAGATAGTGGAGCCTGCTTTTTGATTTCTGTGGTCTGTTGAGAGACAGAATTTTGGGAGTTGGTAATGTTCTGGGAGGAGAGAGGCATAGGGGATGGAGTGATTCCAAAAGGAGTGTCTGAGGTGTCTTCCAGCCCAGCGTGGTGGAAGAGGTAAAGTGTAGCCCAGCTAGGTCTCGGTGTAGGGGCTCACGTCCTGTCTCAAGAGGAGAAGGAGTGGGTGGGACTGCATGTCTCCAGGTGCCCGAAACCCAGTGTCAGGGCCTGGAATGTTTCTGAAGGGAACATCAGGTCGGGGGCCTAGGCTGTACCAATAGGTCATTTGAGGAGGATCTTCCAGAGTGTCTGGAGAACGTGGAACCTCTGTAACCAGGGTTCCAGTAGTTCTGGTGTCTGGCAGTACCGCTCCAGTTGGGAGGGTGCAGAAGTCCAGATGGAGGGGTGCGAGGGGGATAGGTTCCCCAGTGGAAGAGCCAGTGGGTCAGGGGCCAGCCAGAAGGGTTGTGTCGCCAGTGAGTGACCATGGTGATGCCACTTCTGTCCTGAGTGTCAGGCAGACTTGTACATGACACATTAGTTATGTGTCACCCTCAAGGAAGTCCTGGTGCGCCAGGCATCTGACCAAAGGGGTACGTCCCTTGGTTGGGGAGCCAGTAGCCGGTGTTTCCGGATCTGGACGTAAGGGCAACTGTATGTAGTGTCCTGAAGTTACAAGAGGGAACTCCTGCCTGAAGAGAAGGAACTGGGTAAGCTGTATGGGGTATTGACCTGCAGTGGTTGCCTTGCTGCTGAAGGAGGAGAGAAAGTCTTAGATTTTTGTTTTCAACTTGTAGAAGTCCTGGTGCGCCAGGCATCTAACCAAAGGGTAGCGTCCCTAGGTTAGGGAGCCAGGTTCAGGTGTTGCCTGTCCTGGACGGCAGGGCGACTGTAGCCAGTGTCCTGGCCGGTTTGTCTTCTAGGGGTACCCCTGTGAACACAGGTGGGGCTCATCTTAAGTGAAGAGACCCTGTGTTTCCCAGAAGGGGTGGTACAGGCCTAGCAGGGATCTTTAGGGTTCTTGGCTGAGTGTTGTGGTACTACCCTCAGAGCAGGTGGGGCCTACCTTAAGTGGAGGGACCCTGTTCTACAGTGGGAGGGTGCAGAACTCTGGAAGGGGGTCAGAGGGAGTCTGACCCCTGTGCATCCGGTGAATGTGAATCCCAGGTGGTAAACCAGTTAAGGGAGCTGTGACTCTGTCATGACCAGCCTGGTGTCCTGTAGGCACCGCACTGAGCCGCGTCTGCCTTCGGCCGCGCAGCCTATGCCGCTCGCCGTCCCCGTCTCGACGCGGTCCGTGAGCCGCCGCCTGCGCCGCATCTGGCAACCCGCAAAGTGCAACGCCTCACTACACCGTTCTTGTGCTGGTCTGACCGTGGTCACTGCTGCTGAGGAAGTAAGGTCCTAAACTGGTGGGAGAGTTGTGTTCTGGAGGGTGCTTCAGAAGTAGAGGTAGGGTGGGGCATTCTTGCCCGTGACCTCTGGTCAGCCTGAGGGTGCGGACCCTAGGTTGAAGGATCAGTGGTAGTTTGGAACTATACTGAGAAAGGGAGTGGAGAATGGCTAGTGCAGGCCAGGGGTTACTACCCCCCACTCTGTGGATGGGCATGGACCAGTGGTATCTAGGTGGCCTAGTGCCTGGTCCTAGCCGTGGACAACTAAGGAGTACCAGTGGGGTAGCCTAGTTGGGCCTGTTTTTTTTTAAGGATGTGCTTGTCTTATGGATCAACGTGGCGTAGAACCGGAGGGTGTCCCTGCAGTGCGGGCCCGCGTCCGTGTTCTATCGCCCCAAGCAGGGAAGTCCATCACAGTGGTGATTGGCCTACCCTGCGTTTTGACTGGAAGGGGGTTGTGTTGGACTTGGGCCTTCTGGCAGGTTCACCCCTGAACTTTTTGCCTTGAATTATAGTGATTCCTGGTCTTTGCGCACTTTAGCACTGTGGCGCAGTGTAAAGTGCGTGCTCTCCCTGAGTGCGTGTGTGAGATTGGCCTGCCCTCCCATAGGAATGCATGGGGAATGTCTGTGTCCCTGGTAGTTCCTGATGCGTGAGGTGTGCATGGTAAGCATGGGCGGATTTTGCGGATTCGCAATCCGCGAATTTGCGGATTTGCGTATTCGCGGATTGCGAAAATCCGCAAATTCCGCGAATTCTCGCGGATTTGCGGATTTTTGGGGGGGGTGTATGTTCGCACGGGTTTCTGCAAGTTCGCGAGGGTTTGTACAATTTCGCAAATTGCGAACTTACTTGTCGGGTCGCCAGTTTTGCCAACTTGTTGTTTCTACGTGCCCAGCCTGTTTGCAAGGCTTTCTTCATCACTGCCACCCTCTGTCACCACTGGCACTCTCTTTGGTCACCCATGCCACCCTCTGGCTCACCCATGTTACCCTCTGTGTCATCACAGCACCCTCTGGTTCACCAGTGTACATTATTGGGGCAAAGCAAAGCACTGCCATCCTCTGTCAACACTGGCACTCTGGTTCACCCATGCCACCCTCTGGCTGACACACCCATGCCACCCTCGGTGTCATCACAACACCCTCTGATTGACCAGTGAGTGTACATTATTGAGGCAACGCAAAGCACACCTGCTAAGTGCTTTAAGTTTTGCAAACAACAACACCTGCCCTGCCCCAACTGACATTAATGAAGGCTGGCACCTGCTTGTCTGCTCCCTTTCCTTTTTGTTGCAAATGCAATGTAAATTTTTTTTAAACAGGATGCAATGGCATACTTGTAACTATTCTGTGACTGTCAGAGCAGGGTCACACAATAGTTGCAAGTAGGCAACCGGATTCTGGAGGGCCCCTTCAGGAAGCACTACAGGTAAATGGTTACAAATGATGAGCTCGAACTTTTGCACCTGCTCGTTGGTTTTGCTTTTGCAAAACTCGTTTTTCGGTAATTTTGCCATATTCGCGAGGCGCGGCGTTGTGCGAAATCGACCGTGGAAGCCGCGAACTCGTGCGAGTTACCCCGAGGTTGAGTATGGGCGCCGCCATTTTGTTTGCGTGACGTATTTCCGTTTCCGCCCGCTATGTGTAATCTCGCGCGATGAGCGCCTTGCGAATACAAGTTCGCACGAGCTCGCAAGAGAAATCGCGTGCGAACTTACTTACACGCACGTGTTCGGGCGGCCATCTTGTTTTTCATTCATTCCTATGTGTCTGGGCATGGTGTTTCTATCCTCTGAATATCTCTGCCATCCTTTGCTTGTTTTATTTTTTTTTTGATCTATTAAACTTATTTTCTATCCCTCTTGTTTTCTAGGTCTATATTTTTGTGTTTTAGTCTACTTTTGTTTACTTTTCAACTACTTTTTTAAACTTTTATTTCCTTCTTTTCTACTCTTATTCTTTTTCATTTTATCTCCTTACCTGCCCAGAACATGGTGAAGACAGCAGTCAAGCTGCCCAAGACGGGCGCCGCAGCCCGTGCCCGGCTCCCGTGTGGCCGCTTGAGGGCGGAAATGGTGGTGCCCCGGGAGATCTTCAGTCCTGAGGAGGTGGGCTCACTCGTTTTTTATGTGCAGCGCCGTCTCCCCAGGACCATCGCGGCAGGCGGCAGGATCGCTGCCGGTTACACCAACAGCCAGGAGCGACGGAAGCGGTGGGGGCAGGTGTGCCGGGCCCTTTTTAACATCACGGGGGTCCAGCGCACCTATAATCAGGTGACCCACCGCTGGACCGACATCCTGGATCGGGAGCGCGACCTGCTCGACCTGCTCGACCTGCTGGGAGTGGAGGTCCCCGGGCTTGGTGAGTAGTAGTAGCAATTTTTTCATCACTCACTACTCTGTTTTTTCTCCTGCTCTGTGTGTTATATTGCAAATGTTTGCTTTAACTTTTTTACAAAGAGCAATAATGCTGCCGATTACATTGATAAGAGAGGTAAATTAATATTTCAAAATCTTCTGTGCATTTCAGGTGCACTGCTCTCCTTCTCTATGGCGGTGCCACTGCTTATTTGTTTTCTATTTTGTGTTAATTTATTTGGGCTGAGTAATGTATGAGTGTACTTTACAGAACTGTGTAATGCTAGGCACAAAGGGGCAGATTTACAAGCCCCTTGCGCCACGTTTACGCTGCCTTACCTGACGCACAGCGACGTAAACGTGGCGCATCCCTGCGAGTCATGTACAACGTGATGCATCTAGGGAGATGCGCCACGTTAAGGCCTGGGCCTGCGCCACAATGGGTGCGTTCCCACGCAGGCGGGTGGGGGGGTGGGGGGTGGTGGTCAGGCAGCTGTGTGCCTCGCAAAAGTGCCTGTTTGAAATCTACCAGATTTAACGCAGGCACTTCCGCGACGCTGCTACGTCAATTCTTTATGCCTGCTTGCTTGAAGCAGGCGTAAGGACTGATGCGGTATGCTGAGTATTGGGCAGCCCTGAGCATTGCTAGAGTTGCATCGCGCCTGCGACGCGACTCTAGAGATGCACCCCTCTTTCGTCACGAGATGCGTCACGCATCTGCCTACCCTTGCGCCAGGGTTTGCCGCATTGTAATTGCGGCGCATCTGCCGTGACCCAAGGTTAGTTTGCGTTACGCATTTGTTCTGGTGCACATCTGGAGGTGCCCAGCTCAGAACTCGCAAGTATGCCCCTAAGTGTCAGATTAGCAATTACCTGCGCATCCCTGCAAAGTGTGAGGCACGCCAGCACCACCCATTTCAATGCGGCACACCATGGCGCCTCTCTTGTTGTGGCGCTGCGTCAAAAAAGTGACGCAAGAACGGAGCAAAAGAGCTGCAAGGGGCTTGTAAATCTGCCCCTAGAGTAGAGGCTCAAGTGCAGTCCTTTCTTTGTAGCCCTCTTTTTGGCAGAAATAGTTAGTTCTTGTTCTTTCTAAATGTTTGATTTGGTTGACAAGGACATCGACACGCAGCAATCATCAATTTTTTCTGTTCTTTCTTTCATGTTGTACGTCAGGTCCGCCCAGGGGCAAGCGGACAGAAACAGTGGATGCAGTGGTTCCAAAGGAGGAGGATGCAGGCCAGGGCGGCGAGTGCTCCTTTGCTGGCCCCAGTAAGTTTTCATTTAAATATAGAGGACCTATTGTTGTCCAAGCGTTCCTAATTTAATTTTTTCGAAATAGTGTTTAGATAGTAGCAAAATCCATAATACTACTGTTGCAGGGACAATTCTCGACAAACCAAACTATGGACACTAAAGACCAGAGTAAAAATATTTCAGAGTGGTGTGTTTGGCACACTGTATAAACCTGGTAGTGTCAGCAGCACGGACTCCTCCTTGCAAAAATTACAAAACCTTTCGCTCAGTCACTCTAGTCAGGAGGACCAAAAACCACAGAGTCTATTCAAGTTTAAAAGCTTTATTAAAAGTAAAAGTAAACACATATATTAAAATAAAGTTAGCTGGAAAAGGAAAAGTGCTTGCTGCTGAGTTGATGAGTAATGGAAGTTGGAACACATTTCTTGTGGTCGAGCCGAGCTTTCACCTGGTTTGAAGTTGATGTTGTTCTTGTCCATAGAAGTCCAGCGTCTGTCTGTTCAGAGAAAAATGGTGTGTGTTAAAATTAAGCAAGCATTCATCAATTGTGACAAAGAAAAGCAGCAAGACAACAGCCTTCCCTGGAAGGAGGGACATTTTTACTTTAGACTAGAGTAGACAGTCAATTAATTTTTCTGTTGTTTTCAAATTTCTTCCTTCCTAAACCAAATACTAGTGAGTGGTGTAATCTAACAGTCTTAAATATATTTTTTAGGTGGAACATCTGGTGGCGGGGCCAGCTCGGACGTGATCGTGATTGACTCCGAGTCTGAGGACTACTCTGTGGAGGATGCTGCGCCAGAGGGCAATCAGACTGTGAGGAAGCAGGCAGTGGCGGTGGCGAGTACAGGTAAGCTGGATCATGGTACTATCTGACTCTTAGATAGCATATGATGTGTATCCAGTGCTGGCCCAGTGACAAATTACAATATGGTAATTACAGCAGGCTGGGACTGACAGACAGATAGAAGCAGAGAGAGAAGAAGACAGAAGGAGAGAGAGAGAGAGGGAGGGAGCCAGAGGGAGGGTGAGGGAGGGAGACAGAGAGACAGCGAGGTAGAGGGAGACACAGGGAGACAGAAAGAGGGAGACAGAGAGAGAGAGAGAGAGAGAGGGAAACAGACATATCGCCTGGGCCTGGTGCAGATGATACGGTTGCTGGTGTGGTTAACGGCTCAGGGGAAAAGTCACTCACTTCTGCCAGATCTCTTTCATATGAAAGAGCACCAAACCATAAGTGCCCCACCTTGCCCCTCCATGCAGACGCCCATGATACTGGCCTGAATAGATTTGTACTGCGCTGGCTAGTTGCTAGTTGTACTGTGACACAACTTCCTACTGAATCATTTTGTGTTAATCATATTTTTAAAGAGCATTCGTTACAGATTATGTCTTTCTTTCTTCTATAGTTGGTAATACTAAAACGTCTAAACCGACGAGGTGTATGAAGGCTGTACTGGCCCGGCAACGGAGGCTGGAAGCAACTGTTGCCCAATATCGGCGCCTGGTGGAAATGGAGGAGGACGACACGCACTCCAGTGCATCCAATCTAACATCTGCATCCTCCTCCGTGACCCCACGTTCTGCCGGTAAGCGCAGTGCTCCAGCGAACCGGAGCCGTGCTGGAAGACGCCACCGCCGAGCAGCAACAGCTGCACCTCGCAGTACTGTTAAGGCTCGCTTGCGCCGAGCACTCCGCAGAGTGTCCGACCTAGAGGCGGAGGTCCAGAAGTGGAAGGAGTATCAGAATGTGGTGGAGGGCCTCCGCTTAGATCACGCCACCCTCCAGGAGAAGTACGACGCCCTGGCCCTAAGGCATGATGCCCTGGAGGCCAAATTCAACATCTTGCATCCATAGAGTGTCCCTTGCCCCTTTTTTAGAGACTTTTGGGGGGTGGGAATTGGGAGTTGGGTTTTTTGGGGACTTTTGATGGACTATTTATTTGTTGGGGTTAGGGAGGGTCTTGCGGGAGATTATTTTGTTAGGGATATAAATATACTTTTTCAAACTTTATCTGAGCATACCTGTTTTTTTACTACTTTTGAGCTTGGTGGGTGGTGGTTTTGCAGTAAGTTCATTTAACTCAACACTGTCATCGTGTTGGTTCACGTGCAATAGGCCAAATGTTTTCCTAAGTAAATGCCTGTCACAGAGTTTGTTAATTCAAGAGCCCTAGGACTTTACTGCTAGTACCACTGTCACTCTCTCGCCTCTCCGAATACTCCATTATACTACCTCCCATCCAAACGCTTATCTTACCTGTAATTTGTGTTTGAGGGCTGGCTCCACCTGGAATTCACAGTGTCCTAAGGCGTTCTGCAGCAGGGCCCCAACTGGAGTTTCCCGGCGTGGATTTTCTGCAAAACAAAAGCAATCAACATTAGAAATGTGGCAGCGGTGCTCACACAACCCAAAAACCTAGAAGCCCCAGAGACAGCACCCCTGAGACAGGCAAGCGAGCAATAATAACGCCTACACGTTCACGTGTAATAGGCCAAATGTTTTCCTAAGTAAATGCCTGTCACAGAGTTTGTTAATTCAAGAGCCCTAGGACTTTACTGCTAGTACCACTGTCACTCTCTCGCCTCTCCGAATACTCCATTATACTACCTCCCATCCAAACGCTTATCTTACCTGTAATTTGTGTTTGAGGGCTGGCTCCAACTGGAATTCACAGTGGGGGACTCGTCAACGTAAGTTTCTTCATTGTGCAGAATCCAGGCATCAGCATTATGGGTAATGGATAGGGTGAGTCTGGAGGAGGAGGACTCAGGATAGACGACCAGGACTGAGTTCTTGTCAACTAACTGTTGTGAACCTGAGGAATGCTGCGGCATCAAAATCAAGACAGTTCTGTTGATGGGCTTGTTGTTTTATTGGTTGATTACAGTTTTGTTGGGAATGTGATGAAGCACTTGCTAAAGAAAGACAGACACACAGGAATAAAAGTGAATAAGGAGGACTAATTACAATTAATGAATGATTGGCTCATTTTCAGAACTCGCTGTCAGGGAAGCAGAACTCGTCCTCATACTCTGCTAAATCATCAGTCGGGGTTACTTCTGGTAACTGAGGAGAACTTTCCTCAGGTAGGTCGGTGTCCTCTTCTTCCTGCGTGGATTCTCGTACTCTGTAATCTGGTGGTATGAAGTGCTGGTTCATCTTTATCAAGGTGAGCCGCTACACATTTGCGGGCAAGAGGCGGGACCTTTTGGAAGTCACAATGCCACCAGCAGAACTAAAAACACGTTCTGAGGACACGCTTGCAAGTGGGCAAGACAAGTAATTGATAGCCAGGTTGGTGAGCTCTCGCCATATTTTTCTTTTCCCATGCCAATACGCCAATGGGTCCTCAGTAATATTGACCTCTGTTGAGTCATCCAGATAGGCTTGCACCATTGAAAGAATGTCCTCCCGCATTCCTGTACTTTGCACTTCTGTGTCCTTTCTAGGACAAGGAAACCCTAGCTGAGTTAGCCAACCCGCTTCAGACATATCGTCTGGGCCTGGTGCAGATGATACGGTTGCTGGTGTGGTTAACGGCTCAGAGGAAAAGACACTCACTTCTGCCACAGGCACAGATGCAGAAGTGCTTTTTTGGGACGCCTGATGGCCGGCTGATTCACTAGTAGTACTGTCTTCTCCTACAGTTTCCTTCCGCTCTCTTTCAAAACGAATGGCTGACTGAGCTAGCCAACCTTTGTACTCTGTAACATCCGATGTTTCAAAAGGAATTATTACTTTGTCAAACAATGGCTTTTTGTAACGTGGATCCAGAATAGTAGCACAAATGTAGTGCTGTTGTTTCTTGATATTTACAAGCCGTTCATTGCTAACTAGGCGTTGTAATAATCTCTGCGCCAACTCATGTGCTTCGTTCTTTCCAACGTCCTTTAATTGTGAAGACACCACCTTGACTTGGTGCTCGAGCTTCAGCAACAATGGGATAGCTTTGCTCAAAGAACAGTCCTCCCTGCTGACGTCACGCGTGAAGACCTCAAAAGGACGAAGCATGTCTGTCAGGCTTTTAACTAGCTGCCATTGCTCCACCGCTAGCATCATTTCTGTCGTATCACCACCCAGGTTGTAGAAATACTCATTGACTACTGGAAACAGCTCATGCAGACGCTCAAGCATGTAGAAGGTTGAGTTCCAACGTGTTGCCACCTCCTGGATAAGTGCTTTCACTGGCATTCTACGTTCATTTTGCTTGCGCCTCAGCTCCTTCCGGGCCTTAAAAGAATGGTTGAAATGTGTGCATATTCTTCTGCAGATGGTCAGTGTTTTGTCGACTGCAAGTTCTTTTTTCAAAAAATTTTGCACAACAAGGTTGATACAGTGCGCCAAACACGGCACTCTGAAATAGAAACCGTCCTCCATGGCCTTAACTACATTCCTGCAATTATCTGTAGAAACATAACCAACCTTGCAATTTCTTGGGCGCAGCCATTGCGAGACGTTTTTGTTAAAGTCAGCCAAAATGTTGACTGCAGTATGACTTTTCTCCATGCCAAACATGGCTAATGTTGCATGTTTACGAGCACCCTTAAAAATCTCGACCAAGTCACCACCTGCATTTATCTGTTTTATAACCCCTGAAAAAGAGACCCAGTGTGCAGTGATGCACATGTAATCAAGGGCTTGGCAACTGGTCCACATGTCTGTTGTCAGGTGTATAGTGTGAACAGCACTCTTCTGCAAAGCTGCCCCCACCAACTCAAGCACCTCTTTGTGTAGTGCTGGAACAGCAACCCTGGCAAAATAGTACCGGCTAGGAACCTTCCATTTAGGGGCCAATGTTGCCACGAGTTCAAGGAAACCCACACCTTCGACAAACGAAAAAGGGAGAAGGTCCACCGCTAGCATTTTTGCCAGCTTAGTGTTATACAGGCGTACAGTTGGGTGGTTGCGTTGAAATTGCGCACCTGAGGAGAACATGGCTGAAATGGTGCGCTGGACAAATTTACGGGATGATGCTGATGCCTTCTTCGACCCACTTCTGATCAGTGTTGACATTTTCCGCATTGGTGTGTCTCCCAGACTCTCAGTGTGCCTGCTATGTGTTACGGAGGGTGTGGTGCTGCCAGGGGTACTAGGTGCAACCGGACACATGTCTGACGCTTCTTCTACCTCCCCGTCATCTTCAGATGAAACACCTAACATGGGTATATTTTGGCCACTTGCCCTTTGGGATCGCTTTCCCTTGACGTTTGCTAGGTGCGGAAACCATTCGACAGCGTGCTTTCTTTCAAGATGACCTATCTGGCCTCCGGTTCCATAGTTGGTACCAGTCTTACCGCGGCTAACGCTAGTCTTACAAATGCAACAAACGGCTATGTTATCATACTTTTCATGGACACTAAAAAAGTTCCAAACTGGGGACTGGAAACTTCTGGTTTTGCCGCACGAGGTGATACTGCTGCCAATGCCAGATGAAGCAGTGGTGGATGAGCCTTGCAGACATCTACTGGGTTGTGCAATTATTGCAGCAACCTTACTTGAGGGAGTCGAGCTGGATGGAGTCCCCCTCTGGGGAGAAAATATGGGAGCTGTAGGTTTTGTTGAACTTGTTGTACTACTTGACTGCGTTGGTGGTGCTACCAGTGGCACGTCGCCAGGGTCACGCTCAGCATGACGTCGGGATAGGGTATAAATGTCTGTCTGCTGCATGGCCGGTGTGGCTGGACTGACATGTGTGATGACTAGGTCATTGCTGTCATCCTGTTCAACAACATCAGAATGCACCACTTCATCAAGTCCGACGTTCGGATCCATAAGTATGAGCTTTCCGGGGCCCTTCCTTTTAACATGTGATACCTTTCGCAGCTCATGGTGTGCCTCCCTCTCAGACGTCGGAGATGGTTGCCAATCTAGATCCAGATCATCATCTGATGGAGCGGGGATTGAAGAGGAACTTCTACACACCCTCCTTGATCTTTTCCTTGCTGGGGAGCTGGGAGAAAATGAATCATCAGGAGGAGTGGCTTCGTCTTCCTGACATGATACCCCGGCTCCAAAGTCAATTTCCTCCTGTGCCCCTACTTCTGGAAGAGCAACCATTGTGGGCACTTGCACCGCTCCATGCGCCGCTACATGGGCATCTTCACTGACCTCTACTTGCAAGTCTCCATGGACCTCTCCTTCTCGGACTTCTCCTTCTCGGCCTTCTCCTTCTCGGCCTTCTCCTTCTCGGCCTTCTCCTTCTCGGCCTTCTCCTTCTCGGACAGCTCCTTCTCGGACAGCTCCTTCTCGGACAGTTCCTTCTCGGACAGCTCCTTCTCGGACAGCTCCTTCTCGGACAGCTCCTTGCGCATGTACTTCTGCTTGTACTAGTAGCCCATGCAGTTGTTGTTGCGGCTTTGGTTGTTGAATAGTACTTGTGAGATGAGTTAAAACCTGTGTTGATGGCGTGCTGCTACTTTCTTGCGATGATCCAACATCACTGGTCGTTGGTGATTCAAGAACTAAACAGGCTACCCGTGCAGCACTCATGGTGGGCCTTTGTTTTTTTTGTTGTTTTTCCCCCAAAAATTTATTGGTTGAGCCACCAGTCTCCTTGGTAAGTGGTGCCACTTGCTTCTTCTTCTCCTTAGTAGAGACATCTTTCTTGCAAGAGGACCTACGGGCACCTCTTTTTGAAACCATCTTCTTCAGATGTCGGAACAACAGGCCGCAGCAGCACTTCTTCCTGGCACTGATGCTCAACGATGATGCGGAGTTTTGTGCACCTAAAAGCAAACGAAGACAGAGGAACATCAGTAAATATATGTTGCATATGTAGCGCTTCAATAAACAGTTTGCAAGTAGGCATTTATGAATACACACGTGCACACCACACAATATGGAAATTTCAAAATTAGGATTTGCTAAATTTTTGGGAAACAGGAATTTAACATTGATCCAAGAGAGCACACACAGAGAGGGTTGTACTTTCATGTACCCCTGACTCCGCCTGGGCACAATGGGTGAAAGCAAGGCACAATGGGTGCAGGCCTATGTCTCAAAGCTCACTGCCTGCCTTCAAAATGGCCGCTTGACCCCCCCATCCACATGGCCAGGACCATGCCTCAAAATGGCCACCACCAACATAGCCAGCACCCAACCCCTACTCCAAAAAGTGAAAAAACACAACACAAATCAAATCACCACAATCCAATGCCATCCATCAAGTTTCAGAAGGCTTATGCTGCCTGCTGGTGGTTTTCCGGTGCAAAATTGCAATTTTAACAATTTCGCGAGTGCGAGATTGTTGCTTCACGGCGCGAACGTGGCGAAAAACCCGCAAAATCCGCGAACAGACCGATTCTGGGCCCCCTGGGCATAATGGATGACATCAGAGCACAGTGGGTGCAGGCCTATGGCACAAAGCACACAAACTGGCTTAAAAATGGCCCCTAGACCCCCACCCACACGGGACCAGACAATAAAATGGTCCCCACCCACATAGCAAGCCCCCAACACCACCCCAAAAAGTCCTAAAACACACAAAAATCACCACAATCCAATGCCATCCATGCCCTGGCCAGAATCATGTTAAAAAAAAAATTCAACAAAACAGTTGTATCATGCATTCACCCATAAATAAGCCTGGTGGTTTTCAATTCATGTGCAGAATTGTAATTTTTACAATTTCGCGAGTGCGAGATTGTTGCTGCGCGGGACACGAGCAGTGCGAACACAAGCAAAAACATCCTCAGCTCGCGAACTTGCAGATTTTCCCCCCAAAAAAGTCGAAAAAAAAGCAACACACACAAAAATCACCACAAACAAACAACATCAACTTACTTCTTTGTGAAATCAAATTTCGAATCCAAAAGTAATCCAAAAGGCCTCAAATCCAAATATCCAGCAGCAACCACAAAAAGTAATCCTTCCCAGTCAAGATCGAAATCAAAGTGGCCAGGAAATGGAGGAGCTTGCTGGACAGGAACAGGAAGTTGGAGACTGGGGCACTTCCTTCACCCCACCCCTATGGGAGGAGCTTGCTGGACAGGAACAGGAAGTTGGAGACTGGGCCACTTCCTTTACTAATTTTTGTACTTTCGCTAGTGCGAGATTGTTCCTGCCCGCGCCGCGGACCGCGAGCAGCGCGAGCAGTGCGAACACAAACAAAAAATCCGCTTCGCGCGGATTTGCGTATTCTCGCCACATCCGCGAGAGTTCGCGGATTGCGGATTCTCCGAAAATACGAAAAATCCGCGAGCGTAACGGATTTTACGCCCATGCTTACTGGAAATACATAGTATCATTGAAAAGTTCAAAATCCTGCATTTCCTCCATTCACCAAGTAACATTCTTATAGTCAGTATATATATTCATACAAACATTGGGATCCAAGGAACCCTCTCCCCCGTTTCCAGCTGCATCAAATCCCTGATGTTTCTCTATGTACTTCAGGATAGCTCCATAATCTTTTTCAGTATATATTTTTGGTTCAGCTACATAATGAGAATACATCAAAGATAACAATTGGAACCAAGCTTCACAGCTAGCTAAATAAGACATCGGTAAGGAAATAAACAGTTCGTGCTGGTGCATGACTGAAGGGAGTAACCCACATACCCAGCAGTTCGTCTTATTCGTAGTAGTGTGTGTCTGGTGCAACATTTCAATAAAAGCATTTTTCATTTAAGTTTCTATATGTCTGGCCTTATGAGGGGGCAAAGAATAGAAGAGATGCTCTTCCGGGGCGACAGTAGTTCCTAACAACTTCTGTACTGGAGGCTGAAATTCTAAATATACAAATACACTCATCATAATTATTGTAATGATAATGATAAAAGCAACGAATGCCACCTTCACTCTGGTGGACCATCCGGAAAACAAATGCATATTATCCACATATCGCCGAGGGGCTAGTGGCCTCTCATCCTCCATTGCAAATCGAGCAAAAGGAAACATGCTCTCTAGAAGTCCAGATATAACTCGGTCCCTCTCTATAAGTCCAAAAAAAACTATCTTTGTATCCACAAAGCACGCACGCCACCAGAGGGGTTCTTCTTCCCTGTGTCCGTTTAGAGCCTCACAGGCAGACTCTTGTTATTCCTCCATGAACAAAAAGACGGCAAACAACTTCCTTTGTCTTGTAGAACGACCACAGCCCCCAACCAGTCTTTCTCGCTGAACAGAGCTATTTAGCACAGTGTTCCAAGCTCTCTACTAGTTCAGTCTAGTGTCTCGCTCAGTACCCCAGTTTATCTATCCGATGTTTCTCAACTCAAGTCTTTCCCTAACTCCTACCATGAGGATCTGGGGTACCACGCTGTTTTCGGGGCCGCAGGTCGTAGTTTCAGCGACCAGGTCGCTCTAGATCAGAAAACAACTCGGTTGCACGGGCATCAGATGCATTCGAACCCTGTGATGCACCCAGAACACTGGTCTCCACTGGTTGGGTCACCACCCTGTCAACTGGGGGCACTGCTTCACTTGGCTGCCCCTCTTCTCGGGCTTCTGAAAAAGGTACAAAGCTCTGGAGCGACTCTCCTTCTTGGCTTGGGATTCCTTCTTTGCAAATCAAAGGACAAAGGGAGAGGGAGGCGCTTCAGATGACTCACATGAATCCAGGGTTTTTGCCCATGCACCTTCACAGCCGACCTGGTAGCTAGTATGATCTGGTAGGGTTCAGACCACTTCGGTTCCAAACTCGAATTCCATTGATAATTCCTCACCAGAACCCACTGGCCTGGTTCCAGGCCCTCTGGTAGCGGCCGCAATGTCTCGGATACCTGTTGATGGATAGAACGCAAATCTTTAGTTAAGGCATACAAGTAGTCTGTCATCAAAGGATAATCAATATCTGTAAAGGACCTAGGCCTAGGGACTCCCCACACATTTGCAGAGCGGCCAAAAATGACCTCATAAGGTGATAACCCCGTTCTTGTGTGTGGTGTTGTTCTCAGAGACAATAATGCTAAAGGGAGTGCATCGGACCAGTTTAATCCAGTACTAGCGCAGATTTTGGCCATTTTCAGTTTCAATATACCATTATATTTTTCAACTAGACCTGCTGTCTGAGGGTGTCTAGCTGCATGAAATTTCTGCCTGATTTGTAAACCATCACAAACGCTCTGAACCAGCGAAGAATTAAAGTGTGTTCCGTTATCAGACCAGATAATCCGGGTCAAACAATATCGGGGGAAATACTCTTTAACCAGAGCTTTAGTAGTTGCAACCGCAGTGGCTTCCTTGGTGGGGTAGGCTTCAACCCACTTACTGAAAGCACAAACCACCACTAACACATATTTCAAATTATTCACTCTCTCCATCTGTATGTAACCAATCTGAATAACTTCAAATGGCAAAGATGGTGGTGCAAAATTGCCACTCAGGACAGATTCTCTGCCCCCCGAGTTATAACATAAACATACTGGACAATATTTGACCACATGTACTGCAGTTTGGGGAATATTTGGGTTACTCCAAACTGGGTCTAATACTGCACAAATACCCTTTGCTCCTATGTGTGCTGGACCATGAGCCATGGTCACTACAGCATATACTAATGCATTAGGGAGTAACCAACGCTGTTTCTCAGTTCGATCTATCCAACATTCATTCTTGTCTAGTTGTCCCACTTCCTGCTCCCATTTCTGTGCCTCATCTATGGTAGCTTCCTTCTGCAATTCTTTACACTCTCAATAGTGTTATCAAACACAGATGTTTCCGCCACCCACCGAGCTGAAGCACTAGGGAACATGGGAGTCATTTTAGTCCGGGCTGTTTCCTTTGCTACTGAGTCAGCATAAGCCTTTCCCTTTCCTGTGGAATGAATGATTTTCTGATGGGTACTACATTTGATGATGGCCACTTTATCTGGTAGTGTCAAAGCCAATAACAAACGATCAATTAAAGAACCATGCTGAATCTTCTGGCTATTTGTGGTAAAGAAACCCCTTTCCCTCCACAGCCTCCCAAAACTATGGGCAACGCCGAAGGCGTACTGGCTATCGGTGTAAATATTTACTCTTAGGCCTTTACTGATTTCACATGCTCGTAACAAAGCTATTAGTTCAGCTGCCTGGGCTGAATGGTGTGAAATCGTAGCAGTTTCTACCACCGTTTTTAAGGTCGCATGGGCGGATTTTGCGGATTGGCAATCCGCGAACTTGCGTATTTACGGATTCGCAATCCGCGAAGATCCGCGAACTCTAGCGGACTTGCGGATTTTTCCGTTTTTTGTGTTGGCGCGTGTTCGCGCCGATTTTGGGACAAGTTCGCAATTGCGAACTTACTTTTCGGCTTGCAACGGCCGCGACTATGTTGTTTCTACGTCTGGTTTATCATCACAGGTTCACAGCACCCTCTGTTTCACCACTGCCACCCTCTGGGACACCCATGCCACCCTCTAGTACATCCTCACAGGCACCTATTAGGTTTATTTATTACTGTAGATTATGGTGGTTGAAAAAAGCTAGCACACCTGCCCTTCTTCAACTGCCATCAATTAATTTGTGTTTCATTAATGTGTCAGTAATTTTGAAAGTTCCAGTCTGGCTGGCACCTGCTTCCTTCCTTATCTGTAATTTGCTATTTGTTGCAGTGATTTTTTTTTTTTACAGGACCTTTATGGTGCTATTCTATGAGCCTGCTGTTTGGGTCATAGCAGGGTCATAGAATTGTTGCAAACTCTGGAGGGGCCCATCAGGAAGCACTACCTTGAATGTTACTAATGTTAAGTTTGAACTTTTGCACCTGCTCATTGCTTTCATTTTAGCTAAAATCGTTTTTTTTGCAATTTCGCGCGTTATTTGGGGCGCGAATCCGTGCGAGATCGATTTCGGAAGCCGCGAATACGTGCGAATACAAAATTGTTTTTGTTGCGACGTGTATGTTCGCGTGATCTTGCGCGTGTTCGCGAGGCGCTTCTAGCTATTCGTTTGCCAAGTTACCCTATCGGTCGTACACGGGCGCGGCCATCTTGTTGGCGTGACGTAATTCCGTTTCCGCCCGCTATGTGTAATCTCGCAAAGTGTGCTGCTCGCGAGTACAAGTTCGCGCGTACTCGCAAGGAAAATCTCGCGCGAACTTACCCACGCGGTCGTGAACGGGCGCGGCCATCTTGTTTCTCATTCATTGCTATGGTTCTGGGCATGCTTTCTCTATCCTCTCTCAATCTCTGCCATCCTTTGCTTGTTTGAAGTTTTTTTGATCTAATTTTACTTATTATCTAACCCTCTATTTTTCTAGCTCTATATTTTTGTGTTTTCTGCAGCTTTTAGTTACTTTTAAACTACTTTTTTAAACTCTTTTATTTTCTTCTTCACTATTCTATTTCTTCTTTATCATTTAAGTTTATTTCTGCCCAGACCATGGTAAAGGGAGCCGGGAAGCACCCTGAGAAGGGGAAGGGTCCCGCACCCCGTGCCCGGCTCCCGTGCGGGCGTTTAAGGGGGGAGCAAGTGGTCCCGAGGGAGATCTTTAGCGCGGAGGAAGTGGCGGCACTGATCTTCCATGTCCAGCGCCGCCTCCCCAAGACGATCCTGGGAGGCGGCAAGATCGCGACCGGCTATGGCATCCGGGAGCGCCGCCAGCGGTGGGAGAAGGTGTGCCGGGCCATGTACAAGATCTCTGGGGTCCGGCGCACGTATAACCAGGCCACCCACCGCTGGACCGATGTCATGGACCGGGAGCGGGACTTGCTGGACGCGCTCGGCGTAGAGGTCCCCGGGCTTGGTGAGTAGTAGTAGTAGTACATTTACTACTCTGTTTTATCCGGCTCTGTTATTTGCAAATCTTTGTTCTTTACCAAGAGCAATAATGCTGCCGATTACATTGAGGTAAATTATATTTCAAAATCTTCTATGCATTTCATTTTCAGGTGCACTGCTCTCCTTCTCAGTAGCCTTGCTTGCTACTATGCTTCTTTGTTTTGTATGTTGTGTTCAGAAGCATTTCATTGGCCTGAGAAATTATGTATCAGTGTACTGTAAAGAAAAGAACTGCGTAATGCTAGACAGTAAGGGTCATATTTTCAATTACCGGCGCATCCCTGCAAAGTAGCAGGGATGCGGCAGTAATTGTGTGCCATGCCACCACCACCCATTGGCCCAAAACGTCACAGAAGCCTTACGCATCTGTGCCGTAAAGGCAGCGCATTGCTGGAGTTGCGTGCCAACGATGGCGCAGCTCCAGCAATGCTCTGGGGTACCCTATCTCCCCAATGCTGCATCAAGCCGTACGTCGGCTTCAAGCGCGCAGGGTTTGAGTCATGCATCATTGTCATAAAAATGACTGATTGACATCTTGTAGATTTCCCTCAGCCACTTTTAGGATTCGTTCCTGCGCAGGTACGCCCTCCCTTGCGCCGGAACGCCCCCTGATGGCGCAGGGCTTTACAACGTGATGCATCGCCCATATGCCCATATGTGTTTTTTTTTTAATATATACGCCGCACCAACACCATGGCGAGTCTTTTGTTCTGCCGCTGCGTCAGAAAAGGCACGCAACAATGGAGGAAAATCAGCCGCAACTTCCGCAAGGGACTTATAAATCAGCCCCAACAGACTGAAGTCCAGTGTCCTTCCTTTAGACAGTCACATGGCTATCAGAAGAAATAGTGGCGGTGGTGGCGGGTGGATTGATAGTTTGAGTATTCACTGATCTGCAAGCAGGATGGACTTTGTCTGTCACGTGTTGTGCACTACTGCCTGCAGTGCCAGGCCTAGGCAAACCTCTTTAGTAGTCTGTTTATTGAGTTACATAGGAACTTTCTAAGTCAA